>NC_142688.1:58485000-59110000 GCF_056320005.1 Nelumbo lutea
ATGGGTGTAAATCCTAGACAAAAGCCCTTTCTGTGTTGTATAATATGAAATAACAAATTGGTTGTGGATTAATCTATTTTTGAACATTTGTTATTTTCAAAGAACCATTCAACCTAAAAGTTTAAGTTGTTAAGTGAGGTCCTTGAATATGTTTTATTCTCTAACATGCCCCCTCACATGAAAGCCCATTGGATTGAAGCATGGACAGCACAAGTTCACCCATACCTTGTGTTGAAACTTAATTATTTATAATGGGGGCGATGAGGATCAAACACTAGACCACTTAATCAAAGTGGCTCTGATACCATCTTAAAGAACCATTCAACCTAAAAGTTTAAGTTGTTAAGTGAGGTCCTTGAATAGGTTTTATTCTCTAACAGTTAGAAAAAGAACATGGACCGTTCTCTTAGATGATAACATGCTTAAGGGACCCAACTATAGTGATTGGAGATGCAATCTCAACACTGTTCTTATATTTAAAAAAATGGATAAAATGCCAACTAGAAAGCTCTGGATCCTTTCAGTTGAAGAGATAACACAAATAGAAAGAAAGAATATAAAGAATGAGAGGAGAACTCTTGTGCCCATTGCTATATATTGGCATACCTAGACAACTCTATTTAGAAGTAGTTTGACAAAGTCATATCCTAGAAAAAAATTCTGGTTGCCCTAAAGCCCATGTATGAGGAGCAGAACTATTCTACCCACCATGTCAGGAAGATGATGGGGTTTATTACTGAATTAGAGGATCTTGAAAATAAATTAGATCCCAATATTAAGATTGATGCTATCTTTAATTCTCTACCTTCCACGTTTAATTAGTTCGTCATGAATTACAACATGAACAAGATGAAGGTCACCTAGCATGAGATTGGCAATAAATTGCAAAGAGCCAAGGAATTAGTAAATGACATATTTGTTTCCATGCTTGTTGAAGGTGGAAAGTCCAGTAAAAATAAGAAGGGGAAGAAAAAGTCTCAGAAAAAGGGTAATAAATCCAAGAAGTAGGGTAGAGACTAATCATTTGATGAGTATCACTTCTACAAGTAGACAGAACATTAGAAGAAAATTTGTCATCGAATCAATATCTAGACTCCTTGAAGAAGAAAGAAAGTATGTACGGATCTTTGGTTATAAAAATCAATTTGTTGTGTATTTCTATGTCTTGGTGTATTGACTCTGTGGCTTTAATTCATACTTGTAATACTTTGCAAGGGTTCAAGAAAAGAAAAAGGTTGAGTGAGGACGAGATAGTGTTTACATGGGGATGTCTAGAATTGTTGTAAATACTACCATAAGGACAATAGAGTTTGTGTTTAAGGAAGCCAAGATAGTATTTAAAAGATTATTTCTTTGTATTTCTATTTCCAAACTCTACTCGGATGGTTATTCCATTTTTAGTAATAAGATTACAATTGAATTGAAAAACAAGTTAGTAATAATCCTAACTTAGTTAGGATTGTTTCCTAATTTCCTAATTAGAAGTTTTCTAATTCAGTTAGAAAACTGATCGGAAAACTCATTTTAGAAGACCCTATGAGTCTAGTCCTATGTAAAATAGAGTTTAAGAGATTTGAGAGAGAGAGAGAGAGAGAGAACACAACAAGATTGTCTCACCTAAAACCCTAGTTTAAACAAGGATGAAAGGAGACCCCTTTTTCACTTGTCTTTGAGTTTTGCTAGCGAAAACACAAATCTTTTGAGTGATCAATTGCTACATTCAATTAGAGAATTGAAGTGAACAACATCAACATTAATTCACACCAATTCACTAGGATTGAATTCCAAAAATTTGAGATATACCATCTTTAGCTTTGGAGTTCTATTTTGGTTGAATCCTTGGGCAGGTTACACCACTTTGGGTGTTACTTTTGTGGCATCCAGATTACGTTATTGTAGTCTGATCCTAGGAGAGAAAAAGTATTCTCTCATGGAAATTCAATTTCCTCCTTGGGCTGAATCAAAATTTAAAAAATCCTACCTTTCTATTCAACAAGTTTTGACATTTTTGTATTAAGAACAACCTTTTCATCATTTTCAACTTTGAGAAAAGGATGATTTTCACAGGTTTGTTGTGTTTGCTCAGCTAGGGATGTAAATGGGTTCGGTTAAGCTGCAATTCCACACTAACCTGACCCTATTCTCTAACAACCCTGTATTGACCCTATTCTCTTTATCTAGCTCTAGTAGGAGTTGCTTTTGGGTTAAGTTTGAGTTAAAGCAAACTTGTATTGAACCAAACCCATTGATGTCCCTAAGCTAAGAGGTCCATTTGAAGCTTAAATCTCCTATAAGCAAAAAATCTGTTCACATAAAATCCAGTCGCACATTGAGAATATCTCCCATACATTTATGTCTAATTCATGGGGAGATATTCCCAATGTACGATAGTATTACCTTGCCTTCATGGTGTGTGCAAGAGTTTTTGTTTGTAGGGATCCCATTGCATCCATCGTACGCTTAATGCGCTAGTATGCATTTTATGAATTCTTTTCCAAAAATGTCCCTATTTACATTTTCTTATATGAAAATGCCTATATTTTACTTCTTACCTAAAACCCTACCTTACTCTCAAACATCTAGGGAGAACCAACAACTAATCCATCCAGACTTGTCCATCTAAATTAACAAAATTATAATTTTTAAATATTAAAATTTTATTCTATATTTATATTTAAATATATCTTACAAATGTTATATAATATATATTATAAATATTACATAATATATATTATATTATATATATTAAACTTTTGGGTTGGGTCAGGCTTAAAAGAAAACCTTCGGCCTAGACTTGACAATCTCTAAGATATACTGAGTTGAGCTATATGATGCATAATTTATTAACCCTCCAAGCATTATTTTGATTTTGCTTATTAGAAATAACAATTGCAATTTTCGGGCATTTTGGCATTTCTCTTTAATTCTTCTAATTTTCCCCCATTTCAACTTTATTAAAAAGCTTTTTGGGGTAAAAGCAACATCAATTGCAAGTTACTTTTTTTAACTTAATGAAGGGATAAGAGATTCATCATATGGATGGCCGAACCTTGCAGGAAGATAGGATGAAATTTCAAAAATTTCTCTCTCTCCCATCTGGAAATCGCATTCCCTGTTTTAGAAAATCTGTATTTTCAATGATCAATCTTGAACCAAGAACCGAACCAGATCTGAAACCAAAAGGTAGGAGAGGGAGGTACTTGATACGAAAAAACAATATCTCCCAATGAAGGTGTTCACACCTAAGGAAAATTCCAAAGACTGCTCTCACTGAAGATGACACAGCGTAGGGTGGAGTAGAATCAGCAGGTTCTTCACAAGAATCGAATCCTTTAGCAAGAATTCGATGGAGGGAATGTGAGCACGACTTCAGATCAGTTTTTTTTTCCAAAAACTGATATCAAGAACACTTATTGATCGCTCCTACAGTGGAGATCGAACTGGCAATGGTGGCAGCAGGAGGAGAGCGCAAGAGCAGAAGATGATGCAGTCTTACTGTAGCTGTCTTCTCTCTTTCTGTGATCTGTAATCTGATATGATGATATGTATGAAGGTTTGCCCTCCTCCTCCTTTTATAGCCTTAAAGAGAGAACCTAATCTCATTAGGAGTTTCCAAATCCAAATCTATATTTGGATTAGGAGTTCTCTTTAAGAGATAAGGATAAACCCTTATTTTATCTGCAAATTAGATCAGTCCTCCTAATCTTATTAGGAGTTTACAAATCCAAATCTGTATTTAGATCTAGATTCTCTAAGTGGATAGGGATTGCTGATCCCAATCCCATATCCGCCCCCTTTTTTAACTAATCAAATTAGACCAGTTTGAATTAGGCTTTAGGCCCATTAAGTCCATGTGCTCACTTACCTTCCAAATTACTGCCCGGTTGGGTTTCCTTATATGGTGTGGGACCCAAACATTGATCTATACATCAACCACATGGGTTCAACCTAGCCTCAGTTATAAGGCCTGGTCGAATTCACTATTATGGGCAGTGAACCCTTGAGCCCATCACCATGGACTCTTAACAGGCCCAACACTTACACTAAGTGGTCCCTAGGCCAAGCCACCTTATAAAAACCCAAGGACTGTGGGAATATGCAAGATTAGCCTATCAGGTACTACCCTTAATGATCTTACACTTAACCTCTCAGCCCATAATGATCAAACACTACCCGACAAGAGATGACCTCTCCATCGGCTACAAGGAACAGTGCTGCGCTCTCTACTCACATGGATCTTGCGAATTAAAACCTTTTGCTAACATTTTTAAACTATATATATATATATATATATATATATATATATATATATATATATATATATATATATATATATATATTTCAACGGTTGAAATCGACTACCGGCAGCTTTGGTTTCCATCAGAGAGAGTGCATCCCCAATCATTACCTTTGTCCGACAAAGGAGTTGATCCTGTCACTATGATCACCCACTCAGATGAATTCTCAGATTGTCCCAACATACCTAGGTTTTGACCCCCTCTAAGGATCTCACTGATTGGTATATCAAAGACAGCCCAATCCGACACCTAGTGCAGTATCATAATCAAGTCTAGGGGTCAGGTGTAACATTCCTGTTTTGCCCATCAATCTCCAAGGACCAAGGCAATACTGGAATTCAAGTCTAGTCGGGGTTTCAAGAAAACCCACACTGCATATACCTCGGGTCTCACCCTAGCAGCTGAGACAAGCCACCCCAACCAACTTGGCGACACATCAATGTCAGCCTTGGTAGGATAAATCTCCCCAGATCTATCCAACGACTGTGAAGATTCTAAAATAACACAAGTCTCATATGTGTCCAGTTTAAGGGCATTACACAAGAAGACACCATAATAAAATGAATTAAATATGTACTTTATTCATTTACAAGAAATGTCATAATGTACATCATTTTGATTGGAGCTAAGGGCATACACTGTCTAACACTTAACTCTACCAACTACTTTTAATGATCATGTATGCATTTTATAACTATCTAAATGTATTTGTTTATAGGGCACTTATGCATATTTCCAAAGAAGATAAATATAAGCTCAATGATAAAGCCAACTAATGTATTTTCTTACACTATGCAAATAAAAAGTATGGCTATAGATTATAAAATACTATAATAACATTATTAGATGTCAATATGTGAAACTTTTTGAATACCCAAACTATTGAAGACATTGATGAAGTTAAGAAGCTACAATGCTATACGGCCACTAATTTGAAATATTTTGATTTTTTTTAATTTGACCTATTTTCATTTGACACCCATTATCTATATGATAAATATAGGTTTGGTTTTTATTTGATTTTTTTAATATTTTTGATAAAGGATTTTTTACTAGATAGATTGGGCCCCACACCATTTATTATATATATTGTTTGAGATTCACTACTTGTGCTTATATAATAAATTTCATTTGTATTTGTTATTTAATTTAAAAAGTATATTATGTTTAATTACTAATTGACATACTACTTCTCTAATTTGAAATCCTTTTTTAATTTAAATAACTAAATCAGGTTTAATTTGTAATCTAAAAGTCTTTATATTGAATATTTTATTTGAATTAGAAAATTGTACAAAAATTGATATGGATCCCACATCTTTTAGAGTGGATACCATTGTTCTAGGTACCCTTGTGTCTAAAGCTATCACATTTTGATGGTGTAATTAACTAGTCTTTACTTTTTTTTTGAGAGTATTAAGTATCTACAGGAGCTTACCATAAACCTGCAGGGTAATTTTGATAATATACGTATAAAGCATATAAATAGATCCCCTAATTCTACCACCCATGATGAATTGGCATATAATGTATGTAAACATAATAGATTAGAAGTTAGATATGGCAGTAGTTAGACTTACTGTATTTCTGTTACTTAATATTTGAGAGATGCTTTGATTTCTTCTGCCAAAAAAATAATCTTGTATGAGATGATAGAAACATGTTTGAAGAAGAAAGAGAGTGGAAAGTATCTACTTCTTACATACTTTCTTGAAAAATAGAATGCCATGTGTTTGAAGGATAAACTCTCTAGTTTGAGTAAATAAAAATTGAATCATATAATTGTAGGTAATATTTTTTCTATTACACTATGTTTGATTTGAAGGAGAAATAGTAGGGAAAGATAGGTTTGTAAAGGTTTTCCCTACCTTTCCTTACTTTTTACTTCAAAACAAGCATAGCCTTAGATAGTGTGACTATCTAAAAGGTATTCCTTTATAGAGTTATGCTTACCAATGGATGTAAGTTAGAATGCTATGATGGATAAATGATATTTAAGTAGTAGAAGAAGTGTTTAAAAGCCATGGAATAAGATCAATCTTCAATCATGGGTTTCTAGGTCCGGTAGATGAATAGATATGAGCATTATTAGAGAATTTTTGGATGAAGAGATAAACCCCCAAATAATCTCAAATATAATAGAGGGATGAGATAATAGATTTCATCATTGCACAATTTTGATCCTAATGATATATCCTTCACAGGTGGTCTTAGGAGGTTTTAAAAAATCTGGACATGTTTAGGAGAAATGAAAAAAAAAAAAAAAGTGAATGGGAATAATTAACTCCCACTCAATAAAACTATCAACTTCATAAACTAATATCTATTTTCCAAACCGAATCGATACTATTAATTTTTAGAAAATCGATAATTGATTTTTTTATTCAGTTTGGTCGGTTCAGTTTGGGTTTTCAGTTTTTGATGATCACCCTTATACGGGAATTCAAATGGGATCCTTACAAGGCACACCCTTCACATATCCCACATACACATCCAACCATGCATTGAAAATATCTCCTGAATCTGAATTTGTCATAGGGAGATGTTATCAATAGGAATGGCAACGGGTTGGGTTTGGGCCGGGATCATATTCCCCATCCCCAATTCCGATTCTGAAATTAACCCCACCTTCGTCCTTTCCCGTTGGGGATAAAATTTGTCCTCTATCCCCAATCCCCGATAGAGATGGATTCCTCGTGGAGACCCAAATCCCCAAAATGTTTTCAGATAACAATATTTTTTTTTGAAAATAAATAAAAATTTTAAAATTATAAATAATGTTTTAAATATGTTTTGATATATATATATATATATATATATATATATATATATATATATATATATAATTGGGGTTGGGGCAGGGCAGAGACCTCAATCCCGACTCCCGACCCCAGTTCCAACTCTGATCGAAGATTCCTATTAATTCCCATCCCCGTTCTCTCCCCATCAAAACAATCCCCATCTCTAACCCCATTGGGTTGGAAAAGTCGAATCCCATCAAGATCAAGATGGTGAAAATTGCCATCCTCTAGTTACCAATACATGCGGATGTGCATGTATGTGAAGCGTTCTCTGTGGAAAGCCCATACCAAATGTCCAGATCCCTTCCCCCGGCCAAAATTTCACATGTGTAATGAACCTTGGATGAAACTTTGGTAATAACCATGCCATCATGAAGTCTCCACCTACATTTAACAAAACTGTACTAGTATATCATTAAAACCTTCACAACATCAAAGGTCATGGCCTACTTATGCTACAACCTTATTGAACTGTTTAAACCTCTAGCGTGTAGGCAACCTGTTAGAAGGACAAGTGGTTCAGCTATTATAATGCATGAAAGAAGCAAGTTATTGAAACCATAAGACCCCAAAAGTTGTTTAACGGATTAAAAGAGAAAACCCAGTAAACTGACACAGAAAAATATGTTGTTATTTTTTCTTAATTTTTGAAAGAATTTCACCCCAGATTATTTCAACCAGATTTCTGTGCTTGTTGTGGAAAAATTAATGCAGCCTTCAGAGTTTTATTTAGGTGCCATTTGGCAAGTCATATTTAAAAAAAATCTTCTAGCAGCCCATGTGGTAAAAAAACATATTAAATTTTTGGGGGTCTTGTTTTTAAAGGCAAGACCCTTTGATAAGTAACTTGGTTTATGCGTTTATCAGGTTTTTTAAAACGTGCTTAGAAATTATATATCACATAGAAAGACAAAAAAGTTTCATTTGAAGCTTCCTGAAATTCGACGTTTTTGATATTTTTAAGTCTTTTCACACACGCATTTTCTCATCTTTCCAGTTTCTAGCTACCAAATGGAAAAGGGTACGACTATAATATAAAAAAAATATGATATCTGAAAAACTTCTGATCAATTAACTGGAATCATAAACTGGTAGCCAATCAAGTGTTATTTATCAAAATTCATGAATGGGTTTTAATTGATCAAAACTCTTCCCATACCATATCTTTTCCACATCATAAATTTTTCGATAGACCAATTTTCGGTCTTTTAAGCTTGTCGAAACTCAAAAGAACACGCAAAAAGACTTGCCAAATGCCGCCTTATTTTTTTTAAGCAACTCAATTACTTACATAATCCTTACTTCTTTAGTCACGAAAATATTTAAGAAGTCAACTTTCTCCTCACGAAAGAGGATGAATCATAAACTTTCTAATGAATGTAAGAAGCAAGAAGCACTTGAACTGGGGAAACTTTCTCAACAACCTTAGCATGAATGTTGACACACGTGATTACGTGACTTATATTCAACTAATTAACGTGATTCTCCGCATTTTTTTTAGATTGAACAAATGCAAACAACTCTCCATTGTTTCAAGAACGTGAACCAACTATTGGAAATTTGGAACCCTTCTTCTTCTCTTCAGAGACCCATTTAGATCCTTCTGCCATGGCAGATAATAAATCTAGACTGTTCATCAAATAGGATTCCATTTGTCCAATACCCACTTCACATCAATCTCTGGCTGTTGCAGTTGAAAACGACCAAACACGCAGCTCGTTTTTTTGTAAACCATCCAATCCACCAAATGAGAGATTCTTAGGTTATCATCTAAATATCTTTTCTATCTGGTGGTTGAAATCTGCTTTCTTACTTGTTTCTTCCTTCTAAGTTTCAAGGTGCCAATGAGCCAGTGGTTATATGTAATTTGTCAAACACGCATGCTTTGTGTAAATCATCTGAAGTCCAAAATTGATGAAAGTTTCGACCTCCTACAAGTAACAATTTCATGGTTCTTTTTTCCTTGTTTCCTCATAAAATTGACTAATGAAGGATCAACCTATAGCCCAGCATCTGACCCACCAAAGGGTTTCAAGCACAGTTATTTATTCATTTTTAATTAGTAAAGTGTGCCCCAGGAAAAGAAGAAAGAAAAAATCAGGAGTCAATACAGTGTGTAGAGAGTTGGTTGAAATTGAAGATGAAACCCTAAATTGATAAATCTCACCAAATAGAAAACCAAGGCGAAAATTCATCTAATGGGTAATATAGAAAACTGATAGAAGAGTAGAAAACTTTTGGCTGATTTCAGTTCAGCCATTTATGAAACAGCCCCTGAGTTAAAAAATAATAATTTTTTATTATATTAATAAAATATTCTGTTAAAGTTCCACTGTACATTAATTTGACAGTGTTACACACCACAGAAAGTCAAATCACAAATGGTATTGGGCCCGACCCAAATACTAAGGATTCAAGCACACCTTATGCCCTAAAAGTCTGTGTGTGTATGTGTGGAAACCATGAAACTGGGTTCAAAATCTGGTTTTGGAAAGAACCGGTTCAGCCCCAACATGAAAATTTGTTGGTACCCACAGCGATACAAATAAGTGGGTTCTGTGTGGGCCTCAGGAACTAAATGGGCTTCACTTTTATTTGGACCCCGTCAACTAAATCTCCCCCTTTGAACAAAATATAAGATTGATATTCGAGTCAAGCAAGAATCTCAGATTGGGGAATGACTCATTCAATACAAGAAAGAGCCAAAAGGGAATGAGAATAGCATGGGAGGACCTAAACAAAATATAGCCCAACTTGCTCCACAAGATGAGGGAGGTCACAAGGCTGGTGGGTCACCAACCCAAAAGATTCTCTCTCCTCTCTCTCTCTGTCTTCTCTCTCCTCTTTCTCTCTCTGGTTTGTTTCTAGAAACATGGATACGTCAGGACAGGAGGATGGGACTCAACTATGTGGCTACCTACCATTGATGTACCGAGACCTTGTATTACATCAGGGGGAAACATATAGTTTGAGTACTCACTCAAACACTCACCATCTCTTCTTTTTCTAATTTTTTTTTCTTATTTTGGTAAGAAGTACTCGCGCCATTGTTAAGCATGTCTATATTTTTATTATATCACCACGTGGCAAGTATGCTGTGCTTTGTGACCCAACAATTCAGGGGTCCCACTAATGAAATTTAATTAATAAAATATTCAAATACCATATATTTTAGTTCCTTGGGTCGGTGGATTTGTCTAGATTAAATGGTAAGAAATCAATTCGATCATCATCATCCCAATCTAAGTATGGTAGATCTATCTATCAAAAATATAATTCTTAAGTATGGTTGATCTCCTAAACTTGGCTCACTCATTGGTGGGTCCACAACCACTACAAAATAGGTGCTAAGTGGGTTCCAATCTAATGCATCTTATTGGTTTGAAGCTGGAAAAAATCATTCCCACATGATCTCATTGTTGGGGCCCATGCCCACAAATAATGGGTTGCTAAAATATTGATTAATAGAACATGGGGAAGACTCACTTCTCCTCCTACTACTACTTGTCAATAACAAGTATGATAATAAGAATGATGTTCTAGAAGACAAGGCAAAGGTAGAGGGTTTTTTGAAAGTGAGTGGAGAGCGTAAATTTTGTCGGTGACAAGGCCTAAATTACAAGGAATATATTAATAAAATAATATAAAAATTAGAAAATAATAAGTTAAAAATTCAAAAAGAAATAAATATATAACCCCCCTCTCTCTCTCTCTCCCTCCACAACCCTACTCCAACTCACGTAAAAGTAGACCTACCTACCAAATCCAGCTCTGCCTCTCTCTCTCTCTCTCTCTCTCTCTCTTTTGTAACCACTCGTCTTTCTCACCAACTCGGTCAAATACCCACAAAAGGATCGAGTCAATTGGCACTCCGAATTTCGACCCTTTTCCCCATATAAATCCGCCCTTCCCTTTCTTCTACTTCTTTCCATCAGTTCTCTCCCTCTCTCCTCTTCCCTCTCCACTCTGCAAATCATCTCTCTTGAGCCTCTCTCACCAATCCAACAACATCAACAAGCAATCGTTTCTGTGTGTGTCTCTCTCTCTGGTCTCCAATGGGTCGGTCTCCTTGCTGTGAGAAAGCTCACACCAACAAAGGCGCGTGGACCAAGGAGGAAGACCAGCGCCTCATCAACTACATCAGAACTCACGGCGAAGGCTGTTGGAGATCCCTCCCCAAAGCAGCAGGTACCCAGAAGAAGCAACAAATAATGAAAAACTCTGGTGGATTTTCCCTTCCTCCTCTCTTTCCCTTCGCCCCTAAACTCCTTTCTTTTGTCTTTATAGGTTTGCTCCGCTGTGGCAAGAGTTGCAGACTTAGATGGATAAACTACCTTCGGCCTGATCTGAAAAGAGGAAATTTTACAGAAGAAGAAGATGAACTCATCATCAAACTCCACAGTTTACTAGGAAACAAGTAAGCCCTCTTCTGGTTTTTCACAATACATCAAATTATGATTCTAAAACCAAAAGAAGAAAACAAAAAAACTCATCTGGCATCGCAATTTGTTGAGATGGGATTCTCAGACTCTACAATTTCTCATTTGGGTCCTTGTTGTTTTGGTCTTATTTTTTCTTTTTCAGATGGTCTCTCATTGCTGGTCGTTTGCCGGGAAGAACAGACAATGAGATCAAGAATTACTGGAACACTCACATCAAAAGGAAGCTGTTGAGCCGGGGACTTGACCCTCAGACTCACCGTCCCCTCAACTCCGCCACCAACTCCAGCACCACCACCCCCTCCACCACCAACACCACAAATGCCTACTCCGACGCATTGAATTCCTCTTCACCGGCCGCTGTGTTGCCCGAAATTGTTGCCATCAACAAAACCGCCAACAACAAGGGCACTACCATCATCGGCGCCAATTCAGCTGAAGAGGCACACAGCAGTAGCGGCACCACAGAGGAAGAACTGCTTAAGCACCAACCCCAGCAGCAGCAACAAGAACAGAACTACCCAGAACTCAATTTGGAACTCTCCATCAGTCTTCCCTCTCAATCAACGCCAACTGCGAACACGGCCGAATCGAAGCCACAACAATTTTCAATATTTGCAGCGCCAGCGCCCATGATCGCTCAGACCATCTGTTTGTGTTGTCGTTTAGGCTTTCAGAGCAGCCAAAACTGCAATTGTCAAACCACCATGATAACCAATGGTGTCCATATACTTCAGACCAGTAGATTCATAGATTGAATAATGAATATAGTGCTCCTTTACCTTTCCCTTCAATGTAATCCACCTTTCATCTCCTGTGAAAAGAAATGGAGATATATTTTGAAATTTGAAAAATCAAATTTATTATTTCTTTCCTTGAATTTTTTTGCTGATGGGTTGGTATATTTCAACATTTATGAGGATAAAATCAACATACTTGGATCAGTGGGCACTTATTTCCATGGGCTATTGGCTTATTTCTGCTGCCCCAAGTTCAGACTCCAGACTAGTTTGCACTTTGCAAGGAAGCAATTAAGCAAAACCTTAGATGGGTGGGTGGCCCATTGATCCAACGGTTCAGAGGTATGGTTTGGTTTGGGTTTGTTGGGTCATCAGAGCTGCATGTGCCACCAGGTGTGGATGTGGAATAATGACCTTCTGGGTATTGAAACTAAACCCAAATACAGGTGGGATTGTGTAAGACAGAAGCTGTTGAGATGCAGGAGAGGATATTGAGTGCTTAAATGGCTAATGGAGTGTGGACTATTTCTTTCCTTTTTTTTTTTTTTTTTAAATCTAAGCAGTGGAGAGGAGGAATTTAGGCTTCTGGGTGATAGGATGGGAGGAGTGAGTGAGTGAATGAAGAAAAAAGAGAGAGAACATGTGAGATGTTTGGGTAGGTAACCGAATCAATTATTAAAAAAGGAGAGGGGGAAAAGCAGTTTGGTAGTTAAGCAAAAGAGTGAGAAATTGTCATGTGCACTCAAGATTGGATCCCTCTGAGTAATGGGATTGGCCAGCAAAGATGAGCAAGGGGCCAGCCAAGAAGAGGAAACAGGAGGGAGCAGAAGATCATGCTTATCCCAATTTTTTTTTTCTTTTTTAATTTTGATATTCAATGGTTGAAGAACAAAAGAAAAGAGGGGAGAAAAAAAAGCTTTGATGTTTCATGTAAGCATTATGGTTCACGTGAGTACAGATGGTTTTGCATCTTTTTATCCACTGGGTCTATGATTTTTGGACCCCAAAACTTTTTCTCCTTCCCACCTACTCATCTTTTCGGCATTTTTGATCTTCAACTGTAGATGGGCTGACCTCTCCCTCTCTCTCTCTCTTTCTCTCTCTCTCATGTGATAGCTTAGGGGCTGTTTGGACAATATTCTAGAATCTGGGTCTTGTCCAGAATGCGATTCTGGTGAAATGGGGGAGGTGACATTGAATTGGGTTCTCTGCATATTCTATTGTCAACGTCTACTACAAGTCTACAACTACAATCCACCTGAAATTCAAATCTGGGGCTTTGAGTAATGGGTTTTGGTAGTTTAATTTGAATCCATACGATTCATATTGTGTGTGCTTTACATGGACTTTAGAAGCTACTTTCTAAATTAATTCAGCAAAATTTAGCATTCTATCCAAACAGTCTCTTAATTGGTCTTTAACTTGGGCAAGTTATTGGTAAGACTTGCTGGGATTGGAATTGATTCCATTAAATTGCCAAACTTGTAAGTTACTCAACTTTAACCAAAACACTGGTCTCTTGTAGCTAGTTGTGATCCATGTCTAAGATCCCAAATCAAAAGAAATTTGGGAAAAGGAAAATGGATCCATATATGTTCACTTCATATCCATTTTCAATAAATTAGTGACTTGATGTTTACTCACCCCAACCTTGAAGATATCTCTCATTAATTTACTGGTCACAGAGTCACAACGAACAATTTTAGAGGTATTTTTATTAAGAAAAATAAGGACGTTTTTTTTTTTTGCTTTTAGAATATATAAATATGAAATTAGTATAAAAGCAAGAAAATTCAGTAGCAAACAAAATTAATTCCATGTAATTCATCATAATAGTTATTAATTTATTATAATTATAGCCTAATAATCATCTGAGTATGCTGACTAGGGAAATTATTAACAGAAAACTTAATTATAAGAAGAAATGTGAAATAGGAAAAGGGAAACAAACCCAATAAGAACACAGCACACAGCCACAGGTAGGTCATGACAATGATTTTGAAAACCAGACAAGGATGAACCGGACTCCAAACTGGTTCAATGAGAACGGGCCAGTCCAGATGATTTTGAGGCTAAACCGCCTATAAAATTTGAAAATCAGAACTAGCCCTTTATCTGGTCAATGCCTTGTATTGGTATATTGAAAAATCTTAAAGCTCAATCCACACAAAAACCATTTTCATCATAATAAATTCCTTAACTACTTTCCCTCAACTTTTCGTTTATCTTTTATTTTTGTCAAACCAAATACAACCCAGGAGTTCTAATCCAATGTATGAATTTAAAAACTGACCAAAAATAGAACCGTTTTGGCCATCGGTTTCTGGGTTGATGGTTTGACCACCCGGTCCGAATGGATGGCCTATTCCAATGAAAAAAATAAAAAATAAAAATAAAAAATGGCCAAAAACCATTAAACGGGTTAATGATTCAACTGCATGGGTCAGCGGATCGCTGATCAATTCAACGGTTTTTGGCACAGTTTCCAGGCTGAATGGTCCCATCATCGATCAATGACAGTTCGAAAACATTGTTATGAACACGAAAACAAATGCTCACCATAACTTCCTATTCAGTAAATGGTATATCTAATCTGATTTGATAAGAAATCCGACTGATCTAAATCTAATAAAAATTTGTCAGATTTTTAAAATTATAATTCGAATTTGAATTGTAATCAAAATAATTGATGATATAATATAAATAATATATAATATTTCATATTTCATATTTAACGGATTGGATCGAGTTGTGATGAATCAGGATATATTTGAATTCAATCCATTAACTAAATGGATCACTTTTCTGATTCGATCTGATTTATTAAAAATGGAGGGAAGTTATTCGAATTTGGCTTTTGCCACTTCAAATTTAGATTCGAAATGAATCTGGTCCGATTTGTTTGCAGCCCATTGCTGTAACCCCATTGCTGGGAAATGGATCTGGTCCGACTTGTTTGCAGCCCTAACCATTTATGGTTAATTCACATTTGCTGCAACCCCATTGCTGGGAAATGGATCTGGTCCGACTTATTTGCAGCCCTAACCATTTATGGTTGGTTCACATTTGCTGCGACCCCATTATTGCTGCGAAATGGATCTGGTCCGACTTATTTGCAGCCCTAACCATTTATGGTTGGTTCACATTTGCTGCGACCCCATTATTGCTGCGAAATGGATCTGGTTCGACTTATTTGCAGTTCACATTTGCTGCGACCACATGGAAACAATCCCAATAAAATAAGAACACACCAATGTTTGAAGACATCACATCGACTGGTTTTTTTCATTCAAACACTGCTGTGTATTTTATTGAGAAATTTGGAGCAACACCGGTCACACCAGGTTTGAGTTAATTTATGATTTAATTTGTCAGATATAAACCAAGCAAGATCATATGACATTTTTGTGGCCACGTGGAAAATGGTTTGATGTTATGGTTGAATCAAGTTGAATTCAAAAGTCTATATACTGGGTCATGGATCAAACGGTTTAGCTATCTGCTGGTTCAATCATTTGATTTGCCCAAATAAGAGTAAAAGAAAAATATAAGGTTGTAGTGTTTGGATGTGGTGTAAATACAAAAATACACAAATATATAAAAGGAAAACGGGCAGTTTCACTGTTGTGTGTTTGGAAGATGAGTGTAAGTCATGAGAGGATAGAGAATGGGGTTGCACTGAGTCGAAAATGACAAGGGAGTTGGAAGAGAGAGTAGAGAATGGAGAGAGAGAGAGAGAGAGAGAGGAAGAAAGAGTTGTTGCTTCGATCGAATTTTACATAAAAAAATTTGATATATTTTATATATTGATAATCGAAGTAAAAAGGTTTCGATAATCCACCGATCTTTGGTATACTTTTACACCCATTCAAACGGTCGCAAAACTAGACCAAAGTGTAAAAATACACCAAACTGGGATTTACACCGCATCCAAAGGCAGCCTAAGTTGCAAATCATCTTTTAAAGCTATTTTACATCAAAATGAGCTCAGAATGAAAGATAAATTTAACTGGATAATAATAATAATCAAAAAAACATTTTGGCTGATGGACCGGCCGATGATCCATCCGGTCCCATCTCAGTCTGAAAACATTGTTTGATGGTTGAGGCCGTAGAAGCAATTAATAACAACTATCTTATTATTTTTTCCACCATTCAAGAGCTCAACAGTCCATTGTACTGCTCCCAGCCTTTGGAACCCTTCTATTGACGATAACGATGGCTTCTCATTATCAAACCTTGGCCACAAATTTTCAGAAACGAGAGTCGACCTGTCTGCTACATTAGTAATTGGAGAGGAATGCGACAAGGATTCATTTCACAAGACTCCCCCAATTCCCAGAACTCCACATCTGTTCAATCTGTTTTTTTCTCCGACTGTTTCTTGTTTGTCAACCATCACAATTGATTAGTATCGTTAAAATCAACCAATTACAGCGATTTTCAACTAATTGATTCTTAACAACAACAACAACGGCTTGAAGGGGCACAGTTTCTGATTTTTGAAAACCGCATCCTCAGTTTTTCATGTTTTCAATAATACAAATTTTAAGAAAATTAAAACCTAGTTTGATTTGAAGGAAAATATAGGTAAAAGAAGGAAAATGTAGGAAAACTTTTACAAACATTGTATTGATTTCCCTATTTTTCCCTTTCTTTTCCTACATTTTCCTTCAAACCAAATATAGCCTAAGGGGAAAGGTGGTGTTCTCCCCCACATTGTTTTTGTTGTAACTTTCAAAAGCACATTCAACCATAACAAATGCACAAATAATATAGAACATATTATCGATACAGACCGATACCCAAAATTGGATATCGGTGTTTCAATACAGACCGATACTTAGCCTTTTCTTTTTCTTTTTTTTTTTTTTTTATGTTAATAGTTTGAGAGGGATCAAGCAGTTTTCCAAAATTTGAAAACCCCCACACCGTTTTTGTTTCGATGTATCCATTTGTCTCCTGGTCACTTATATGGATACGATACTCTCAATACAGACTTTTCATATCAAAATTTTGATCCTTCTTGTCATTCGTATGATAATGGAACATGTTACAAACAATGATGCATGAATTGTATTTTTTTTTTTGAATAATTGAAAACAAAAGCAAAGTTTAATGACATGATTTTGATTTTTTTTTCTTGTGGCGTTTTTAAAAACAAATCAAGTACAAATGCATTCATGTTGCAGAACACCCCATAAAGGACAGAAAATAGAAAGATTTTCTAAAAAAATAAAGGAAAAATGCACGTTCAATTCAAAGTTTTTGACCAATTGGGTGGTGGTTAGGACGGAGTCCCCTCCAATAGAGACGAAAAATTTTCCATCCCCGTCCCCATCCTCACCCCATTCGGGATGGATCCCCACGGAGATTAGGGAAATGAGAAAAATTGCTATCCCTAGTGGTGATTGGGTTGGTATGTTAGATGTATAATCCCGAGACACAAATTAAAATCCCACTATTACCACCAAAGTTGAAAAGTTAGTGTATTATGTTAAGTACCAGAAAATAAAAACTGAAAATTTCTGTTTTTTTTAGCCGGTTCAATTCAAAGTTCCAAACTGATTGGATTAGTTTTCATAATATACCAGCAATGGGCAGATTGCTTCACAATTTGTACCCCATATCTACTCAAATTCCATTAAGCTGTGTTTGGTTTGAAGGAAAAAGTAGGGAAAAGTAGAGAAACCCATACAAGACCTGTAAAGATTTTCTACCTTTCCTTTCATTTTCTTACTTTTTTTCTTCAAACCAAATATACTGCAAATGCTAAAACCCTAAAACATGAATTGTATAGCACTTTGACAGGAAACAGAAACATTCTACAACACCCCATAAAAACAGAAAAAAATAGAAAAATATATTTCAAAAAATAAAGGAAAATGCATATTCAATTCAAAGCTTTTCTATTTTAATCAGTTCAATTCAAACTTAAAAGTTTCAAACTGAGTGGACTAGTTCTCATAATATACCGGGCATGGGCAGATTGCTTCAAAATCTGTACCCCATATCTACCCAAATTCCATTAAATGCAGCCAATCAGTTTCAATTTTGACTCTTGATTTTAATTGGGAAAGGTGCGATGCACTATTTATTAATATGTCTCGTTCACAATTTCTAAAGGGTCCCCATTAAACATGTAGGGACCAAAATACCCTCTCGTGGACACATGTTGCATTCTTAGTTGCTCCACCAATATAAGAATTCCTTATAGGATCTCAACTTCTCATCAACTCAGTAATTTATTGTACTTATCAAAGAAAAAAAAAAACTCAGTAATTTATTGAGCTCAGACTCCTTGTTGCAGAGCCATAACTGATGAGTTGTAAGCTTTCTTATCTTCTCTCTCCATAACAGCAACAGACACCCACCAATCAAATATGCAAAACCCAGACTTATAAATTACAGGGGGGTGGGGCGGGTTTTCACCGGAGCTGTCAATGGGTCGGGTCTAGTTCGGGACGTGGGCCCGTCTTGAACCCCTTATTAATGTTTTATAATATGGTTTTTAAAACCGACCCAGAGATCGAACCGGTCAGGGTCCGGTTATTGGGTCGACCCATTCTGATAAAAAAATAAAAAAATTTAAAAATTAAAAATGGTCAAAACTGTTCAAACGGTTTAAACGGTTAATTGCTCGGTTTAGCGGTTTTTTTATCAAAATCAACGATTTTTGGAGAAAATTTGGTTTTGGGGGAAAACGAAACTGATTCTTAATTTTTCCAATCCGACCATCCTGTCCAATCCGGTTTTGAAAACAGTGTTTTATAAAATAAATCAAGAACCGAACCAATTATTTATTTGGATAATTGGATCTGAGCCGATTACAAATGACATCTATAATTATCTATAATAATAACTGGGAATTTTATTTTTGATAATATAAATAATATATATGTGAGTCTAAGTACATCTCAAATATTTGTTATAATTAAACAAAATTTTCAATCAATTGAATAGTCTATTTATTTTTTATTTGTTCATGTTTCATAAGATGTATTTACTATTACAAACCTTAAGACATTAAGGATTCAATTAGGACATATTGCTTTTATCACCAGTTCAAGTTTTTACAGTAAATAGTAAATTGTTTATAATGTTCAAAAAATAAGTCTTTTTTACCAAATTTATCTTATATACTGTTCATATAAAATTTAGCCTTTAGAGAAAATATAACAAAAATTATAAAAAATACCGGGTGACCTTGATATATTGTAAACTATATAATTGGTTGGGAAAAGCAAAAACCAATAGCAACCCAATTATTAATCACGACACAAACCAAAGAACTGACATAATTGGTTGAGCGGTTTGATCCTATTCACTATACCCGATCCATTAACAACTTTATTTTTCATTCTTCTAAGGCCTGTTTGGAAGGAGTTTTGCATTGATTGAACTGTATTAACTGAACTAATTTCAAGAAAATGCCTAATATAGCTCCACCATAAAATCAATATTTTTTGGGTAACAAGCCTATGCTTGGCTTTTTGAAAATTTTGTGGGAAAATTCTCAATTAGTGTAATTTGGGCCTAGTGCCACTTTGGTCTCCAAATTTTGAAATGTTACATTTCAGTGCCCGTACTTTCAAAATGTGTTAATCCAATACCTGGCTTAACCAATTCGTTAACCGACTGTTAAGTGACATTTGAAAAGACACAAATATCCTTTGAGTGTCATCTAATTTTCCTTATCAACCATCTACATGTTGATAAAAATAAACAGTCTTAAATCCTTGGCTCTTCTATTCAAGAAAGTTGGGGTTATGTCTCAGTGGGCATTCGTGTGACCCCAACTTTCTTGATCAGAAGAGGGAAGGATTTGGGACTGTTCATTTTTTGTCAATGTTTGGATGGTTGATAAAGAGAATTAGATGACACTCAAAGGATATTTATATCTTTTCAAATGACACTTAACGGATGGTTAATGGGTTGGGTACTAGATTGGTACGCTTTGAAAGTTTGGGTACTAAGGCGATGTTTGACACCATGTTCATCTCGTGGACGAGACACCCCAATATATCATCAATGGGAAAAACTCGTGGATACGTCTCCTCCACGGTTATTTTTGATCCCATGCTTCAAGGAGTAGGGGTTAGAGGCTATGTGATCTAAAATGGACTACAGATGCACAGAGATACACCTTCAGTTTTATCTCTGAAATTCTTATAGTTGCATTTCGGCTATATGATCTATAATATTAATTATTTTACTTAATTTTTATAAATTTTTAATGTTTTTATCAATAAAATAATATTTTTAAATATTTAAAAAAATATTTTTTTAATTATTTAATCATTTTACTATTGTTTTATAAAAAGAAATATTATTTATTGGTTAATATTAATTCATTGATGCATTTTTTAAAATATTTATCATATAAAATGCAAAAATTAAATATTTATGATTAACTATGCATATCATTCGTAAAATGTATATGAGATATATAGAATAAAAAAAGTGTAATATGGTGCATTACAGAACGCCACTATGGGTGTGGACTAGATCAATCTACACGATTTATCCATAGTTTAAAATAGTTGTGAACTGTGGTGTGATATGAATCAGTCCACACTCACCAATTTTTCATATAGATTAAAACACTCCCTAAATTATCTCGTTCTAATGTTTGGGGACGAAAGTGCATACTACTAATATGAACTTTTGGGCTTCTCAGCCCATGCATATAATAAACAGCACAAGTCACCCATGAGATAAGAGTTCTCCTAAATGGGCACTAACTTCAAAGAAGTGCTTCCATCATTACACAAGGCCCCTAACACACACTCACCACCTTTCAAATGCAGTTCCTTGAGTCCCAAGCTCTGCTGCACCAAGTCAAAGAGAGAGATGCCTGCTGCATGCTGCAGAATGCGCTCAAGATGCAGAGCAGACTACCTTTTTCTTACCTTTCCAGCCCCAGCTCAGATCCCTTTCCCATCAACAATAATTTTTCCTAACCAACAAAACAACTAACAACTGTGGCAAAATGACCCAAAATAAGAAATTCCACCAACTTGCAAGGGACATACAATGTTGGGGAACTTGTTGGATTGTGAATTGGAAAGAACATGACAGAGTGGTGGTTGGTGGTTGGTAGATGGATGACGTGAGAGAGACAACTACCTCTGTCTCTACTCATAAATTCTGGCTCTTGCTCCTTTTTCCTTTTATTTTATTCACTTCTCTCTCCTCTCTCCCCCTATTCAAAGTTCAAACCATATATTATTAATTTTCTCATAAACTTCTCACTCTTCTAGAAACGCCAGGCAAGAACCCACGTTCCTCACACCTAATTCCTTTGGCCCATTGCTTTATTAGGCCGGAAACTATCAGTGTCAACGGTCACATGATACAACATTACAATATTGTGTACGTATTTTGCTTCATTTTGATAATAATGGAGATAAGAGATAGGCCAGGTGTGGTTGAGCTTCTCTCTCTCTCCACTTTTTTTTAGGGTTCATTTGGTGGGGATGATTTGTTTGGTGTTCCTACCTACCCGTCGATCTAACTATGTTTTATTAGATAACGTGGGCCATGTCTTTGGTTGGGTTTCTTTGCTTTTAGCCCCTAGGCCCAAGACAGGGAAGAGACGTCCAAAATGGGGTAAGGGGATTGTTCTTTTGATTTGAAGTTTTGAAACAGTTTTAATTAATGGTCCCATTGGTTATTCCAATCTGGTGGCTATTCATCCCAAAGTGGTCCTGTGGGGTCCTTTCCCCACTTGTGAAAATATTCCAAGGGACCCACCTCATGTGCAGCACCATCTACCAAACCATTGGATCGGAGTGCATTTGTGGGCTCCAGTGAGTGGTTGTTACAGGAGTCTCATGTGGGTCTAGCTAGTCACTTCTGATGAAGATTGTAGTAGTGGTCATTTCTTGTGGCGCTAACCACATAAGTATTGCCAAACGCTCCGTTGTCATGGTCGTTGCGGCATCCCACTCCATCTGAAAGGAAAGCAATCAAGCCAAGAAGACTTGTGGTTGAGCCCTGATGAGTTGACACAACATTTGTTCTTTCTTTTCTTTTGCTAGCTGTTCTGGCTTTCTTTCTCACCCAATTCATTTAGTGCATGGTTTTTAAAACCGGATAGGATTGGACGGTTGGACCAGAAAATCTGAGACCGGTTAAGTGATTGGTTCCGTTTTATTCCAGAACCGTTATTTTGCCCAAAATTATTGATTTGGTTAATAAACCATTGACCTAAACAATTGAACTGTTTAATGATTTTAGTCGTTCAACCCAAGAACCAAACCCTTGGCCAGTTTATTATCCGATTCAATTTAAAAAACGTTGGTTTTTTGTGATTTTGGAGTCACCATTATGCATGGTGGGGGACTAATTAACCAGAGGAATGATGGAGTGTTGGCATCAATGGTCCACTGGTTGGTAGATTAATGCAGATCGTTGTATTGTTTATTGAAAGAGACCTGTGAAAAGCTCGGGTTGGTGTTAAAAAGATGCCCATATTTTGTAGGGAGTGATTAAAAATCCGTTCTGGAGGACTTCGGCTTTGATTGAGATGCTTTGAAAGTAAGCTATTAAAACTAGCTTTTCATGTAAGACTTGCAAAGCCAGCGCCATTGTGTGAAAGCCCTCCCAAATGGGAACAACACTAAGTTTTGGAATAGAAAGGAAATCGAATTAGTTGTGAATGAGTTAAAACTTCAAAGGGGCGTTCTTTTCTTGGCTTGGAGAGGGGGGAATGTTGGTCAAGAATCTCATGTTCTTTTTTCAGCTTTATGTGGGAATAAGGAAATGTTTATTTTCTTGGGTATCACTTACACAGGAAAGTGATACTCATCTCTTAGGTGGGTAAATAACTTTTCCATATAGAGGAAAAGTTGCCAACACTTGAATAGGACAAAAATACCCATTTTAATAATGGATTTCTATGGCTAAAATGGTCATTGCCTTATTTACCTGAGAAATAAAAGAACATGGGTAAATGCAATTACTTGGTAAGTACATTTACCCGGGTAAATAACTTACCGAAAGGGAACGAGGCCTAAAAGTCTTCTGATGTATTGTTGTGGCTCCACCTTGATGGATTGGAGGTGTTTTTTTGTTTTTTTTTAATGGTAAAAAAAAAAAAAACACTAATCAAGCAAAAGAATTACAAACAAACTTTTCCAACCATGACGGTGATGAGAACCACAAGAATCAGAGGATTGCAGTTTAGGCAGCCCTCAGTTTGATTGGTAGTTTTATCTTTTAAAATTCAAGGAAAAACTACAAAATTCTGAGTTAAGAAGCAATATAAGGAGGGAAAAGTAAAAAGTTGATATGAACAACTGCATTTGAAGTATAGATGCAAGATACCCTGGTTTGATAGGCTGTGTGTGAAATCCTGGTTATTATATTGAGGGTTGGTCCGTTTTTTGGATTTTGAGAGGAGGAAAATTAATCAATCCCATTGACCAAGATACACATATTCTTTTTTCTGATTCACGTGGGATTCATGGAAAATTTATTTTCCCTAGGGTAAAGTGATACCCATCTCCCACCTAGGGAAAAAGTTACCAATACTTGGATGGAACAAAATTGTCCCTTTTAATAATGATTTTTTATGACTAAAACAGTCTTTTTCTTATTTATCTAAGAAATTAAAGAGTATGGGTATCTAAATTTTCCCAGATAAATAACTTCCGAAAAACTAATAGGGCCTGAGTACAAAAACAAGGGTATTGAAGATAGTTAACATATATAAGATAGAAGACAAATTGGGTTGGACCAATTCAAACTCATCAGTCCAAGCTTGAACTTTTTGTCAGATTGGACTTGGGCTTAAAAGTCCATGATTGATCAAAGAATAGGTTGGGCTAGGGTTTAGAGACTTTGGCACAACACATCCGAAAGACTCGGGTCAATTATGTAGTCTCTCTCCGTACGAGTTTTATGTGGAATGGATTAGCAAATCCAGACCATTCATCAAATAAAGTATCTCTTTAGTCTTTTCGGTTCACTTTTCTATAGTCTACATGAACCCTATGCCCTCATTCCTTTTGATATTCCTGTGGTGATGTTAACTGCTTGATATATAACTATATATTTGGCATCGATGCAGCACCCTTTGGAATTGTTGATGTTAGGTAGGACATTTTCTGGAGTAATAGCAAATTTTTTCGTTTGGTACCAATGCTCCAGGAAATATGTTCAGCACTGGTATCCATTATCCAGTGCCACATCACTGCCATCTCACATTCCTGTTGGCAGCAATGAGCTGCAACTCCAAGAAACGTCAAATTTAGCATTGCTCAAAGCCATGCTTTCTTGATTTTCAAGGTGTGGCTTAGAGTGTCGTTTTTTTATAAAAAAATGGTTCCAAACAAAAACCTGTTTCTTTGAGCACCATTTTTTTCCATATAATGCTGATGTGGCACCGTTTTTTGGAGCAACGACAATGATGCCAAACAGATGCTAAAAGATCCAGTAAAGTTGTGTTGAACTATCAATCCTAGTTTTGAATTGGTTTTGGGATTTGGGCCTTTAAGCCCATTGAAACGTAAGTCTGAAAATTGTCGAGTTTGAAACGAAGGATTAACTTTGGGCCATTTCATCCTATAAAATTTTTAGGTGGACTATCAACTATCATACACTATATACTTGGCTTGTTTTGACATTGGATATATAGAAGAGCTTTTCCTTCAACACCAAGGTTTGGATCAATTGGATGCCTCATTATGAATCAGATGTTCCTTATTATGATTCAAAATTAGGAATGGCAATGGGTGGGGCGGGGCAGGGATGGGGAGCCACTCCCCATTAAAAAAGATACATGCATGCATACATACATATGTATAAATGGGGATCGGGAAATTCGCAGGATGATTAGTATTCTTTCTATCCTTACTTCATCCCTGCCAATGAAGATGAAAATTTCTCCATCCCTATCCCTGCCCCATTTGGGGTGTGTCTTCACAGGGATCGGAAAAATGGAAAAAAGTGCCATTCTTATTCAAAATAGCTGAAATTGCACCAACCAGCTGGTTCAGCGGTTCAACACTTCAATTCAATCAAATAAAAGGTTGAATGAATATTTGAAAATAACTATCATGCATGTATTTCAGAGAGGGTTGGACTTAAGATAAAATGGATAAAAGAAAGGGATACCAAATCAACGTTTCTAAGAACCAAAAGGTTTAAAATCTGTTTTAGCTATTGGTTCCCCATTCTGATGGTCTGACTGTCGGAGAATCCAGTTCAGTCTGAGGGGTCACTTGCTGACAGTCCAAAGTTGTTGAACTGAATGACATATAGTTTTGGCTTTTTAGATGATGAAGAGTTAGTGTTTGGTTTACCTTCTGCTGAACTGCAGTTTTGGTGGGCTTCAGTTTGGAGGTGTAAAGTAAGTTTGCCTTTTGTTCTATGGCCTAGTCTATATTTTGGGCTCTGGACCGTGTTAGCTTGGTTGGCTTGGGCCCATTAGGCTCAGTTTGGGAGGAGTACAAATACAAATATGTAGAGTGCAAAACCTTGTATTTTATATTATTTTGTATATATTTGCTTTGTACATATTTGTATTTGTACTCCTTCCAAATTGAGCCTTAGTGGTTTTCTTTTGATTTTCTTGGAATTTTTCATTTTTTTCTTTTTTCTTTAATAAAATTTCTATTTACTATAAAAGAATTAAATAAAAAAATATTCAGGTATATAATAATTTACCCAGTTTTTATTTGGTTTTAAATTTGTATTTTATTTCTATCATCAATAAAAACAGTTATTCTTAATCACACTTATTTTTCTTTAATATGATTAATTAATATAGGATTCAATGAAAGATTGTGAGTTTACCCTAAATATAATACTTAATGAGAGAGAATTGAACAAGGAGAAATATAGTAGTTCAATTTGTGCCCTCGCAACTAAAGATAGATCAAATCCAAAAATAAGGGTATTCTAATCAAGAATAGGACTCAATGTTAACGAGAGTTAATACTTTAAATATAAGTCGTTATGATAGAGATATGAATTAAGAGAGAAGTGGTTGTTCAAATTATATTTCTATCCTTACAATTAGAGATGGATTAAATTCAAAAGTTGAGATATTTTAATGATATGAAAGTTTTACACTCTCATTCATACTTTTAATAATAGTATACATGATGTCACGGTAAAAAAAAATTAATGACAATAGACAAAGCAAGAAGCTGTTCGATTCAGCTACGACAACTATTACTGATGTAGGGTGGCCCAACCCAACCCACGAATGCCAGAACCAGGGATGCGACTAGCCACAACAGGGGCTACTCTACACCCCTTGTATAGAGCCAATCGCGGAAAGCCCATGTGTCCCCGCGGAGCTCGCTGACTACCCTCGTACAACTCCCATCTCAAGAGTTCATCTCCACCAACCTCCAGGCGCCTCAAGTATAAATAGGGGGTACCCCCCTCCAAGTGAGGGATCCTGATCCTGAAATCTGATCCTACCACAGAATTTGAGTGTCCTTACTTTGGGAACTTAGTATCTACAAGTAGCCTCCTCGGAGCCCTCATCTGTACTTAATTCTCCACTTCGTACCCTCGTATTGACTTGACCATCGAAGTCTCCACCTTGGGTTCTCACTTGAGGCCTTTGCCATCATCTACCTTGCAGCACCTCAGCTACCAACCCTTGACTTCCCTGGAGCTCAGCATACGAATAGCCTCGGCCTCCAATCTTCGGCCTCAGCACTTCGTCTCCGAATTCTCGATGCCTTCGACCCACTTCCAGAGCCTAGGAGCAAAATTACATTGTTGTCCTCGACCAATCCGAGCACCAACAATTAGAGCCGTCTGTGGGAAACATTGCTAAGATGATCCCCTAAAGAACTATAACTAACTAAGAAGTCCCTAAGCTCTAATCACCATGGTGCGAAGAGCCAGGAACACCCAGAACCTTGTCACTAGTGAACAATTCCAGGTCCTCCCCAAGGAGATCGCCCCACCGGGGAATCAACACAACCAGGACGGCATGGGTCTACGAGCGAGCCAGCCCTCGGCCCCAGACACGTGCCACAAATCGACCCCTCCGAGTCCGGCAGTAGTCACCTAGTCAGCCTACCCAAGAACTCCCAACCTCCTAGCCGAAGGGAGGAGTAACCAGCACAATCTGAGGATAGCCGCTAGCCCTCTGAGCAACATCACCAGCACCGAAGGGCAAACTCGAAGGATGAAGGCGGGCGTCGTGGTCGCCCCAGTGCCCATTCTAGGGCCGAGGGGCGACGCCACACCTCTTCCCCTCATGTCTTGGATCTTCGGGACATTCTGAATGACTACCGCACCAAGCGCGAGGTGCACAGTCTCACCTCAGAACATTCCGGAGTTCGCACTGACCCCCACTGCGTTCGCGAAGATCGGGACTTCATAGTGGAATGTGAGCAGAGCTCGATGCTGTCAAAGCTGAGCTCCGACAAGTCAAGGAAGGCCGAACTGACACCTTGGCTGGACAAAGTAACTCTATAGGGAGAATGGATGCCTTCTCCCCTGACATCATCGTCGAGCTATTATATCCAAACTTCAAAGGTCCCACCTTGGAGATGTACAACGAGAACACAGACCCGGACGATCACTTAGAGAGCTTTGAGGCACTCATGATCCTATATGGATACTCTGATGCCTTGACATACTGAACTTTCCAAGCAACCTTTAAGGGAGCTGCTCGACGGTGGTTCTCAAGCCTCCTACCTTGGTCCATTAGCTCATGGGAGCAACTCTCCAGCTTGTTCCTCGCCCGCTTCATCAATAGCTGACGACCTCAGAAGAGTGTTGTCTCACTGATGACAGTTAAGCAAAAGTGAGGAGAAATTTTATGATCATACATTGACCGCTTCAAGAAAGAAGAGCTCGAGGTCCGCGACCTCGACCCCATGGTCTCCATGCATGCCACCATCAGCGGACTCCTCCCTACCTCGGCCCTCAAGTTCTCAATAGCAAAAAGCCAGCCGAAGATGAAACTGGAGTTCCTTGAGAGGGCCCAGAAGTACATTGCAATCGAAGAGGCTTTGGATGGTGATGTTCAAGAAAGGGGCACCGAGCACCGGGACGGAGCCCTAGAAAAGAAGAGAAAGAATGGAGACCATGACCGCAACAACGGCAGCAACAACAACAGTAGGAAGCCACCGGCCTCGGCTCTGGCTTACAACCAATATACGCCACTCAACTCCACCCGTACACAGATTTTGATGCAAATCGGGGAAGAGAAATTCATGAAGTGGCCAAAAAAGTTGAAGAAGAATCCCCAAAGGGGAACCCAAAAAAGTACTGCAAATTCCATCGAGGCACTGGCCACAACACTAAGGACTACTATGATCTCAAGAATGAAATAGAGTCCCTCATACGCGGAGGTCACCTCAAGTAGTATGTTGTAGGCGAGGCTGGCACCTCGTCCTCTCAACAGCAGCAACATCAGCAAGTAGTCGGTGTCACCGACGTCATAACCAGAGGCACGGCCTCGGGCAGAGCCTCGACCTTGGCTCGTAAGGCCTACACCAGGCAGTTAAACGTCTAGGGGCTGACCCCTAAGAACCAGAAGCAAGAAGAGTCCCTCTCCTTTACGGACGAGGATTTGAAGGGGGTAGCAGTCCCCCACGATGACTTTTTAGTGGTCTCAGCCATCATAGAAAATTTCATAGTCAAGAGGATTCTCGTTGACAGTGGCTCTTCGGCCGACATCCTCTTATACAAACCATTCGAGAAGAGGAAGATAGCGCCATAGTGCCTTCAGCCAACAAATGTCCCACTAGTTGGCTTCTCCAGAAATGTTGTCAAACCAGAAGGCAAGATCACCCTATCGGTCACAATAGGGATGGAGCCCCTACAGGTGACGAGGACTCACCCTACAACGCAATCAAGGGAAGACCAACCCTTCACGCACTCTGAGCAACCATCTCCTCCTATCTCCTCGCTCTCAAGTTCCACACCGAGCATGACATCGGAGTTGTTCGGGGGGATCAACATGTCACCCGCTATTGCTTTGTGGCAGTGCTAAAGGGCAAGAACAAAGAAACCTTGCCATTAGAGGGCCTCAACCTCAAGGAGGAACCAGTGAGCCGATGCCAGTTGGCCAAGGACCTTGTCTTGGTCCCCCTAGAAGAGGATGAGCCTAAAAAAGTAGTTTGCGTCAGGTCCAACCTTCCCTTAGAGAGTCTATCCGAACAGGTAAGTTTCCTTAGATCTAATGCCAACGTCTTCGCTTGGTCCGCCGCTGACATGCCCGAAGTTGACCCTTCAGTCAGTACTCATAGGTTGAGCATCGACTCAAGCTCTAGGCCAGTCCAGTAGAAGAGGAACTTTGCACCTAAACGATGGAAGGCCATCGAAGAGGAGGTTGGGAAGCTACTCGACGTTGGCTTCATCCAAGAGGTACACTACCCCAACTGGTTGTCAAATGTGGTTATGGTAAAGAAAGCTAATGGGAAATGGCAGATCTATATTGATTTCACAAACCTTAACCGAGCTTGCCCCAAGGACAGTTTTCCTCTACCAAGGGTAGAGCACCTCGTTGATGCCACTGTAGGGTATGAACTACTTAGCTTCATGTATTCCTTCTCCAAATATAACCAAATAAAGATGCACCAGGGTGATTAGGAGAAGACTTCGTTCATCACCGAGCACGACACATATTGCTATCGAGTGATGCCCTTCGGCCTCAAAAATGCTGGGGGCACCTACCAATGCGTTGTTAACAATGTGTTCAAAGAGCAGGTGGGGAGGAACGTTGAAGCTTACATGGATGACATGGTATGAAATCTAAGGCCCATATCTTGGACTTTGTCGAGACCTTTGACTCTTTGCGGAAGTACAACATGAAGCTCAACCCCAGCAAGTGCGCTTTTGGCATCACATCAGGCAAATTTTTGGGCTTCGTTGTCACTCAGAGAGGCATTGAGGCTAACCCTGAAAGATACAAGCCATACTGAATATGGCACATTCTCGGACGGTGAAGCAAACCCAGAGACTCACCAGACGAATAGCAGCCCTCAGTCACTTCATGTCGAAATTAGCCGACCACTGCCTACCCCTCTTCCATGCCATCAAGAAGCTGAAAGATTTCCAGTGGACGGAGGAATGCCAGCATGCCTTTGACGAGCTCAAGGCGTACCTTACCTCACCCCTACTCGCCCGGCTAGCCGAGGGAGAAACCTTGTACCTATACCTCTCGGCCGGAAACAAAGAAGTCAGTTCGGTCCTAATTTAAGAAGACAATATGTAGAAGCCTGTTTATTATACCAACAAGGTACTCTATGACGCTAAAACTAGGTATCCCGAGATAGAAAAATTGTCTTTCGCCTTCGTGGTTTCGGCTAGGAAGCTCAGACCATGCTTCCAAGCTCACTCAATAGTGGTCCTGACAAACCAAATTCTCAAAGTTGTCCTTGCCAAGCTTGAGACCTCAGGACGCCTGACGAAGTGGGCCATCAAGCTTTCTGAATTTGATGTTCGGTACTAGTCGAGACCCACAATCAAGGCACATTCCTTAGTAGACTTCATAGTGGAATGCACCTTCAGTCGAGCCCTCCACCAGACCCCAGAGAATGTCGAAAGGGATCACGTGGACAATGAGGCTCACCCCCGATGGAAACTCTTTGTCGAAGGCTCCTCCAATGCTAAAGGAAGCAGAGCAGACTTCATCCTTCTCACCCCTGATGATGTTGCTATAGAGTATGTGTTGAGATTTGACTTTTCAACATCAAACAACAAAGTCGAGTACGAGGCCCTCCTCGCTAGTCTATAGCTCGCTTGGGACCTCGGCTCCTCACACGTCGAAGCCTTCGACGACTCCCAGCTGGTGGTGAATCAAGTAAATGACGGGTACGAGGCTTGGGAACAAAGCATGACCAAGTACCTTGCCGAAGTCCAAGATTTAGCCCGCCACCTCCAGTGCTTCTCCTTGCAACAGGTTCCGTCAACCGAGAATGCAAGAGTGGACTCCCTCTCCAAACTAGCAAGCACCTTGAACAAAGTACTCGGCTGGACCATGCGCATAGAGAAGCTACTTCGACCCTCCATTGAAGAAGTCAAAGTGCTCCCAATAGAGGCCGAGCCTTTGTGAATGGATCCCATCATCAATTTCCTATCAACAGGATAGCTTCCCGAAGACAGGAATGAGGCAAAGCGACTCAGACATCAAGCAACCCATTATACCTTATTGGAGGGAAAACTGTACCAACCCTGCCCTACCTCCAATGCCTCTATCTAGAGGAGGGTGAGTATGTATTGCAGGAGATACATGAAGGCGTCTACAGCAATCATCTTGGCGGAAGGGCGGCCCTAGCCCAGAAAACTCCAAGCACGGGTACTTCTGGCCGACCCTCCACAAGGATGCTGCCGAGCTAGTGCAAAAGTACGATCCATTCCAGAGGCACGCCAACTTATGCCACCAACTGGCCACCACTCTCCCGGCCCTCAGCAGCCCTTGGCCCTCCACCAAGTGGGGGATGAACCTCCTTGGCCCTTTCCCGCAAGCCACGGGGGTAAAAAATACCTCGTCGTCGCTGTAGATTACTTCACGAAGTGGGTAAAAGTCGAGCCCTTGGCCACCATCACGGCCCAAGCAATCTAGAACTTCTTTTGGAAAAACATTATCTATCACTTTGGCCTACCCCACATGCTGGTCACTGACAATGGGATGTAGTTTGATGACGCCAAGTTTCAGGAGTGGTACGCCTCCCTCGGCATCAGAAAACAGTACACCTCGATAGGCTACCCCCAAACCAACGGCCTAGCCGATGTCACCAATAGAACAATATTAGATGGGCTAAATACTAGATTAGACCGGGCAAAAAGCTTATGGGCTGATGAACTAAATAGTGTACTCAAGGTTTACCGAACCACACCTCGGACAGCCACCGGGGAAACACCCTTCGGCTTAACCTATGGCACGGAAGCAGTAATCCCAGCAGAGATTGGCTAGCTGACACCCCGAGTTCAGGTGTACTGCAAAGTCGAAAATAGCGTAGCCCTCAGATCAAACTTGGATCTGTTGGAAAAAGCCCGAGAGCAAGCACAAATAAGAGTGACCACCTACCAACAACGACTGGCTCGCTACTACAACTCCAAGGTAAAGGAAAGACACTATCAAAAGGGAGATCTCATCCTCAGGAAGGTTATGGTCCCCAAACTTGGAGTGGGAAAGCTAGGTTCCAACTGGGAAGGCCCCTACAAGATTAAGCAAGTCGTCGGCCCTAGCACCTTTCACTTGGAGCATCTAAATGGAAGACCCATCCCTCAGGCATGGAATTCAGAGAATCTCCGGATGTACTACAAGTAGTTGTAATGTCTTTTTGGAATGATTGAATGAATGAAGCAAAGTTCCCCTTCGGCTCAATGCTCAATGCGTATACCTATTAAGTTCAGACAACTCTTCGGCTTCATGATCGGTAAAGGCACATGGCCTCCCTAGAGGACCATGCCCTCTCATTGGACTGTCGCTAAGACTTAAACAACTAAGTAGCAAATACCCTAGCCAAGCAACGCATCAGAATATACTAGGACGATCGAGGTGGTTGGCGTCTTGGACTTTTTCACTTAGCGCTATTAGCAAAGGATGACAACGCCCTCCGAATAATAAACGAGACCTCGTTGAAAGGAACACATGGAGAGACAAGAGCCAAGTGAGCCTCAGCTTTGCCTCGGCCACTCCTCCGTACGACAGGACACCTCGGCCTCACCGAAGCCAACACTTGGGGATATGAAAGCCAAGCAAGTCTCCCCTTCGCCTCGGCCTGACCCACAACTCGATTGGTCAGCTTACCTTTGCCTAAATACCCACGGGAGAAAGAGAGCCAAGCAAGCTCCTGCTTCACCTTGGCCTCCTTCCCCTTCTCAAGCCACCTCAGCCTCACCTAAGTGAACACTTAGAGGGAAGTTAAGCCAAGCGAGCCACAATTCGATTGTGTGGCACTGCCTCGGCTTCCCTCTGCCACACACCTAGGGTACACGTGTAACAAGTTGAAGCGAACTATTTTACGTTGTGATCTTTCTACTTGGGGGGGGGGGGGGGCAAGGGCCCCTCAGTGAAAAAATAAGATAACAAAGCAAACAAATGAAAAAAGAACACAATAGAAAGCAGAAAACAAGTACTCGAAAGGAGATTCAAAAAATGTCACTGATTTCCATTATATTCAAAAAATGGCCTTTACAAAAATTCATTCACAGCCTTCAAGGCCGAATACATGTACAATAACAAAAAAGAAAACAAAAGAAAACAAAAACCTAGCCTAGGCCTCGCCACTTGTTGGAGGGGGAAGGGTGGAGTTAGCAGCCTCCTTGGGAGAGTCGGGGATCACTTTCAAAGATTCGGCATCGAAGTCAGATAGAGCCACTGTGTGCACCTTCTTTCCATCCTCAATCCTATCAAAGTAAGCCCCGGATGTGAGATCGGCCAGCTCCTCGGCCTGCTTCTCGGCTTGCTGGACCCTCTTCTCGGCATTTGCAGCCTTCTGCTCGGCCTCCGTAGCCCGCTTCACTACCTCATTGGCCTTCCTCTCTGGCTCGACAACTCGCTTCTTCACCTTGGCAGCGTCCCCCTTGGCCTAGTTGAGGCACCATTTAGCTTCGGAGAAAAGGCTTCCAATGTGAGCCCTCTCCATCTACTCCTTGGAGAGGCTCTCCTACACCTCCTTCATCTACGCCTGAGCCTCCATCCGGAACTTCTGCTCGTTGATGAGGCTCTATCTGAACTTGTGGTACTTCTCTTCGGTGGTGGCAGCAACTTGCTAGAGCTTCCCCTTCTCCTCCTCTAGCTTGTTCATTTGGGCCAAGGTTGGCTTCAGCCGATCCCCAAGGCCAACAAAGAGGAGGTAGACCTGCAGCGAAGGAACAATTAGTATTCCATAGAAAAAGAAGTAACCGTTAAGAAAAAGGGACAGATGTTACCTCGGCCAAGATTCCCAAACCTTGGGTGTAGACCTTCTCAGGAGCACTCCCCAACATCTAAAAGCGATCCCTTGAGAGAAGGGCCCCACTCAATAGGGCCTGACCAACCCCCTGCTCCCGGATGTAGTCCCCTTCATGGACATTCCACTAGGGAAGGAAGATCTGATTAGGCCGCTCAATGAGCTCCTCTAGGGGTGTGGGGGTAGAAAACGACCCCATTTGTTTGTTACGGGACCCCCTCGAGTTATCCCTCACTAGGTTCCCGGCATGGGCCACCTTCTGTGGTGGCTGATCCCCCACGGCATCTTCGGCCGACCTCTTTTGCCCCGACTTGTTCTCCTGGGCAGGCTTCCCCAACCTGTTGGTCGGCTTTGGTGGTACCTACTGCTCCCGCCTCAGCTGGCCCTCCTCGACGAGCCTTTTCCCCTTGGCGGGGACCTGTGAAGTTGCTCCCTTCGTTGGAGCTATTGGAGTAGTCTCTTTGGTAGGGACTTGTGGGATTGTCCCCTTAGTAGGGACCTGGCGAGAGGACCCCCCCCCCCCTTCGTAGGGGTAGAGACCTTCTCCTTTGGCGTTGGCACCCCTTCGCAGGTTTCTAAGGCACTTTTGCCCACTCCTTCTACATTGAGCAGGCACGTTCTATCATGGTCTTTCGGGTGTCCATTGGCACCTCCGCAAACAAAATAAAGCCATTTGTAACGCAATGCAAAGAAGAGGATGAGGGAACATGTTAAGGGACTACAGGGCCTCTCCTACCAAGGGGAGCAGGGCTAAGCCCCGCAAAGATTAGTGGGACCTCCTCCACCAAAGGTTGGGCTCGGACTCTCCCCAGGTCAAGCAACCACGCAAGATCATCATTCTCCTCACTCGTGAGTAGGGGGACACTCCTCTCCGCAGCCTAGCTAACCTCTCCTCACCCCGACCTAAAGGACCAACCATTGGGACAGGACAAAAAGAAAAATTTACCCTTCCAGCTATGCATCGAAGAGGGATTGTCTACTGGCTTGGTCCTACGAGGTTGAAGGTAGTACATGTCATCTTCGGAAGAGTGCTTCCTTGGAACAAACAGTGCTCAAAAGAGCTTCGACGTAAGTTCCAGCCCTTGGAACTGAGCCACCACCAGCATCGCCACTATGGTCCTAACGGCATTGGGCATTAGCTGGCTAAGAGGGAACTGAAGACCGAACTGAAGAAAGTGTTGGTAAACGCAGATCTCCCCCTCCTTAGGAGTCCACGGTCGGTCGCCCACCTCGGGTACCCTCATACCATAGGACGAGGGGATGAAGTATTGCCTCGCTAGAGACTTTACCTGATCCCCATCTAGAGAATTCTCAAATCCTAGGCATAGGATATCGGTCTCAGCTATTGCATAGGCAGCCCTCATCCCGGAAATAGGGTCTGGTGTCTCCTCCCTCTCGACTTGGAGGAACGCTCGACCTCCCTCAACATCATGGATGTGGTGCTCTCGCAGGGAGGGTCATCACCTTGACGGCTACCTTCAACACCCTTGGAGGCTACCCTCTCTCGAAGCACCTCAACCTCTTGCTGAAGGGGAGCAAGGGCAGAAGGACTCAAAGGAGAAAGGGGAGAAGGGGTTCGGGTGGGGCTCCCCTCTGACTCATTTGGAAGGTCATAGTACTCAGGTCCAAAATATGAGAAACACATCGTTTAAGATTACCTAAAGGGATGTGGAGGAAGAAGAAGTGAAAATTAAGTGTTGAAAGTTGGAGAATCTGAGAGCTGAGTTCACTCAAAAGCAAAGGCACTTAGAGGCAAACGACAAGAACACTGATGTCAAGGCCCCTATTTAAAGGAGAAAGAATGACCCAGATATCTCGAGATCCAACAGATGAGGAGCCACCACCTCCACAACCCAACTGCAGCGTGCCGCGTAATGCTCAGCCTCGGAAGGTGAAGCAACATACTAGCGACGGCTTGGATCATCTCAGATCTAATGGACGCAAAACACCTCCGCACCTGTGATCCAGCCATGCTGCACACCTGAGCGCTCACCCTTTGAAGGAGAAACGATGCTTGGGGTGAACCAGCGCGTCCGCCCACTGCGACCAACCGGTTTATGTGACCCGGTCAAGCGAACACGCACACCGGTTTGACCGGAAAGCCGTTTCGCACACGAAGGGAGTTATCCTAACGCATAGACCCGTGTAGAATGCGACCTCCAATCGCTTGTCTGAGGCAGCAGTGCCCCAAATCGCTCACAGCTTTGGCCCAACTTATGAAGACGAACCAAGCGGAGACGTGAAAGAGAACACCACTGTAGGGTACACTTTGGTTGCTAGACCCACTGGCCCTCACCATTACTACTCCCATCAGCCGAAGCCGAATTCTTCACCTCGGCTTTCGGAGTGGGGGCCAAGTGATTTAGGGTGGCCCAACCAACCCAGCCCATTCTGGGATGGGAGGCCCATCCCACGAACGCTAAAACTAGGGGCACGACTAGCCACAACAGGGGCAACCCTGCACCCCTCGTATGGAGCCAATCATGGAGCGCCCACGCATCCAAGCAGAGCTTGCTGACTGCCCTCGTACAGCTCCCATCTCAGGCGTTCATCTCCACCAACTTCCAGGTGCTTCAAGTATAAATAGGGGGTACCCCCCCTCCAAGTGAGGGATCCTGATCCAGAAATCTGATCCTACCATAGAATTTGAGTGTCCTTACTTTGGGAACTTAGTATCTACGAGTAGACTCCTTGGAAACCTCATTTATACTTAATTCCCCTCTCCGTACCGTCGTACTGACTTGACTGTCGGAGTCTCTCTGCCTCGGGTTCACACTCAAGACCTCTGACATTCTCTATCTTGCAACACCTTAGGTACCAGCCCTCGACTTCCTCGAAACTCGACATACGAATAGCCTCGGCCTCCAATCTTCGGCCTCAACACTTCGTCTCTAAATCCTCGGAGCCTTCATCCCACTTTTAGAGCCCAGGGGCAAAATTACATTGTTGTCCTCGGCCAACCCGAGCACCAACAATTACCAAATTATCTTTGACTCAGAGTCTAAAAATAACTATTTGCATTTGAGTACCGAAGAAATTCCCCATGTGCAGATGCCATGATCTCAGGGTTTAATTATATACAATCTTTGCTTTCAAGAGATCCAACGGTCTCCTATTATGACCATCATTAAATGAAATTCATAATTTGATATATAATTACCCCTTCAATAGAAAGATACACCCTCCAACAATATGAAATATGCCAATATAAACAATTAATTGTAGATTGCTGGAAATTCAGAGCTCTTCCCGTACTCCTGAAGCTATTTTAGAGGAGAGGACATTACTTAATCATTTGGAAACTCTACTTGAAATGGAGGAGAAGCATTGGATGCAACGATCAAAGTGTCATTGGCTTAACATTGGAGATCGAAATACTAAGTTGATCCATTCTTATGCTTCTAACCAGAAGCGTAAGAACTCCATCGTGTGGCTGAAAGGTCCTGGTGGATCTTGGATGATCAACACGCTATTGAAGGTATGATAAATTCTTTCTGTGAATTATTTTCCACTTTCCATCGAGAGCCATCATCTTTCTCAAATCAAGTCTCTGAGGAGGAGAAAAGAATATGTTAATGTCAATCCCGACCGAGGAAGAAATTAGAAGGGCTCTATTTGATATAGGGCCTTGGAAGGCTCCAGGCCCATATGCCATTTCTTCAATATTCTATCAAAATTGTTGGAACCTTGTTTGAGAAGATCGAAGCCGATCATTTCTCGGCTTCTCACTCTCCTGCAGAATGCCTTCACTCTGGGAAGACACATCATTGACAGTAAGGTTTGGAATGTGGGTGTTTCTCTCCATACTTTTGTGAACTAATTCATAGGTGCATTATGTTCCTCTATGAGAATATTACTGAATGGGATACCATATTTCCCTATTTACCCACAATGGGGATAAAGACAAGGTTGTCCTCTCTCCCCCTAGACATTCTTTCTCAAAGGCTTAAGGTTTGCTAGGGGAACATGTGTTCTCAATCACCTTATTGATGATATCCTGATTTTTGGACAGGCTTCTATGAAGGAACTCAATGAGATTAAGGACTGCTTAGACTTGTCCAACAGCTGGTCAGGCCAAATTGTAAACATAAAAAAAAAAAAAAAATCCTCAGTTCTAAGTCCCAATGTTCATAGGCGAAATTGAAGAATTAATTCTAGCTTTTATCATGGGAGTTCACCTCGTTTACATCCTCTACAAATACTTGGGAGCATTTCCAGATGAAAAATGTCATTCTAAACTGAATCGGAAGCTCATCGTGGAAAAAGTAACAAATAAACTGCAGAACTGGAAAGCAAAATTATTGTCACAAGAAGGTATGGGAGTTCTAATTAAAAGTGATTTGCAGACTGAACGGAATTAGAAAACGGTTTGAAGAATGCTCGACTTTGAATGACTTACTTGTATATAAATCTGTTACAACAGACTCCATGAAGGAGTTAATTAAATAATATTAGATCTGAACTAACATGGACGACAGAGTCCTTATACAAAACGAACTAAGAGTTGCTAGTTCGATTAGAACTGGGAACTGTGGAGTGATGATCTGCAGCTGATGTGTCACTAATACACCCCCTCAAGCTCACCGGAGAAGACACATTGATCTTGTCACAAAGAGAGCAAATACTGGGGGCAGAGAAAGGCTTAGTAAATATTTCGGCAATTTGATCCTGAGAAGCAACATGTCGAACAAGTAGTTTTTCGTGCTGCACACGTTCATGGAGAAAATGAATATCAAGTTGCATTTGTTTGGTACTTGAATGGATGTCACCCCCACATTGTCACAATAGAATGTAGGAGGAGAGGAAGAGGTTCGAGCATTAACCCCCAATTCCTGAAGTAATTGTTCAAGCCATATCAATTCAGCAGCAGTATCAGCAAGACATCGAAATACAGATTCAGTGCTGGAATGAGCAACTACCTTCTGCTATGTGGATGTCCAAGATATGAGGTTTTGGTTGAGATAGATAGCAAAACCTCTAGTGGATCTTCGGTAATCAGGGTTACACCCCCAATCAGCATCATAGAAGCCTAGCAGTTGACAACGAGAAGGACAGAAGTGGAGGTCCAAATCAAGAGTATCTTTGACATACCAAAGGACCCATTTAGTTGCAATAAGATGCTCATCCGTGGGCTGGTCCATAAATTGACAAACCCTGTTTACAGCATAGGCAATGTTAGGCCTGGTTAGTGTGATATTCTGCAAGGCCCCGTCCAGACTTCTGTAGATGGAAGGATCAGTTAATGGAGTACCATCGTGCTTAGATAACTGGCGACCCATAACCATCGATGAAGATATAGGTCTACAGCCTTCCATGCAAAGTCGTTGTATAAGTTCAAGAATATACTTCCGTTGGGAGAGCTGTAGATAGGATCCTTCACGATGTACTTCTAAGCCAAGAAAGTAGTGAAGAGGGCCAAGATCCTAAAGAAAAAATTTGTGGCCTATAAGACTGATTAACTTATCAAAACAAAAATTTTAAGAGAGTTCTGGTTGTAAATGAACAGTGAAGATTCGGCTTGAGAGCCCGTAAAACCAACTGAAGACAAGAAAGAGGCAAGACGCTGAAACCAAGCGTGGGGGGCTTGTTTGAGTTCATATAGGGCCTTATGTAGCTTGCAAACATAAGTAGGATTAGAAGAGTCAACAAACCCTGGAGGTTGGGTCATATACACCTCTTTGTCGATAGCACCGTGAAGGAATGCATTTTGTACATCCAACTACCTTATAGGCCACCCATGAGAGAGAGCAAGAGCCAGAACACATTGTATAATGGGTTGGAGGTGTCATCAAAATCAACACCGGGAGCCTGAGGGAAACCCTTAGAAATAAGGCGAACTTTATGATGTTCAACTGAACCATCAGCTCATCGTTTTAGTTTAAAATCCACTTACAATCAACAATATTCATAGATGGTTGAGGAGGAACTAAGAATGAAGTACCATTACAAAGAAGAGCATCAAATTCTGTGGCCATAGCAGTACACCACTCTTTGGATTTCATAGCAACAGTATGAGAGGTAGGCTTTGTGGGTGCGACATCTACAAGAAGAGACACTAGAAGAGGATAACAAGTGGCTAGTTGGGCACAATGAGCTCTAGTTTGAAATCATGTAACCATTGTGTGTGTGCACAGCTACTGGTACCGGAGGAGCATCACATATAATGTCATCAAGTGCTCGTGCACGAGGTTCTCTGACCACCCTTGGCTGTGACGATCCTATGAGCCTGGTACTGAAGAAGGGGCAGGTGCAGTTAGAGCTGAAGAGTTCATTCTTGTATCTGGAGAAGCAGGAGTTGTAGTTGGAAGTTGAGGAAGAGTCAAGTAAATTAGCACGGTAATAGGTGTGGAATCAGTAGGAGTCTAATTACTCATGGCTGCAAAAGGAAACACCAATTAATCAAACACCACATCTTGACAAATATACACATGACCATTAGTAGTACTGAGACATTTATACCCACGATGAGAATTATTGTACCCCAGAAAAAACACACTGAATGGAGCGGTCTTCAAGTTTATTGGAGGTATATGGCCTAATCTAAGGGTAACAAGTACAACCGAAACTTCATAAAATGGAATAATCTGGGGATTTGGAAAATAAAACCTCAAACGGAGATTTATTGTGTAAAACAAGTGTGGGCATGCGATTTATGAGACACTGCAATGAGAATAGCTTCAGCCCAATAGCACTTGGGCATGGAGGCATGAAACAAGAGTGTAAGGGAGGTTTCCACAATGTGCCCATGCTTTTTTTCGGCAGAACCATTTTGAGCAGGCACATGGGGGCATGATTAGGGGACGATTCGAGCCAAGACAAGCTGAATAGTATGAGGCTCAAGTTCAGATCGAGACTATTCTACAAGGCTCAAGTTCGAGCTTGAGCTCAGTTCAAGCCAGAACCTTGAGCTCGAGCTCGGGTCGAGTCAAAAATATTTTGTAAAATAAAAAATTATGTATAAAAATATTTTTATTTGATATTTTAAAAAATAAAAATTATAATAGTTAATAATTATAATATTTTATTATATAAATTATTTTTTATTATTTTGTTTTATATATTATTATATATATAATATCAAATATATATATATATATATATATATATCCAAGTTGGCTCACGAGGCTCACGAGTCGAGCTCCGGTAGGCTCGAGCTTGGTTCGTTTCATAATTAAGCCAATGAATTAGGCTCGAGCTCGGTTGAAACCGAGCCGAGCCAAGCTTTTCACGAGCCAAGCTCGAGCAGCTCATGAAAAGCTCGGCTTGTTGCCACCCCTAGGCATGATAGTTGATGAGAGATGCCAAAGTGACTGAGGAAGTTCACTATGATACAATATATCAAACCGTTTATAACACTGAAGAACGGTATGGTTTGGGCGGTTGCATAGTTGACAACAAACCTGAGGCTAATAATTGGCTTGTTATTGATTGTTGTATTGATAATTCTGATAGTCTCCATGTCCCTGACCTCGGCCTCAACCTCGACCTCCATAATTCTGATGGCCACCACATCGGTTCTGATTGTTATTACCTCTCTATTGTTGTTGGTTATTAGGAGCTGAAGTACGACTGTTATTTTGGGAAGTAGCAAAGTTGGCAACAGAAAGGAGGGATCAGATTGAGGAGGGTGTTGGTGTTTAAGCCAAATTTCATGACTTACAAGCATACCCTGTAAATCCTCCATAGTTAATTGATATGAATCAGGCTGACTAGTGATGGCGATAAGAAAGGCAGCATAATCTGCTTTAAGACCGGAAAGAACATAGAGAAATAGTTCGTCGTCCCTTACTATAGAGTCAATGGCACCAAGCAGCCAAGCATATCAGCAAATGCACGGATTTTCTGAATATATGCAGAGACAAAAAGAGATCCTTTCTTCATGTTCTAAAGTTTGAGTTGAAGTTGAAGAACACGGTCTCGAGATACAGATACAAACGATCTAGCTAAAGTAGACCAAACAGCAGCTAATGAAGTTAGACCAATTACTTGCGATAACACACCCTCTATAAGTGAAGATAGAATAAATGTGAGAATCCATTGATCCAAACGAATCCAAGCTTCATGGTCAGGATTATCAACTAGCCGGGAGGGATCTTCGGAGGATTGATTTTGTTTGGGGGAACACTTGTGAGAGCCATCTACCATCTCGTTGAGCCTATAGGTTCTGAAAAAATGGAATAAACTAAGATCTCTAGAGCATGTAATTTTCTCCATTCAGCCGAATAAGGATGGCAGGGGTAACATTAGGAAGAGTGGGAAGGGTTGTCGATGGGTTGATAATGGGAAGATTAGAGAATCATTGGGTAATAGAAGACTCTTGTGTTGATTGGGATATCATAGAGGCTAGTAGCTCTAATACCATGAAAGGAATAAGAAAACGGTTTGAAGAATGCCTGACTTCAATGAATGCCAAGACTTTGAATGGCTTTAATTACATATAAATCTATTACAACAGACTCCATGAAGGAGTTAATTAAATAATATTAGATCTGATCTGACATGGACGATAGAGTCCTTATATAGCACAAACTAAGAGTTGCCAGTTCAATTAGAACTGGGAACTCTGGAGTGATGATCTGCAATTGATGTGTTGCTAATACACCTCCTCAAGTGTTAGACAATTATGCCCATTGCTCCAATCATATTGATGTACCTTTTGACATTTATTGTAAATGAATAAAAGTGCATTATTGATTCATATTATATCTGGTGTGTTTTTGTGATATTACCTTTAAACTGGATACTTATGAGACTTGTGTTAATTTAGAATGTTCATAGCCATTGGGTAGACCTAGGGAGGATTATCCTTCCGAGACTGACACTAATGTACTGCAAAAAATGTTGTGATGGCTTGTCTCAGCTACTAGGGTAAGACCTAAAGCACATGTAGTGTGGGTTTACTTGAAACTCTGAACCGGGACCTATTGTGTAATTTATGCACAGTTAATTCAGGCAAGTGTACCTTAGTCAAATGTGCATATAATGATGAGAAAAGTGTCGATCCTACAGATACTAGATCACAATACCAAATCAATTTTAAACTAACCTAAGTTGAACTCGTGATTCAATTGTAGGAAAAAGACTACAAGAATTAATGCAAATACAAGAACTTAATAAAAAACTGAATTGATGGATGAATGCAGCTAGGGTTTAGATTTCATTAAATCAATGTTACATAATTACTTATTTAATCCAACTCAAGACCGAAATTACCCTAAGGTATATTAAAGTTATTTGCAAAGTGATGGTGGATTTCCCTGAATTAATTAATAAGCTTTTTCAAGTAATATTAATCCTTTATTAATCCAATTCTACCATCAAATTTCTATGTGATTGTCAACAGAAAAAATAAGCATTGATTTCTTTGGAAACCTCTAATTGTAAAAAGGGATTTGACTCACTAAGCTTCTTTAATTTCCACAATGAGATATTCATCTTTCGATATCATAGTCTATCATGCGATTTTTATTGCCTAGGGATCTAATTCATAACAATCCTTTGGTTAGTCATGTATGAATAATCAAATCATTAAAAGATTGGTTAATTCTTTTAAAGCATTTAGCATAGTAATAAAAATTCCCCATGCAAATAATAAAGATCTTGAATTGAATTAAATAAATAACTATATAATCTTAAGATCAAAATCCATTTAAACCCTAAGTAAGAGAATTTAGCAAGACATCATTAAATTCAACATACTCAAGAAAATTAAAGGGAAAATATAGTAAGAATACATCAAAGATTTGAATAGACTAACAAGAAAACTTTAGCTTTTGAAGGTAGAAGACAAGTATAGAAACTAAACATTTCTCCCTCTTGAATTCGAATTATTCCTCTCTTTCTCTAGCTTGTTGAGACTGCTTCCTCTTCTCTTCTGATGTGTTGAGACTGATTCCTCTTCTCTTTTCTACTAAATTCTCTCTAAGGATGTGCCCCATTGCCTTAAGTCTATGGTCCTTTTTATAGTGCAGTCTCCCCTCAATTGCTTCTCAATGCAGATTCTTAATTCAACAAAAATTAGGTCTCTTAGTCTTTATCTCAATCGAATTACAATCTCTTTTGCACTACCAATTATCAGATCCGAAACTTGTAGCTCAAATTGCACTTGGTTAGTGGTAGAATTAGATTGAGTGATTAACACAAGAATTGTAACCCTATCTCTTAGTTTTAATTATCCATTTGAATCATCTCAATCCGAGTTGTAGGCAGAAAGTTATTTCTAAAATACGGGAACTATATCAAAATAGGAAATTCTTCGATTTTTGTGCATACATATCAAGTTCGATTTCAATGGATTTTCTCCTTCATGGATACATCATGGAACAACATTGCTACATGGACCTTACTCTATGATTATCTTAATTAATTAAATAAAACTACTCCTTAGAATTGCACAATTAAGCTTCAAATCATCTTGTAAGACAATTTCATCATAATTAGTGCAATACCATGCTAATTCCAAAAACATTATTATCAAAATCATCAAGTTAGAGGTATGAAAATATATACAAATATAGGCTTATCAAATACCCTCAAACTTAGCTTTTGACTGTCATCGATCAAAATATGAATAAAATCATACTTAAGCTCATGAATTGATCATACTTTGCTTATCTTGATTTTCCAAAGTATATGCATCAAAGATTGTATAAGGTATATAACTTACAAAGCATTCAAAATTCCATCCAAGAATTATCATGAATCTTATGCTAACAAAATCTCATCATGAAAATTGAAGTGTGTGTGTGTGTGTGTGTGTGTGTTTTGCCAATTTTTGAGTGTCTTACATGCTTTTTAGCTCAAATTATGCAAAACACTGGATCTTTGAAATTTTTGGATATTCCATAGGCTTGCTCTTCATAATCGTTCTCCACTAATATAGACAATCATAAAACTTTAGATCAATAGGTCTTTATTAAGCTTGTAGTGTGAGGGCTAGGTAAGGGTTAACAAAGAAAGGATAAGGAATTACAAAGCAAGAGAGCAGAAAATGGTATGCACATATAAATGTACTCTCCAAATATCCCCACATGTATTGCAACTACTAAACTTATTTCTTTTATTCCTCTTGGCCTAAATTATCTCCAAAGTAATATATTGTCTACAATATCACATAATGATTATATTGTTCCACATAGCTCACATAATCGTTCACCATTTTGCACACAATTCACAAGATCACGGTATAACGTGCCCAAGAATTTTAATTTCATGATACAATAGAGTTAACATGAGAATAAATCAATCCTTAGGATTAGCATTTATCTTCATTTTCTATGTCATATTCGATTTCAATCAAGAATTTATCATAGACTTTTAGTCATCAACATAAAATCAGCAATCACAAACTTAAGCTAAAGCATATTTCGAAAAAAAAATTTGGTGTAATCATACCATGCTCATGCTCTCGGGTTCACAAAAAATTTTACAAAAATTGTAATCTTCTCCCCCCCCCCCCCCCCCCCCCCCCCGCAAACTTAAATTTAACATTGTCCTCAATTTTAAGTAAATTAAAGAGCAAAAAGAAGTGAGAGAAACTTCCTTTCGAGTTGATCTTGGTTTTAGCTATACATGCTGAAATTTCCTGTCCATAGACTCCAAAATTGCAACCTACCTTTCATCAATCAAAAGAAAAGAAGCAAAAAGCAATAACAAGAGAAAACAAAAATTAAAACAAAACTTAAAAGGAAATAAAGAAACATGAAACAACTAGAAATCCTAAAGCGTATAAATGAAAAGTATAGTTCTCACTTATAGTCGTTAGCTTGACTCTGTTTCCATTTTCATGGATCCTTTAAGTGAATGGTGGACTTGAAAAATGATTATGTCCACTATCAATGTAAGGCTTCAGACTTTTCCCATTGACTTTGAAAGTTTCCATAGTTTCATTATATATTTCAATTGCACTATGAGTAAAAACTCTAATTACTATATACGGACCACTCCATCTTGACTTAAGTTTGCTGGAAAAAGTTTCAATCTAGAATTATAAAGAAGAACCTTGTCTCCAATTATAAACTATTTTTTTTAATGTGTGCATCATGCCATGCATTGGTTCTTTCTTTATAAATTTTAGAGTTCTCATAAGCTTGGTGCCGTCATTCTTTAAGTTCATTCAATTGCATCTTTCTTTGTTCCCATGCAACTTGCAAATCAAAGTTAAGCAATTTCATTTCCCAATATGTTTTATGCTTTAATTCAATAGGGAGGTGACAAGCCTTACCAAACACCAACCTATAAGGAGACATTCCAATGGGTGTTTTGAAAGTTGTCCTATAGGCCCAAGGTGCATCATCCAATTTCATTAACGAATCATTCCTAAATAAACTCATAATCTTTTCCAAAATACCTTTCAATTCCCTATTTAAAATTTCTACTTGTCCACTAGTTTGGGGATGATGGGAGTAGCAATCTTATGGGTAACACCATATTTAATTAATAAATTATCAAACTGTTTATTGCAAAAGTGTTTACCTCCATAAGTAATGATAGCCATCAGTGTACCAAATCTACTAAAAATATTTTTTTTTCAAAAATTTAATTACAACCTTAGCATCATTAATGAAACATGCAATTGCTTCCACCCATTTACTCACATAATCAAAAGCAACAAGTATAAACTCATTATTGAAGGATTTTGGTAAATGACCCATGAAATCAATACCCCAAACATCAAAAATATCAAATATAAGAATATTGTTTAGGGGCATCTCATTTTTCCTTGATATATTACTTGTCCGTTGGCATCGATCACAAGAACTTACATAGGCATAAGCATCTTCGAATAACGTAGGCCAATAAAATCCACTTTGTAAAACCTTTGCTGTCGTATTGGATGGTCCATGGTGCCCACTTGCTTTATTGTCATGACAAAAACTAAGTATACTCTATACTTCTTTGGTATGCAACTTCTCACCATGCCATATATACAAATCTTGTATAGATATTGTTACTCCCAAAGATAGTGCTTTACATCAAATAAAAATTTCTTCTTTTAATGAAAAAAAAAATGTTAAGGGGTAACTCGTCACCTACAAGAAAATTAGCAAAATCAGCATACCATAGTTCATCATTTTCATGCACGAAACATAAATTCTCATCAGGAAATTTATCATGCAAAGGATGTTCATCCATGCTCTCCACATACTCACCGTCCAATCTCATCAGGAAATTTAATTTCTAAGTCAAATTCTTGCAACAATAAAATACATTTTATCAACCTAGGTTTCGTATCTTTTTTAGCAAGTAAATACTTCAATGCAAAGTGGTCAGTATAGACAATCACTTTAGACAAGATCAAATAAGGTCTAAATTTTCAATAGCAAATATTATTGCAAGTAGTTCATTTTTAGTTGTTGTATAATTTCTTTGTGCCTCATTCATGGTTCTACTTGCATAATAAATGGTATGAAATTTCTTATCTATTCTTTATCCTAAAACTACACCTAAAGTATCATCACTTGCATCACATGATCTCAAAAGGCAAATTCCAAATGGGGGCCGAAACTATGGGAGCTTGGATCAATTTCTCTTTTAAATAATTAAATGCATGCAAACAAGAACTATCAATTACAAACAGTGCATCCTTTACTAAAAGATTAGTTAGAGGCTTAGCAATTTTAGAAAAGTCATTAATGAACCTTCTATAAAAACCTGTATGTTCCAAAAAATCTCTAACTTCTTTCAACAATTTTGGAGGGGGAAATTTTTCAATTAATTCAATTTTAGTTTTATCCACTTCAATACCTTTAGAAGATATTTTGTGGCCTAAAACAATTCCTTCCTTAACCATAAAATGACATTTTTCCAAATTAAGAATAATGTAAGATTTCTCACATCTTTTAAGCACCAAAGACAAACTATGCAAGCATGCACTGAATGAATATTCAAAAACAGATAAATCATTCATAAATATCTCCATAAAATCATCAATAAAATCCAAAAATAGAGACATCATGCATATTTGAAAAGTAACAGGGGCATTGCACAAACTAAAAGGCATTCCCCTGAATGCAAATGTTCCATAAGGGCGTGTAAAGGTAGTTTTCTCTTAATCTTCAAGAGCAATAAGAATTTGGTAATAACCAAAATAACCATCAAGAAAACAATAAAATTCCAAACCAGCAAGTTTTTCAATCGTTTAATCAATAAAGGGAAGGGGGAAATGATATTTTCTAGTAACATCATTTAATTTCCTATAGTCGATAGTAACATCATTTAATTCATTATTTTCATTTTTGACTATAGTGGTCCCACCCTTTTTTGACACAACTTGCACATGACTTACCCAAGAAGAATCAGAGATAGGAAAGATAATAACTGAATCAAGTCATTTTATCACCTCTTTCTTTACTACTTCTTTCATATTAGGATTTAACCTCCTTTGAGGTTGCACCATATGCTTGAATCTTCTTCCATTTTATCGCCAATGCTCCATCCTATCGCCCTTTTGTGTTCTCTAAGCACTTTTATCAACTTTTCTTCTTCAAGACCTATCAAGTAAGAAGAAATAATCATAGGTAATGTAGATGAATTTCCCAAATAAACATATTTTAAATGCGAAGGAAGAGGTTTAAGTTCAAGAGTAGGAGGCTTCTCGATTGATGGTTTGGCTTTTGAAGAAGAAGAAAAATATCCAAAGGCAAAAAAAAATTTCATTTTGTCATGAATCCTCTTTGTTTTTCTCTCAAATAGCCTACGACCTCCTTATGCCTCTCATCTAAAATTTGTTCATTTACATTAAAATATTTAGCAATGCAATTTTCTATAGGATCATCTAACCTAAATGCATGAAATTTTATTTATACCAAATCATCAATGTAATCTATCATTAAGACTTCTTTTTCATCATCAGAATGTTTCATAGCCTTAAACACATTAAAAATATTTTTTTCATCATTAATTCTGAGGCTAAGTTTTCCTTGTTGGACATCAATTAAAGCTCTTCTTGTGGCAAGAAAAGGTCTCCCAAAAATTATGGGCATATCATAATCTTCTTCCATGTCCAAAACGATAAAGTCAATAGGAAAAATAAATTTATCTACTTTTACCAAAGCATCTTCCACTACTCCCCTTGGATATTTGATACTTCTGTCAACTAATTGTAGAGAAACAGTGGTAGGTGTTGGATCCTTCAACCTAAGCTTCTTGAAGACAGAAAAATGCATCAAATTAATGCTTGCACCAACATCACATAAAGCCTTATCAAAATTAATTTCACCAAGGGTGCATAGAATAGAGAAGATCCCTGGATCCTTGAATTTTGTAGGATTTCTAAGCATTCCTCATTAAGTTTTACTATCTCAAATTCCTCTAACTTTCTTTTGTTTGAAATTATTTCCTTAAAAAATTTGGCATAACTTGGCATCTAAGAAATATCATCAAGAAGAATAGTATTAATGTGCAACTTTTGAAACACTTCTAGAAATTCAGCAAATTACTTATCCAAGTTAGCCTTAAGAAATCTTTTAGGAAAAGGAAGAGGGGGTTTTGTAGGATTTTAAATTAAGAGTAGAAGAACTTCCCTTTTTCTCCATTGATGACTTGTAGTCTCTTTCTTTGGCTTCAAGGTTTCGGCTTTCTTCCTCTTTTACATGCTCATCATCTTTTTCTTCTTTTCTAAGTTCTTTTCCACTTCGCAGAGTGATGTCCTTTACTTGTTCCCTGGGATTCTTCTCGGTATTGCTAGATAGTCCTTCTCGTGGCCTTGCCAAAATTGCTTGAGCAAGTTGTCCAATTTGAGTTTCAATCCCTTGAATTCTTGCCTCTGTACTATTGATAAATTTTGTCGTCATATCCACTAAATTTGGCTTCTTCTTTGTGGATTTTGTTGTCATTGCTGCTAAAAGCCGGGAGGTGCTCTTTGTTAGTTATTACTCCAAGAAAAATTTAGATGGTTTCTCTATCCTAGATTGTAAGTGTTGGAGTAGGGATTGAAATTGGACCTATTGCCATCATAAGAAACAAAATTAGCCTATTCATAAGAAGAAGAAAATGAATTTCTTACTTGACAATTTACACTAGTGTGTCCCCCTTGCCCACAAAGCTCACAAGAAAGAAAGGGAACAACAGAAACACTCATAGCTGAAACCCCTAAATTTTCTAATTTTTATTTAATGCAACAAGTTGAACTGATAATGCAACGATAGAATCGACATTATAAATTCCAACTCCCTTTTTATTTGCTCTCTCATTGCCCTATTGATAGCTATTGGCCGCCATATCCTCCAAAAGTTCATATGCTTCTTTGAAAGTTTTCCTCATAAGAGTACCACCTCTAGCTGCATCTAATATTGAATGATTAGATTGATTAATTCCGTTATAAAATGCTTGCACTTGCATCCAAACAGGTAGACCATGGTGATGACACTTCCTAAGCAGTTCCTTAAATCTCTCCAATGACTCATATAAGGTTTCATTATCAAATTGATAAAAAGTTGTTATGCCATTCCTTAATTTAGCCGTTTTAGTAGGTGGAAAATACTTAGATAAAAACTTTTATGCCAAGTCATCCCATGTAGTAATCGAACCTATAGGAAAAGAATTAAGACATTCTTTTGCTTTATCTCTTAAGGAGAAAGGAAATAACCTAAGTCTAATGGCATCATCACTAACTCCATTATGCTTAAAAGTATCACATATTTCAAGAAAATTAGCAATATGAGAGATAGGGTCATCATTGGGGCCAGAAAATTGCACACTCATCTGGATCATTTGAATAATTGTAGGTTTAATCTCGAAATTGTTTGCTTGCACATTCGGCTTTCAAATGCTTGATGTAGTACCATCTAGAGTAGGTATAGCATAGGAGATCAATGTTGTTGGATTATTTTGGTCTTGAGCCATCTTGTTCTTTCTCTCCCTCGTTCACTTTCTCAAAGTCCTTTCGATTTCTCGATCAAGGGATATTAATTCTCCACCCCTAGTGTGTGTCGTGCACTAGGAACCTTCAAAGAAAAGAAAAAGAAAAAAAAATTAAAGATTTCCTAAAAAATTTTATAAAGGCAAACCCAACCGAGATTAAAATGAAAAATTTTAAATCCCAAAATAAAAACAAATAGATGTTCAATCTAAGGCTAATTCAGGTAGTTTTGATATGCAATAAACTAGTCCCTAACAACGGCACCAAAAACTTATTGTGTAGTTTATGCATAGTTAATTTAGGCAAGTGTACCTTAGTCAAATGCGTGTATAATGATGAGAAAAGTGTCGATCCCACAGAGACTAGATTAGAGTACCAAATCAATTTTAAATTAACTTAAGTTGAACTCGTGAATCAATTGAAGGAAAATACTAAAAGAATTAATGCAAATCCAAGAACTTAATAAAAACTGAATTGATGGATGAATGCAGTTAGGGTTTAGATTTTATTAAATCATGTAATCCAACTCAAAACCGAAATTACCCTAAGGTTTATTAAAGTTATTTGCATGTGATGGTGGATTTTCCTATATTAATTAATAAGCTTTCCCAAGTCATATTAATCCCTAATTAATCTAATTCCACCATCAAATTTCTAAGTGGTTGTCAAAAGGAAAAATAAGCATTGATTTCTTTGGAAACCTCTAATTGTAGAAGGGGATTTGACTCACTAAGCTTCCTTGATTCCAATACATGAGCTAATCATCTTTTGATATCATAGTTTATCATGCGATTTTTATTGCCTAAGGATCTAAGTCATAACAATCCTTTGGTCAGTCATACATGAATTATCAAATCATTAAAAGATTGGCCAATTCTTTTAAAGCATTAAGCATAGCAATAAAAATTCCTCATGCAAATAATAAAGGCATTGAATTTATTTAAACAAATAACTATATAATCTTTTAAGATCAAAATCCATCTAAACCCTAGCTAAGAGAATTTAGCTAGACATCATTAAATTCAACATACTCAAGAAAATTAAAGGGGAAATATAGCAAGAACACATTAAAGAAAGAATAGAATAACAAGAAAACTTTACCCTTTGAAGGTAGAAGACAAGTGCAACAACTAAGTCTTTCTCCCTCTTGAATTCGGATTCTTCCTCTCTTTCTCTGTCATGCTGAGACTGCTTCCTCTTCTCTTCTCTACTAAGTTCTCTCTAAGGATGTGCCCCTTACCTTGAGTCTATGGTCCTTTTTATAGTACAGTCTCCCCTCAATTGCTTCTCAATGCAGACTCCTAATTCAACACAAATTAAGTATCTTATTCTTTATCTTAGTTGAATCCCTATCTCTTATGCACTGCCAATTGTTAGACCCAAAACTTATAGTTCGAATTGCACTTGGTTGACGAAGGAATTAGGTTGAGTGATAAAGATAAGAGTTGTAGTCCTATCTCTTAGCTTTAATTAGTCATTTGAATCACTTCAATCCGAGTTCTAGGCATAAAATTATGCCCAAAATACGGGAACTATATCAAAATAGGAAATTTCCCGATTTTTGTACATACATATTAAGTCTGATTTCAATGGATTCTCTCCTTCATGGATACATCATTGAACCGCATTGCCACATGGTCCTTCCTCTATGATTATCTTAATCAATTAAATTGAACTCCTCCTTAGAAGTACACAGTTAAGCTCCAAATCATCTTGCAAGACAATTTCATCATAATTAGTGCATATCGTGCTAATTCCAAAATCATTATTACCAAAATCATCAAATTAGAGGTATGAAAATATGTACAAATATAGACTTATTATGACCATTTTCCAGTTATGCCCTAGACCTTGGAGATTAGTAGGCAAAACTAAAAAGTTACACATAACCCCTAGACTCGATTATGGTATTGCACTATGTGTTGGATTGAGAATTCACCTGAGTGGGTGATCATAGTGATAGGATCAGTCCCTTTGTTAGACAAAGTGAATGATCGAGGATCGGACTCTCTCTGATGGAAACCTAAACTGTCGGTAGTTGATTTCAAACCTTTTTAGGATTTGTTTTGTAAAAATATATTTATATAAAAGATATATATTATGGTTTTATGAAAATAGTTTTGCAAATATTTTAATTCCCGAAACCCATGTGAGCAGAGAGTGTGACACTATACCTTACAGCCGAGGGAGAGGTCATCTCTTGTCGAATAGTGTTTAATCATGATGAGTTTAGAGATTTAGTGTAAGACCATTTGTGGTTTTTATACTTAATGGGCTAATCTCACATATGCCCACAATCCTTGGGCCTCCATAAGGTGGTTGGACCCAAGGACCATTTAATGTAAATGTTGGGCCCATTAAGAGGCTATACTGATGGATTTAGGGTTTCACGGTATTCTGCAGTGAATTCAATTAAGCCTTGTAACAGAGCCTGGCCTAAACCCATGTGGCTGATGTGGAGATCAATGTTAGGGTCCCATTCCATACAAAGTGAGTCAAGCTAGCTAGTATTTAAAAAAGGAAGTGTGCCTGATGACTTAATGTGCCTAAAGCCCAATTTGAACTAGGCTTAATTGATTTAATTAAAAGTGGCGAATCTAGTTTATAATATGACTCGGATCAGATTAGGATAAAATATGAATTATCTACTTAAGATTCTTGATCCAAATATAGATTTGGATCAAGAAACTCCTTCCTAATTGGATTAGGAAACTGATCCCAATAGGTTATAAATAAGGGGGTGAATTCCTCAATTTAAACTTTCTTTGAGTGTTGATTTCTCCCTCTGGTCTTACCGCCCCTACTCTATTCAATTTCCATTATTGGAAGTGATCAAGATTAAATCTTGATATTGTTTCTTGTTGAAAGAAGCAATATTGAAGTTGCGCTTACATTCTCTGCGTGATTCTTATGGAAAGACTGGGGTTCTTACTGAAGAATCTCCCTACTGATCCTACCTCATTCTACACTGTGTCATTTTCAGTGGAGGTAGGTTTTGGTAACCTCTTTGGGCATGAACACCTACATTATGAGCTACTTACAAGGATTCTGTATCAGGTATTCCTTTCCCTAATCTTTAGTTTCAGATCTGGTCTGATTAGTTTCAAAAGGACCATTGAAAAATGCAGTTTTTCTAAAACTAGGAATATGATTCCTGGGAGGGAGAAAGAAATTTTTGAAATTTTGCCCAGCCACTCAGCATGGTTTGGCTATCCATTTGATGGATCTCCCTTCCCTTCATTGCTATCAGAGCTAGGTTTAAGTCTTGAACCAAATTTAGACTAGATCTGGATCAACGCAAATGGACATAAGGTGTTCTACTCGATTTGCGCAATTTGCAGTTTCTCTAGGAATTGGTTCCTAGTTTTTGGGTGTGTAGATCTAAAATTATTTTTTTGTTATTATTTAATGATTATGGAATGATTCTGTAATTGTTTCTTGGATTCTTGGCTTGTCGTGTGATAGAGATCGAATTCTTTAAAGATGCCAAGATTTGTGCACCCTGCATTTTTCCATTCTATTCATTCTTGGTCTGTAAATACTTTTTTTATTTTTAGACAAAATGTATAGGATTTTATGTGATGTAATAATAGAAAATTAGGGTTTTCTATTTTTTTCACATTGGAAGATTTGTTGGAGCACGTGGAGGAAGAGAAGACTTTTTATAGTTAAAGAATCTTGAATTTAGATCACAAGTACAACCCTTTGATCTATTTCATTACTAATTCTTGATTATCTTTAATAGGTTGTAATTAATGTCAGATCACAATCTTGAATTGGACACCAAACCCAAGGCCAATTTTGGTCCAAACTAGTTAGACCAAACCCATGATTCGATGGGGTTTGATGGCCCATTACAAGATCTAATTTGGCCCACCTTGTAAAACCCAATTTTGTCAAGTTAAAACTATATTAGCCCATTTTTGGCATAATTGCTATATGGGTCGAACTGCCTTTTGTAGTTTAGCCCATATACCTAGATAATGTTATATGATAATATTATGGGCTTTAATGGGCTGATATTGATTTAACTTGAATTAATTAGGTTTTTATAGTTGAATTAATTGATTGGATCAATTTCATGCATGTGGATGTATGTGATGTGTTAAATGTGATTCGTACATGGGCCATAAGTGCTTGGCCCATGTTTATTCCTTAGTGGCTCTCTACTAACACCTTGGCTGAATGCACATTATTGCCATAGTGCTCTTGAACCATTGGATGATCTCCTTTCTCAATGGGCCCCAGTTCAGTTTCTCTCCAAGAGGAACCCTACGGAACCCTAGCCGTTTTGTGCCCATTTTGAACCTTACTTTATGAAAGTCAGTGGGAACCACATTGATTTGACCTAAATCAAATTTAGGAACTATCCTACTTTTCGTTCCCTCTAGTTAATATAAGTGCATGTGATAGGGAATATCATATGATGAATTCTTTAAAGGCCTTCCATTATTAGCATGAAAGTAGGTTATATTGGTGGGTGGAGATGTACCATAAAATCAGGCTATCCATTTGCTAGTGCAATCAGTTGGATTGTCTCATAAGATGATAGGAGCAGCATCATAGACCGATATGGAAGGGACCTATTCTAAAATGGAAGACTCTCTTACGGTACCTTAGAGTCCACGATATGATGGGTCAACACTTACTGGATATAAAGGTTTAACCTAAAATGGCAATGAACCTTGTCTAACAAAGGCCAAAGGGAAACCTCATAAGATGAGTAGATGTGATCCTTCATAAAAGGTAATGGGGTTATGTAGCTAAAACAATTGGCTCCATGCACTTTCCAACATCACTGAAATAAGAGGGAGATCTCAAAGATGAATAAATGGAGATGGAGCATAGATAAAAGACCTTTCTATGCTATTAACATAAATCAATTTTAGGTCATGGACTAATATTTTTCAATTTATAAAAAAATGGCAAATACACAATTCGCCAAACTGTTGGACGATAACAAGCTTAATGGACCAAATTATGCTAACTGGTTCTACAACCTTATGCTGGTTCCAACATTCAAGAAATTTGACAAGGTTGCTAAAAGCCTTGCACCGGAATGTCCAGGTGATAGGGCTTTTGAGGTCCATAAGAAAGAGTATCAAGATTGAGAGGAGAAAATCTCTCTTGCTCGTTGTTACATCGTAGCCTCCTTAAACAATCTAATACAGAGACAATTTGATAAGATCGAAGTGTCCAAGGATATCCTAGATAAGGACTATGTATGAAGAGTATAACCATTCTACTCGACAGAAGGTCCTCAAGTTGTTGATGACCACAAAGATGACTTAGAGCCAACAGGTTCATGACCATTGTCTCAAGATGATGGGTTACATCAACGAACTGGAGGATCTTGGGTCAAGGCTAGATGATAACACAAAAATTGATGACATCTTAAACTCTTTGCCTCCTTCCTTCATTCAGTTTATTATGAATTATAACATGAATAAACTAAAAGCTGGCCTTTAGAAACTCAATAATATATTATAGAGGGCTGAATAACAAAAAAAGAAGTTAAGCCGATTGTTGAAGGTGGTTAATTAAGCAACAAAAGAGGAGGCTAAGATGAAACCTCAAAAAAAAGTTTAGCAAGCCTAAAAAGTAGAAAGAGGACAAGTCATCAGATGTCTATCATTTTTGCAAACAAGCCAACCATTGGAAGAGGAATTATCCTAAATACTTGGAGGCCAAGATGCAAGGTAATTTAGAATCTTTTATCATAGAGACCAATATGTTGATCACTTCCACTTCCTGGTGTATTGACTCTGGGGCTTCTACTCATATGTGTAACACATTACATTGGTTCAAGATAAGCAAAAGATTGACGTGACGATGAACTGACTTTTTACTTGGTCACTTTTGCTACTGTTGCAGTTACAGCCATAGGAACTATAGACTTGTATTTCAGAGAAGGGATTGTTAGTCCTAAATATTGTCTTTATGTACCTAATTTGAGAAGAAATTTGATTTCTATTACAAAATTATGTATGGATGGTTATTCTATTTTGTTTAGTAATGTGATTATTATTAAATGGAATAACAAATTCCTCACTAATGAAGAACTTGAGAATGGTCTCTATGTTCTCCACCCTTCTCTAGAAACAAACATAACCGAAACTACGTCAAAAATAATCCCCAAGAAAAGAACCCATGATATAGTTAACTCCATGTGCTTGTGGCATTACTAACTTGGCCACATCAACATTGATCATATCACAAGATTGGTATAAAGGATGGTCCTTTGGATTTTCTAACTATAGAAGATCTTCCGACTTGTGAAATTTGCCTTAAGGGTAACATGACGAAATGACCATTTACGGGAAATCATTAAAGATCTACAAGCACACTTGACCTGATACATACTAATGTATGTGGTCTCCTAAATGTTAGGACACGCAACCAGCATGTTTATTTCATAACATTCATCGATGATTATTCTCGATATGGTTACGTGTACCTAATGAGATATAAGTTTGAATCCTTTGAAAAGTTCAAGGAGTTCAGACAAGAAGTCGAGAAATAGTTGAGAGAACGAACAGACAACAAGTCAAGAAACAGTTGATAAGCACTTCGATCAGATCAAAGAGGCGGGTATCACAATTAGCACCTCCTGCTATACAATAATTAAATGGTGTATTAGAGAAGATAAATCAGACTCTATTGGATATGGTCAATTCACTTCCCATCCACTCGAAACTTCCTACATTCTTTTGGGGATTCACATTAGAGACTATGATATATGTGGTGAACCAGGTTCCAATCAAAATCCATTCCGCAGTCTCCCTATGAGCTTTGGACCAGTAAGAAACCAAGTGTGAGGCATTTGAAGATTTGGGTTTATCCGACACATGTTAAAAGAATAAGTGCCAAAAATTGAAATACAAGACCGGTCGTTACCTATTTGTAGGTTACCCTAAAGGGTTTGTAGGATATTTATTCTGTGGTCCAAAAGAGCAAAAAGTGTTTTGCAATCGAAATGCCCATTTCTTGGAAGATGATTAAATCCTAAACAATTATTGTTAAGAAATTGTTCTTGATGAAAAGAGCTCAAGGGTAGTGGGAGATGTCCCATAAGTTCCAGATAACACCCAATTGAGAAGATCTACCCGATTTCTAGGCCTCTAGTTCGTTTTGGCTATGACTAAGAAAGTTATTTGGTGGAAGTCATGACGAGTGAGGAAGATCCAATGACTTATATGGAAGCTATGTTGGACAGAGATTCCTTGAAGTGGGTATATGCCATGATAGTCGAGATGGACTCAATGGAAACCATCAAGGTTTGGACTTCTGTAGACCCGCCCCCTAGGGTGAAAGTAATTGGTTGCAAATTGATCTACAAGAGGAAGAAGGACCCTGATACCTTGATGGGAGGATTGAGACCTATAAAGCTCGTCTGATAGTGAAAGGGTATACTCAGAAAGAGGGAATTGATAATGAGGAAACTTTTTCACCCGTGACCATGCTTAAATCTATACGGATCCTGCTAACTATAGTAGTACACTATGATTACAAGATTTAGCAAATGGATGTCAAAACTCCATTCCTAAACGGGGATCTTACTAAAGATATTTGAAGATATCTATATGGTGTAACCATAAGGGTTCATTGCTGCAGGTCAAGAACACATGGTGTGTAAACTCAATCGATCCATATATGGACTTAAACAAGCTTCAAGAAGTTGGAACATCCGGTTTGACTCTACTATCGAACAGTTTGACTTTGAGCAGAATCCAGATGAATCCTGTATTTATAGGAAGACTAGTGGGGATAAGGCTACGTTCTTGGTTCTGTACGTAGATGACATTCTACTCATTGGGAATGATATAGGAATGTTAACTATGGTGAAGGTATGAATTATCAATGATAGATCTTAGAGAGGCCTCTTATATCTTGAGATTTCGACTCTATAGAGATATATCGAATAGGATAATAGGATTATCCCAGTCTATATGCATTGATAAAATTGTCAAAAGATACAGCATGGAGAACTCCAATAAGAGATTTATCCCTTTCAGGCACGAAATCTCTCTCTCTAGGGGTATGTCTCCCAAGGATCCGGAGGTGATTGAGGATACAAGAGAAGTTCCCTATGCTATAGTCGTAGGGAGCATCATGTATGACATGCTGTGCACTCGGCTAGACATTACTCAAGTCGTGAGTATGGTAAGTAAATACTAGTCAAACCCAAGAAAAGAGCATTGGACAGTTATGAAAAAATACTCAAATACCTTCGAAGGTCAAAAGAGTTTTGTCTGGTATTCGATGGTAGTTCACTACAGATCCAAGGGTATACCAATGTTGATTTCCAACTAAACCCAGATGATAGAAAGTCTACATCTGGTTACATCTTTACGATGAGGTCCTATGTAGTTAGTTGGAAGAGCACCAAACAATGGTCCACAGCAAACTCCACCACCAAAGCTGAATACATTGCCACAAGTGAAGCTGTCAAAGAAGCCGTATGGATGAAGAAATTCAGTCAAAAATTAAGAGTAATTCCATCCAACACATCACCAATTCCACTATTGTGTGACAACACTGGAGCCATTGCTTAGGCTAAGTGCCCACTCGAAGTCAAAGCACATCGAGAGGAAGTACCATATACTGTGGGAGATTGTTGGTAGAGGGAACATCCAGATTCGGAAGTTAGCATTGGTGAAAAATGTAAGAGACAGTCTTTGAACCTTGGATTGGACCAGAATTCCAGTATTGCCCTGTACCTTGGTGATAAGTGGGCAAAACTAGAATGTTACACCTGACCCCTAGACTCGATTATGGTACTTCACTAGGTATCGGATTAGGCTGTTTTTGATATGCCAATCAGTGAGATCCTTAGAGGGGGTCAAAACCTAGGTATGTTGGGACAGTCTGAGAATTCATCTGAGTGGGTGATCATAGTGACAGGATCGACCCCTTTGTCGGACAAAGGTAATGATCGGGAATGCACTCTCTCTGATGGAAACCAAACTGTCGGCAGTTGATTTAAATCATTGGAACTCTCTTTGTCATGACTTTTGGTGGGGTTCTTTGGACAAAGATAAATATTTATACTTGAAGAGTTGGGATTCCATCATGTGATATAAGGATATTAGTGGATTGTCTTTCATGATATTAGTACAATTTTGATCATGAAACTCATTTGTAGATTCCTAACAGAGAAGGATAGCATTTGGGTGTAGGTCTTATCAAAAAAAATATCTTAAATTAAATGGATCATTGGTTATAGTTGGTCGGTTAACACTCTAGAAGATCCATGGATTGAAGGGTTGGCTCAAAATGATGTCAAACACTGGGAAATGGAACACAACTTTGATTATGGCCTTGTTCACTCGACACTTAGGCCTTGTTCGCTTTTCGGATAGTTACATACCCGGGTAAATGCAGTTACTTGGGTAAGTGCTTTTACCCACGTTCTTTAATTTCTCATGTAAATAAGGTAATGACCATTTTAGACATAAACATCCATTACTAAAAGGGGCATTTTTGTCCTATTCAAGTATTGGAAACTTCCCCCTAGGTGGGAAAGTTATTTTACCCACCTAGGAGATGGATATCACTTACCCTACCCAGGAAAACAAACTTCCCCTACTCCCCACGTAAATCTGAAAGGAAAAAAAAAAACATGGGATTCTTGGTCAATAAAAACCAAAATACCATTGTCCAACTTTCCCCCGTCTCAAAATCCAGAAAAAGAACACTTCCTTAGCTAAAGCCATCCTTTGCACTCCACTTCCCTCTCATGGAACCTCCATGGAAGATATTTTTATTTGGATGCCTTCCTCTATTGGGCTCTTTACATCAGCTTCTGCTCTCTAGACTCTTCATCAACAATCTCCCTAGCTCATCTCAAGCCAACATTGGTTATGGTAATTGGACTTGGAATCAGTTTTGGAAATTAAGATATCTCCAACCTCAAGTGCACTTGTTCATTTGGAAATGCATTTATCTCTCTATTCCTATCAAAACTAAGATCGCCAAGAGGGGAATTAATTGTGATTGTACGTGCAATATCTATCATTTGCAAGAACAATCCATTGATCATTTGTTCTTTTAGGTTGTGTTTGGTTTGAAGGAAAAAGTAGGGAAAGGAAAGGAAAGGTAAGGAAGCCTTTATAAACATTGTACAACTTTTCTTATGTTTGCCTACATTTTCCTTCAAACCAAATATGGCCTTAATGTCCAGAGGTTCTAAGAATCTGGTTCCTTTCTCCACTAAATCTAAAAGTGGAATACCATTCAAATTGGTCTATGATCAACTAACTACCATTCAAAGTGGATATGACCTGCCCCCCTACATGTTAATATTAATTTTGATGGGATCACAACTTCTATCAAAGTGGGGGTTGGTCTATTAGCTAGAGATAATTGTGGTTAGGGGTGTCAATTGGATTGAATTTGGTCCAATCTGATCCAATCCAATGTGAGTTCATTATAAATGGGCTACGTCCAATCTAATCCAATGAATATTTTGGACCTGTCAAATTCAATGCCTGGACCATCCAATCTGTTCAATTTTGTTTTGATTTAGATTGATTTTAACCCAAACCCAGTCCATTGAAACCTATATTCTTATCTTATATCAATGGACCAAATAGTGGCTTAATCCAACCCAATCCATTATAAATTTATTATGGATCGTCCAGGTCCAATTCAATCTAAATATTTTGGACCTGATTGGTCCAGTCCAATATGTCTTGTTAGTCCATCCAATTTGTCCAAATTGATTTTGGACTGGATAGGGCCCAATCCAAAACCGGTCCATTGACACCATTAATTGTAGTACTCTCATCGTGGTGCGTTCCATTGGCTTCCCTCTCTATTCATTTATGGAGATTAAAGCTTTGACCTTAAAAGGAGGTATCAAATTAGCAATTAATCTCCACTTCCATCATATTATTTTTGAAGGATATGCTTTATTTATTGGTGATTAACTCTCTATTGAAAGTCTAAAAAGACACTCCATGGCGCATCAAGCAACACATTGCTAACTATAGGGTCCTTCTAAATAGCATCCCCCATAGTTTAGTGTGTTTTACCAAGGGTTCGGGAAACCAAGTAGAGCATATCTTAGCTAAAAAAACCCTTAGGCTGCATTTGAAAATGATGCAAATGGAGTGTAAATCCTTGTTTAGGGTAAATTTGCACTCTAGTTCACTTTTGCCTATGTTTGGCAACATTATATTTATGCATTAAAAAATGACAGACCAATGCATATTTACATTGACAATAAGATGTAAAAATACATCAATAGAAAAGAAGTAAATTTGCTTTCAAATGGGCTTTTGATAAAGAAAAGCACATGCTTTATTGGAATTCATTTTCTCATCCATTACAACTAAAAGTCTATTTGGTAAGAAAGTAAATTTGTCGATACAAAACTAACCCACCTTTGCAATTTATATGAACCATTTTACACTCTACATATTTGCATTCACACTTATTTGCATCTTTTCCAAACACAGCCTTAATCTCTCGTCATTTTGTACCTGGTCCACTGTTCTTAATTTTTTGCATTCTTTGGTTTTCCATGATTGTTCACTGAAAGTTTTATCTAGATGAATAGCCTTCTTTGGTGTAAAAAAAAAAAATACATACTACTTCTACAAAAGCAAAAGTTAGTCCAAATCTCCCATAGTGAGTTTAAAGAAAGCTAAATCTCACCTTTGAATCTAACTTTGCATTTTAAAACACCAAACAGAATATAATTTTTAAAAGTAACTCTCAATTTTTTGCAAAAAATGTTGGTCTCAATTAGTTTCATAGAAACAATTAAACCCCTACATGTAGTTTTGACCAAAATGCTTCTTTTCAATTTTTTTTCCTTCATATCAATCACTACCCCAATCCCTTCTAATCTCTTTTTCGAAATTGATGTATTTTTTCAAATTTTCCCTTCATATCAATTGCTTAAAGATAAAATTGAAACTTTAAACTCTCTTTTTTTTTGTTGTTTATAATATTTATATCATTTTTTATGTATAAACCAGCCTCAATAATAATTGCATGAGTATTTTGGAGATTTCTGTGGCTCTTGTTAGAGGATTTTACAAAGGGGGTCTACTTGCAACTATGTCAAGATGTTTAGTTAGGGGAGGATATTGCAATTACCAAATTTCAAGGGAGGTTTCATTAACTACCATGGTTTGTTTTACAATTATTGAACAAAAAGAGGGATTTTTGTGTATTTTCCCTGACAAGCATTAAATGAGGATGTTAAATAACACTTTTGCCATTGACTTGTATTACAATTATGAACAAAAAGAATGGAGTTTTCGAGTTTTGTGTCTTTTTCTAATAAGCATTAAATGAGAAAGAGGAGTCATTTCCTGATAAGCATTAAATGAGAAAATAAGATTACATAGTTACCACTACTCTAATGTAAACCTTAGATATAAGGTATTTTGGTCTAGTGAAAATTCTAGAAGCCAGCTACATCTTTTCGTACTTTTATAGATAGTATAGATATACCAACAAATATTGGATTCATCACTATATGTCTTATAAAATACTAACGAATATTGTTAACTGTCATTGTATATCTTATACAATATTACCAACAGATATTGTCACCCTTCATTATATGTCTTATAAAATATTGATGGTTGTTAGATCCATCACCGTATGTTTTATAAAATATGACTCGTCTGGTATTGGGCATATCATATTATATTTTTTTAAGGCCAATACGCCTGTTTTAAGTGGTTTAAAAAAATATTTTATTTTATAATAAAATAACATAAAAAATAGGCCATTTGAAATTTTGAAAAAGAAAAACTAAAAAAAATGCATTATTCAATGTATTGAGATGTATTAGAGTCTATCGATTGAACTTTAAAACAAACAAGTCCCTACTTAACTATTGATTATTTTTGTAAATTATTGCCCAAAATAAAATTTCAGAGTGAACTGAACATAATGATCAAAGCTAGTTATGAGAAAAAATTCTTCACTTCTTGGCCTATCCTAGGGTAAAACTTTTTCATATTATGAAAGAGAGTGATGAATCGGTTAGGCTACACAATTCTCATCTTCATTAATTCCTTAATTAGTTTCATCAATCATGTCCATACTTTGTAGATAAATTCATCATATGAACTTTTGGAGGAGATGCCAGCCAATAGCTATCATTGGGGCAATGAGAGAAAATAAAAAGGGAGTTGGAATTTATAATGTTGATTCTATCACTACTTTATCGGCTCAACTTGTTGCATTAAATAAGAAATTAGAAAATTTGGGGGTTTCAGCTATGAGTATTTCTCCTGTTCCCTTCCCTTCTTGTGAGCTTTGTGGGCAAGGGGGACACGCTAGTGTAGACTGTCAAGTAGCAAATCCATTTTCTTCTTCTTTTGAACAAGTTAATTTTGTTTCTTATGATGGAAATAGGTCCAATTTCAATCGCTATTCCAAAACTTACAATCCCGGATGGAGAAGCCATCCAAATTTTTCTTGGAGTAATAACCAATAAAGAGCACCTCTCAGCTTTCAGCAACAACAACAACAAAATTCACAAGAGAAGAAGCCAAATTTAGAGGATATGATGGAAAAATTTATCAATAGTACGGAGGCAAGAATTCAAGGGATAGAAACTCAAATTTGACAACTTGCTCAAGCAATTTTGGCAATGCCACAAGGAGTATTACCTAGCAATACCGAGAAGAATCCCAGGGAACAAGTAAAATCCATCACTCTACGAAGTGGAAAAGAACTTAGAAAATAAGAAAAAGATGATGAGCAGGTAAAAGAGGAAGAAAGCCGAAACCTTGAAGCCAAAGAAGGAGATTACAAGTCATCAATGGAGAAAAAGGGAAGTTCTACTCTTAATTTAAAATCCTACAAACTCCCTCTTCCTTTTTCCTAAAAGATTTCTTAAGGCTAACTTGGATAAGCAATTTGCTAAATTTCTAGAGGTGTTTCAAAAGTTGCATATTAGCATTCATCTTCTTGATGCTATTTCTCATATGCCAAGTTATGCCAAATTTTTGAAGGAAATAATTTCAAACAAAAGAAAATTGGAGGAATTTGAGATGGTAAAACTTAATGAAGATTGCTCAGCAATCCTACAAAATAAATTACCTTCAAAACTCAAGGATCCAGGGAGCTTCTCTATTCCGTGCACCATTGGCAAAATTAATTTTGATAAGGCTTTATGTGATCTTGGTGCAAGCATTAATTTGATGCATTTTTTTGTCTTCAGGAAGCTTGGGTTGAAGGAGCCAACACCTACCAATGTTTCTCTATAATTATTGGTTGACAGAAGTATCAAATATCTAAGGGGAGTAGTGGAAGATGTTTTGGTAAAAAAGTAGATAAATTTATTTTTCCTATTGACTTCATCGTTTTGGATATGGAAAAAGATTATGATATGCCCCTAATTTTAGGGAGACCTTTTCTTGCCATAGGAAGAGCTTTAATTGATGTCCAACAAGGAAAACTTAGCCTTAAGATTAATGATGAGAAAGTTATTTTTAATGTGTTTAAGGCTATGAAACATTCTAATGATGAAAAAGAAGTCTTAATGATAGATTGCATTGATGATTTGGTAGAAAGAAAATTTCATACATTTAGGTTAGATGATCCTATAGAAAATTGCATTGCTAAATCTTTTAATGTGAATGAATAAATTTTAGATGAGAGGCATAAGGAGCTCGTAGGCTATTTGGGAGAAAAGCAAAGAGGATTCGTGACAAAAAGAGAAAAAAAATTTCCTTTGGATATTTCTTCCTCTTTTTCAAAAGCCAAGCCATCAATCGAGAAGTCTCCTACTCTTGAACTTAAACCTCTTCCTTCACATTTAAAATATGTTTATTTAGGGAATTCATCTACATTACCTGTGATTATTTTTCTTACTTGACAGGTCTTGAAGAAGAAAAGTTGATAAGGGTGCTTAGGGAACACAAAAGGGTGATTGGATGGAGCATTGGCGACATTCTAGGAATAAGTCCATCAGTTTACATGCACAAAATCATGATGGAAGAAGGATTCAAGCCTATGGTGCAGTCCCAAAGGAGTTAAATCCTAATATGAAAGAGGTAGTAAAAAAAGAGGTGATAAAATGGCTTGATTCATGTATTATCTTTCCTATCTTTGATTCTTCTTGGGTAAGTCCTGTGCAAGTTATGCCAAAAAAGGGTGGGACCATTGTAGTCGAAAATGAAAATAATGAATTAATCCCTACAAGGACAATAACAGGTTGGAGGGTATGCATCGACTATAGGAAATTGAATGATGCTACTAGAAAAGATCATTTCCCCCTTCCCTTTATTGATCAAACGATTGAAAAACTTGCTGGTCAGGAATTTTATTGTTTTTTTATGGTTATTCTGGTTATCACCAAATTCTTATTGCTCCTAAAGATCAAGAGAAAACTACATTTACATGCCCTTATGGAACATTTGCATTTAGGAGAATGTCTTTTGGTTTGTGCAATGCCCTTGCTACTTTTCAAAGATGCATGATATCTCTATTTTCGAATTCCATTGATGATTTTATGGAGATATTTATGGATGATTTATCTGTTTTTTGATCTTCATTCGATGCATGCTTGCATAGTTTGTCTTTGGTGCTTAAAAGATGTGAGAAATCTAACATTGTTCTTAATTGGGAAAAATGTCATTTTATAGTTAAGGAAGGAATTGCTTTCGGCCACAAAATATCTTCTAAAGGTATTGAAGTGGATAGAGATAAAATTGAACTAATTGAGAAACTTCCCCCTCTAAAATCATTGAAAGACGTTAGAGGTTTTTTAGGACATGCAGGTTTTTAGAAAAGGTTCATTAAGGACTTTTCTAAAATTGCTAGGCCTCTAACTAATCTTTTAGTGAAAGATGCACCATTTGTGATTGATAGCGCTTGTTTGCATGCATTTAATTGTTTAAAAGAGAAATTGATCCAAACTCCCATAGTTTTGGCTCTCATTTGGAATTTTCCTTTTGAGATCATGTGTGATGCAAACGATGATACTTTAGGTGTAGTTTTAGGACAAAGAATAGACAGAAAATTTCATACCATTTATTATGCAAGTAGAACCATGAATGAGACATAGAAATTATACAACAACTAAAAATGAACTACTTACTGTAATATTTGCTATTAAAAAATTTAGACCTTATTTGATCTTGTCTAAAGTGATTGTCTATACTGACCATTCTGCATTGAAGTATATACTTGTTAAAACAAATGCAAAACCTAGGTTGATAAGATGGATTTTATTGTTGCAAGAATTTGACCTAAAATCAAAGACAATAAAGGCATCGAAAACATGGTAGTTGATCACTTGTCTAGATTGGATGGGGAGTATGTGGAGAGTATGGATGAACACCCTTTGCAAGATGAATTTCTTTATGAGAAATTATGCTTTGTGCATGATAATGATGAACCGTGGTATGCTAATTTTGCTAATTTTCTTGTAGGTGACAAGTTGCCCCCTAGCATTTCTTTTCATCAAAAGAAAAAATTTTTATCTGATGTAAAACACTATCTTTGGGAGGAACCGTATTTATACAAGATTTGTGTAGATGGCATGGTGAGAAGATGCATACCAAAGGAAGAGGTGCAGAGTATACTTAGCTTTTGTCATGACAGAGAAGCAGGTCGACACCATGGATCATCCAAGACAGCAGCAAAAGTTTTACAAAGTGGATTTTATTGGCCTACATTATTCAAAGATGCTTATGCCTATGTAAGTTCTTTTGATCGATGCCAACGGACAGGTAATATATCAAGGAAAAATGAGATGCTCCTAAACAATATTCTTATTTGTGATATTTTTTATGTTTTGGGCATTGATTTCATGGGTCCTTTTTCAAAATCTTTCAATAATGATTATATACTTGTTGTTGTTGATTATGTGAGTAAATTGGTGGAAGCAATTGCATGTCCCATTAATGATGCTAAGGTTATAATCAAATTCTTGAAAAAAAATTATTTTTATTAGATTTGGTACACCAAAGGCTATCATTAGTGATGAAGGTAAACACTTTTGCAATAAACAGTTTGATAATTTATTAATTAAATATGATGTTACCCATAAGATTGCTACCCTCTATCATCCCCAAATTAGTGGACAAGTAGAAATTTCAAATAGGGAATTGAATGGTATTTTGGAAAAGACTATGAGCTTATCTAGGAATGATTGATTAATGAAATTGGATGAAGCACTTTGGGCCTATAGGACAGCTTTCAAAACACCCATTGAAATGTCTCCTTATAGGTTGGTGTTTGGTAAGGCTTGTGACCTCCCTGTTGAATTAGAGCATAAAGCATATTGGGCAATGAAACTGATTAACTTTGATTTGCAAGTTGCAGGTGAACAAAGAAAGATGCAATTGAATGAACTTGAAGAATGGCGGCACCAAGCTTATGAGAATTCTAGAATTTATAAAGAAAGAACCAAGGCATGGCATGATGCGCACATTAAAAAGAAAAAGTTCACAGTTGGAGACAAAGTTATTCTTTATAATTCTAAATTGAAGCTTTTTCTGGGCAAACTAAAGTCAATATGGAGTGGTCCATACATAATAACTAGAGTTTTTCCTCATGGTGCAATTGAAGTATCTAATGAAACTAACGACTATAACTTATTTCCTTTTAAGTTTTTTTTTCATTTATGCATTTTAGGAAAATCTAATTGTTTCATGTTTCTTTATTTCCTTTTAAGTTTTTTTTTTAATTTTTGCTTTTTCTTGTTATTGTTGTTTCCTTCTTTTCTTTTGATTGATGAAATGTAGGTTGCAATTTTGGAGTCTATAGACAAGAAATTTCAGCATGTAAAGCTAAAACCAAGACCAACTCGAAAGGAAGTTTCTTTCCCTTCTTTTCACCCTTTAATTTACTTAACATTGAGAGTAATGTTAAATTTAAGTTTAGGGGGGGGGCGAGAAGATTGCAAATTTTTTTTTTAATTTTTGTGAACCTGAGAGAATGATATGATTGCACCAAAAAAAATTTGAAATATGCTTTAGCTTAATTTTGTGATTGCTGAATTTTTCTTGATGACTAAAACCCTATGATAATTCTTGATTGAAATCGAATATGACTTAGAAAATGAAGATAAATTCTAATCCTGATGATTAATTGATTCTCGTGTTAATTCTATTGTATCATGAAAGTTGAAATTTTTGAGCACATTATGCCATGATCTTGTGAATTGTGTGCAACTTGGCGAATGATTATGTGATCTATATGGAACAATATGATCATTATGTGATATTCTAGAACTTGTTTGATTAGCCTTTGAGGAGAAATCCTAGACAACATATTACTTTAGAGATGATTTGGGCCATTTTTGGATCGTTTGAAACTTTTCAAGCTAACCTTGATATATTTCAATCCTTAGTTACCCTTTTGAGCCTTTTCAAAAGAATGTCAAATGCAAAGCATATGATTAGCCACCATTCAAATTCTTTTCTTTAACACTCATTATACTTAATCTGTCAAACCCAAAAAAAACATGATCTATCCTTAAAGAGAGCTTAATTTTGCACAATGATGTTGATGAATGAAAGAATGGAAGATGAAAGAAAAAGAAACAAAAAAAAAGTGTTGAGAAAGAAAGAAAATAGGCTTTAGAAATATATCATGCGCCTAAAATTATTACTGAAAAATTTATTCACTACCCAAGAAGATCAAAAGAAATAAATTTGGGGGTTGTAATACATGTGAAAAATAAAAAATATGGAAATATCTTGAGAGTACATTTATATGTGCATGTCCTTCTATGCTCTCTTGCTTTGTAATTCCTTATCCTTTTTTTGTTAATCCCTACCTAGGCCTCACACTACAAACTTAATAAAGACCTATTGATCTAAAGTTTTATGGTTGTCTATATTAGTAGAGAAGGACTATGAAGAGCAAGCCTATGGAATATCCAAAAACTTCAAAGATCCATTGGTTTGCATAATTTGAGTTAAGAAGCATGCAGAACACTCAAAAATTGGCAAAACACACACGCACACACACACACACACACACACTTCAATTTTCATGATGAGATTTTGTTAGCATAAAATTCATGATAATTCTTGGATGGTATTTTGAATACTTTCTAAGTTATATACCTTATACAAACTTTGAGGCATATACTTTGGAAAATCAAGATAAGCAAAGAATGATCAATTCATGAGTTTAAGTATGTTTTTGTTCATATTTTGATCGAGGACGATTAAAAGCTAAGTTTGGGGGTATTTGATTAGCCTATATTTGTACATATTTTCATACATCTAACTTGATGATTTTGGGTAATAATGTTTTTGGAATTAGCATGGTATTGCATTAGTTATGATGAAATTGTCTTGCAAGATTATTTGGAGCTTAAATTGTGCAATTTTAAGCAGGAATTCGATTTAATTGATCAAGATAATCATAGAGGAATGACCATGCAGCAATGATGCTCCATGATGTAGCCATGAAGGAGAGAATCCGTTGAAATCGGATTTGATATGTATGTACAAAAATCAAGAAATTTCATGTTTTGATATAGTTCCCGCATTTTGGGCATAACTTTCTGCCTACAACTCGGATTGAGTTTACAACTCTTATGTTTATCACTCAACCTAATTCCTACGCCAACAAGTGAAATTCGAACTACAAGTTTTGTGCCTAGCATTTGGCAGTGCAAAAGAGATAGGAATTCAATTGAGATAAAGACTAAGAGACTTAATTTGTGTTGAATTAGGAGTCTGCATTGAGAAGAAATTGAGGGGAGGTTAACTATAAAAAGGACCACAGACTCAAGAAAAATGGGCACATCCTTAGAGAGAATTTAACAGAGAAGAAAAGAGGAAGCAGTCTTAGCACATCAGAATGGAAGATGAATCAATTTCAGCACGCTAGAGAAGGAGAGGAAGAATCTGAATTCAAGAGAGAGAAAGGCTTAGTTGTTGCACTTGTCTTCTACCTTTAAAGGCTAAAGTTTTCTTGCTATTCTATTCATTCTTTGATGTATTCTTTTTATGTTTCCCCTTTAATTTTCTTGAGTATGTTGAATTTAATGATGTCTAGCTAAATTTTCTTAGTTAGTGTTTAGATGGATTTTCATTTTAAGATTATATAGTTATTTGTTTAATTCAATTCAATACATTTATTATTTGCATGAGGAATTTTTATCGCTATGCTTAATGCTTTAAAAGAATTGGCCAATATTTTAATGATTTGATGATTCATGCATGACTGACCAAATGATTGTTATGAATTAGATCCCTAGGCAATAAAAATCGCATGATAGACTATGATATCAAAAACTGATTAGCTCATGTGTGGGAATCAATGAAGCTTAGTGAGTCAAATCCCCTTCTACGATTAGAGGTTTCCAAAGAAATTAATGCTTATTTTTCCTTTTGACAACCACTTAGAAATTTGATGGTAGAATTGGATTAATAAAGGATTAATATGACTTGGGAAAGCTTATTAATTAATTTAGGAAAATCCACCATCACATGCAAATAACTTTAATATACCTTAGAATAATTTCGGTCTTGAGTTGGATTAAATAGGTAATTATGTAACCTTGATTTAATGAAATCTAAACCCTAGCTGCATTCATCCATCAATTTAGTTTTTATTAAGTTCTTAGATTTGCATTAATTCTTTTAGTTTTTATTCATTCAATTGGTTCACGAGTTCAACTTAGGTTAGTTTAAAATCGATTTGGTACTATGATCTAGTTTCTGTGGGATCGACACTTTTCTCATCATTATACGCACATTTGACTAAGGTACACTTGCATGTTAACTTTGCATAAATCACACAACAATCTATTCCCCCTGCTTGTTTGGTTTAGACAGGAACCGGAATCGAATTCCAATTGATGCTATTTGGTTCATTAAGAGGTTGGAATTGGTTTGTGTGTCAAATACAATGCGTACACATTAGGTTGTGATAGAGGTGTAAAGTGGGTCATGCCGGGCCGACATGGCACGACTCGTGGGCGGCCCCGTGCAAAGTGTGGGTCATTGTCGCCCTCTCTAGTGAAACTTTTGGGGTCGGCCTGATACAACCTACAGCCCAAGCTCGTGTGGGCCCGTGCCGTGCTACGGGCCAAGATGGCCCGTGGGCCGAGCCTTGGGCCAAGTTAGGTCGTGCATTGGACCAAAGCTACTTATTTAAAAAACTGATAAAAGCTCAAATTTTTTATTTTATATGAATTTTGTGTATACAATTGCTTATATAAACAATAATTAAATAAATTAGTATAATAAAATTAAAAAATTATTTATTTTATTAATATATTATGCACTATATTATTATATAATTATAATTTATATAATATTATATAAATATATAATATATAAATAATATATATGGGTTGTGCCTAGCATGCCGCCCGCAGGCCCACTCAGTCGTGCCATGTTGTGCCGGCCCGTGGACCTAAAACCCTAGGCCCAACATGGCCCGCATGATCATGCTGGGCGATTGGGCCTGGCATGGCCCACAGGCCATCATGCCAGGCCAGTCCAAGTTCATGCCGGGCCGCGAGCAGCACGGACCGATTTACACCTCTAGGTGGTGAGCAAGCACATTAAAAAAAAAACAAAAAAAAACAAAACCACATTGACATAAGCAACAATTTTGGTGTTGATGGCATTGATGACACAAGCAATAGAATCACATTCCCAAAAATAGCGTTGATGGTGTCCGTAACTACAGAATGTGAATCCCATTCTGGGGGAGGGGGTCGGGAATGGCCATTTCCGCCTTCTGATTCCCATGTTTGGGAATGCTTATGTTAAAAATAAGTGATTATTGAATAAGTGCTTAAAAATAAGTGCTTATTCAAATAAAAACTTATTTGCATTTGGCAATCAATTTTTTTAAGTGTTTATTTTGAAAAATAAGCACTTATTTCATATTGGGCATTTGGTAGTATTTTTCTCCAATAAGCACTTAAATAAGCATTTGTTTCTATTTTGTCCTTCATTTTTTTACAAATTTTACAAAAGCACTTTATAAAAGTACTTTTACAAAAACACTTTTGCAAAAGTTCTTTTATGAAAGCACTTTTATGAAAGTACTTTCATAAAAACACTTTTACGAAAGTACTTTTATAAAAGTACTTTTATAAAATTCAACTAGGGAAATTTTACAAGTGGTATTTTAAAATTCAACTAGAGATAATTTTGGAAGAAAAAATTGAATAAGTGCTTATTGTATAAGCACTTAAAAAAAGCTAGAAATTAGGGCTTAAAAAATAAGCCCTTATTTTTAAAATAAACACTTATTTTGGGCTTATTTCCCAAACACCAATAATTGTTAATGGTGTGGTCGTGACCCAAATAAGCACTTATTTTTAAGCACTCCCAAACATGGCCTAACTCTTGAGTGGATAAATTATCAAATGAGTTGGTTTTTTATGAACTTATCTGCATGGAACTTGTGCAACTGTGCACCCTGGTTTTAGACCCCAATGAGCACATTTATGCCTATGTTCAGCAATAGGGTAAGGAGGTGACTTTCCTATTTCTATCTGCATGTAGTATTCAAAACAAGGATTTACCACTACGATGTTGATGCTGAAGGAAACTTAAGTATGGGGATCTTGAATGATGGCTAAAGTCCTGCTCTAAACATCACAAAGGTGCTACTTGCAGTTAGATCAATATTCAGCAATTTGAACCCAAGTCTTGCCATGCTCTTTGCTACCGAAGTTTTCGTTTGACATGGTTCAAGAGGTAATTCTCTTTATTGAACCCTTGAAATGCTATCCTTGTAGATACACTTCTTGTGTTTGGCATTGCTCGCTTGTACTTGAGTGACAATGGTAATTATGATGAAATAGCTGCAAAGTGGACACTGTGATTGCTAGATAAAGTTTCATCAATTTGATTACAGAGCATCTGGAATTTCTAATGTCACTGTTGTAACTAATAGGAACTATAACTCAATAGTAAACAGTGAACATCATGTAAACTAGATGTTTTTGTTTTTTTCTTTTTTTGTGAACCCCAACTTTTCCCACCTGTTGATGATTCATTGGATATTTGTGGGATGACCTCCATATATTGGTATGTTTATGGCCAAAAGTATTCTTCCTTTGGATCATTGGAAGTGATAGGGGATGATGATGAAATAGGATATCAAAATACTCTTATCAATTTGTATTGGGATGGGATTTGGCGTTTCCAACTTGTTAGAAATTGATGAAACTCAATAATTAACCTTTTTCTTTGTACATTTTTTATATTTTTATAAAAATGTCACACTTTGATTAGTTATACATAACATATCCATCAGTAGTTTAGCACGGGCCCTCTTCCGCTGGTACTAGTCTAAGGTAGTGTTTGAGAACACTTAAAAAAAGTACTTTTAACAAGTACTTCTTTTAAGACATGGGACCACACATTAAGTGGTTTCTAAGTACTTATAAGTGTTTGGTAGAAAAGTGGGGAAGAAGTACTTATTTTAAAGTACTTCTTTGAAAAAGTGACTTCAAGTTGGTTTTTTTTTTACTTCTCCAAAAACTAGGACGAACCAGTCCCTGTTATATTTTTATAATGCCTAAAATACCCCCACGAGAGTTATACCTCCTCTTTCTCCATTCATTCAAACCTCAAACCCTAGCAACGGCGCACCAGTTGCAGGTCCACTGGCAACGATCAACAGTGAGGAACAGTGGCTGACGGACCTATCATTTGGCCTCTTTCTTCTATGTTTTGAAGTTTTTTTCTCATTTAATCATTTTTTTCTAACTTGAACTCTCTGTTCTAACTGAAAAACTTGTGCTTCCTACGGGTTTAGGTATTGTGGTTTCTATCCATGTTGCACTTCTTTCTTTTTTTTTTTAATTTTCTTTACTTTTCTTTTTCTTTTGGATCTATCGATTCAAGTATCGTTCACCTGTCATGATTATCAATCGATTCACCCCTGCCTACTTTTATTACATTTTCATTGGACGAATTGAATATTGAACTTGGTGATTTTGTTAATTTGTTTATCGGTTTGTCGATATAGTTTTGGTTATTATGGTTGAATGTGTGAGTTCCTGCTTCGAATTCGATTGTGTTCATGGTGTTGCCAAGCTTATTTTGATTTATTATGGTCGAACGTGTGGATTTCTGTTTCTAAGCATTTGTCGATTGCTTAACAAACTCAGATCGGTGAATTGTTGTTGCTTAATTTGAAAGAAACTCAGAATTATTTTTTCTTTCTACTGGTCCTCTTCTTAACAATGCGTAGAAGAGATGAACTTTGCATTCTATTTCATTTTCGCGATTACAGTACTCTTTTTTTTCCTCTAAAGAAAATCTTTGAGTCAGTAGAAAATGGACTGATTTCTTTTGGCATTTCATGAATTTTGATATTTTGTTTTGTTTAGATATAAGAGAGGAAGGCTTGCTACTTATGCATCGGTATTTTCATGTATATACTACAAATTGATTCCATTGAAATTTTAAATAGTGGACAAAATTGCAAGCTTGCCATGATTTACTTCTTTTTAAGATATAAATTGAAAAATGTTTATGCATCTGAAAATAAGTTATTATTCATTATTTATTAATATTAATTATAATTATTATTTTTATTATTAATTGAATCCACATGGCAGCCCACGTGGAGTCCACATGGGCTCTTAGTTGAAAACATTGTATATATGTATGAGTGAAGTGAGGGCTAAAATTGTCATTTGTGTCAATATAAGCACTTATGGTAAAAGTAGCTTACCAAACATTCTCAACCCAGTAAGTGCTTAAAAACATAATAAGTGATTTGAAATGTGGGTTACCAAACAGCCTTAAGAGGTTGTTAAAATAAGTACTTCTACTTCTTTTAACAAGTACTTAATCATCAAACATGGCCTAAATCATATGGGATTATCTTGGTTCAATCTAACTTAATCTAGGTTTTCCAAACATGGGCCAATGACCATCAAACCCTTGGTCCAAGATTGAAAATGACTTAATTTGTGATCTTAAGGGTTATTACAATCCTCAAAGAACCATGGGTTCGGCCTAACAATTTGGACCAAACATAGGTCAATTCAGCTAAGGGTTTGGTGTCCAAGACATGCACCAATTTCAATATTTATGATCTGATTATTAAGAGTTCAGATTCGCAATCAAAACATTAGAACTCAACTATACAAACATATGCAAATAAAATAAATTCAGCTAAGAGTGAGGTGATCTGAATCTGATACGGGAAAATTACAACTAGTCATCAAACTACTTTATGTGCATTGATCTTGAACTCTTCCAAATGCATGTGATCTCCAATTGTTTCTCCAATGTAAATTAGTTAGGAAAACCCTAAATTTTCTACTACTTACAAAGGAAAATACTAATATAATTTGTCTAAGATAAATAAAAATAAGTAATTACAAATTGCATATCAAAGTTGAAATTGCATGATGTGAATCAATCTTGCCACCATAAAAGAATTCAATCTCCACCACACTCCAACCAATGAATCAAATCAAAGATTCTACCACAAAATTATTCTAAAAAAAAATGATAGAAAATAAAGACAGTCTTCAAATCATTGTCCCAAGACCAAGAATTAAAATATCAAAATGATACATCCAATACAGGGCCTATCGTATTGGTATAGGACCTCACTGGCATAAGATATGTCACGACTGGACACTTATCCTTCCAGTCATACGTATTGGTTTAATACACTACTGTATTAGTGCATATCGTATAGTATCGGGCGATACAATCCGATATGACCAATATGACAGTGTATCGCACATCCGTTTCCATGCCTTCGTCTGACAATTACAAACCGCGTCTCACTTTAAAAAAATGAGGCTGACATGATTCAAACATAGAACTTAAATCACTCAATGACTAAGAGCATATGCCTCTTCAACCACCGAGCCACTTTCCACTTTTAGATAATAAAAGAAATACATTAACCTTTATCAACATTAAAGTCTAGTTATCTACATACAACCCAAATAAACGATATATACTAATATTCAACAACTTGAACAATAAATTAAAAAGAATAATTTTTAAAATAGTATTTTATGAACAGTGGAATAAATAATTTATCAAATCTACATATATACCAAAAATTGATTTTTAATTTCAAGAAATATATACAAATATAATTATTTTAATACTTAAATTTTCTAAATTTGCACATTATATGTATATTCAAATTTTTATAAATTATTAATTAATATTTTAATTGCATTAAATAATAATGTATTTATTATTTAAAAAATAAAAATATTATTTACAAAATATTTGAGAATATAACATAAATTAAATTGGTCAATTCCATTAATCTAAAATTATATAAATATAAAATAATTTTGTATTTTAGAATTTTTATAAAATAAAAAAAAATTAATAAAGGAATAATTACTTTAGTAATTAAAATTTATGAATTTTCATATGATATATATCTTCAAAATTTTAATAGATTTGATATATTTTAAGTTAAGAATATATATTTTCTATAAATTATAGACTAATACTTTACATTTTATAATAACATATTTATTTAAAAAAAAGAAAATATTGTTTACCAAACATTTGAAATTTGATTTTTTTGTTGATGTTAAACAATAAAAATAGTAAAGTAGAAATACTGATATAGTAATTCAAATAGAATAGTTACATATGTTTTGTGCCTTGGACTTTAATAGAAAATAAAATAATAATGGCTTTGTGCATGTATTAATTTTTAAGAATCTATATAATATGTCTTACATTTTTTATTGATGCACTATCAATAAAATTGTATAATATCTATGCATCTCACTATATTAGTTGTAATATATTCTTCATATATACCATTAAAATATAAAGCTCCTATGTATTTATATATTATTTATAATTGTTTTGACATTAAAGTTAATATTATTGATATATTTATGGAATTTTTGTGCATTTCTCTAGTGTATCCAAGCGTTTCCATATTTTTCGTCTGTATCCATGTGTTTTCCAAGCGTATTCGTATTTGTATCCATATCCAAGTTGTACGATATGATTCCTAATATCAATACTTTGATCCTTGCCCAAGACTAAGAACCAATTTCTCAATATAAGCAATTTCCTGGTTAAAATCAGTTGGACTAGTTCTAGTCGATTTGACTTTAGGTTCAAATATGCTCAAGTGCAATGTTAAAACTGAACCTAATGCTCTAATGCCTCTATTTAATAGACTAAAATTCAATTAATTCATGTCCAAACCTGTTAAGCTTGTTGGTCAAATTACAAAAAAATTTTAGCCCGAAGCCGAGAATCAATTTCTTGGTATTTGAAAACCCAATTTTTTTGGATCAATCTAGCATTGAACTAGACCAAATTTGAAACACAAAATTAAATTGAGCATACCTAATACATAGTCCATAAATTACAGTTCCCAGAGTAGTAGTTCACACCCAAAATCCAAACCCAAATTGGCCTCCTAATTGAAGATGGCACAATTGTATCTGGAACTCGATCCTAGAACAACTTCTTAGTTGAATTTGATCCCCAACAAGTTGGAACTTGTGTAGTTGTGGAAACCACTTCAAATCTAATGTTTTTATTTCAAAAACACAGAAAAGAGCTGTAGAATAACAATGTCTTCCTTAACTGGTTAACAAGGGTTTATGAGAAGCTAGAAAGAAGAGAAAGAGTGCAAGAGAGTGACTACAAAGGTCTAGGTCAACCTCTTCCTCTTGCCCCCATGTATAGACCTATTTCTTACTATAATTAGGGCCAATCCAAACCAGATTTAGGTTAGGTATTTAATAACACTAAGATAATGGAGGTCCATACCCATATTTGGCTCATATCACATGACAACTTGACTAATCTAACTACTAATGGTTTAATAACCATTTCTTTAAGTGGTTCATGTACATAACTATTGTAAGCCTTATTGGGCTTGAACAATGTATGGCATGAGACCCACAAAGGCCTCATATCAGCCAACATAGGTTTCATCCATGTGTGGAAAGACTTAGGCCAAATTCACTATACAAGGGCAATAAACCCCTAAGCCAATCGAATTCAGCTCAGTCTAGCCCCAACACTTAAGTCTAAGTGATCATTGGTTTTAGTAACCCTATGAAGCCCAATGATAATGCATTGATATGAGATAAATCTATTAGATTTCAGCCCTATAATGGTCTCTTGTCCTTAACCTCTTGGCCCAAAATAATCAAAACACTAATCATAAGAAAGGAGTGTAAACCCTACTACCAGTTTTAGGTTTCCATCACAAAGAGTGTAAACCCTAATATTCATTTTGTTTGACAAAGGGATTGATCTTATCACAATGATCACTCATTCAAGTAATACCCTAAATTTCTATAACATACTTAGGTATTTATCCTTAAGAGGATCTAACTAATTGGCATATTAAAAGCAAGTCAGTCCAAGACCTAGTGCAATATCATTATCAAGTCAGTCCATGCTTAGACTAACCCCAACAACTACAATAAGCCACTCCAGCAATTTGGTAGTACATCAGTGTTATCCTTGTTAGGATAAACTTCCCAAGTTTATCAAATGGTTAAGAACTTTATAAAATAATACAAGTCTCATAAGTGTCCAATTTAAGGAGTAATTTGTATAAATATACCATTCTGAATAGCTTGATATATGAAAACCTTTTAAACTAACACAAGTCTCAAAAAGTGTCCCAAGTTTATCCAATGGTTGAGAACTTTCTAAAGATGTGGCTCTTAAACCATAGCCCATGTATGCTTCCTCCCTGTTAAGTTGTTATAGCATAAATATTTGTAGGAAACTCCAAAGCCTTTAAAATATTTTTATAGCCTTTTCAACTTTGAATTTCCTTAAAGCATCCTCATTGGAGAGATTGGAAATGGTGTAGAAATTTTAACCCTCAAACAATTGAATCAAGAAATGCTTACATTTCTTCTTCTTTATCATTAACAAGTTTTCTTAACACAATTATAATTCAAAGAAGCTTACTTAGATTAGTTGTATACTTAGCATACCATTAGTTCTCTCAATGAGTTTATTATCATTAGAACACATAGAGTCAATAATCTACTCCTTTAAAAACAAAGGCCTAGAAATGAATTACCACTCAGTGTAGGATAAACTCACTTGGGAGGCCATTTTAACCACCTAGTTGTTAAGTTGATTCATAGGTAAACCTGCTCTAATTAATATCACTTGTTGCCTAATTAACCTAACCCAAGAGGGGGTGAATTAGGTAGTAAGAAATTTTCCCACAAAGTAAAGCCTTCTAAGATGATAAATGAAAGAATAGTACAATGGAAGGTTGTGTATGTGTACTTATGCAAATGCAATGGAAAGTAAAGCAAACAAGTTAAAGCAAATAAATAAATAAAGTGAAAAATTCAAGAAAGTAAAGTACACAAATATTTTTATAGAAGTTTGGCCAAACCTAGGCCTTCAGCCTCTCCTCAAGCAACCTCATAAGGATTCCACTAAGAAAACTATGTTTTTGGATGCCAATAAAACCTTACAACCAATAAGGTTTCCAAGTGCCTACAAGACCTTTACCGATTGAACTTCTAGGTGTCAACAAAACCTAAACAGTTGACTTATGGGTGCCCACCATACTTATAATGGTGTTCTACTTTTGAACACCTCAAGTACAAGAGATATTAGAGTATATGCTCAAAATAAAAAATATGCCTCTCAATAGGCAGATAATAATAGATACAAAATAAGATATTTCAGAGCAAGAGAAAGCACAAACAAATATAGGCTCAACTCTTGAAGAGATTTACAAATCTTAATGAGAAAAAAAAAAGCCAAGAAGGCAACTCAGTTTTATCATTATAACTAATTTAGCACAAAAATCTCTTATTCACAAAATAACACTTGCTCACAATAATGCTCTATTATGACAATATATGAATACTAATCAAGTTCTTGTTCTTTTTCAAGACAAAATCACTAATTTATAGTGGTTGAGGTTATTTTATTCTTAGAGAGTCATTGTAAAGGTTTAATCCATACTAGAAAATGTTTAGATTAAATTCCCAACAAGACAGAAGGCATACCATAAGAGGAAATAGCCATTATGCCTTTAAACAATCATTTTTTTTGAAATAGTCAACTAATACTAGTAGTTGACTACCAATAATAATAGGGAATCTTTTTTTCTCCAGTAGTCAACTAATCCCTTCTAATGGTTGACTAGTATCTTATACCTTAGTCTCAACTGTCATGGTTAGTCAACTCACCATTTGCTATAGTTGACTACTAAACTATTTCTTCACAAACATTGGCCTTAGTTGTCATGGGTAGATGACTATAGATAGTCGACTACTCACTCTTCATAACCATAAAAACTTAGATATTTATATTAGAAAGGTCCAGAAGTTATTTCCTTAGGCTTCTAAAATAGATTGATTACTTTTTGAGTCTAGGATTCTTATTGATGATTATAATAATGGGTAAAAGTCTTAAACCTCCCTTAATGTTTCTTGTAAATACTAAAACTACCCCTTTCTTTTCAAAATGGCCTAAGACCACCCCTATCAAATGCATTAGTTGTTAAGTTTAATAGATAATTTAAAAGATATTTCACCCTTAGTTATTCTTTAAATTTTTAGAAAAATAAAGGTATCAACCAATAACAAAAGAAAACAAAGATTTATAATAGTCTTCTTTGAGCTTAACAACTTATAATTCTTTGTCGTCATCAAGGGATTTATTAATTGGAAATACTTCATAAGTGATTAAAGCACTAAAAAGTAAAAAATGATAATTAGATGAACCAATTTGACTAAGTTATTCAATAAGTTGTATCTATTGACCCTATGTTTTTTTTTTTATATATAATAACAAACACATTGAAAGTACCAAGGACGAAGATCCAAAAGTGATATATATGATCAAGTGGAAGCTTTGCTAAGTAGTTGCTCTCATGCTTCAATGTGAATCTACACTATCATCATCATTTCTCTAGCTAAGGAAGCTCCAAGAAATCAAGCATCAAGGTTGTTCAAAAACTTAAAGGCTTTGGAGTTGCTAAAGATTGATATGTTACAACAACTCACTAAAGAGTCAAGTTTTATACATCAAGTTGTATTTATTTGTTTTTATATTTTCTAGAATTTTGAAGTAATTAAATTATATGATGCACCTCATAGATGCTCAACAATACTAAACTCAATAATCCTTAGAAACTATAATCCTTTTAGGTTTGGTTTCTTATCTTTCTTGAGCTTAATCATGTTATAAAAATTAGGAAAATATCTTTGAAATCTAAAGTAAAGGTTTTCAAACCTCTAGGCAAAATGTGCCAAGGTTTCTAAGTGTATCGTTTCTCTATCAAGAAAATTTGACTTGGCTATGAAAAGTAGTCAACTCTTTAGATTGATGTGTTGACTAATTGTAACAATGGAGGCATGCAAATCGCTCAACTTAAGGCCAAAGGTGATATACAATGAAAAGACAGGAAAGTATGTAATGTGGATGGATGCATATTGATGATGTCAAATACACCAAAGCATCTGTGGGTGTAGCTGTTAGCAATTCTCCAATAGGCCCTTTTGAGTACCTTTACAACATGCAGCCCCATGGTTTTGACAGCAGGGACATGACGATAACAGTGAACTTCACATTGGGCCCCTCACTGATGATTATCTTGATGTCACTCATATAATGAGAAGGATTCTGGTGGGAAAACATAGAGAAGCCCCTACCATATTCAAGTATGATTGAACTTACTACATGGTAACATCAGGTTGTACAGGTTGGGCCCCAAGCAGGGCACTTGCCCATGCAGCAGAGTCGATCATGGGCTCATGGGAAACCATGGGGAATCCCTGTTCCTTTTGAAATCAACTCAGTAATTCAGCCAAGCATTGTCTGACCATATGGGATCAACTTCTTATCCCTCTTCAGTGTGTCTTTTAATTATTTCTCTAAAATTTCATTGATATCTTCAGGAAAGTAAATCTTTTTAACTGATCTAATTTTCTTGACTTCCTAACTGAAGTAAAATTTTCAGCTTCTAGATGGTGTGATCACATGTATTCATGTCTGCCTAAATGCCATCAAATGTCAATTCACACATGTATCATACATATATCATGACCATGTAGTTAGATGGACATGCATAACTTATATATATATATATATGTACCCATTAACCATCAAGCATCTACATAAAGTTGTTATTAATACCCCCTTAGCAAAGACATGAAAACTTCAGCTTATGATCATCCCACCTCATGCGTGATAGGTGAGAGCAAGGGGACAAAAAAGCTGGTTCAGCTTTTATCCTTTGCATTTTTCTGAGGGACAAATTTATCTTCCACCCTTTCCATTATTCTTACTGAAAAGTTTATTTTTTTATTTTAATAGGTAAGAGCAAGGGCAGCAAATCTTAAGTTGGTAGCTGCTGGGGAAATCAATTTGATGGAGGGACCAAACCAGATATTCATATACATTTTCTTGCTGGGGCTGCACCAAAGAATGGACCCTCAGCTGGTGTGATCTCAGTAACATCACTGGTGTCACTCTTCAGTCAAAAAAGAGTAAGAGCAGACACAACAATGAAAGGAGAGATGACACTACAGGGTCTGGTATTACCAGTTGGTGGCATCAAAGATGAGGTGGGTGTTGTTATACACATTTATGTAAACTTGTTCTACTACTGGTAAGAACAATCTGATAGCAATGGCTGCTTTGATGTATGTGATTCACATATTACACCAAAGAATTGAATGATGGGTTGCCTCTTGGTCACATGATTCATATTGGCTCTGACCATCAAATGTTCTGTCTACTTCTGAATGTTCAATACTTTTTTTGTGGGGGAAAATAAAGTTTGCCGATTGAATAGCTAGAATCTTTTTGACTTGGGCCTACCCCAACAGAGGCAGTTTGTATCTTGAATCCTGGAAGACTGAAGTATTCATATCATGGGCCATAAAGGCATTGTTCCTGAGGCACCATATACATTTTTATCTGAAAGAGACAAAGCCACAAGACCTAGGGAACTACTGGGGAAGCCAGTAGTTGAGATGGTCATTTGGTGTTCCTCCAACAGCTCATGAGGGATGTTACTCTCATCGTTCAACAGCTCATGAGGGTACAAGGCTTTGGCTTCCACAATGAACATTCTTTTCAGATGGATTCCAAGGTCAACCAACTATTTTGCTGATAGTCTTGCAAATGGCAAGCTAAGTTGATTTGATTGTGTCATTGTGTGGGAGTTATTCTCTCATTAATGCAACTCTTTAGACTCCACCAGAGTGTCTACCTAATCCAGACTATACAATAAGTATAATATTTATTTTTGTCTTTTTTTTTCTTTTTGATAAAACCATTCCTATTTTTCTCTCTTGCCATAAAAATATCTATTATTCTCATGGTATATTATTATCATATTATAAAGTCTAAATGTGTCAATTTAACAAATAATTAGATTCATTGTCAAATTCCAAGTAAAAAGTATAGTTTAGCCATGGTTCAGTACTGGTTCTACACTAGGGATGGATTTGAGTTGAGCCGAGCCGAACATCTAGCTATTTGAGATTCAAGCTAGAGACTTGAGATCGAATTTGACTCAGCTCAGAAGCTCATACGTTCGAGTTCGGCTCGACTCAAGCCCAATTGTGAGCCAACCTTGCTATAAAAATAAAAATTATTTTTTTATTTTACATACAAAAAATTAAGAATTATAAAATTATTTATTATCATATATATAAAAATAAAAATACTATATCTATAATATTATATTATACATATAAAAAATTAAAAAAATGTATACATATAAAAATTATTTTTAATTTACATACAAAAAAATAAGAATCATAACAATTGTTTATTATTATGCATAAAAAATAAAAATATTATTACACAATAATAAAAAATATTTATTATATATATGCATATATGTGTGTGTATATATATATCAGGCTCAATTAGACTCGTGAGCCTCATAGGCTGAGTTTCACTTGGCTCAAGCTCGACTTGGCTCGACTTGACTCAAAGCTTGATTTAAACTTAATCAAATCGAACTTTTTATGAGTCGAGCTCGAATGGCTCTGAAAATCTGGATACGTTTCCACCCCTAATCTGCACATTTATTCATTAGGGTAATATTGGATCCACCCTGATTCGGATCAGACTCAATCCATTGACCACTTCCCAAGTCCCAAGATGATAGTAGGCTGGTCAAACCAAACCCAGAGTTCTGGATCCTTCCGGTTTCAGGCCACCGGGTTGGTTCAAAAAAATGGCGTTTTTTAATGTGGTCCGAAACCACGGAGAAGTAGCTACATTGTTTTAGGCTTTTATAGCCCTTGGGGAAGAAAGAGAGAGATAAGGGTGGTTTGGGTTACGGCGGAGACCGGAGAGAGACCAATTCGCACGCTCGCAAGCCGACGATGGGGAAGACTCCGGTGCGCATGAAGGCGGTTGTGTACTCACTTTCCCCTTTCCAGCAGAAGGTGATGCCTGGGCTTTGGAAGGATTTACCCGACAAGATTCACAAGAAGATCTCTGAAAACTGGGTCAGCGCCGTTCTCTTGCTTACTCCTCTCGTCGGCACATACACGTTCGTATCTTTTACTCCCTTTATTCTTTCTTTTTCTCTCTCAAATTGGATTCTGTGGATACCCAGAATTAAACTAGGGTTCTTGTGCTTATTGATAACTATATATATACATTTGATTGGCAACATTAAGCGTTCAAAATTATTCTTTTTTTGGTTTTACATGGTAGGTGTTCCTTCAGAAGGTGGTTATTATGTCTTATGTTTCTGTTAGTCGTTTGGATCTGTCTCGTTGAGATTTTGTTGAATACCGAGAATCAAATTAGGGTTCTTGTACCTTTTAATAAAACGTTCTATTAGGAATTGGGTTTTTGTAATTCTTTTAACTTCTTTGGTTTTACTGGGTTGGTGTTCGTTCCTAAAGTGGTTATTATGCTTTTTGTTTATGTTAATCACTTAGTTGTTTGGATCTGCTCACTTCATTTGAAACTGGGAGAGTTTTTGTAGATAAGGCATATACAGTTAAATTTATATAGTTCCACCTTTGGGTCTATCTGTTGTTTGGTCCCTTGTTTTTTGGATTTTTATGCATCTCAAATTTTATTCAATTTTGCTTTTCTATGCTTGTGTTTAAGAGTACTACTGTCTGAGGAGGATTGGGTGACGCTGTTGCTTACTTCATTAGAGGAAAAATTGTATGTGGGGGGTGGGTCCTGACAATCCAGTCAAGTTCAACTTCCACCCATATGTTTTTGTTGATATGATCTGCTTTGTGGGCTAATCTACAAAATGCTCTATGCATACTGGGATTACACGTGCCTCCTTCTCCAGATAACAAAGAAATTAATAAATTATAATCTAATATCAAGTTTCTCGGGATTACTTTTAGCTCATATCTATTACTCTCCCTATAAGGATATAAGAAAGGCTTTCATTTTGATGGATTTTGATAGAAACACATGGGAAAAGAAAAAGAAGATATGGTATTGGGAGCGTGTATGTGAACGTCCATAAAGAAGAAAGGAACAGAATAAATTCAAACTGTGAAATTTCAACTCAATGATTTACGAATCTAGATGTGTTATTCTCAACAATTTTTAGGGGACCAAGTATTCATCTCTCGTTTTACACATTTGGGACTTCATATTACAATGTGTAAATTTCAGTTGATTCTTTTTCAGGTAAGACTCTCACTGGTTGTCAGTACAATTCTTTCCATTACCATTTTCCGTATTCTACCTACATGGGATCAGCAATTCGTGTGCTGTTTTTCCACTCCTCTCTAAAACCCATATCTATAAATGTATAAGAAAAAGCTGTATCTGTATGTGTCTGGAGATTTAAGACATAAGACATAGACTTAAGTTGCCTAGTCTTTAGTTATGGAAGGTATTTTGATCTTTGTATGATATATGATTATGTTCTACTTGTTTTTGTACTGTAAAAAAATGTTTTTAGAGAAAGTGTGGTTTTTTCAAATGTGTCATTTTTAGTTTTGGCTAATGGGATAGTTTTTTGTAGATCTATTCCCCCTAAGATTGGAGCTTTTAGATGGAAGGTTTATCATGAAAAGATTTAACACCTGTTATTTGCTTCTAGAAAGGAGGCTTCTACCATGCTTATCCCCCTCTTGGTGGGTCATTTGCAAAGCTAATGGTGAAACCTGCTATCACTTACTAATCTTCTATCCATTTGTTTATATATTTGGGATTGGTTTTTCTCTCTATTTGATTGCAAGTGGATGTTGCCATTTTGTGTACCAAATCTTTTTGCTCCCTGAACTTTTTGTGGCCAAAGAAAATGGAGAAAATTATGTGGAGTTGCATTAGAGCTGTATCTATTTAAGCTATGTTTGGGAAATAAGTGGTTGGTCAACTCAAATAAATACTTATTAGTGCTTGGGAGGTCTTTTTCAAACTGCTTATACATATAAGTACTTATTTGTGCTGAAGTGTTAGGTGAGCTTCTTATCCTATAAGTACTTATTTCTGTGAAAATGACAATTATATCCCTAACTTAACATAACCATATGTTGGATATTTTAGATATTATATTGACACACTTGGATGAAAACAATAAGGTGAAATCGCCCTGGTTGCCAAAGCTGTAAGCAATCCAAAAAATGGGAGATCTGATATGAGTGACATGAGAAATATGGAAAAATGAAAAAAAACAAAAAAAGGCAAGAAGATGGATGAGATCGAACCTGTATGGGGGAGAAACCACCCAGTTGCCACTGCCTGCAAGTATGGAGGTGATTTGGGAGAGAAACAATAGGGTTTCTATTGTTTTGAGAAGACAGGCAATTTTGGAACTAAGCAAAGTATTGGGGACACTCTTGTCCTAGTAAATTCAAAAAAGTACTTAAAGAAGCCACTCAAGTCTTATTTTTTTTAAGTAACTTATTTAAAAAATAAGCACTTATTTGCCAAATGTGTTTAATCACTTAAATGGGCTTTTTGTGTAGTCCCAGCACTTAAATAAGTGCTCCCAAAGACCAGCTGGGAAGAAATAAATGCAAGGATATTCCACGAAAAGGAAAGAAGCAAAGTTCTAATAGAATGTATCATAAGCAAGTGTGGTCTGTTGCCTAAAAATGATGAAAATCTTTTCCCTTCTGCCACAGAAGACATCAAGAGAAAATGGAAAGAATAGAAATATCAATCTTAAAAATGGATAAGATACATAGAGATTGGACAGCACCAGAAAAAAGATTTTGTTAATTGAATTTTGATTGGAGAAACATGAGGAAACCAGGAGCCGATCAAAATAAAAAAAAAATGGGGAATCCAGGATATTCTGTAATAGGTGGAATATTTTGAAATGAGGAGAGCCATTTTTGTGGCAATAATCTCAGGACCAATTGGCATAGGAGACTTGTTAAGGGCTGAAATTATGGCAGTTATGGAAGGGGTGAAAATGGTTAAGATGATGAATATAAGAAAGTTGATTATGAAGGTATTCAAAACTCGGGGTAGCATGGCTAAAGAATGATGATGATGATAATGGTCCATGGTCTTTCTGAAATTAATTCAGGAAGTTTAAGTGGCTAACTAGGGAGATGGAAGTAAGATCTCAATGGGTGCAAAGGTCAGTTAATAGCATGCCTGATGCTTTAACAAAGCAAATGACAGGGAGAGATCAAATGTTTTGGGCACAACTGTAAAAGGGAAATGAAAAGAAAAAGAGGGAGAGGTCTGTCAATGATTGTATATCCCTGCCTAATAAAATTGATGGTTATTGATCAGGAGATCAGGAAAAAAATGTTGTAAGTAGACATCCTGTACAGCATTATCTATATAGTACTATGCATTAGCGGAGGGGTGGGGTGGTGGTGGTTTGATTATAATGAGTGGGAGCAAGGTTCAAAATATCGATACAGGACAATATGCCTGCTGGTTGGGGCATATTGGCCTGTATTGATGTTCACTTTTATTTTTTTTAGTTTTTTTTTTAAACTGGTTCAGAGGGATCAGTTTAAGGCCCATGTACCCCCTGAACCAGACCCTGAAAACCCACTGTAGGGGTGTATCGGTAGGCCACCGATACAATACGTAGCGGCTGATATGGCTCGATACATAATGATATTTTGAACCTTGAATGGGAGGCTGCAATTAGTACCTAGATTTGATTTATATGCACCAAATACATAATTTCTTTTTTTTTTGGCTTAATCGGGCTACACAACGAGGGGCAGCCATCCCCCATCCCCTTAAACCTCCCAACCATGGTAGCAGCAAGATTTGATCCTAGGTCTCTGCCACTAGGGCTGTTCACGACCAGGTTGGGTCGGTTTACTGGTGTTTTTCCAACCGACCCAACCTGGTCGGTTTACCTAGAAATGAAACTGAAACCGACCCAGTACCAAGTAAAACCGACCTGGGTGGTTTGAATCAATTTGGGTCAGTTTGGTGAATGATTCTCTTGGTGTGAATGGTAAAGGAGTCAAGTCTAAGTAAGCAAAGGCTGGATGCTTGGAAATTAAAAATGATTTGATGGATTAAAACTGATATTTTATATATCAGAAATTTTATATGTAATATATATCTAAGTAGGTTTGGGTCGGTTCGGTTTCGGTTTTCATGACCATCGGTTTATGTTTTTTTGTAACCCGAAACCGACCGGTGCTGAAGAAAAACCGGCCAACTTGGGTTGGATCGGACCGGGTTGGTCGGTTTGGTTGGTTTGGGTCTTGTTATTGAACAGCCCTATCTGCCACACCGAGTCAGAGATCCTACCAACTGAGCCACCATCATTTCAGCCTGTATAACTGTTTGATATAAACTTCTTGGCTTTTGGTACAATTAAGGACATTCATTTTTTGATTGGTAAGTAAGAGCATTCATTTGCAACTAACTTAGTAGATAAAACATTCATTTTACAATTTATGTGTTTGTTGTTAGAATATGATCCTAGTGAAACTCCAGCAGGATTTGATCCCAGTGCAGTTTTCAAGAAGCTAGTCTGTGACGTTTTATTTAAAAAATGTGGTTAATGATTCCCTCCCTCCATTAAATGTTCACTCAATATTTACAAATCTAGATGTCCAGTTTCATAGAGCTCCGTTTTCTTTTAAATATATGATTCACTTGTACCTGGTTTAGACTTTTAGTGAAAAGATCTACCCACCGACTTTCAGACTGTAAAAAGATATTAGAACCAACTCCATCTAGTAGTTTCTTCTTCACAAAGTGGCAGTCTACTTTTATAGGTTTGGTTCTTTTGTGAAAGGTTAGGTTTGAAGCATAGGAGCTGGACAAAATACCAATTTCTTTAAGATTTTGTAGCTTGACTAGATGAGATGTAATGCATGCCATTAACCTTTATTTAGCTTTTGCGCTGCTTCTTGCTTTTCCACATAATAAGGTTTCCTTCTATGAAGATCCAGTGGTAGATCTTCTGTCACCAAAAGAACCAGCCCTATTGCATTTGTATAGCACTCCACATCCAGATGATCATTGCCTTGCGCAATAAACAATGGCATAGATTACCCTTCAAGTACCAAATTATCTTGATTACCACCTCTTATTATGAAACTTGAAGGCTCTATGTAAATTAACTGGAAACACTAATTACGAACGAGATATCTGGTCTGGTGATTGTCAAATAATTTAACATGCCAACAAGTCTTCTATACCTTTTGAGGTCATCATAGAGCTCACCTTGATTAACACTCAACTTGGTGTTGGGATCCATTGGAAATTGTTTGACACCCAAGAACCTAGTTTCTTCAGTTGTGTGTATATGTATATAGTGCGCCCAAATCCTTGGTTTGAAATTAGTGTTGTAGAAGTTGCTTGACTTCCTCTATCCCTTGTTAATTGTTATAGATCATATGATATTTTTGAATAAGGTAAAGTAAATTTTATTAAAGAACAAAAAAAACTAACCTAAACAACCAAAAACATCCAAAAAAACCTAGATCTATTCCCACTGGAATACCAATCTAGGCCCAGAAAACTGACCAAATATACCCGAACAAAACACTCCTAAAACCGAACATCAGAGGTCTAAAGTGAAAGAAACAAGCCAAAAACTGGATAGGGTAATCACGGCTCACCCTTCCACTGCCTCTCCTCATCTACCCCTCCTTGTGCTAAGAGATCCCTTGGAAAAGGTCTTAGATGCTACCAAGTAATAGAAATCAGAGATATTTTTGGATTTTCTGCAACCTAGGAGCTAACCCAGACTATTGAAAGAGCAACTAGAAAAAGCATTGTTCAAGTCTGAACTAGAATTAAAATCCAAAGGCGAGCAAAGGGAACTGGGTTAGAGCACTTCTCTTGGCATTTTAAACCACTTTTGCACTTGCCTTTTCGAGGCTGGGCTGGGCTGGGCTACAAATGGTAACCACTAGCTGGATCCGTATTGATCCAATCTGCAAAAGGCACCAAGGAAATTGCCGAAGCTCATTATCTTATCCAAATGCTACTCCGAACTATTAGGATCCAGTGAGCTGCAACCTACAGGAGACTTGTCACAATCCACAATTTATATATAATATAATATGAAATACTAAATACATCTATATATTATATATTTGCAGGGCAGGCCTAAAGGCCATGGCCTTGAAATTTCTGGACTGGGCTATGGTTGATCACCCCTATCTGGATCCTATTCGATCTAGTCAAATTTGCATCACCTTAACCAGGTTGACTTGGAGTTCAAATTCCGAAGAATGGATACCATTTGCAGCCCAATTAGCTAGAGGTTGCATATTTCATAAAGGGAGCCATGATGGACATGTGCTGCTATGTATTTGCATCAATTGTACAGTGTACTTTTACATTAATGGTCAGGAATCTTTTTGATTTTGATTGGCTGTTCGAACTAAATTCTTACCATTGACAACTTAATTGCCAAAAGTATGGATTTGAGAAATGTTTGTGTGCTCTGCTCCTCTTCCTTGGAATCTTGCCACCACCCAATCATGCACTGCAAGTATCCCTCTTCTATTTGGTCAGGAATCTTTTTGATGTCAGCTGGCTGTTTGAACAAATTTCTAACCATTGACAACTTAATTGCCAAAAGTATGGATTTGAGAAATTTTTGTTTGCTTTTGCTCCTCTTCCTTGGAATCTTGCTAGCACCCAATCATGCACTGCAAGTTTCCCTTTTCTATTTGATGGCATTTCATCAATTTATTTGGACAAGAGTAACTCATCCAAATTACCTGGTTAGTTTAATCAACTCCTGACCAACAAGGGGCTTCAAAGAGAAATGGAGAATCCTGTGGAATTTAACCCTGTTTGCTATCTGTTTGCAAATTTAGAAAGAGAGGAGCTACATTATTTTTTAAGGGAAGCAATGAAAGCTCTCAGATTGCCAAAATTGAAAACTGTCGTCTTCTCTTGGGCATCAATTCTGAAAGAACTCCATGGTCTTCCCTTTTTATGATTGATCATCCTTTTTCTCACTTCTGTAATGATTGGGGGAATATAGTCTTCTATTTTTATTGGGGCTGTTGCTTTCTGTGGTGCCTTCCTCTGTTTATCCTTAATAAATTTCCATTACTTGTCAAGAAAAAAGTAATAATAATAAAGTAGAAGCATGGTCGCACAATAGCAAATATTAAAAATTACATGGAGAACCAACTCATGCTATTCAGTTTATGCTTGTCATCTTATTATTCTTTGAAGGCATTTTGTGCACGTTTATGACCTACTTAAAGAGGACAGATACCATTGCATATTGAGTAGGTTGGAGTTATTCCCTGGCATCGGCATCTTCAAGGTTAACATGTGTACTTAAAATGTCAGTGTTAAGTGTGCAAGGACTAAATGAAATTGTTGTCCTTTGATTAGTCATATGCATGTAAGATCTCCTTGTATATGTTTCTGTTTTACAAAATATTAATTCATACATCTATTTCAATTCATTGATCCGGGAGAAGTTTGTATAAGGCCATGTTGGTTTTTCTCCCATATACCTTGATGTAATTAATGCACCCAAAAGACTTCAGAGATCTGATTATACTTGGTTGGGTGCAGGTATGTGCAGCACTACCAGGAGAAGGAGAAGTTGGAACATAGGTACTAAGGCCAAAGAAATTCAGCATTTTAAGTTCAATCACCCATACATATCATATGGGCTCCTAAAAGGGTTTTGTCTTGAACTTTAATGAGATTAATTGTTGAACTGTTCATCTGGAGTTGATATGACCGCAAACTAGGTTATGGTCGATCTACCTTCCAATAAATTCATGGTTTTCTTGTCTAATTCGTTATTGTTATTTTTTATGTTATAAAATACATATGGAACGAGGCTATACATTTTATGGTAGAGACAATGGCATTCTCATATTCTGTTATAGTCAATTGGTTATTAGGTAAGTTACAACTTGTTTTAAACTCACCAACAGAGAGGCTATGACAGCTACGTTTTTTACACGTTTAATGAATGGAAACAAATCATGTTCCTAAATTTTGCGGTGTTTCAGAAAATCTATATGATCGTGAAATATTTGGTTGGAGGATTCAAATACAGATATTCTCTATTCAGAAAATTAGAAATACCATTTACCTACAATTGGTACTCACGTCACGTTTTGGAAATCATTTACCACAGCCATTCATGCAACCAAAGTTTCAATATTGAAAGAGCAATTTTTAAGAAATCATTTGTTTTCATTCAGTTTACATGCATGCAAATGGGGCCTCATTCTGTGTTCAAGTCTCCAAGGTAATTGAATGACTAGGCCTAAAAAGCAAAGGTAATTGGATAGCTAATGCAGCATATATGAGCTTAGGCTAAAGCCCCATCTCTTTTACAGACTTGAGGCTATGACTCCATACCTGTAGGGTAGTGATCAGATTTGATGATTGAGCAGATGTCAGTTTGCTTTATACGAATGTGATGATCCTGTGTTGTAAATTTTCATGATAATAAAATTGCGTGGGTGGTTCTTGTGCTACTTGTTGGTTTGTGTTGGTTCAATTAGGGAGAAAAACAGCTTAGAAAAAGGTGCCATTGTGGACCATTTTTGGTGTCGAAGTTCCAGATTTTTGTACGAGTGATAATTTACAAACCAATTAGGTCTCTTTCTAGTTGGTTTACACGTTATGCTTGTCATACAGGGTTGCCCTTGAATTGGTCGTGGTGGTGGTCGTGCTATGCATAATGCACATGGAAAGTTGGGAAACCAAGGTGCATCAAATGGATTATATTCAAATTCAAGCTATGGGGCTTAGACTATCAATCTAAACGATAATGCCTAGTTGACCTAGCTTAGTATTGCAGAATGTGTGTGTTTTAATGATGCAGCTTCCTAACTTCTAAGCTATGGGATTTAGACTATCAATCTAAACGATAATCAATTTGATTAAACAGAATAAGAAACCTGGACATTAAGGTACATTTTAATGAGAACAAATCTGATGGTTTGATTGGGATATTAAAATCTAAACCTAATGTCACACAGTCTGTTGGGAAGGTAATTTTAAAAGACATCAGGTCATGCTTTGGATATGACTACGTTAAGGAAACTCAAATAAATATAAAAATACATTAAGAACAAACTAAATCTAGGTCTTAGATGACTAAATAAACTATAGAAATATATAACACATGCTTTAATAACTTGTGTGAAGTATGAAGTACCAAAACATCCGGCATGTGGTAAGTGGCATGTATAACTTAGTTCATACCAATATAATTATTATTAATACTGATATAAATTTTAATAAGTAATTCTTTGTTAGCTTTGTTGATGAACATAAATCAAAGGAAGAAAATGTATGCTAAAACCTATAACTCACATAATTAAGACAAATAATATTTTCACTTAATCTTGGAATCTTTTTGTTTCTAGCTTTTTGTAACATAAAAGCTGATGGTCAATTATTGATAGGAAAGAAACTTTGGGAGTTAATAAGAGAAAATAGGAATTGACTTAGGAGAGTTAATAGTTGTAATTAGTGGAAATTAATGGTATGAATATGATTAAAAATTTACTACTATTAAAAGTGCGGAGTGGAAATTTTGTTTAATTAAAATATCCCAATTTTTTATTACTCATAAAAATATAATTTGAACAATCACTTTTCTCTTTATTCAAATTCCTCTCATTAAGTTTTATAATTAAGGAATTAACACATTCATTGAATCTTATTCTTGACTAGAATACATATTTGTGAATTTGGTCTCTCTCTCTAATTGTGAGGGCACAAAATGTAATTTGAACTATTATATTTCTCATCATTTAATTCCCTTTCATTAATTCTTATATTTAGGGTGTTAACTCTCTTTTATTGAATCCTATATTAATTAATCATACTAAATAAAAATAAATGTAATAAAGAATAATTGTTTTATTGATGATAGAAATAAAATACAAAATTAAAACCAACACAAAAAGTAGAAAACACAAATGGGCGGATCCTTACAACATAATTAAATACCAATACAAACTTTTTGAGTGGCAAGTCAACAACTCATACTTTTTGTGTCAAATGGATGAACCCTTACATCATAATTAAATATCAATAAAAATAAAAAAGATGAAAAAACAAAAGAATAAAAAATACAAACAAAAATTATAGAAAGCATTTAGGCACCTCTCAAATATTGTATTCATCATACTAAACAAAAATAAGCGTAACAAATAAGAATATTTTTTATAAATAGAAATATAAAAAAATGTAAAAAATTTTGAATACATATTATTTACTATCATCATCATCATCATCATAGAAAACTTACCACATACAAAGCACGTACACACTTACTAGTGAAAAACAAGAACACAAGTGAACCAAGAGTCCCAGTTTTGTATCAGCAATATGAACCAATATGGCTAACATGGGAGGAACAAAATAGTGTACTAGCCATTCACCCATGCCGCATGCTGGTAAGCTCTAAAACTTATCGGAGTCCTGAAATACCTGCATTTGATACTTTTTGACCCATCAAGAACCCAAACAGAGGAATGGCAATGGGGATCCCCATCCCTGCCCCATACCCTGACAGGACTAAAACTCCCAGCCTCCATCCTTGCAAGAAATAGGGATCCCTGAATTTGTTCCAGCCTGTCCTAACAATCTTACCAAGTTTGAAGTTTTTCGGGCATATCGTATTGTATCTTTTGGTCCGCGATGCACCTGTTTACAAGTGTTTTTGAAAATCCATTTTTTTAAATAATATATATATATATATATATATATATATATATATATATATATAATAGTATGTTTAGAACTGAATCTTGAAAAAACTAAAAAAATAATAATACACAAAGGTGTAATGATATTTTGAACTATGATTCTTACATGCAAAGCCGTTTTCTGAGGCCCGGATCAGATTGCCATCTCGCAGTGATTTGTTACAATAGCACGTTACACAACAGTACGAGCAGCAGATCTAGGCTTTGCTCAGCCAGGTGGGTAAAGCCTCATTCTAGCATCAACTGCTTTCTAGATTATTGACTGTGGTAATGAACTCACACTAAAGGACTAGCATTATTAATTTACAAAATGGAGTCACCACGGTGGGTATGGCCTGACTGTCTGAGCAATGTAATAAAAAAGCCTGCATTGAAACAAACTCAAGGCACTGAAGAATTCAAATGTCTCCAACTGATCGTTGCGCAACAATAACATCAGTGAACTGAAGGATTAATAGGATCTTGATATAGTAAATTTTGTTTTTTCTAGAATTCCAGGGATGAAAAGTAGTCAGATGGACTAAGGCCTTCACCTTGCATAATGATGCCAACGTGGAAAAACAGAGATACTTCAGACACAACATTGAAGGCAATTTGTGAAGTTGACATTAGAAAGAATTTGTATAATTCATAATGAGTCACGTGTCATATACAAAGAATGGACTATCTAATTACAATAGTCACAGTGGTAATGAACCTACTAAAGACCTTGACAACCCTCCCAAAACTTACATGGGAAAAAATAATAATTTCACAACCAATCAGATGATGAATAACTTACATGTATCAGTAAAACAGGGTATATATTTTCCAAGTTATATAATGATTGGCGTGCTTCTATCTGATTTTCCTGGTTCTACTTGTTTACACATGCAATCTGGTATGGGGAAGGTGTAGAGTGAGCTACTAGGTTTTTTCATTTCAATGCCCTTTAAATCGCTGTGATGAAGCATTTCTTGCATCTGGCGCTTGAAATACTCCCACCTGCAATAACTTTTTCTTTCATAAAATGCTTGAAATTGTACAAGAACTCACATTAATAACAAAAAAACGGGGGAAGTAAACACTAATACACTAGAGATTAATAATATGGTAATAGCAAGATGCAATACCCTTTCCAAATATGACTGATCACAATTAGAGAGGATACAGAAAAAACGAAGTGTTACAGTGATAAAAATTGTTGTAGGAACGCAAATATATGTACAATTTTATCTTTGAACATAACAAGTTGATAATGATATGAATAAGCAGGATAAAAGTATATTTTTCCTTCATCATTGGTTCGCCTAGCAATAGGGGCCATTACTTGGTATAATGGCAAGCATCAGCATGCAGATTAAAGTCTGAGAGCAGCCCACCATGTGCCCAAAATTAAAAATAATAATAATAAAAAGAAATAAACTCAAAGGTCAGGATCATATCCAGCCTATGCCTAGGATGGCCAGGATATCATTTTCGATACCTCACAGATAGAAATCATTCAACTGTGCTTGGCTAAATGAACTCAGTGCAATTGGAGATGGATGCCCTGTTATAGATTAGATTTGGAAGTTTGTTGATATGCCAAAGGTAAGGAAACAGTTGGATGTAGGTGGGCTTTTCCAATTACTTGGGAAGCAAAATCTACAAAATGGGTTTCTAAGCCGAAAGTCCAAAAAAAAAAGCTTGTTGGTATGTATGTGCCTTTTACAATTACTTTGGTTTGTTCTCATTTTTTCATTTTGTTTTTTAATATTCGGTTTATTCAGTTCGGTTTTAACCAAATAAACGAAATGCTCACCCCTAAGTGCAAGTAGAGATGGATGCCCTTCTCTTTGTACCTGAATGGAAGTATGGATGCCCTTTTATAAAATTAGACTTGGAAGTTTGTTGATATACCCAAGGTTCAAAGTATCGATACAGGGCGATACGCCGCTATTGGCATATCGGCCCTTTTTTGAAGTTTTATTTATTTTTTTTCAATACTGGTTCAGAGGGGTCAATTTAAGTGCCGCCTACCCTCTGAACCAGGCCCTGACCCAATACAACTCCTGTAGGGGCATATCAGCCAATACGGGCCAATATGTAACAATTTTTTGAACCTTGGATGTACCATCCATAACGAAAGGAAACAGTGAGATATAGAGGGGCTTTTACAGTTACTTGGAAAGCAAAATCTACAAAATGGGCCTGTAAGCCAAAAGTCCAAAGTAAAAGCTCAAATCCGGCATTGAACTTTGGGCTTTAAAAAGTCCAAAAGTAAAAGTTTAACCAAATGCCACTTTAAGTAACACAAGCTTTACTGCAAAAGGCATCAACATATAGAAACCAAAAGACATGGCTCAAACACAACCATTTAACGATATCTTGGATATAAGACAGTTGCACTGCAAGGCCATCACTTTCAGGAAATTTAGAAGCAAGTGATAAGATTAACCTGATATTTGGACTGTCAAATAGTAATGCTAATTTCCTCTTATCGGGTTTTATTGTCTTTGCATGTCCACCAAAGAAGTAGCGCCTGTGCCCCATCAGAAAGTGAGGAAAGTTGCCACCTTGAGTTGTGACAAATACTTCACTGTTAAGGCATACGGTATAATCAAGAGCAGCCAACCTAGATGAATGGCCCTGCATAAGGAATATGGAACAACCATGTGGCCCTGCTCAAATTATTGAAGACCTAAATGAAAAGAAGAGAAATGCAATGCACTGCAAACAATGGAAGGTAGTCTTCAACTAGAAGTAATCAGTCAAAAATGCTTGAATCACATAAGACAAGATACATTCTAGATTTTTGATGCAGAAACCACAGAATATATCATGGCAATATGATACCTTAAATGGAGCAAGTTCCTCTGGCAAAGCTAGTGTCTCCTTTGTCTCTAGGAGTGGAAATAACTGCCGAAGTGGAGCCATAAATTTTTCTGCTTTATAGATTTTTCCAGCAGCAATATAAACTGAAGTTGTATTGTCAAACCCCATGCCTCTAAGCATCATTCCCACCTGCATAACCCAATAAATTAATTAAAGAAGCATCAATCTTATTTTAGAATGCAATTACCGCTCCATCTAAGCTTCAAAACTCAACAGATTTGGTGCCAATACAAAGAAGATCCATTTGTTCTTTTATACCATCTATTCTAACAAGACCAGGAAATTGCTAAGCAGGGAATTTGTCATGCAATGTGCTTCTCAAAATATTAGAAAAGAGATCAGAATTAAATGAAAATAGAAAAGTACGATTGGTATACATTAAAAAGAAAAAGATGAATTTCTACGTCATTGTTCTCAACCATGGTTCAAAGTATCGATACGCCCGTGTATTGGCAGGGGAGTATCAGTACTAAAAACTCACCGCTCAATGCCTTTTTTTCAAAACTTGATTTCTGGAGATGATTTTAAGTGTTTTTTATTGAAATAAATGGGGGTCCCAAAACACCTGTAAATAGGGATATTGAGACAAAAAGATACAATACGATACGCCCGATACGGGGCATATTGCATCGATACTTTGAACCTTGGTCTCAACCAATCAACTCCACAAATGTTATTTAATGTTTTTCCAGTACAGAACTCCATAAATGTTTTCAAACAACAAAAATTTTCCCAATAGTTAAGCATTTAGTTATGTATCAACTGTTCCAACTATATCCACATTGTAAAATATTTAGAACCATTAATATCATCATTATAAATCTTGGGAGAATTGAACTGCATTTGATTTGCATCACATTAAGTAGAATTTACAATTTTTTCTACAAGATCCCTCAAATATACTCTATTATATGAAAGAATGGAATCCAAGAGTTATGAAATAAAAGCCTGCATCAAGTGCACAAACACATCCTGATTTAATCACAACCATCAAATCTGATCTATTCTAATCTAGAAGATATACTTAATAGAGAGAAAGTTTAAAGTTGATTTGTCTTGCCAAAGGCTCAAAGCTGTAAATGGAAATGAAAGAGGGAAGAGAAGAAACCACTAATTGGAAAAGGGCACTCTAATCTGCCAACCGACCCAAGAGAAATGTTATTCACTATAATAAATAATATCGGAGGATATTATAATATTACCCTTCTGGGTACCACACATACAAAGAGTCAAGACAAAATAAGAAAATACATCTGGATGTACAATAATATGGTACACTCTAGTATTTTGTAGAAAATCACCACATGGTCAAGGCCTCAAAGTACATAGCATTTGGATATTTACCACAGGAAAAGAAAAAAAATGCCAAAGATATTTTGCACGGAAAATAACAGTGACTGACACGTGAATGAGGGTTCTAGCTTGAGCTAACGTGCATATGATAATCTGATTTAAGATGACTATGATGCAGCAATATGCATATTAATGCTGCAGTGGGGGCATGTTGTGAATTTCCATTACAGCATTACACAAATAGAAAAGGGGACTCCCACAACCCCCATGACAGTTTCTCTTCTTCCATCTTTTCTTCTCTCCACTTATTCTACTCCCCCACGCCCATCTAAACAATAAATTTTTGTTTTTATTTGCTGATTTTTATATGCACATTTCACAAGTCGTGTATCAGTAAGGATCAATTGCCTGGTTTAGGCAGAGATTTCTGGAGAGAGCTCTGATCAGAATTTCATAGAAGGAACTTCTAGAGAATCTTCTGAAAAGTCAAGACAACAGCAGAGAAATTTGTGAACAGGTTGGAGTGGGCCTATTTCTCTTTGTTCTCTACCTTGCATTAGGGTTTGTGGTACCTTGTAGTAGGGGTGATCATAGGCCAGGCCTAGACAGGGCTTAGCACCTATGACAAGGGCTACTGCCTCAGCCTAGGCAGCCCAAGCATGGGTTGGACTTTGGGCCTATGTCTCTAAATACATTATATTTAATATTATACGGTATAATATATGCACATATATATATGTTGCAATTTATATGCATGCATATATAGTGTATATGTGCAATATATAAATATATAAAATATATTTGCAGGCTGGGCTTCTAAGCTGAGCTAGTGATCACTTCTACCTTGTGGCACTACAAAATCTTGAATATAGGTCAAGTATCTTGCATAGTTGTCAAGGGCTGTCTAGGTGATTCTGGGTGACACGGGGGTGCCTCACCTAGATAATGCCTGGGCGATAAGAATTTTATGATATAAGGAACTAACTTTTGGCTAGTTCCCTAGCGTTATATACCATTCAACATGCATAATAATTGAAAGCAATTCTCTATTAAGAACACTAGATTTCCTCTAAAAATGTGGCAAATCATCATAAGTATTTATATTAATTTCATCATTTGCGAAAGTAATACTACTTATTTACTTAATTAGTATTTATTTATTTTGACCAATAACAAAGGCAATATTATTAATTAAAAAGATATTAAGTAGAACAGAAGAGAACGAAAGGGGAAGGGATAAACTCTCTTAACCCCTCCCTGAATGAATTACATCACAGTCCAAAATAAACTGTTCCTTCCCACCCCTTGTTTAGCAAATCAGCAAAGACATTTGCATCTCTCTTGACCAAATTACAAGTCACCTCTATTCTTTGTAACCAATTACAAGTCACCTCTGTACCTCTATCATACATTCTCAAAGCTTTAAGATGAAAAGCATTCTGCATTACAAAGCTATAAATCAAGGAAATTCCAGAAAATTTCAATCAAATCAGCTTTGGAGACTTGATCAGATTGCCCATTCCTGCTATCAAATATTCAACGCTCTACCCATTTTCCTCCCTCCTTCCTTCTCTCATACCCCTCGCAATCCAGCTAAGGAATCACATCTTCCTCCCCATCTCCCTGTCTTCCCACCAACCCCAAGATCACTCAATCTCGCCCAATCCCTCCTCTTCTCCCCCTTCCTCATCCCACCCCTTGATTTTTTCTAAATATTCTTCCTTTTTTCTTTTTCTCTTCTATTTTCTTTTTTTCAAACTTCTTAAATGCTATTCTCGAGAGACTTTCCTATCTTGACCTCCCTCTCCACCAATTTATTGAAATTCACCTTCCCATTTTGTATTAATTCCTTGACTTCTTGGTCCTTTTGAATCTGCTCTGCTCTTTCTCTCTCTCTACTCCCGTTCCCAGTCTTTGAAGCTTCTCCTTCTCCTTGTTTTTCTTCTTCCGTTCTCCCGATCACAACCCCTCTCTCCACTAATCTCTGGAGAATTACATCACCTGACTCTCCATCAATAATATCAGTACTTTGTGGCAACCTGTTCACACCAGAATCAGGCTCGACCTCGCTCATCTCACTTTCCTGCTGTTCCTTCATCTGAAGGGGGACTGAAAGACTAAATTTGCTTTGTTTCCTCCCTATGAACTGTACCAGATGTCCCATTACCTCTGATTCTTTTCCTCTTGTACAACCATTTGTATTTCTTTGTAGGTCCTGCCCCTGCCAAGCCAAGTTTTAGCCTTGAAAAAATCTGTCGCATGTACAATGTTATGGTTTCTTAAATTACGTGGCTTCTTATTGGTCATTTCGTTAATCTGTTCCTCCTGAAAATTGCTCCCTCTACCCAAATCGCCCTTCCAACCTTAACTAACCTCCTTGTAGGGTAGTTTATCCTCTACAAGTTTCTCGCCCTGTCCTTCAGGTAATTCTTCAGAACCAAACTCTTCCTTTCCTGTATCCTCACCTTCATTCTCCAGCTCTAAATCAGCGCTAACATCTTTTCCGAACTGTCTCCTCCCCCCCTTCCCACCTCTCTTATTCTGCAGAGACAGGAAATTCTGGTGTCATCAAATCTGTTTTTTCAAATTCATACCTAGCCTCTAGGGTCAATTCAACTGCATCTTCAGGCTTGGAGAAACCATGAATCCCATCAAGCTCCTTACTAACCTAAGGAAAATTCCCAACAACACCAGTCACAGGAAAGTATGGGTAGTCGTTGGAAGTCTTTCCTTTTCCACCTACGATCCTCTTCCTACCATTTTCTTGTACTTAGCTATCACCCAAGTCCACTCTTCTCCTTTTTTTTTCTCTGGCCACATTCAAATATCTTCTTCCTGTTAGTCCACTCTTTTTAAAATTTGGTCTGCTAAGCCCTGGAAACTCTCTTGTCACCCTTCCTTCTCTTGAACCAATTTTCCACCCTACTTTTCTGTTCTTCGGTGCTGCAGGCTTGAACTTTCTTCAATATTTCTTCTGGATGGTATAAAATCTTCAAGGGACAGCCCTGATCAGAGGTAGCCGATGTACGTCGAGCACCACTAGCCTTTAGCACGACTTCTGTTCCTGAGAGGGTGTCCCCTGAATTCGCTTGTTCTGGGCCCCTGTAAGTATCATCTTGTAATGACAAAGGGTTCCACGAGCCTTTGGCTCGATCTCTTAATCTTCCAGTATCTCCCGTCTTCCTTTGAATCAAACTCAAAATGCCAGAGCTACTAAAGGACCTCAGGATTCCGCCAAGTTTGGGGCTATCATCCCTAAAACCCGACCCATCCTCTTTTGGGTCACCTGACCCATTCGGCCTAACCCGACAACCCGATAAATAGTTGGTTTAATCGTTTTAGTTGAGTTGTCATCTACATGAAGTGTATATGTTGCCTCTTCCAGGTTTTATTTCTCCAAGACATTAAGGCAAGGTGTGCAAATTTAGAAAAATATATGGGTTGAAACAGTCAGTCACTAAGGGTTTAGTTTCATCATTTTAGTTGAGTTGTCATGAAGCCTAGGTATACTCAGAATCATGCACAATATACACTTATGGGCATGTTATAGCTCTCAATGTATATGTGAGTGACACCGCAGTGACAAGGGGACAGTCCTACAACAGAATAGCTAAATGAATCCTTAGCATCTAAATTTGAAATCTAGAACCACCTCGTGAATTGGGAAACAAAGAGGAAGAGTGAAAAGTTAAGAGGACTGGGGAAAGATTTGAGGAAGAAGAATTCGGCTTTGTTAGGAAAATGGCTATGGAGGTTCCCTATGGATGGTGATAGACATTGGTAAAAGGTGATCAGAAGCATTCATGCCAATGTCTGAACTAAAAATTAATCAAGAAAAATGCAGCTTTGTAGGGATTAATTTATTTCGTAATGAAGTGGAGCAGTGTGCTGATTTCTTGAGTTGTGAGGAAAAATCTTTGCCCATAAAGTATTTGGGGTTACCTTTAGGGGGCAATAAAAGACGTATCTCTCTCTAGGATTGAGAGATTCACTAAAAAGTTAGTGACATAGAATAGAAGAATAAGTACATCTCAAAAGTGGGTAGGATCACCCCCATCAAATCTACCCTCTCAAACCTCCTAACACACTTCCTTCACTTTCAGGGCCTTCTAAAGTATTGAAAAAGATTGAGAAAATTATTAGGGTTTTCTTATGGAAACCGAGGAATGAAAAAAAAAGCATCATACAAGCTGGATGAATGTGAGTATGTGCAAAGAGGATGGTGGTCTAGGAATTGGGAGAATTAAGGATAAAAAGGTATGGGCGATCAAAAGCATATATGGGCCTGATTCTAATAGGTGGGATTCTGGGCCACGGCCACCTGTTAGAGAATAAAATAATATTCAGGGACCTCACCTAACAACACAAGCTTTGAGATTGAATGGTTCCTTGAGATGGTACCCAAGCTTGTTTGACCAAGTGGTCTAGTGTTCGATCCTCATCACCACCATTATAATTAATTAAATTTCAGCACAAGGTATGGGTGGGCCTGTGCTTGTTCACGTTTCAAGCCCAGTGGGCTTTTGTGTGAGGCGGCATGTTAGAGAATAAAAACCCATTCAGGGACTTCTCCTAACAGCTTAAGCTTTTAGGTTAAAAGATTCCTTGAGACTGCCAATAAATTCTACCCTTAAAAGCCCTTGGAAAGCTATTTGGTCTTTACTCCCTACCTTCTCACAATTTGTTCAATATGCTTGTAGAGAACACTGATGTGATCCCCACTGTGTTCGTAGGACAGCATGTGTAGTTATTTGTTTCAGTTATAGTAGTGTCAGTGAGTCAGTTTGTTAATTCAGTTGTTATTTATTTCAGTTTTATTTACTTTATTTATCATGTAAGTACTAAGGGCAGATGTGTCCTTTCCATTATGTACTGAACATAACCTATAAATAATTAGAGAGTGGCGGCAGCAGATCTGTTAGAATCTGTCCCTCCTTTCAACCCCTTGTGTTCTCCTGTTTCTCTTCTATTCCTTCTCCTTTCTCTCACTTTTCTTCTGTTTTGTAAACCTAAAATCTATTAGGATTCAAGACTGATTACAGCCTTGATCTTCTACTTGGTATCAGAGCCTATCTAGGGCTTCTCATGTGTGTCTAGTCCAGCCGACCACACGAGGACTAGCTAGGGCTGGAAGCTTATGAAGAAGTATTCGGTGGCTGAATCTTGGAGATTACCAGAAGAGGTTCGCAGCAGTTGAAGACATGTCACGGCTTGCAGAGAGCTGGTAATCAAGGCACATTTGAGTTTTTTTTATTATTGAATTTCAGAGACTGCAATCAGTCGAGATAGGTTGGACCTATCTAGAAGGAGAGGCAAAACAGTTTTTTAGTTTGTTTCTAGGGTTTGACTGTTGGGCCGAAACCCCCCCCCCCTCTCAGAGGTGATCAGTTTTTAGGGTTTCATATTGCCCTACAACAAGTCCCACTTGTGCGGACTGCTTGGAGAGTGCAGCTGAGCACTTATTTCAGACCTACAGTTGAAACCCTAATTTTACTCTCGCAACAATGGGCCCCATAGTAGTGATTTCAGAAAAATAGCATCTCAGATTAACAGGCTGCCTGGTACTATGCATGCCAATTGATTTCAGATCAGATTTGAGTTGATTTCTTGCATATACTGTGATAGGTGATTGATTTCAAATCAGATTTTGGATCAGATCCGATTTGTGTTGGTTTCAGATCAGATTTCAGACCTGCTTGTTTTACCCTGTTTTCTGGTTTAGTGGCTCTACCAATTTGTAGCCATTGATTCTTGATCAAAGATGGAGTTTAAGGGTCAGGGAGAAAGTAATTTGATGGGTCAAATTACTTGGAGTGGGCTCAATCAGCCATGATGGCTATTGGAGGAAGGGGAAAACTGGGTTACCTCTTGGGAGATGTGAAAGAACCTTCCAAGGAGGACCCAATATACACCAAGTGGGTTCAAGAGAACTATTTGGTTATGGCATGGCTGTGTAATTCTATGCAACCACATATCAGCCGAAATTACTTGTGGGCAAAGACAGCGAAAGAGATATGGGATGTTGTGAAAGAAACCTATTCCCAACCCCTTAATGTTGCCAGAGCCTATGAACTGAAGTGTGAGGTGAACAACCTTAAACAAGGAGAGATGCCAGTTTCTGTCTACTTCTCTACCTTGAAATCCTTGTGGCATGAGATTGACCATCTAGAGACCCTTGAGTGGGAGAGTCCCAAAGATGCACAGACTCACAGAAAGCAAGTCGAGACGAATAGGGTATTTGAGTTTCTGGCTGGTTTGAATCTAGAATATGACATTGTGCGACAACAAATATTGACAAGAGATAGTGTGACCCTTTCTCAAGCATACTCCCTGGTGCATAGTGAAGAGACCAGGAGGAAAGTCATGATGCAGCCTCAGCCCCCTTTCCCAACCTTGACAGCTATTAAACCTAAGCCAGGGGATGATCCAGAAAGGGACCGGAAGAAGGAAGATAAATGGGATCTGGTAATGTGAACATTGCAAGAAACCCAAGCACAAAAAGATACTTGTTGGAAGCTACATCATCACTTGGTCCCAGCAAAACTAAGAAATAAGAAGGGTAATACTCATGTGGTCGTGAACACTGATTCAGCATCCTCATCAGGCATATCCTTAGAGACTTTAGTTGCTGTTCGGGCTGCCCTCATACAGTTGGAAAAGGAAGTTGGGAGTTCAGCTCAGCCATCTCAGTCACCATCAGCTCCTGCCACATCTGCATTTGCACATTCAGGTACTCGAGCCTCAGCTTACTATGCTTCAGCTCCAGGTAATACTGACCACTGTTGGGTAATAGATTCAGGTGCATCCGACCATATGACTAGCTTGACATCATTGTTCACCTCTTATCACTTGTCCTCTGGCCGAGATAGAGTACCCATTGCTGATGGCTCTCTTGTTCCCATTTCGGGCAAGGGGGACATCAAGCTCTCGAATACTATCTCTTTATCTTCTGTCTTGCATGTTCCTAAGCTTGATACTAACCCGCTTTCAGTTAGTAGTATTACCAAACACATGAACTGTTCAGTAACCTTTTTCCCTGACCGATGTGTTTTTCAGGATTTGGAGACGATGAAGGTGATTGGGACTGGCCGTGAGACGAACAGGATCTATCTGCTTGGAGAGAGTTCTCGTCGGGAGGAGTCAGTGGAGTGTAGAGAACACTGATGTGGGCCCCACTGCAGTGGTCCCCACTGTGTTCGTAAGACAGCATGTGTAGTTATTTGTTTCAGTTATAGTAGTGTCAGTTTTGAGTCAGTTTGTTAATTCGGTTGTTATTTATTTCAGTTTTATTTACTTTATTTATCATGTAAGTACTAAGGGCAGATGTGTCCTTTCCATTATGTACTGAACATAACCTATAAATAATAAGAGAGTGGCGGCGGCAGATCTGTTAGTATCTGTCCCTCCTTTCAACCCCTTGTGTTCTCCTGTTTCTCTTCTATTCCTTCTCCTTTCTCTCACTTTTCTTCTGTTTTGTAAACCTAAAACCTATTAGGATTCAAGACTGATTACAGTCTTGATCTTCTACTATGCTAATTCAGGTACACAGTGAAGTTTTGGGGAGATCTTTGGTGGGGAGACCCTCCTCTTTGCCTCTCTTTCCCCAGAATCTACAACCTTTCTTCCCTTAAACATAAACCTATCACTGAGCAAGTTTCCCTTGATAATAGTGGCCTGTCTTGGAATCTTGGGTTGAGAAGGGGAGTGAGAGATTCTGAATTTCCTGATCTTGTGCATTTATTGGATTCCTAATCATGTGCATTAATTGAATTTGGACTCCAGATTCTGAATTTCTCTGTTATACATCCTTTTCCAGATAAAGCTTTCTTGTCTGGCCCTATTCCCCCAAAAGTTAAGTTTTTTATTGGTCACCTGGTCTTTTTCATGACTTGTCATTATATTGCTCAGGTATGAAAACCACTTCTTAGTTCTCTTTGGGTGTAACAGAATTTTTGAAAACAAAGTGTTGCAGGTGGGAGAGCTGATTGGTCTCATCTACATTAAAATTGAGCATTGGGACCTCATGTGTGATGAATTCAGTGGCATTACAATAGATGAGATGCTTAGAGTGTTAGAGATTGAAACTCAATTATGACAGTTGCAGTCTTGGTAATCCTGGGGCCTCAGGAATTGGAGTTATTACAGACTGTAATAGCAACATTTGTCTCAGTTTTTCAGGCCCAATTGGGTTTGGTATTTGGTAACTCCCTAAAAATTAAGAACATAAAGGTATAAAAGTACCATATACTAAATGCCTTGGCAATTAAGTGAGGTGACCCTCCATGGGTGCCTTGTCGCCTAGGCATGCCTTGACAACTGTGTACTGAAGTTAACAGATTAGAGAAAAAATCCATACCAATGAAATGTGCTTCCATATGTAAAGATCAACCACCAACTAGCAGATTGACTAAGGGAGTTAAATGGGCTATGTTAGATACTACATTAAGCAAGATGAGCATGACTGACACCTGTGCTACACTTGAGGGAGATATAGTAATTTAGAAATTTAGTGCTAAGGGCAGTTTGGTCTTTTACTTTTTGTTATGATGAACATACTTGTAACTTTCATTCTTTAAGTAAATGTATAAATAATAGGTAACAGTGGGCAGGGACCCATTACTAGTTGGCATTTGTTAATTTCTCAAGTCTAGTTCATCTAAGCTGTGTATACTTTATTTCTTTCAATAAATTAAGCTGTGTATACTTTCAACTAGTTGAATACTAAATGTCAATAAGAAGATAACTGAAACTCAATTATTATGGTTCATGTCCTACTTAAAATGAAAATTATGATAACTTAATATTTGATTTCTAACTTATTACAATTATTGATTGCTAATTAATTACAACATTAAATCAATATTTTTGAAAAAAAAAAAATCTAGTCACAGTTATTTACCTCTAATGGAGTTAATGGACATTTTCCATCCATTCGTATTGCTCCAGGCCTTATTATTCGACCAGTTTTATTAAACTTGCCTCTCCAACCTCGTTCTCGAGCAATATCCATTTCTCGTTTCTCTTCCTCACCACCATCATATATGCAGCATGAAAATGCAACCATATCCTTCAACGAAAGGAATACCCATGTTTAGAAATACTATAAAAGTACAAATACAAAAAACATAAGGATTTAAAACTGCAATTCTCTAATGGGACAAGCACCTTTTCAAACCGGAGATGCACTGATACATACTTCCCACCACTCATGGAGCTATTCTTAACCATCCGATCAACCATTTTTTCTGCCAGTGTTCTTATAGGCTGTGAAAATCTTAATGCTTCATAGTTGGCCAAGCATCTAAGACCCTGGATACTTGAAGGAACTGCTTGAGCCAGCCTGTTAGAGAAGGGTGCAATACGAACAGCTCTGCACCATAGGAAATAAATGTTTCTATAAAACAAAATGACATAATCCCATGACTAAACCAGAGAATGCGAGGACTAAAGAAATCTTATCAGGTAAGAAATTATTGTATAAAGCTGATAAATATTTTTTCTATCAATAAAAATCTCATTTTTATAATCAAGGCACATTCTCGATGAAAAGAAGAATTCCAATATTAATTTACTTGCAGTGATGTTAAGTTTTGTGGCAAATCATGATACAAGTCATATAACTAAGCAAAGTGATACCCACTATCCCACCATATATAAGGAAAATAGACAATAAAACAATAGAACCTAGAAACTAGTTTACCAATGTCAGGATAAAAGATCAAGGTAAATTTTGAAGAGTTGAATTTGTTAGCACAAACATCCCTTTAGAAAAGACACAACTGTACCACCATATTGCAATAATCTAATCATGTTGCTAATTTTGCTTTTCCTTCCTTAGAATGTCTACTGGACAAGCATAATGCATTATTCAAAAAATGTACCATATGGAAGGAATAATAGTTTTTACTCTTCAATTGGTAACCAGAACCTTAATTACTTTGTGAAAAAAATAACATTTTATATAACATTTGTGTCAAATTGCCCTTCATTAAATGTTAGATTAGCTCAGCTACCTAACCCGTAACTGTAAACATTTCTTTTGCTTCCATACCTCCCATGTGAAGTGACCCACTAAAACATACTATTCCCGAGATATGTTGAATGGTAGTATTATAACATATTTACCCAGTGAAAACTACAGTGCTGTATGGGGTACGACTTAAGTTGATGACAATGTTGCAGATCTGTTGAGTACTAGGATTTATTGCCTATAATGGACATGATTACCACTTTGAGCCTGCTCAAAATTTTTTCAGACATGAAATTAAATCTCAAGTGTTGTTTGATAATGTTGAAACAGGACCTAAAAGGCAAGATAGTGTTTGTATTAACTTTGAACCTTTCCCCTAATGTTAAAATAGGTCTAAATTGGTAACATGTGGCCCCAGCAAGGAAAACAGTCAGACATGTTTCAGATGTGTCAAAAATGTCTTAAGTGTCCAACTTTTTAAAAGAAAATTACATGGCTGCTTTTAACTTTGTTTATGAGCCCTACAGTTCAAGCACTCTCTTCAAGCCCTAGTTTTTGCTTTTAAGGAAACTATAACTTTCATTAAGATTAGATAAATTTTGAAGGATACAAAGGGCGTCCAATCCCTTAAACTAGGGATTCCAACCCCTAGCAGATTTACTATTACAGTTCAGCCCAGAATAAATCTCCCTTGTTTGTCCCCTGTTTGTCCCCTGTTCTTCCTCAAGTTCTGCCTGTGAGTCCAAGTCCTCAGTACTAGGGATGAGCATTCGGTTTTTTCGATTCAAAACTGAACCAAAAAACCGATTTAATAAGATGGAAAACAGAACCGAAACCGAAATATATAGAAACCGTTTAAACCGAACCGAATTTTTTTTGGTTATTTCAGATATTTCGGTTAAAACTGAAATTAAGTCAATCCTTCTGTGTTGTATCAAAAACTGAGAAGAAGAAGAAGAAGACGCCCTCAGCAGCAGGCCGACAGCTGGCAGAGGCAAAGAAGATGCAACTGCAGCCAACAGAGGCAAAGAAGACACAGTGGCAGCCAGCAGAGGCAAAGAAGATGCAACTGCAGCCAACAGAGGCAAAGAAGACGCAGCGGAAGCCCACAGCCTGCAGCCGTGGCACTCGGTGGTTGATACTCAACAAGACAGGGAAGCCTCAAGGGATTGACACTGCAGCGTGCCGGAGATTGGTTCCGGGAAGCGCGAGGCAGTTCCAAGATGGACAGTCGGTTCCTATCTTTTGCAGAGAAGGGAGTAGGAGAGAAGAAGACGAAGTGACGAACTGATTGAGGAGGGGTTTATGAAGGCGTGACGTGTAGGACCAAGCGGGACCCACATTGGATGGGTTTGTTTTGTTTTGAGAAGAGAGAAGAAGACGAAGTGACGAACTGATTGAGGAGGGGTTTATGAAGGCGTGACGTGTAGGACCAAGCGGGACCCACATTGGATGGGTTTGTTTTGTTTTGAGAAGCTTTCTCGGGGAGGTTGCCGAGTAGTGTTATCATCAAGATTGACAATGCCGTTGGAACTAGGTTATGAGTAGCAAGTTGGTAGTCTAGTGGTAGTAAATGTACTACCCTATTGATTAAGTAATTAATTGGGACAGATGTCCACTATCTTGAGTAAATGATAGATTCAAATGATGCAAATGCCCCCTAATCTTATCAATGAGTAAAATTAAATCGGTTTTTTTGGTTAACTGATTTATCAATTATGATAACCGAAACCGAAAACCAAAATACAAAATAATCGAATAATAAAAACGAACCTGACCAAAAAACCGATTAGACCGAACCGATTAAACTGAAAGTGAAATTTCAGTTTGGTTTTCCGGTTTTAACTGAATTATGCTTACCCCTACTCAGTACCTGTTTGCAGTCCCCCTATCATCAATTTTGAGTCCCCTTCCACTTCAATCTGTTGAAGACCCAGCTGCTTTACCAATCTCAGCCCTGGACGGAGAGCTAATACTTCAGCCATTAGGGAGTCACCCACTCCTATTGGCCAAGAAAACACAGCCACGGTCCTTTCTTCACCATGCCTTATTACAGACCTATGCCCAAAGGACCTGGGATACCAGAGGAGCTTCCGTCAAAGTGGCTTTAATGGTAGCAAGCTTTTGCAGGAGGTTCAAAATTTCAAAACAAAATTAGAAGGCTGAGGAGAAAACCATTTTTTGGCCAATCCATTGATTCAAGTCGGGAAGCTGTAGTGAACCGGAGTGCAACTGGTGTTTCTCTTAGTGGTCACATGCAAGAGAAGATTGTAGTTGAAGGAAAAGGCCCAACATACGACTTTGTTGATGGTCAGGTGTGAGATAAGAAGGGTGTTGAAGGAAAAGGCCCACTCAAGACTAACGGGCCGGTTAAAACCAATGTTGTGGGCCTGGGCCTAAAAGAGGCACATGTTGCTTCAAGTGAGCAGTGACCAAGAAGATTGGGGCGGTGATGGACGTTAGTATTGGTCCATCATCGTCCCCTGTGACCAAAACTCACAGCTCGTCTTGAGGGAATAGCAGGAGGGTGGCAACTTCCACCTGGTCCTGTGTTCCAAGCAAAGGAAATCTAGCTTGCTTGCCAGAACGTCACAATCTCAAGTTTAAGCAACCCCCATCTGTTGTTCAGGAGATGCTTTCCAAAGAGGTGGAGGTGTCTAGCAATGAAGAAAGTAAGGCAGATTAATTTGAGTCATCAAATATAGGCAGTGTGGACAAGTTCAGCCCAGAGAATTTGAATGAAGAGAGTTTTTATACAGAGTTATTTTTTCTTGGAAGAGAGTTTTAAGAAGGACAAGTTGAAGTGGCCCAAGACTTGGTCAGAACTGTGAAGGAGCCTAGTTATTCAGAGAAGGTGATGACAGATGTTGCTGAGGCTGTACAATTCACTTCTCCCAACGGGAATCTAAGTTAGGAATGCAGCAACATGAGGGGCGCTGTAAGAGCCTGTCAGCTCCAACAAATTGGAGAAACACAGACACAACAAGGACAAAGGAGAATGGAGAGGGTCCCTCCAGAAGTATCCATTGTCTAGAACTATAGACCAACAGCTCCACTTAGAGGAAAGGGCTATTGCACTGGAACCTGCCAACATAGCTTCCTATTCTAGAGATTATCCTTGGTCCCCCGTTGTTAGGTATTGGGTCATCCTTCCTTCAATTCATTACGATGATTGTTTCCAAAACTTTTTGACCCGTTCAGTTGTCTAGTCTAGAATGTGAAAGTTGTTAGTTGGGGAAGCATCATAGACATTTTTTTAAGCCAAGTGATAAAAGAAGTTCTGCTTTTGATATTGTTCATATGCCCCTTATCATTTTTCTTCCATAGGTGGTTACCATTATTTTCTTTTGTCCGTGATGATTACACTCAGTATTTTTGGATATATTTGATGAGATTGCATGATGAGGTACCTATTTTGGTGCAACAGTTCTACCAGATGGTTCTCACACAATTTGAAGGACTACGATTTTTAGATCAAACAATGCCAAAGAATACTTTGAGAAGAATTTGGCCACAATTTTTTGGAGCATGGGATGATTCATCAAAGTAGTTGTACTTATACACCACAATAGAATGGGATAATAGAGAGGAAAAATAGACACATTGTGGAGGTGGCAAGAAATCTTATGGTGTGTGCTTTAGTCCCTATTCATTTTTTGGGGAGATGTGGTTCTCACAACTATGTACTTGATCAACCATGTACCATCACGCATCCTTGGGTTTAAGGTGCCAATAGAACCTTCTATTTCCAAAAGGGGAGATATTTCATATACCTTCGAGGGTTTTTGGGTGTGTTTGTTTTGTTCACATTCTTGGTCCACATCATAGGGTTGGATCCTTTGGCCAAGAAATGTGTCTTTCTTAGGTATGCTCAAAACCAGAAGGGTTATTGTTGTTACGATCCAATGTCAGGGATCAGGTTTGTCACTATGGATGTCACTTTCTTTGAGTCTACATACTTTTTCTCTAGTGGTTCTCCTTAGGGGGAGTGTTTTGGGGGCAGAGCTCATAGCCTATTCCTCTTCCTCTTCCTAGTCCTTCATCTGCTCCATTAGCTCCACCATCAACTCCTCTAGTGGTACTACCTGACCCATTACAACCTGCCTCAGTTCTTTCAGCACCAATGCAAAAGGGTTGACTCCACACATGCTACACCAGGAGAAGTCGCATCACACTCCGTCAATCCATCCGAGATTCCATCTTTAGCTGATATAATTCCAGGTTATTTCCCTTGAGCTTGCTATTGCTTCTAGTTCCATTAATGATACTTTTGTACCTAACACTGATATTGTAGTTGGTCTTGATCTTCCCATTGAACTCCACAAGGGAAAGAAATTGTGTACAACCCATTGCATTTCACATCATCTTTCCTACAGTGTCCTATCTCCTTCCTATCATGCCATCCTTTCTTCCCTAGACTCTATATCTATACCAAGGAATGCCAATGCGGCTCTCTCCAAACCTGAGCGGAGAATAGCTATGTAGGAAGAAATGGAGGCTTTGGTTAAGAATCAGATGTGGGAAATAGTTGATCTTCATGTAGAAAAAGATACAGTTCGATGTAGATGGGTGTTCACTGTGAAGTACAAGGCCAATGGCAGCATGGGGAGGTACAAAGCAAGGTTAGTTGCAAAAGGCTATACACATCCTTGCATACCTGAAGAAACATCCTGGTAGAGGAATTTTATTCATAGATAATGGGAATTTGAAATTGGAGTCCTATACACATGCATATTAGGAAAGTTGTCTAGATGACAGGAGATCTACATCAGGGGAATGTACCTTTTGTGGGAGGAAATTTAATTTCATGGAAGAGTAAAAAAAAAATCAATGGTGGATGTCTACCTTATGTCTCCTCTAAATTATAGTTTGTAGATGTCTTTACCAAAGGGGTTGCAAGAAATAAGCTTGAACATGGCCTACGCAATTTGGGAATGTTTGACATATACTACCAACTTGAGGGGGAGTGTTGAGGATTTTTTACAATTTTATTAGTTGATTTTGTTTATTATTTGTTTAGTTAGGGAGTGCGGACCACAGCATACTTGTTGGGACCCTTTGGAGTAGTGTTTTTGAGTTTTTTGAATCAGCCACCATAGAAGGGCATATCAGTCATTGTACCTAGTTTTACTTAAAGTATAAATACTAATGGGAGAGGGCAGCCAGATCCGATTGCTCTCTCTTTCTTTCTCAACCTCTTCTCTTCTTCTCTTCTCTCTCAAAAAACACTTCTTTTCTCCTTTCTTTAAAGATTTTTGTTTCAGCAGATTTCTACTGGTGGTACGGAATAACAGAACAGAACTTAAAGATCAAACATGTCTGAAAGATGCAAGCAGGTTAGGCAGAAAAACCAGGAGGCCAACATTTTATTTAAAGAGCTAAGAACAACTTTGGATTTGGCCACTGAAGACTTAATTTTGATCTCTGATATTAGCAACTTGAATATGAAAAAAGAAGGAAAAGATTGCTCCATCGAAAATGAATTTCCATTGGCGCAAGGGGTCTCACCAAATCTACCCACTGTCAAATAGGTTTTTATTGGAAAGTTTGGGGTGAATTTAAGAAGGAAAATAGAGAAAATATGTTAGAAGGGAACATTAAACCTTTGAGGATTGAAGTTGTGTCGAGAAAGGCCAAAGTTCCAAACAATGGACAATTAATTCATGTTACAAAAGTTATTCACCAATTCAAGGAATGCATTTTTGGGGTTGGTCCTTGCAGGAAATTCAAGAGGACATATAAGAGAAGGGTTTTGAAGACCAAAACTAAAGGAAAGAACTTTGCCGGAAGCAGTGACCTTGATAAGTCAAAGTTTGAGGTTGAAAAAGAGGATGTGGGACTTCTTCATAAAGGTCAATTAGAAAGTTCCATGCAAAAGAGAGGTGGAGGGAAGGGGACAGTATGCTGGTTAAGGGGAAGACAACTCAGGCGAAGAGAAAAAAAGATGAGGAAAAGGACAAGATCTCAAAGGAAGACAATTCTGATGAGTAAGAAGAGGTGGTGGCTTGTTTGACAGAGTTAGAAAGGTAGAAAAGAATGTAGATGTGTACAAGGTAGTGGAAACTGCAGTTCAAACAAACAAGGCTTTAGGACCTTGGGTGTTAGGAGGGAAAGAAATGACAAGGAAGCTGTTCAAGGACCTGGAGGAGAGATATCCGTTGAATGAAGAAAAGTCTGAACAGGATTTCTGAGGGGTATGTTATTGAAAGGACTGTATTGGGGTGGGGCCTATTAAAAGGGTTCTTGGGTCTTGATTGGTTTCTGGGATTTGTTTTGACCTTTTCGTTTTTTGTTGTCTTCGTTTCTATTGTAACTAAAGAAAGGGATGAAGGGTTGTGTTTTCGTGGGTCTTGGGTATTATTTTGGGGGTGATATCTTGTCACCTGTTTGTTTATCTATCTTCTTTTTAGTAAAAGTTTTCATTTTATTTATTACCAAAAAATAGATGAGAGAAATAGGAATTGCCCTATTTCCTTGTCCTTCACTCCAACTACATTAGTATACCATACTATTACCATACCTCCAGCCATACATTCATCTGGCAATGACACCTAGTCACAGTTGCAATCTCCCCCAAACACTAATAATTATTTGAGTTTCCATCCTTTTTTGTTTCCAGTAAACAAAGACTATCAGCCTTCCAATTTTTCACATACAAGCCTGCTACCATCAACCTGAAGTTAGACCTACGATGTTCCACAAGATTATGGCTGGTTCTATGTTTATATCCTACACCTGTTACCCCCACGCTTTCCTCCAACTTCAAGGAGTAGTTCTACACTTCTACCCCTCCTTCCCGCTTTTCTGCCTTTACCAGAAGATCCTGTGTGCTCATTTAATCCACATGCTAGTTAAATAGCTCCCTTTGAATTCTTCCCTTCTATTCTCACTCTCTTCTCCACCTCCATTAGGAAATACGTAGTTACCTCTCCCATGCCCATTAGTTACACACCCAAAAAAGCATCAAATTCCATGAACTTTGAAGCATCCATGAGGAAGGATACACTCCATTTCCCCTAGTTGTGAGCACCAAATCTACACTCTGTGCTAAGCCTCTCTTTTAGAGACAAAGATGGAGGATGTTAGAATCTGTCCCTCCTTTCAACCACTTGTGTTCTCCTGTTTCTCTTCTATTCTCTCATCCTCATCAAGCACATCCCTAGAGACTTTAGCTGTTGTTCGGTATAAGGTTCCTTCTCACTGTTGCCACTTCCCCTCCTGTGGATGACCTTGATCTCTCTATTGCCATTCACAAAGGGAAACGACATTGCACCACTTCTACAGCTCATAGCATCTCACAATTCTTATCCTATGATCGTCTGTCTCCATCTTACCGGTCCTATCTCACTTCCATTGCCGATGTCTCTATTCCAAGAACAGTGCAAGAAGCCTTATCAGTTCCAGAATGGCAAGATGCAATGCAAGTCGAAATGGATGCCCTATTAAAGAATAATACTTGGGCACTGGTTGACCCACCAAAAGGAAAGAAACCGGTGGGATGCAGATGGGTGTTCACTGTGAAGCATAATGCTGATGGCTCTATTAAAAGGTACAAAGCCCGGCTGGTTGCAAAGGGGTTCACTCAGACTTATGGTATAGACTACTTGGAGACCTTTGCCCCAGTAGCCAAGATGACCACCATCCGAATTCTGTTATCCCTTGTAGCAAATCATTCTTGGCCCCTGTTTCAGATGGATGTTAAAAATGCCTTTCTGAATGGAGACTTACAAGAAGAGGTTTATATGCAGTTGCCTCCTGGATTCTATGATACAGAGACAGGTAAGAAGGTTTTCCGACTGAACAAGGCATTGTATGATTTGAAGCAGTCACCTAGAGCCTAGTTTGATAGGTTCAAATTAGCCCTTGGAAGTTTGGTTATGTACAGGCCCAATCAGATCATACACTATTCATCAAGAGGGTGGAGTCCTCTCTGACACTACTAGCAGTATATGTTGATGATATTGTGGTGACAGGAAATGACAGTCATGAGATTGAGTCCCTCAAACAGCTCCTTCATCAAGAATTTGAGGTGAAAGATCTTGGTGCACTACGGTACTTTTTGGGTATTGAGGTTGCTAGATCCAAGCAGGGGATTTTTATCTCTTAGAGAAAATATGTTCTAGATCTGTTGGTGGAAACTGGAAAGTTGGGTGTTAAGTCGGCTGAGACACCCATCGAACAAAATCACAAGATTAGTGCAGAGGGTGGGGAGCCTCTTGAAGACAAAGTTATGTTCCAACAGTTGGTTGGAAAGCTCCTATATCTCTGCCTCACTCGACCGGATATCAGCTATGTAGTTAGTGTTGTTAGCCAGTACATGCACTCCCTTAGAACTTCTCATCTTCTTGCGGCAGAGAGAATATTAGCATACTTGAAGAGATGCCCGGGTAGAGGTAGAACAATAATCACAGGAGGGTGGAAGTCTATACAGATGCCGATTGGGCTGGGAGTGTTGATGACAGAAGGTCTACCTCTGGATATTGTGCCCTTGTGGGAGGTAACCTTGTCTCTTGGAGGAGTAAGAAGCAGAGTGTTGTTTCCCACTCCAGTGCTGAAGCGGAATACAGGTCAATAGCTAATGGAGTGGCTGAAATCTTATGGCTGAGGTCACTACTGAAGAGTTGGGTATTGACTATGAAAAGCCCTTAATGTTGTATTGTGATAATCAGGCAGCTATTAATATAGCCCACAACCCAGTGCAGCGTGACAGAACTAAACATATCGAAGTTGATCGACATTTTGTGCGAGAAAGGGTCACATCACAAGAAGTGTGTCTTCCGTACATCACATCTAATATGTAGCTCGCAGATATCCTCACCAAGGCTGTACCAAGGAAGAAGTTAGAGACAGACCTATCCAAGTTGGGAATGATAGATATCTACTCCCAACTTGAGGGAGTGTAGAGAACACTGATGCGGGCCCCACTACAGTGGTCCCCATTGTTCGTAGGACAGCAGTGTAGTTATTTGTTTCAGTTATAGTAGTGTCAGTTTGAGTCAGATTGTTAATTCAGTTGTTGTTTATTTCAGCTTTTATTTACTTTATTTATTATGTAAGTACTAAGGGCAGATGCGTCCTTTCCATTATGTACTAAACATAACCTATAAATATTAAGAGAGTGGCGGCGGCAGATCTGTTAGAATCTGTCCCTCCTTTCAACCACTTGTGTTCTCCTGTTTCTCTTCTATTCTCTCTCCTTTCTCTCACTTTTCTTCTGTTTTGTAAACCTAAAACCTATTAGGATTCAAGACTGATTACAGTCTTGATCTTCTACTTTCCACTAATTCTACAACATCCTCCTCCCTCCATAGAGTAACTATCCCTCCCGAGGCTCCCCAAGAGGGAGCTAAAGTCCAGCAGGTTCCTCTTGATTTCAACACACTTCTGACCCATCTTCTATCCAATTCTGCCAACTTGGTTTCCTGTAACATGACTATATCAGGTTTCTCTTGTCTCAGAAAATCTTTAATTGCCCTTCCTTTTCTTGCACTCCCTAACCCTCTCACATTCCATCTAATGATTTTCATTGTAAGGCTCCTTTCAGATACCCCTTTCTAACCTAGTTCCAGCTCACAAAGAACCCTTCCTTCTCTCTCCCCTTCCACTAAACTCGGTATCACCCTCTATATCTGAGTTTAGTCTCTCCACCTCTGATCTCTTTTTCCTTTTCATATTCCCGTCTTTTTAGCCGACCCACTGACTTCACCCACCTCCTCGCCAACCTAGAACTTCTGTAACACTCCTTGTTCTGAGGACTTGCTTCATGTTCCCTGCCATCTAATCCCTCCTCTGCTTTATACCCCTCCAGTAATGCCCAGATCTGCTCCCATATTCTTTCTAATTCTTCCTCCCGCTTTTTTCTTAACCTCCAACTCTACCTCACTCCTCTCACCTTCACCAGTGCTAAGCTCTCTGCCTTCTTCCCCGCCTAATAATTCCTCTTGGGATGCTGGAATATCTATTTCAACCGCAAGAATAACATTAGTAACTAAAACTGAATGGACAAAAATACCTACATTGTTGGGGACCAGGTGAGCTTCTTCTGAGGGAGAAGGACCGGCAAAGGGGGGCAAGCCTAATCTTTTTTTCCTGTTGTTTGATCTGCATAGGAGATTTTTTGGAGGAAATCAGCAACTTGTCAACTTCAGCAGCTGAGTTAGTCTTCTACTTTTGTATGGCTTTAAGCAGTACATTACAGACCATTCGGTTAAAGTCTTTCCTTTCCAAACCAAAAACTTGTTCTTCCTAGACTGAAGGGCTAATCTCCCTTGCGAGTAGAGATAGAACCTGCGTGCTGCGTCCTAGCCATAGTTGCCTTCTGTCGTTCCATCGTAAACTTCGGACTTCCCTCAACACTTTGGCAATCAGCTCCCTCATCCTCGTGAAATAATACTTCCATTTCAAAGTTATCTTCCTCAGTGATGTCCTTCGATCTGCCTAGATCAATGCTACCCAGGCTCACAGAATCATCCGATTCAGAATTGCTGAAGTCTTCATTCTCAGAGAGATCCTTCCTACTCTCCTCTAGATCACTTCATCTAATACATCTTGGGTTGCGCTTTTCTAGGGACAGTTTCTTTAGTCTTGATGTTGCAATCCACTGTTTCGATCCTCCAGAATGCACAAAATCAAACCTCCCATTGCTTGGTCTATTGAACTCGAAGAGGAAGAAAATAAAATGGTAATTACCATCTATCGAAGGCATGCCCTTGGTCACGTGCCTTTTTAAAACTTGCTCTTTTAAGTTGGGCCCCTGAAATGGGCTTCCTGTGTCCACCTGACCTGCATTATATGGGCAAGAAGTTTTCAGCCCATTGAGAACTACCGCCCCTGATCTTTTATAGGGGCCTCCTTTATAAGCATGTACACTAAGCCACTATACATGCTTTTACAGGTATTTTCTAATTGTAGGTGTCTTAAGAATAGGGTTTTAAATTTTCAAAAATTTACTATTACATCAGAATTACCATTTATGGTTACTATTTATATAATTTTTTTATAATTGTTACTCTTTATATAAGTTCCATAATTACAACTTATAGTAAAATATCTAATTATTTATTTTAGTAATTTATGCTGTCTTCACATTAAATTAGTTTTAGTAAAGATTAGTAAGGTTTTATTGGAGTTCTTCGAGTGTTAAGTCCTTATTTGTTTACTTATTTATTTTCTAGCACATTAAAGCCCTTGTTTAAGTTTCCCTATAATTTACCTTTGGTTCTTAGTTTCAAAGCAACTAGAAGTTAGTTAGAGTCAGTTTCCTATTCCAAACTGAAGTCTATAAAGGGACATCTGAATTCATAATTTGATTCTAAAATAAATTAATTATAATTGATCCATCAAAAAAAATAAATTAATTATAATTGTGATTTAAGGAGGATCTATTTGATAAAAAGAAAGTTTGTTTTAATGAATTCCGGTTGTTTCCAGGAATTTCTTTAATCTTTTTTATTTACCACAGCAAGAGATCTTACCATTCTAACTTCTCACTCATTTTCAGTGGACAGCATGTTGTCAACTTGATTTTCTATCCTTGTTCTTTACCCTTAATCACCCAAAGTTCCTAAACCCCACAAAAGCCACTACTAGATCTAAAATTTGTAGTGCCTACCCTGTCCTATAACAATAATCTTATAATAGAATACATGACCATTAAATCTTGAGGATTTTTTTAGTACTTTGGGAGAAAAAGAAAAAAGAAACTAAATTAGCATGTAATATTTAGTTTCCTTCAGAATGGCATGAAACAGAATGGAAAGGCAAAACTGGATTCATGTAGCCAACCCCATATAGTTGGTATAAGGTTTCTTATTACCTTCCTATTGTATTCTCTTTCTTTTTTAGTAAAGTTTTATTTTACTATAAAAAATAATTTAGTTTCTTTCAGAAATTGAAACTTTTATCATTTTCAGAAATTCAGAATAATACTTCTGGACTTCAAAGAGTATCAGCAGTACATTTGAGAGAAGGATCAAGCCTTTAATATTACAATCATGAGGAACAAGAAAATGCATACCCCATCTGCAACAGTTTTGGCAGGACTTTCTGTATGTAGTAAGTTGGACTAGACCAGGCTTTAACCCTTAAATTCACAATGTTGCTTATGTTATTGTCAAACCGTGCAAGTACATCTTCTGGAAGTTCTTTGATGACATTCACATTATTTCTCAAAGCATATATGAAAAAATCCTCATCAAATATGTCTCCAAATTTACTGCAGCATAAGTAATCAACCAAATCAAAATATAGAAAAAAAAAGGTAGATCCTCCATATTTCAACAAATTAAAGGAAAGCAAATATAATAGTTATTGTAGATTAATTAAAGGATTCTTTCTTTAGAGGTCAGATCAAGAATACAACAAAAAAGGGTAGATAGACAATGACAACGCTAACAAGGTTATCAAGCATTACTTCAAAGAATAACCATCAAATATTTTGTATCCATCTCATTCTTGATGTGGTCCAATTAACAATTCTTTTATAAGAATCTGATACCTGTAAAGACCAGAAAAATGGAAGCTAATGCTCAATATATAATATGCCTACTACCACATCGCCTTCACCAAAGCATGTCTTAAAGCCCAAAAGTAAACCAAATTCTGTCTGCATTGAACATGCCCAAGTGTTGTATTTTTCTTGTAGTAAAGGCAAACTTTTAACTAAAAGAACAAAAGTTACAAATTTGGTGGAGAGTTTTTACCATACAAATGAAAAATATGAGCTATGCATGAAATACAATAAAAACCTCCACATCCAACTTACATAGATCCAATTTTGACCACAAGTTGGAACCAACTGCATCTCTGTTCATTTCTTTAACTCTAGAGCGTGCTAACAATCAGTGTACACACTCAGTAAATTTCTGTTTATTAATTTATTTCTAGACTAAACTTTGTCTTAAAGATGTGCCTATTCTTTTTTTCGTTTTGACAAATTTTTATTAATATGAAGAAAATGTACAAGGTGATTCAGAGATACATGAAGAAAAGAATAAAAAAACTCCAAACCCCACTCCCTTAAGAGACCTACATCATATAATGCTTTCCTTAACCCAAAGTATAACCACCCCATATAAAACCTTGTCTGTCCACTCCTTCCAGAGTGGAAGTCAGCTAAGGAATTTGCTGCTAATGAAAAACAGTTTAAGTATAATTTACAGGAAAAGGGAAACTAAAGTATATTAGTGAACTAAAACCAAAAATTGACTCTGGATTATAACAAACAGGTGCAATAAAATGCCCAGATCATAATGTGGATCTGGAACAATATGGAGACAAAAATAAGTGTGAATCTCATGTTCCTAGATACAGCCAAAGATATTTGGAACATGATAAGAGATTGAACATGGGTCAAAACAATGCAACTCAAGTTTATCAGCTCTACCATGATAACTTCCCAGTTCCTACTTCAACAAGGTGAGAGAAGCATTGAAGAGTACTACTCTACCCTGTAGAATCTTAGGAATAAGATAAATGTATATCAACCCTTGTTGAGAACATGAGGGTTCAGTTGCATCAGCCTTGGCGGCAGAGAGGTAGGTAGCATCTCATGCCTCCAAGGCTGATGCAACTGGCAACAATGTTAAAACCTCAATGTTCTTGTCATAGTACAAACTTATTCATGCCAAGATATTAGAGAGTAGTGATCTTCCATATCTCTTAGAGGTGTTCTCACAAGTCACATCTCAGGAGGGATTCCTCAATACAGGAAGAAACCCATACCATCTCAAATATCAGCATTAGTAACCGCTACAGGGGTTGGTCATGATGTACAAGGTGTTGGCCATGGTCCTAAAGGAGGATGTGCTCTCCAAAATGCTGTTTTGGGGCATGATGGTGGTAGTATTGAGGAGTTCGTCGTAGAGGCAAAGGTGATGAGGTGGACTATATAAATGAACATATTGTAATCTTGATAAATATTTAGTTAACCATTAGTATGATCCAACTTCAAGTATGGCCAATCATGCCACAGTCAATGAAGATCCTCCCAGTAACATGACTCCATCAGCTGAGACAAGGAGGAGATGGTCTCTATTTCTCATGATTATGGAAACTTATTAATTCATTATCTCTGACAATAATACTACAACTCTATCCAAGTCAAGTATAACTTGCCTTGCTTCCTGGTCTAAGTTTTCTTGGGACATTGATCCTGATGTTTGAGATCACATGATTGGACCTCTATGTGCATTTTCCTCTTCACCCCTTCATCTACTTCACAATTATTTCATTGCCCCAATGGACACCTCTAGTCTCAGGTGTAGGTAGTGTTCTACTTTATTCTACATTTACATTTCCTTCAGTATTTTTAGGTAGAAGTCACTAGTGTATTTGTGTACATAAATTTCCATTTAGTCCCCTGTTTGTAAGTATACTTAACTTCTCCATCTCATTCTTTCCATTTAACTGTGTGGTCTAGGATCTCAAGCAGTGTTTTAAAAGCACAAAGGGAAAATTGCACCCGAGACGCATGACACAAGGCACACGCCTTTCGGAAGCAAGGCACAAAAATAAAAAAAAAAAGCCAAAAAGTCAAAAAAATTGCCAAAAAAATGCAAAAAAAAATATATACTAAACATAATATTAATAAAAAATATAAACTTACGTTTTAAAATAAATGTTTTAAAAAACCTATTATCTAAAATTAAAATAAATAAACATAACATATAAAGCGTGTTTAAATGAAAATTTAAAAATAAAATCAAACATAAAAAACATTTTAAGGCATGTAAAACCACAATCTTTTAATTTCCTCAAGTGCATTACTTCAAATAGCTAATGTGATGTAACACGTCTTGCATTCCTAATTCTACAAGCAATGTTTGTACCAAGCCCCTTGAAGCAAGCCCATACAAGTCCATCTTAGGGTCTTACATTCTTAATTCCTACACAGAAAGTTTTATGTTTTAGGGAAAGATGGTTGTGTTCATACTAAAGAGATCTAAGGTGTTTGTGAGACTGGAATTATGAAAGAGGTGTTCATGAGTTCAACTGAAGGAACCTTCGATAGGCTCAGGCTGCTCAATAGAAGTTTGGTTGGGCGATTTGTCAATTCTGAACCAGATGTGGAAGAGGTGTATACTTGGGCTTTGGCTGAATGGAAACAAGATGATCCTTTCCAGGTGAGGAGAGTCAATGCAGGTTCTTTTCTTTTTTCATTTAGCTGTGAAGATGAAGCTCTTGATGTTCTTAATCACAAATAAGATCAGTTAAGTTATCAATAGTTAAGGTTGGGAAGATAGAACCCTCTAATTGGGGCTCTAAGAAACTTGGAGCCCTCAAGTTTTGTCTAGATATATGTTTTTGGCATCCCTCTGCACACGTGGAGTTTTCAAACGTTCAGGGCTATTGGAGATGCTTGTGGTAGTTTTCGTTTTGTTGATTCAAGAACCAATGCTTGGAAAAACCTCTTTTTTTGTGCATATCCTAATCGAGGTAAAGGAGGCCCATCTTGTTCCTTCATTATGATGAACCGTATGACTTAAGAGTGGTGGTGGAAGGGTCTTAACCTAGTAGATGGTTAGACAACATGGTTACATGGGAGGAGTGGTGCAATCCCTTTACACCAACTGGTTCGAAGTTGAAGTCAATTGGGATCCAAACAGAGGAAAAGCCAGAGGTTGAAGGTGAGGGCATTTCCGGAATAAATGTTGCTAATTTTGATAGTGGGGTCGATGGGATGGGGCTGTTTGAGTTTTGAGACATTAGGGAGGTTGAGAGGGCCGACTCAGGGGAGAATCCGGTAGAGGTATTGAGTAGTGGGGACCACTCGCAATCGGCTGAAGAAGTAATTAAAGGTGGCACAAGTGCCTTATAGATTAATGTAGCAGGAGGGGGGCGAGAGACTAAAGGACACGTGGTGAACCAAAAACATAAGGGGATGGAACCTGATGAAGGAGTTGGAAAGGTTTCGATGCTTTCTTTTGAGGATCCGATTGCTGGTTTAACTAGGGCCCACTTTCAAAAATCAAAAGAAAGGAGGTGGATCAGAGTGTCAGGTCTGAAGTGTAACAGGTGGAGTTGGGTTTCATTTAAATGTTCAAAAAGATGGATGGGATCGTGCAAACCCTCTCCAGTTAGAACTTGAAGGGGAAAGGAAGATTGCTGGGAATGGTTGATTTTCAGGTTCAAGAAAGGGAATAAGGAAGCCAGGATGAGAATAGTGGAGGGGAACACAGGAAGCTATATTGTTCGGAGCCCTGGCATAGGCAAGAATGCACCCATTTGCTGCGAGCAATATGTGGCAGAAGCTGAAGGAGTGGCTCTGATGGAGGATGTTGGCACTACATCTTCGATTTCTCAGGTGAATAAAGTTTTGTCCAGCGGCCTAAAGGAGGACAGTAAAGAAGAGAAGGTTGGGCTGGAGGAAAATGAGGTCTGGAAAGGGTTTGTCATGGCTGACTCAAGAAGCATTTCAGGAAGTGACAATGGAGGAAATGTCCGTCCGGACGCAGTTTGCTGCTCACCTACCCAAGCTGAGAAAAAAGATACTGTTCAATGACAATTTAAGGAAGAGCTGAATGGTAACTTTCATGTAGATTCAGGAAGCAGGGAGGAGGTTGAGAAAGCTTTAGGTGTGGTGGAAGCTGCAAACGTCTTCGAGGAGGTGGTGGTACAAAAGTTAGGTGTGGACCTAGGAAGAAGGAAGGCAACAGAGTTAGACTCTGTTACTCCTGTTGAAGAGGTTCCCAGGAAATTGTGGGGCTAGGAATTCTCACATTATTCACATAACCAAGGTATTCTCTCGGTTAAAACATGGTTTGGTTGGTGCTGGACCTACAAAAAAAATTCTAAAAGGTTTATAAAAGAGGAGGGGGGAAGGTTATAGATTCATCATTTGAAGAGTTTGGGAAGGCGGATTCTCGAGCTCTCACCAGTTTAAACTATCAGGTGGAAAAAGAAAACAAATTGGCTGTCGGTTCTGAAGTGAGATTTGATTATAGAAGTCTTGAGGAGTAGAAGGGATCTAGAATAATCCCTACCAAGAAAATTGTTGAGAGAGAAGTCGAGATTGATAAAAGTCTTGGCTTTTTTTGGGGGGGAGATGAGTTCACTATGAAGGCTTTTGAGGTGTTCTAGAGAAAGAGGATGGAAGAAAGACTGAAGAAATTGAAAGTCAAGGAAAGGGTGTCAGTTATGGGATGAAGAAATTGATGGGGAGGAGATGTATGGAGATCAGGTGTATGGGTTCTGATTCGGGTCTTTGAGTTTGGAGTTGCTTGAAGGTGGTTAATGTGGAGTCTTTATTTTGTGTTGATTGTTTTATGTTTTTAGGCAGTTCTGGGTGTATGTTTGTTAGTGTCTGTTTTCCTCTCGGGTGATTTCTTGTCACCTTTCACATGTAATCTCTTTTTTAAAAAAAAAATCTTTTATCCTTCAGAAAAAATGATTTTACAATTTTAATTGCCTTATAAGAAGATATTTTATTAGGATGAATGAATGATAAAGTTGGACTTGTAATTGGAGAGAGCAAACAAGGAAGGAAATTGATCTTTCAGAGGGGAATCCCCAACCCACATTAAAATCAAAAGGAAAGGAGGAAGAGATTCCCTCCATCAGCAGGATAACAACTAAGCTCCATGACTCCCTAAAGAATCACAATGGAATTACAGCACAATCTTCCTGAATCATAGGAAGATTTAGGCCCTGTTTGGTTCATGAGAATAGGGGTCTGGAATCGGAATCAGAATGGGCTATTCCGATTCCAACTGTTTGGTTGGGCGGAATCAGAATTTCATTCCCATTCCTGCTGGAATGGTATTCCCCCATTTGAGAGAATGGCCATTCCCTGCCCTTCCCTTGGGAATGAAACCCCATTCCTGTTGACTTCCATTTCCATTCCCATTCCTGTCTGAACCAAACAGACAATGGGAATGGATCACTCTGACTCCAATTCCAAAGGATTTCGATTCCGATTCCTATTGTGAACCAAACAGACCCTTAATCTTTCTCTTCTTTTGATGTATAGGAGTGCATACATATAAAACTTGCATACTTGGAGATCCCTCCCCTTTTCTTTGATTATGAATACAATACTTTACCACTATCTATCAATGATAATGATAATGATAATGATTCACCTGGAATCCCGCCAAACACTATTTAGGTGGAACATTGGAATGACAAGTGTAGCATTTAGTAATCCTGCCACTGCCACTGCATCACAAATCTGTGTAGATCAAAGACAAAATTCATCAGACAAATTGAAGTTGAAGCATAAAAGCCAAGGGCAATAAGGTGAAATCTTGAAAGATAAATCTTTCTAGCAAGTGCCCATGTATTAAAAAGAATCAAAGCAGTTCTCCAAGTGATAATGAGCTGCCTCACATACCCTTGTTCAAAAGGGAACAAGCTGATACTTGAGACCTTACAAACTCAATCAATGTGGAAAAAATTTAGCATGTCCTCACATATTTTGCTAAAGTTAGTGTTAATGCAAGTGAAAGAGTTAAGAATAGAACACAAAATTGGAAAAAAAAATAAAATAAACCACAGTAAATTTGCAATAAACAAAAAACAGAAACAGATACAGCTATCTCTTACACACAATCAAAAGCTATGATGCCAATTTTATAATTATGAGAGGACCCACCGATAGTCGTTGCTGATTCAGACCACCATTTGCTTCAATTATAAGGAAACCATTGGACCGTGGCAATTCCGAGTAACCTTGGAGCAAGAAAAACATTTAGCTTCCAAATAATAAAACAAGAATAACATGATGACTTGATACAATTTCAGAATTGCTATTTGGGAGCACAAACAATGAATCAAGAGTCAATGAAAAAAAAATGTAAACCAAATAATCCCTATCAGTTCTCTTCCTAATGTTGCAATAAATAGGTGGATGGGGGTATCATCTAAAGTTGAGTCTAACTGCAACTTAGGCAGGCTCAGGTTGAGCATTTCTTAAATTACTCACATTGGGTATTGGACTTTTATCCCTACAGCTTAACCTTCAAAATAGATATGAAACTCAACATGAATCCTGTTTCACCATTTTCTGACCAGTCACCACACATGATAAGATGCAGCAATTCCATTCCCAAAGAAGGCCCTAGCACAAGCTCAAGATGACAATGCAGGACCCATGCTTGTTAGCCGTCAACTTAACAGGGGGATTTTGTCCTTTTCATTATGTTTTATGTCACATTAATTAGTCTATTTTGTCCTACCTTTAGCTGGGGCCCATACTTAATCAGGGGCATAATAGTAATAACAAAATCCTTGGCAATCTATCTATCTAACAGGAATAAGAGCAGGAACAGGAGGGACACTTCTCCCAATTGGTTTCAGATTTTCTTCCACTTCGCTTCTTTTTCTTGTTTCTCCTGTTATTTTCTTCCTTTCTGTGCATGATATCATGATATCAGAGCATCTATAAGTTTCTGCAATTTGTTCTAAACAAGGCTGTGATCTCCCCTATTGGTTCTTCTCTTTCTTCTTTATTTTCTGGACTTTACCATACTACAAGGCAACAGAATACTAAGGAGTACTATGCTAGCATGAGGAGTCTCTGTGATGATCTTAACGTGTATCAGCCATTGACCCTTGACATTAGAATTCAACAGCAGCAAAGAGAACTTAATATGGCACAGTTTCTCTCAGAATTGAGGCCAGAATATGAATATATGGTGCACCAGGTTTTTGGCAACTTAAATCTCCCCTCTCTAGAATAAGTGTTTGCTCATCTTCACAGGATCATGGGACCTATGAAGATGGTTACCAACTCTAATAGATATGCTTTAGCTACAACACAGGGGGAAGGTTGTTGTAGAAGGAATGCTGGTTGTCGATCTAGAAGAAATGACAAAAAGGATCAGAACCACTAGTCGTCGAAGTGGTGTTGGGGGTTGAGAGCCAGAGGGAGGACATGGTTCTCGAAAGTGCACTTATTGCAGACTAGAAGGCCATACCATTAATTGTTACTATTTACATGGCCCACCATCTACCAGGGCAAACCACGATTTAACAAATGAAGAGGAAGCAAGACGTTCCAATCAACAGAGTGATCAATTACCCTCCATCAAGGTTTCAAATGTCGCGAAATTTTGCTAATGTCGCCCGACATATATCAATGTCGAGGCTCACCGACATGAAAATGGATGGTAATATAAAAATTACATTATTTCGGTCAACAATTCCTTATATTTCGGAAATGTCAACCAAATTGGTCCAAATAACAAAAGAAAAGACAGATTTTCCTAGTTTTTCCTATTATGTCGACATGATGTCGACTAATGTACATTAATAATATAATATATTAGTATATTATATTAATATAATACAGTATATTAATATAAATTATTCCATTAATAATTTCTATTTAATATTTCAAATAAAATATTTATAAAAAATAATTAACAAAAACTAAAAACAAAAGAATAAATTAATTACTTTATAACATAAAACATAAAATATTTTTCATGTAAAAAATATTAACTAGTTAGTATTTTTAAAATATTTATTATAATCAGAAAATGTTTATTAAATTTTAAATTAAATTGTATTCTAAATTTAATATAAAAAATGAGAATAAATTTATTAAATTTTATACTAAATCATAATTTATTATAAATTTAGTATTAAAAATCATAATAAATTCATTAAGTTTTATAAGAAATCAGAATTTATCATAATTTTAATAGTTAATACTACAAAAAGGAGAATCAGTTTATTAAATTTATAATAAAACATAATGTATTATAACTTTAATATTTAAAAAATCAGAATAAATGTATTTCTATTTACTAGTGTGAAATAAATATATTAGAATTTATAATAAATCGGAATTAAAAATAAGAAAAGAAAATATCGGATAAGCTTGTAAAAACATCAAAATGCATAATAAATCAGTAAATCGACATTTACTAATTTGTTATTGATCTTAGTTTCTTAGCTTTATATAATGGTTGGGAATAAGATAATAGTCTAGAAATATGTATTAATGCTTCTTTTATCATTTTACAAAATATCATTGCATATTTCCACATATTTCATAATATTTCCACAATGTCTCTAACTTTTACAATATTTCCCCTCAATGTTTCCGACATATTCCTATATTTTGGTAAGCAACATTTCCATCGACATCGACATTTTAAACCTTGCCCTCCATTCCTACAGGTGCTACCAGGAAAGAGATGGTGAGCATATCGCATGATGAGTATGAGAGATTCTTGCAAACTACTTAACATAACACTCCACCCCAGCCTAATCAAGTAAGGCTTGTCTTTCATATAAGCCATCTTCATCATCTACTTGGGTTATTGATACTAGATCCTCTGGTCATATGACTAGGACTCCTCCAGGTGTGTTGTCCTCTCTTTCTCAGTCACGTTCTCAAATTGTTACCTTAGCCAATGCTTCTACTTTTAGATATGATGATTTTGCTATGTTTTGAGAGGAAAGTTAATGTTAAGCATTACTACTTTTTCAATTTATATGCATACTTTTGGTATGCAAATTAGGGAACTAATGTGGGATATAGTTTTCTCTTTGTAAAATTCTATCATCTAGGCAACACCAGGTGACTAGACATTCCACTGTCACCTAGAATCGCCTAGACGCCTTGACAACTGCAAAGAAAAGCTTAAGAGAAGAGAATTGTTGCCTAGAAGATTGGGCCTCTAGGTGTCCACCTATTTGGATTGGCTAGAAATGCTTTGTTTCTGGACTTTGTAACATCCATATGACTTAGTTGGTGGGCTGGTAGCAGTTTCTCTTGAGCTAAGCCTTTTTCAGGTTTGGTAGTCTAGCACCCCTTGAATGGATGGGTTTTCTTTTTTTCCTATGGTAAAACAAAACTTTATTAATAGATATCAAAAGGGAATAGCACAATTGAAATAAGGTATCAATGATCAGGGGAGAGCTCCAGGAATTTCAGAGACCAAAGCACGCAAAGGACTAGCTATAGTGTCACACTGTCACTTATAGGACAGCTACATGGATAAATACTCTTGAGCTGTTTTTACCATTCTCTATGGATGGCATTATAAGAAATTGGACTGTAGTAGCGGGGTTGTCTTCAAAAAAGAGGAGGGAGGTATGTGCATGAACAAGACCAACTAGGGGCTTCTTAAAGTTGAACTTTGATGGCAGTAGTGTTGGAAACTCAGGGCTTCTCAGAATAGGGGATGTGCTCAGAAATGAGGAGGGAAATGTAGTTGCAATGTTTTCGGGTCCAATTGGTAATGGGGATTCAACTAGTGGTAATAACTACTGAATAAAGAAAAAGCCAGTTGGGCATACAGAAATCTGATGAATAAGTTCAAGTGGTTGACTAGAAATCTACAAATTAAGGTTCAATGGATTATAAGACAGCAAATGGAATGTCAGATATGCAAGCTAAGCAAGGGGTTAATAGAAACCAAGGTTTTTGAGCTGAATTATAAAAAATTATATTGGGGGAGATAGAAGTTGCTATGCTCCATTGGGTTGGGTGTTTTTGGGGGATTCTTCATTGTATATTTCTTGTAAATTTTAATTAATGAAATGTTTCTGTTGCTGATTAAAAGAAAAGGACTAGCTATAGTGGGGGTTGATGCTTCAGGAAGGTAGACATTATTAAGCCATACCACTAGATTTGGTCAGAAGGGTCTAGCTAGATCTGCATCACATGCATTACTTGTATTTGATACATAGTTTTGATCATCTGATTCCCCATGTAAATCCTGCAGGAATCTTTATCCAGCATTTGGTGGCGAATAGTGTCCTCTTGAAGATATTAACTTTGATCCATCAAAGATTTTTCTCCATTATTAATTGTAGATTAGGCCTTCTGTTGTAGAATTGTTCTTTTCTCCACCTCACAAAATAGTAGGCTTATGTTAAGTCTGGTACCTTCACTTTCCACCCCTCAGGAACTCATTCTCATAGCAACCTATGCTTGTTTTCCCACCAAAGCTTTCATCTTATAACTCTCAACATTTTACCCAGCCAGCCCATGCCACTTTTATAGTTACCATCCTTCCAATGTTTTCTATTGAGCCTTGTATTAGTCAAATTCTTAGAGTTGACAGTATCCTTCTTTATTTCTTTCTAAACAAACGAACTTTGGGTGTGTTCCCTACTTTGGATCCTTCTTGGTATGCATAGGTGCCCACATAAAATTAACAAACAACCAGGGAGTCCAATCATTAAATTCCTTCTTCTATAGTGTTATTAGGACTATTTAATGGGAAAGATGAATATAAACATGGGTCTTTATTAAAAGTAGTAGGAGTTAGCTTAGGTATGTAAGTTGGGCAAGTGGTATTTTCTTTGCATAGAATTTAATTAGAGTAGGAAAGTAAACACTGTAGTCACAACAATAAATATGGTGGATAAACACAAGGTCTTGTGTGCATCTTCCTTTTTGCAACATTTAAGAAAGCCAAGGATTTCCTTGGTGAGAGGGTGAGGAACTAAGATGGGAGGGAAAATGGAGGGGATGGAGTTCGTGCAGGCAGGTCAGTGGAGGAGATCCTTGAAGATAGAAGCAAAAAATCTCCTGTTTGAAGAGATGAGAATCAAGGGGAAGGTAAGCCTGAAGGTAAGCCTGAAGGTAAGGGAAGAGAAAAAGGGTACAATATTGCTGGAAGGATTAGAAGTGATCGAGTGGCTAAGAAAGTTCATAGCTGGAGCCTGTTCAAAAGGTAATCAGATAAACTGGCAGGGTTTTAGTACACTAGAAGGGAGAAGATATGTTGTTGAATATAAGAGGAATAGAAAGGGGTTCTTCATAGCTTTGACTGAATTTTTTGGGAAGGGACAGAGGCAACTGGTGTGTCTACCAGCAGGAAAACAGAACCAAGGCTGGGGAGAAGTAGACTGGTTGCTCAAAGAGTTCTTAGTTCAAAGAGTAGCAAATGAGAAAAAAGCCTCCATAAGGGAGGAGAAGGCTTATTTCAGTAACAGCAGGGTACAACAAGGGCCAGTGGTCATGGCAAAAACAAAAGGCCATTGCAGAATGGTGGGAGGTCTAGAGAGAGAGGAGTGAGATAGTAAGTTTGTGATACAAGCCAAGGAAAAGGTTATTGATTGGAGGATGGTAGCTGACTTACTGGCAACCAGGTTGAAGTTGAAGAGTGTCTTCATAGTAAGCCCCTTCGATAACTGTAAAGCCATCCTAGATCCATTAGAGAATGATTTGGAAATATTAGCTATCAATGTTCAGGCTGAGTTCGGATCATTCACAGTCTTCAAATGGAATCCAACATCCAACTCCAAGGATTTTGTTTGTTGAAGATGGTGTGGTGGTGCGTGTAATAGGCTTGCCATTCCATCTATGGAAACAAGAAATAGCAGAGTCTATAGCTATGTTGTGTGGAGGAATCTTGAAAGGTGCTTTCTGGGGCGATCTCTATTCAGTAGCAATCCTGCTAATTGCTAAGTGGTGTGAAGCCAGAAGAAATTCCACGAAAGGTAGAGGTACGAACAGAGGGGAGCTTTGTCTCTGTGTGGTTAGCTTCCTCCATTGAAGCAGGGCTGTGGAAGGAGGCTCGGTTGGTAGGAGGGGAGGAGGAGGAAGAAAAAGCACTATGTGGACTAGTGAGATTGGGTAATTCAAATGGGAAGGGATGTTTCACTAAAAAGGGCCAACATATTCTGGGAAGCCAAAAAGCTTTGGGGCAGTTGGAAGGTCAAACCTGGAGAAAGCAAGAAGAGGGTATGACAAATGGTAGATCCTTTGCGCAGGCGGTGTCAAGGGAAAAAGACAAAAAGCTTCTACTGTCGAAAGGGAGAAGGCTGAACCAGCAATCTCAGACAAGGAAGGTTGCTGGTTCGACCATTAAAACAGGGGGGCGTGACTCAGTAGTCACGTGGGACGAAAAGAAGGGCCCAATCGAGTGGATCCCTATTATGGTGGGTCGGAGAAGGCTTTTCAAATAAAGGACTTAAAGTTGGGCTCCTATAGTCTTGAGCCCAAGGCCCATTATAAGACAGATGGGCCGAGGGACTTGTTAAGTAAGCACGTGACTGGGAGGAGGGATGAGCTGATAGACGAGATAAAGCGTCTATCTTCTTCAACCCCGAACCCTTCCTCTCGACCGAACAGTTCAGGCGCAAAAAAGTCTCAAGACTCGCAGTCTCGAGGCTCTCTAAAATGGGTCCCATCCAACCTGGCGAACCGTCTCTCACCAAATAGGCACAACCCGAGATACATGAAGCCTAGTGATGAGAACAGAACAGGGCTTGAAGATTGGTTGAGTGAACAAAACAGTAACGACGATTCTGATAGAGACGAAATGCTAAGTCTGGGAAGTTTGTCTCCGAAAAGCAACAATGATCTTCTTGAAACAGAAAGTTTGCATACAGAGTTGTTCTTAGAGGAAGAGACTAAAGAGGCAGGTGGCGGGAAGACTAGGAATGGTGAAGAAATTGGTTCTAAAGCTGTGAAAACTCCTCCTCCCTTCGTCGAGGGAGATGAACCTAAGTCTAATGAATTACAGGATGTTGGGGGAGAGGGACAAGAATCGGCCGTGAGGATGGATGCGGGTATTCCAGAGTCGAAAACACAGAGAAAGGTTTTCCAAGTGGGTAGGTCGTCAGGAAGTGATTCTTTTACCATGTCTACTTCCCAACCTTGTCCAAAAAGGGGAAAGGCCTTAAAACCATGTTCCGCCTATCAACAAGTCATTTTCAGTGATTCTAGTCCTACCCCCGTTCTATCAGGTATGGGTGTCAATTCTGTTTTAGGTACTGACTTGTTTGTTATGCCTGTAACTGATATCCCAACTTCCCATCCAGGAGTTTCTGATGCAAGAGAGAGGGTGATAGTGGAAGGAGGAGAGAGGGTGTTGGAAGGAAGTAGTAAGGGAGAGGCGGATAGAATTTGGGAGTTGATCTGTACAATGATGGAGGAACAAAATAAAAAGGAAGGACTCGTAGAAAGATGTTGTAGCAAAAATAAGTGTGAGAAGGGTAAAATTCTTTCTCAAACATTGGCTAGAAAGGATGGAGAAATTGGGAGGGGGGGGGAAAGAGGAACAAATAAGAAAAAAAGATCTGAAGTGGAAAGGCTAATCTCAGACATTGAGGGGGATTTAGAATTCAGTGGTAGAGGGGATAGGAGGAAGAGCCTAAAATGAGGAGTATATGGCCTCTTATTGGGTCCTTTGCTATTTTGTATCGATGAAAATTATTAGCTGGAATGTAAGAGGGTTAGGGAGTGCAAGGAAGAGAAGGGCAATCAAAGACCTACTCCGAAGGGAAAAACCTGATATTGTGATGTTACAAGAATCCAAACTGATGGAATTAGATGGGAGATGGGTGAGGAGTTTTTGGAGGTCTATAGGTTTAGGTTGGAGCTCGTCTCCTTCTTGGGGAGCCTCGGGGGGGATTGTAACACTATGGAGGGAGGATGTGGTGGAAGTAGTGGAAGAATTGATAGGCAGATTCTCAGTTTCCATTAAGTGCAAGAATGTAGAAAATGGGTGTGTATGGGTCTTAACCAATGTTTATGGCCCTAATTCCTATAGAGAGAGGAATGAGATGTGGGAGGAACTATATGCAATTAAGGGGCTATGGGATGGTCCTTGGTGCCTGGGCGGGGATTTTAACGTCGTTAGATTCTTTGATGAAACCAGTAATCCCCAACAGGTAATCTCAACAAGCATGAGGAAATTTAATGGTTTTATTGAAGATTATGAACTGAAGGAAATACCTCTGCTGCAAGCCAGTTACACTTGGTCCATCCTTCAGGAAACCCCTTTGTGCTCGAAGTTGGATAGATTCCTTTTTAACCTTGCTTGGGAGAATAGTTTGGAAAACTTGGTTGCTAGGGCATTACCCAGGGTCACCTCCGATCACTGTCCTATCCAAATAGGAATTGAGTCTTTTCCTATAAGACCCAAACCTTTTAGATTCGAAAATACGTGGCTTACCCATCCAGATTTTGTGAAAAAAGTGAAGGAGTGGTGGGGTGAGGAGGAGAGGGGGGTAAGATGGAAGGGGATCAAGTTCCACAAGAAATTAAAAAGGTTGAGAGCCAAAATAAAAGAGTGGAATAGAGATCAGTTTGGTAGAATTAAGGAGCAAAAATTGGGCCTAATCTCTCGAATAGAGAATTTGGATGTAAAGGAATCTCACAATGGGCTAACCAAGAAGGACAGAGTGTTAAGGAGACAATTAAAAAAGGAGTTGGAAGAAGTGTTATTGAGGGAAGAAATCAGTTGGAGACAAAAATCTAGACACAAGTGGATTAAGGAAGGCAATGGGAACACTAGATTCTTCCATGATTTGGCCAATGGGAGACGAAGAAAGAATTTTGTGACCAAGCTAGAGATAGGAGAGGAGGTGATTACCAACCAGGATGACATAGCCAGAAAATTTGTGGACCACTTCAAATCGATTTATAGAAGGCCTTTGAGTGAGAGAACAGTCATGGAAAGGGTGGATTGGCCAAGGATTGATAAAGGAGTGGCAAGGTGGCTGGAAAGGGATTTCGAGGAAGAAGAGATTAAGAAAGTTGTCTTTCTAATGAATAGATCCAAGGCTCCGGGTCCAGATGGCTTTACAATGGGTTTTTATCAAGACTGTTGGGAGGTGTTGAAAGAGGATCTAGCTAAAGTCTTTAAGGAATTTGCAGACAATCACACTATAAGCCCTGGAATTAATGCCACCTTTTTGGCCTTGATACCTAAGAAGAATGATGCCAACCACCCAAAAGATTATAGGCCTATTAGTCTGGTGACAAGCATCTATAAAATTCTGGCTAAAGTGCTCTCATTGAGAATCAAAACAATCCTCCCTACCATCATTAGTGAAACTCAGGGGGCTTTCATTCAAGGGCGACAAATAACAGATCAGATCTTAATTGCGATTGAGTGTGTGGAGGAAATGAAAAGGTCTAATAGGAAATGATTCATTTGTAAATTGGATCTTGAAAAGGCCTATGATTTGGTGGACTGGGAGTTTCTATTAGAGGTTATGCGAAATGGTGGTTTTGGGGACAAGTGGTGTAGTTGGATCTTTGGGTGTAACAGTACTTGTCACTACTCTATTCTGGTAAATGGTACGATGAGGGATTTTTTTTCCAACTTGCAAGGGTGTCAAGCAAGGGGATCCACTTTCACCATTTCTTTTTACCTTAGTAGCTGATGTGATTAGTAGGACCATTACTAAGGCTGATAGCGAAGATGCCATCAGGGGTTGGAGAATAGGGAGACACCAAGTCCCCGTCACCCACCTTCAGTTTGCAGACGACCTAATGATTTTTTGTGAAGGAGGTCTTAGTGAAAAGGTAGCAAACCTAAAGGAGCTAATAAAAGGATTTGAAAGTGTCTCTAATTTGAGAATAAATCTAGAAAAGAGTTGTGTAGCAGGTATAAATTTGGAGGTAGGGGAGATCGAGGCTATTGCGGAGTGTCTTGAGCGTTCCACCTCTGCTTGGCCTATGTCATATTTAGGGCTTCCTTTAGGGGGCAAATCCTAGGGAGAGTAGATTTTGGACCCCAATGTTAGAAAATTTTGAGAAAAGATTAGTCTCTTGGAAGATGAACTATATCTCTTTAGGAGGAAGAATTACCCTAATAAGAGCTACCTTGGCCAACTTACCTACCTATTATTTGACTGTCTTTAGGATACCAGTTAGGGAAGCTAGGAAGCTGGAGAAGTTGATGAGAGACTTCTTATGGGAGCCGGGACAAGAGAAAAATGATCACTTGGTTAATTGGGAAATTGTGTGCAAAAGTAAAGAAGAGGGGAGTTTGGGAATTGGGAGGACAATTAGAAAGAATCAAACTCTGTTAGGGAAATGGTTGTGGAGATGGCCTTTGAAAAGAGAGAGATTGTGGCATGAGGTGGTGGGAAGCATTCATGGGAGGTCAGAGAATGGATGGGATGCTGGTGTATCGAGGCAAGCTAACCTAGCAGCACCTTGGAAGGCTATTCACAACACCCTTCCTCAATTCCTCAATTTTATCAGGTATGAAGTTTGTTCTGGCAACTCTATCCTTTTTTGGGAGGATATTTGGGTAGGAGACTCACCGTTAAAGGATTTGTTCCCCTCGCTTTTTTCTATTTCTTTGTACGAAAAAGAGGTGGTCTCAAAATTTGTCTCACCCTTGGGAACACCCTTAGATCCTACTTGGGATTTTGGTTTTCGTAGAGGACTTGGGGATGCTGAAATTGAGTATCTTTCTTTTTTGCTTGGGTGTCTTAATCAGGTTTGTTTGGATCCCTCCAAGCCAGATATTGGACTCCTAGACCCAATGGAACCTTCACTTGTGCTTCTTTTTTCAAGTCCATCTCTCAACTTTCTACTCACCAACCCTTTCCGTCAAAAGAAATTTGGTGTAGGCCAGTCCCCCCCAAAAATTATGGCTTTTTGTTGGGAAGTTTTCCATGGGAAAGTAAACACTTTAGACAACCTACAAAAGAGAAGACCTTTTTCTCTGTATTTCTCCTAATTGGTGTATCCTCTGTAGAGCTCACGGTGAGGATTGTTACCATCTATTAGTATCTTGTCCCTTTTCTGCAGACCTTTGGGCTTGGCTACTTTCGTTGTTTGGGGGTAGTTGGAGTCTACCAGCAGAAGTTCACATGCTTTTCAACCATTCTACCTTTTATTGGCCTACAAAAATAGGGAGAATTATGTGGAGATGTGCTCGTGCTGCCTTGACTTGGACTCTTTGGGAAGAAAGGAATCTCAGAATTTTTCAAGATAAGGAAAGGAACAGCCAAGATTTGAAAGACTGTGTTAAACAGGGCAATACATTGGCTGAAGACCTTGGAAATCTTTCGTCCATTCTCCTTTAATGATATTTGGAGAAATTGGTTAGCAGTAGCAAGGTGCTCATCTTTAAAGGCCAAATCAATTACAAGCTGGTCTCCTCCACCCGAAGGCTCAATTAAGTTGAACTTTGATGGAAGCAGCATGGGTAATCCAGGATTATCCGGAATGGGGGGTGCTTTGAGAAATGAGAAGGGAGAGATTTTGTTGCTCTACTCAGGTCCTTTGGGAATTGGGAATTCCATCAGGGCAGAACTTTTAGCTGCTGTACAAGGGGTCCAATTTGCAAACCAGCCGGGGGTACAACAACTAATAATCGAGGGGGATTCCAAAGTGGTGGTGGGTTGGTTGAAAAATTCTGAAGAGGCTATGTGGCAATACAAGAATGAAATGAAGAAATTTAGTTGGTTGACAAGGAATATGTTGGTCACTGTACAGTGGGTGGGGAGATCAGCAAATACCTTGTCAGATGTGTTAGCTAAGCAAGGGGTAAATAGGGAAGAATTATTTTGGGCTCAGTTGTGATTCTTGTTTTTCTTTCCTAGTTAACTTGTAAGTTTCAAGGAGGGGCTGCAGCTCGCGCCTCTCACTGGGATGATGTATGAACTCACTCTAATTTGCTTCTGAATCAATAAACTTTCTATTATTCATCAAAAAAAAATGTGGACAGAAAGGGTAGTTCACATGACAGCTCAAAGTGGGTTTAGAGAGATTTGGATAGAAGGTGATCTTAAAATTATCATAGACAGATTGAAAACAAATATATCAATCTACTATGGAGAATTAAAAACTTAATATCTGATCTGAATGTCAGAATGTTGCCGGAGAAAATAATCTATGGTACAGATTTGATACGCATACATCAGTGAGGAGGGTAATCAAGCATCAGACTGGTTTCCCAACCTAGGTCATATGGAAGTTTTTCCTTTTATGTTTTATTTCACCCCAGTGCAATTGATCCCTTCACACCCCTTGTTTTGCTAAGTCACCTGCCAACCAATTGGCTGCCCTTGGAATCCACTTGTGTCTGCAGATCCTTTATTAATTTTTCGGCTCTCTGATGATATCTAAAGCTCCAGGCCACCTTCTGCTCATCCTTTTTGTATTTTATGTTTTCCCTTGGAGCCTTAATTTTTACGGATTATTGCAGATGTGTTGCCCCCATATTGTCTAGCCCCTTCTTGTTAGTCATGACCATCAAAAAATCTATTACACCCAAAACTCTAAGTTTTCTCATTTTGGAAGGTGAATCTTTTACCAGGAGGATGTTCAAAGAATTGGAGGGAAGTTACATGTTGCTTGTTAGGAAGAGTGGAGGTCTTCAAGTGCAGGCTCCACTAGTCAATGAAGGCCACAATAGATCAATTACATCTAATTTGGTAGAGGACTTTGGTGAAAAGACTGAAGCTTTGGTTGCTCCCCAGCTTTCAAGAAAAATACAGTGCTGGAATTGGAAAGGATTAATAAGAAACCCTCATGGTCACTGAAACTCCGGAAAAATATTCTAGCAAATAGAAGGTTTAAGAAACAGAGTAAGAAACAGGACATTCTGGTTTCTAAGGCTTTTATAGGTTAATAGGGAGCCCCTTCAGAATTAAACCAAGCAAGAAGATTGTTAAGACCAGGAAAAATTCTAGAAGCATTAGTGGTCAGTGATTTGCAGGATGCAAGGTTTGAGGGAGGTTCTGGTATTGGTCCATCAAAGATCTATGCTGCTGTCTCGAGGATTTGATTTGTTTGGTTATGCTATCCTGGAGTTTGTTTTTCTTTTTCTTCTGTTTCTTGTTCTTGAGTCTCATGTTTTTCATTGTTCTGATTTGTGGCTTTAGTAGGTCTCTTTGTTTGGGCTTTTGGTTTCTTGGTTCTATTTTTGAGTCCAGGCGGCCTTGTTTATTGCATTGAGTTCTGGAGGTTGTTTGTTCTTTCTCTCTCAAGGACCTTGGGCTCCTTCCCCTTCTTGTACTCTCTTCTTTTTCCTCTTTTATAATTTTATTTTTATTACAAAAAAAAAACAGTGAATTTCAACAAACTTTCCAACCTTCTCTTGAATTCACTGCAACATCTCTTACATCCAGCATTAGCCTATACTTCTCTGCTGTTCATTTCAATAACACACAGCAATCATAACAGATTAATCTAAGCATTGGATCATTCTTCTCAACATTAGATCTGAATCCTACTTTTTATGTTTTCCATATTCTTTTTTTAGAACTTTTGCATACATAATTTAATTTGGTTGATTATATCCAGTTTTGATCCTTATGCTTCAACAATGCAACTGTTCTCTACACGTCTTGCACATAGTTGTCAAGGCCTAGGCGACTAGGCAGTTTTCCATGGGGGCCTCGCCCAAACGCCAAACGCCCCGGATTTTGTATACTAGGCGCCTGCCCAGAGACTTAAGTGGGTGCCTAGGTGACTAGGTGGGCGCCTACATACATCTAATAACTTTTTTTATTTGTTATTTTGATATTTTATTAGATGTTTTATTCTTTTAAAATAAAAGAAGTTACATACTATCATTATTTTATTATTAAGACAAAATACAAAGTGTTTTTTTCCTTCTTCATTCCCCAGCCCAACTCCATCGCACCTCAGCTTCAGCAGGTAAGTTTTTCTCTTCTTCTTCCTTTTCTTCTTCTTCTTCTTCTTCCAACCCAGCTTCTGCCTCTTCCAGCCCAGCTTCAGTCATTTTTTGATTTTTTTTTTGAAAAAACAGGGGCTCTGCCCCTATACTCCTCCCTTCTTCTTCTTCTTCTTCTTCTTCTTCTTCTTCTTCTTCTTCCACCCCTGATTGTTCTCAGTCGCTAGTCCTAGTTTCAGTTTCTTTTTTTTTTTTTGAAAAAACAGGGGCTTTGCCCCTGACTGTTCTCAGTCAATAGTCTCACCAGTCCCTTTTTTTTTGAGAAAACAGGGGTCTATACTCCTCCCTGCCCCTAATCCCCTATACTTCTTCTTCTTCTTCCTCTTCTTCTTCCGCCCCTATATTCCTCTCCTCCCTTCCTAGTTCCTGCACTTATTTATTTACTTTTTTTAGTTAATAGTTAAGTGTACATGCTTGCTAGTTAGTGTATAGTTAGTGTACTGTGTACATGCTACTTATATAAAATTTATAGTTTTATACTGATTTGAATGATTTATAGAATTAATAGTTTGTGTACATGCTTGCTAGTTAGCACACAAAACCAATAAAATAGCTTACAAAAGCATAGATAAAGTAGAAACTCAAAAAATTAATATTTTAAAATTCCAATGCCTAGGCGACACCTAGGCGCCTGGGTGCCCTGTGGTCGCCTAGCCTCGCCTTGGCGCCTTGAAATGTACACTCTAAATGGAGTAAGGATGGCCATGGAAAAGTCAATGAGACTCTGTCCTCCCACGTAACCCAAAATTCAGACATCAAAACAAACATCCATGAATCCCCAAAATGCCAAGATACAAAACATTCTAAACCTAAAGACATCAATAATCTCCTCAAGGTCTTCTCAGGATGCATTTGAATATGTTTTCATGTACAACTTCTAACTATTTATGCTCCTTTTCAGGAGCTAAATGCTAGCCCAATTTATAGCATATTGCTGTAGAAGGTTACACCTGCACAAGATATAATTGTTTTTGAATGTTAAGACAATACAATCAATATATTTTTCACAATCAAAAAATACATAAAATACCCAAAAAGAAATCAAGCAAAGAAACTACTGCACAGATCAATTAGGATGTTTTCCTGCTTTTTCAGTTGCACAGCCTGTTAGCTATTTGGTGTGACATTGTGGCACACACTAATGAGTCTGGCTGAGTAGAAATGTGCTAGGGCATGCAAACTGTCAGAATTCAACCAATGAAGAATGTTGTTATCTACAGGGAGTACGCTAGCCATGACCCAAAATGGTGAATAGAATTCATCATTCAAATAGCTTTTAACAAAGGCTAAATGGTCCACCACTAATGCAGCTACAGCTTACGAATTCAGCATATAGACAACCGTTCATGAAGGAATAAAATAATTCAACAGCATACATACACAAACACATGTATGTTTGTGTCTGGCGATGCTCTTTTAGCACGCTATCCTTCTCATGTTTCAACAATATAAGGCTTGACTGCTTGAACATAGAAGCTTTTCACATTGAATACATAATATATGTTGATAAGAAATACTCCACACTGCAGTAAATGACTAAATAAGAAAAGTTTCATTTGCAAATGCATCATGGATGTGGTAGTGGTACCAAATTTAAACTAGAAGAAAGCTAGTTTGACTGCTACAATTTTATGTAAAACTCAAACCTGCTTGAGAAATACTCTGGTTGACACAATGCTTCCAACTTTGATGTGACTTTGCATGCCATGCAGTCATCAACTGCAAATTTATTTTGATCAATAACAGCAACTTTCATTAAAAAAGGAAGTACAATGTAAGAAATTCTAGATTTACTTTAGGCAATTCTTAATGGCAGTAAATTACACCTCACTAAAAAAGATGGATCATTCAGCTAACGAACACAGAAACAGTAAGCCATAAGCATAGAAAAGGAGTAGGTCTATGACACACTAACACAGTAACACTATAATGCTCAAGAAAGAATGTAGCAAAGTTCCATTTTATGAGAGGTCAAACCAAAGAAAGTGGCTACCACTTGCTGGTGAAAACAAATTGATTATTCTCTCACTGAATAAAAGGAGGAAAAAGTTTTACTACCATTCATGGATAATGTAGTTACTTCTACGGAGATTCTAATGAGAAAGCTCCAACGGGATATTATTGGCAGCAGTCTATGGAGTAGAGAAAGCTAAAGAAATGGGGATTACTAAGCTGATTAGTGAAGGTGATTCAAAAGTAGTTGTGGGCTGGCTGAAAAAGGTGGAAGGAATCATATGGAAGTTAAGAAATGAATTCAGGAGATTCAAGCAGATTTCTAAAGAGCAGATTTCTAAAGACATGATGATCAAAATAAGGTGGATAAGGAGATCTGTAAACAGTTTGGCTGATGGTCTAGCAAAGCAAGGAACTCAAAGACAATCTATGTTCTGGGCAGTTCTTAAATAGTGAATAGTTTCTATTTGGGCTTTGTTTTGTGCCCACAACTCTCTGTTGTATCTTTATTTTTTAATCTAACGATCATTATCATCATCCAACACCTAGACAAGGCACCAATAGATGGTTTTCTCAAGGCAACGCCTAGACAACAAGGCACCTTTAGATGGTTGCCTCGTTTAATCGCCTACCTATTTTGTACAAGCCAGTATGAAACACTTATATATGCTTTGTTTTTTATATAATAATAATTAAATAGATATTTTTTATCAGCAACAGAGAGAAATTTTTCATTCATTAGTTAATTAAAATAGTTACAACAAGAGGTTATGATTACAACAAGGAGCCTAGACTCTAGTCACTCTACTATCTCACCCCACCTCACCCTTTTTTATATTTGAGCCCAAAACACTTGTTGTCTATTGACCCCTATTTAGCCAAACCATAGGCAAATTTGTTTGCAGACCATTGTATCCAACTAATTTGTAGTTGCATGCCTTTTGATACCATGTGAATTATCTAAATTCATTTCTTAAGTTCCATACCACTTCTTTTTCCTTCATTAACCAACTTATTACAACCTTCAAATCACTTTCAATCATCAATCTTTCAGCTCCCATTTCCTTGGCTTTTTTGCACCCCAAATACTAATGCCAAAATTTCTGTCCTTGTTGAATCTCTTTCTATTGGACCTGAGTACATTGCAAATATGGTTTTGTCCTCATCCCTTACTACCCTAATTCCAAAAGGCCCGAGATTACCCATGCATCTTCCATCAAAATTCAGCTCCACCCACCCACTACCCAAACTCCAAAGGTGTCCAACTGCCCCCCAATTCCTACTAACATCATCTACTGTGAAGTCTAAGAAAAGTTCCAATGTCTTCACCCAATATGCTATTCTTAAAGTGATGATTTCAATTAATATCTCCCAACTTGTCTCTTTGTCCTCAAAAATTCTTGCACTCCTTTCTTCCGTAAGTGTCCAAATCACCACTGCCCTTGTGCATTCCACATAACTCTGCCCCTTCTATTTGGGCAACTAATCATAGACGCATCAAACAATCCATCTAAGCTAAAAGGGTGACTCCATCTGCACCCAAAAAAGAGCAAAAACCATTCCTAAATACAGCAAACAAATGGACAAGAGATTAGTAGGTAGGTTGTCTCACCATTCAATCAGTACATGATACACCAGCTGGGAGAGATAATTAAATAGACATTACTAAACTAAAATATTTATTTTCTGGGTTTATATACTAGTTTCTTTTTATTATTTTCTAAATTGTTAGGGTTAATCAGCATGCATGTTGGAGCATGTTGTCTTGAACTCTTAAAGACTTCAAAACATAAGCCAATAAGCACAGAAGAACTTAAAATCCTATCCAATCAACACATTCCATCCACCCCCTTTTCCCTTTTCCTAGACAAAAATAGGGTTTCTCTTTTCTTTCTTCTTTTTCTTCTCAAAAATATGTTGATTTCTTATGGTTTAATATGAAACTTATACTTTTTTATGAAGTTCTCTGATAATTATCAATGAAATATTGTTATTGGTTGCTATTGAACCTAGGGAATCCTAAAATTCTTGGTGATTCATGGTTTCTACATAAAAATTCCATCACCAAGGCAACATATAGGCACCCACCCACCTAGGAGGTTAGGCAATACAGCAACAAGACACCCCTATCTCCTAGCTTCACCTTGGCACCTTGAAAACTATGATGATGATGATGATGATGATATAAAATTTATATTATGCACCATAGAAAGAAAACCAGCTTTCAGGGTAGGGCTACCCCTCGCTTTATGTAGCCCCTTTCTTTTGAATTACCAAAACAAATGTCAGTTGTCAATGTATTTACAAAAGAAGCATCTAAAACTAATTCATTGGATGGTCTTAGCAAGGTGGGCATGATTAATATCTTGGTTAGCTTGAGGGGGAGTGTTAAATGTGGTGTGAGTTACTAATCAGGGCCAATATTCAAACTAAGTGTTTTCTTCTCCCTTCTCTTTTGTCCATTCTTCTCATTCTTCTTCTTTATTGTCCCTAATCTTCAGCTCTAACAATCCAACTGAACCTGTAGAGAAACTGTTCAGCCTCAGCGCTTCATCCCTTTCAAGATCCAAAAACAACTTGTTATCTCCTTCTCATTGAAAGGTTGTGTCCATCCATTCAGCCAGATTTGTCAGAATCCTATCATGGTCCAACTCCTAATCAGCTTGAAGATAGGGAGGCATAAAAGGATTCAAAATGGGAATGAATAACTTGGACCATCTCACCAGATGCATTGATCCCTTCGTTACTGCCAATGATTGTTCTTATCGGGATTTTCCTTATTATAGCAGTAGCTATGATTTTAGAAGAAATGGGCCTCCCTTTTTTGTAAATAGCAAAATGAAAACACATTGATCAGACTCCAGGATTTTAAAAGAAGATAAAGAAACAATAAAGAAAGATAGGGGAAAACTCCACTTAACCTCTTCATTTATTGGTAGAAATTGGAATTCCTATCTCCTTACCTGATCCATCTTCACTTAGCCTTACAAGGGTACAAGTCAGGTACCCGATTTAAAGAATTCACACAATATCAAACCTGGGTCCTCAGAACAGTCCCATTAAAATTTAGCAAATCCTTAACCTGAGCCCTCACGGGTTGCAAACCTGTAGCCTTCAATCAATTGAGCAATGTAAGCCAGGACAGTGGACCAAGTATTTTCACTTGGACTGAAGGATCTCTCTACCAAGAACCAAGATAAACTTACAATAGTGGATTTCTAAGCTTTATCAAAGTTTGTTTCTCCACTACTGAAATATGCATTGGACCATACATCAATAGGAAGTGAAACAACGAATTTATTCATGGGAATTTCCAAAATAAAATTAACACAGCTAAACTAAGAGGATGCAACGCAATAACCAAACCAAGAGGAAAGTAAATAGTTTTAACACCTTGGGAATATTAAGTAATTGTTATTGATTCATTTTAGTCATGTTGCTTTACGATGAACAGAATGAACAAACAAAGTTGCAAACGGAAACTGAAACCTAACTACATAAACATACGCTCCTCCCCATTACAGATATTTGGGATATATCACTACTTTTACTAAAAAAACATATAGTAAGTATAACTTATAATTGCTGCTTAACCGTTCAAACTCTATGAAATTGCAGATGCAGAAACTCGGCTTCCCATATAACACATATTTTTTGGTAAAAAACATATAACACATATTAAGGATCATATATAGAAGACAATAAACAATAAAAAGTGCAAACAACCGATCATTTTCAAAGAGAAAATCTACCCAGGCATACCGCATTGGAGCTATGGTTGCCATCGTCCTGCATAAAAGGCCGAAGCTTCTCAAAAACTTGAGGACTACGATAGGTAGAACCTGGCGGAGCCGGTTTGACAACGACAACCGGTGCAACGACCTCAAGGCTCAAAGAACCCATATACAGCAACATACCAGAGATGTAAACCAACGGAGCAAATAGCAGAACACCGCGTTTCCGGTAAACTGCAGAAAGAACGATGTAGACAAGCCGCTCAGCAAAAGCGTGCAGCTTCGGGCTGCGGCTGCCAAAGCTCGCATTCTTGCTCCGGCTGTGACGGAATCTTGGTGACGAAGGAGGCGAAGGCGTCGTCGACAATGGAGGGCTTACTCCATTGGCCCTTCCATTACCGAGTCTACTGAACCCGTGCATTGCAGCCAGGCTTCTGAGCCCTAATAGCAAATCTCAGAATTCTAATTGCTCTCCTTGTTCTTCCACCGCAACTTCCAGTCTCTTCCATTAAACAAATCCCGCATTTTCCCCAAAATACAGGAAAAAAACGACAAAATTCAAGAAAATACAGAGGAAAAAAAAAGGAAATATAAATCTTTCCTCTATCTCTTTCTTCTACGATTCTCACACGCTACAGAAGCAGTAGAAACAGTGGAAGCAAATCTACACCAGAGAGAGAGCTCCTGTAAAACAGTTTAGATTTGTACTAACAGATTTCTAGGAAATTAATTTAGTAGTTGATCGATCGTGTTAATGGAATTTCTATTCCAGTCTAGAGAGTCGAGAGTGAAAGAAAGAGAGAGAGAGAGAGAGAGAGAGAGAAGCCGAGATTTTCGTTCTCCGACAGACAGCTATGGAGCTCAACACTGAAAAGTGAAGCATCAGTAATAAAACGGACCGTATATTGCTGCGTTATAACCGTTCGATCAGAATCTAAAAACAAGCTTTTAATAAACATTGGATCAACGGTTTGCAATCCAATACCACGCGAAAAGCTATTTTCTAAATTTAAACATCACCGAAATGGAAAACTAACTGTAGGTTTCTATACCGACAACTATTTATTATCACGGGTGGCAACTGGCAAAGGATGATCGGCCGCTATGTGGGCCCACTTAGTGGATGAATATGGTAGAGAGAATATTCTCAATTCACGTATTGGACGGTGGATGTTTGACGGTCTGTTTGGTTGTTGAGAATCGAGTTATTCAGACCAAATATATATATGTGAAAAAAAAAACATTTTTCAATGACTGGTTGTCAAGAAAATGAGATTGAATAGAAGACTTTGGTGCATCATTTGTTTGTAGATTGCTATGTTAGTCCTCGACACCTTTTAATGGTTGACATGGCAGAGTTTGATTAGTCATGTTGCATATCATGTTTGTCATGTATCGTTTAGTCTCAAAAGGCTTAACAATGCATGCATGATAACCATTATACATCACTTTCATATTTTATATAGTTGGGAGAGGACTTAGGTGATGATAATGATGTATAGTTGGGATAACAAGGCTTAGATGATGATGATGATGATGTATGATAATGATAACAAGGCTTAGATGATGACGATGATGATTGCTATTTCATAGAAATAGAATTCATGTAGAAAGTCATGTATGATTGAAAGTTGAAACAAGGTTTCGATGATAATAATAATGGCGCGTGTATGATTTAAGTATTCATAACTTAACAATGAATATGATATTCAACAGAATGAAACGGTGAGATAGGATTAAATATAACTAACCAATCTACCTAACCCTGTATAGTTTTTTTTTTTTTTTATAAGTTCCCATATAGTTGGGCAAAGATTGAATAATGATGATGAGACTATGAATTATATTATAAATTTAGGCCTCATTTGCTTTTCAATTACTTACCTGGATAAATGCAGTTACCTGTGTAAATTTTTCTTGGGAAACACTTATCTAGGTAAGTACATTTACCCATGTTCTTTTATTTCTCATGTAAATAAGGCAATGACCATTTTAGCCATGCAAATCCATTATTAAAAAGGGCACTTTTGTCTCATTCAAGTGTTAGCAACTTTCCCCCTAGGTGGAAAAGTTATTTACCCATCGAGTAAGTGATACCCAAGAAAATAAACTTTCCTTGGTCCCCACATAAATTTGAAAAAAGAACATGGGATTTTTTGTCAATGGGAGCCAAAATCCCATTGACCAACTTTCCCCCTCTTAAAATCCAAAAAAAAAAAGAACACCCCCTTAAAGTATGGCAATTTTCAACCTACCAACCCCATATAGTGGAGAAAAGGATCGGTTGATGACAATGATGATGTTTTTTTTTTTGCATAAAGAAAATGACTTATATTAGCTTCATAAACATATTTGCATCCAAACCATTAAGAGGTAGATGTATGCCTCTATTACATGTCTTTGTAGCTAATCCATGTGTTAGTTTGTTATGTTTTTATATTTATATATATCAAACTTTACATATATCAGAAAATTGCATAAGATGCCATATGGTACCCATGTACAACTTTTAAGCCCAATCACACTTATATTATTCATTACTTATAATATGAACCATTACTTGTGCATCACAAAAACAATTATGTGATTGATGTCTCTTCTTTTGACTTTTTGAAGTCCCTTGATAATAGCTTTTTTTCCTCCACCCTAGCTATTACTGCAACTAGTACCCTGCACTCACTTTGTATTATCACATATGTTGCAAAATCTCTTTCTATATCATATCTATATACTCCATAGTGTATAAAGAGAATGAAGTTCTTGTTGATTCTAACTCATTCTATGGAAGTTATGGTTAGCATTGGCATATGGTTGTAGTTATTAATTGATCCCAACACCCATATTGGATCAAGTTTTTAATTGCCATGTAATTTTTGATTCCTTGCCTCCTAGACTAAACAATGTTATGCCAACTTTTCTGAGAGAAAACATGTTATCTTGTTTGGATACTTAAGATGATAGCATCTCCAACCATTTTTGAATATGAGAGTAAATGTGTTCATATTCATGGATGTCTGCATTCATGCATATATTCAGTCCATGCCACATTGCTCTTGCAAAATGGAATGTAAAACAATAAGTGTTGAGGTGTTTTCATGCACTATTGACACATAATGCATATTTTATCATCATGCAATAAATGTAATTTTTGTATGATCATTGCATCCAAAAAAATTCCAAAGGAAAACTTGGGACTTAAAAGGAACATTCATCTTCCATATTTGGTTCCAAGCCACCACCTGTACTAAAGGGGAATGCCCATCTCTAGTAAAACATAAATATGTTGGCTTGACTGAAAATTGGTGGGACTTTGAGTTCTTCTAGAGGAATTGGTCCATTAGTAGGTGTAGGCATGGCATTATGGAGATGGTCCAAGTTCTAGAGGTAGAGTGTAGGATGTTGGGAAGAACAAGGCATCAAAGGCAAGACTACATTGGGGAGATGAGAATGGAACTCTCAGGGAATAAAGAGACAGAGTGATGCTAAGGCTAGAATGCTCAACTACTCAAACTAGTAGAATAGTTAAACCTAAAAGAACTCTAGGGTTAGGTCACTGGTGACTGAATCACGGAATGACCCCAAAGATATCTAATGACTTGAATGTCCCATTTTCACGTCATGAATCCTACTATTTATAGACAAAAGGAGGGCTCACTTTATGCATGGGTAAGGATCAAGAATTCAAGAATATTCCTCAACTAATTAAAGGCTTTAGTCCCTAGGTTGCTCTGATGAGGACACATGTTGAGTTGCGATGTAGGGAATATATTCACTCTGATTCCCACACTTACAGGATCCTACCATGTGTCATCTTAGGGGAGACAAGATCTCTCGTACAAACAACTTTTTCAATTATTTTCCCCCTTAGATCGTGACTTGTTTTATCCAATTTTTTTAAATCATCATTGACCCAGACAATTGGACCGTTCATCCAAGAAATCGTCCAAGCAACTAGTTACATTTCATCCTTAACATATTCCTAGGTCAAAAACCATTGACTTGGTTAAAAAATCGTTGACCTGGGTAGTTAAATTGTCAACTCGTTTGACCCGGACAACAGTTCATGGTTTTAAAAAGTTGCAGATAATAAAGGGGAGAAACTGAGAGTTTGAGAACGAACTAAAATTTGAGATCCAACGCAAAGAGTAGAAGAAGATTGCAGAAAAGGAGATCTCAAATTTGAGATCTACATCTCTTGTCGTTGCCTCGCTATCGCCGGTGAGCGTCAAATCCTCCTCCTCATCCTCTTCCTTCTTCTTCCCTCCTTCCTTCCTCCTCCCTTGTTCCTCCTTCCCTCCTTCCTTCTTTCCTTTCCTTTTTCTCGTTTTCTTTTTTCCCTCTCTCCTTCCTTTCTTTCTTTCCTTCTTTTCTTCTTTCTTTCTTTTTTTTTTTTTCTTTCTCAGTCAACAATATAATCTATTTTCCTTTCTCATATACAACTTTTATATGAGAAATGTTTGCCCTAATTCAAACTGTCTAAACCGTTCGACCCAAATGGTCAAACTACTGACCCGAAAACTGATAGCTAGAATGATTCTATTTCCAAGTCATTTTTAAAACCTTGGTTTTATCTACTTTGTCTCACGTCCCACAAAGGGTATCCATGGCTCAAGTCTAAGTGTAAAGATGTTTGTGGCTTATGGCCTCTACAAAGAGAGTTAGTGGTCCTCCTTGGACAAGCACTACTATCTAGGTGATTGTGGAGCCTATAGTCCTACTACCACAACTAGTCCATGGAAATACTTCAATATTATATAAGTTTATCCCCTTATAACAGGTGTGTACAATGATGAATTTTTAAGATTTCTGAGATAGTATTGAAGTTAAGCAATTATTGTAATAGTTGTATATTCCACTAACCACTTTGAAGCATCAAATCCTTTACTTTCATTTCATACATTTGCTTTTGGTCTAGATCCCCCTGATTTATCTATCCTCTAGAGATAGATGAAATCCATGAGTTATGAAAGACTTTTATAGAGCAACCACCATTTATTTTCCATATAAAGTGAGTATGATTCTTTTGGGTTTGGGGTAAAAATTAAGTCACATATCATATATTTAGCTCTTGTAATTTTTATCCACAACCTATCTAGCTTTTTAAAGAACTTCCAAAATTGTTTTGCAAACAGTACTTTGTTTATAGCACTTGTCTTTCTAAAACTAAGTCCTCCCTTTTTTTTATGCCTACACATCCATTCCCAACTGACAGCATGGATTATGTTCCTCTTAGAGCTCCATTGCCACCAAAAATTCAATTGTATTTTTTCCATATCAATAAGTTTTTTTTTTTGAGATCAAGGTTGTTGACATTGAAATTTTAGGCAAAGCTTTTGCTAGACACTTGAGAATTGTGGTCCTACTTACTTGAGAGAAATGGATCCTTCCATAAAAGTTTTTGTTTTAGTTTGTCAACTTGAGAGAAATGGACCCTTCCATAAAAGCTTTTGTTTTAGTTTGTCAACTAAGTCACTATAAGCTTCATCTTTTTCTCCTTCCTATCCTTCCAAAATAGTTCATTTGCTTCATTTCAATAAATTAAAGTATGACTCTTTTATTCCTTCTATGAATATTGCTACTAAACAACATTGAACTATTTTGTAAGATAACTTGTTAACTAGATATTTCTTAAAATGTTTTTATTATATTTTGTAATACCTATAACATTTTTTACTTCAACTTTACAAAAAAAAAATTAAACAATCATCTACAAAGAACATATGAGAAATTTTTGTAGCTTGCCTTGCCAACTCGATCCCTTCTATACTTCCCTAAGACTTTGCCTATTATAGGAGAGAGGATAACACATACATTAACAAGATAAATAAATATGGTGATAGTTGATCACCTTGTCTAATCCCATGCTTCAAAAAGAATAATTTAGAGGGAAAATCCATTCATTTTTATAGAGAATGAAGGGGATGAAATACATTGATGGATTAGTGAAGCCTAGTGATTTGGGAAGCCAATTTGGTTCAAAACATGGATGATGAAATCCCTATGAAGCTTGTCATAGGAATTTGACATATTCAATTTTTTGATTGCTACCTAGCCAAGACCTCTTTTGTGATTCTTCATTTTATTTTTCTTTTCATGGGTTAGAATGATATTGTCAATACCCTTGACAAAATTTGCTTGAGATAATCTTGTATGCCACATTATGACAATTGATAGATCAAAATTGAGAGATATTTTCAACCTTGTTTCTCTAAAAATGTATGCCAAGTTTATACAGTTCAACTCCTTTGGAAACTTAGTTGTTTTGTAGAACTCCACTTCCATATTTGAAAACATCTTCCCCTATTATTTCTCATTTTTTTTGGAAAAAAGAATGCGGAGTAACCATCAAGGCACTACAGGAAAATTTGGCTTTTAGCAATGGAAAAAACCGTTGCAAAAAGCTCCCAAAAACCATTGCTAAAGGTTATAGCAACGGTTTTCTATCGTGGAGGATATTGGTGTGGCTATAAATATATGTATAGCCACGGTTTTAATCATTGCTAATTTAAAACTTTATTGCAACGGATTTATTATATATTGTTGCTACAAAATTGATATAGCAATGGTTTTACCCATGGCAATAGAATATGGGGTATTTATGAATAACTAGCAATAGCAACGGTTTTAAATAAAATTGTCGCTAAAAGTATTAAATTTCTTTTGTATTACCACAATTTTTATATTAATGGTTGCTATAACATTCTTATAGCAATGGTTGTTAGAAAAAAATGTTTATTTCTCATTTAAATTTTAAATGAATGCTATTACAATAAGAAATATATATTTTCACCATAAACCTATATGATAAAGGAAGTTTTTACAAATAAAACATGGACACATTTACACAATATATCCATAATGGTCTTTATTTAATATACACATTCTATAAATTCTTTTCCTCACCAAAAAAGAAGAGAAAATTAACAAAATTATCCTCATCACATCTGAATAAATGCAAATATGCACGTGCATCACACTCAAGAGTTTCACTTTGGATCATAAACTTTGGTCTGTCAAATTCAACAAAAATGAATAAAAAAGGATTGATGTCAATAATTAGTTATATAAATTAAATAATTTAAGAGTTTTATATGCATTATACACTTACCATTGATTTAATCAGAAATAGTAAAGTGAATTCTACATTCTATTATAGTTGATTTTCTAGTCTGAATGAAGGTTCTTTGAATTTTTTGCTCTTGTCATCAAATTATTTTAAACCATAAGAATTTCCCACACTGCTCCTATTGTGATAGTTGTTCTTGTCATCAAATTATTTTGTAGGACCTCTTTTGCCTTTCCTGAAACTCTTATTGCGTAGACCAAAAGACTTAACAAGAGCCAAATTCAAATTTTTAGACAGAGAAAGGGAATGTTCTTTAATGAATGCAAGATCCCCAATACCAAAAATAGAAGAATCTACAAAAATTAATAACTAAGTAATGGATTATCAAAACCATCCAATAATCTAAAATATATGATTATGCTTAACTCGCATAGTTCCTTGAAACAGTGTTAGTCGGGTCTTGTGGTTTTAGAGCTCAATGGTTCCATTGGCTGGCCATTCAGGGCTTGGTCTATAGTTTTCAATCACTAATTGGGCTTCACTTGGTATAATCACTACAGTTTTCAACAATCAAAATATTGTTGAGCTCTAGAGAAAGCAAATGGTGATGTTACAAAACCAGTATAAATAAGTAGACTTGTTTCAAAGGACCAAATAAGACATACCCGGATCTAAATTTAGTTCATTAATATCTTGATTAATAGAACTACATTGTGATATGCAATTGTTCTAATTCTAATGGCTTTTCTTTTATAAGAAATTAATTGACATTCTTAACAGAAAGAGGGTTGGAATTTCTTTGACAAAGAAAAATAATGAGCATATAAAAAAAAGAACAATGATGAATCTACTTGCAAAACTGGGAATGGAAATCCATTTCATATAGATGTGAAATGAAGATGATGAAGGGTGGGAGGAAGTGTTTGAGGGGGAGGATTAGGGAGATGGATTCTGCAAGGTGATTCTTGGTTTCTGATCAAATGGAGGCCTGTAGAAGTCATTGGGTAAGGGGGTTAAGGTGTGTTTCTTTGGTTTTCAGAAGAGTCAGGTTTGTTTAGTAGTTGGTTTTCTCTTAGGTGATAGCTTATCACTTTCCTTTTGTATTCTCTTCCCTTTAAATTTTGGTTTACAATTTTTGTCTAGTTTTTTGAAATTAAAAAAAAAAATACAGATTGAAATTCTCTTCCCTTTAAAATTCAGAAAACCAGGCTGAAACCATAAATCAAATTTTAAAATTTTCCCAAACTAAACCAGACCGTTCTCAAGTCCAGCCAGACCAAACTCCCAATTTCAATTTGGTGAGGTCCAATTTGACTATTTGGACCATATAATGAACATCTCTAAAATCTTAGAGTTGTTTTATCTCAATAGAGTCCATATTCATATGTTTTATATCTTCTTGGTAGTTTTAAAGATGCTTATGTACTGTTCCTACAACTTGGTCGCCAATTGCATATCAATATAACTAGCAGCCCCTACATCTGTTGTCATATCTATTAAATATTTTAAATTTCCGATAAATGAAACTTGTAAATATTTAGATCATTGTAGACAATTTTACTCATCAAGCTTAATGGAAGTCATTTGATGCCCAAGAATACCAGCTGGGCTAAATACTATAGACAGTAGATATAACTAGTAGCCCCTATATTTGTTGTCATATCTGTTAAATATTTCAAATTTCCGATAAATGAAACTTGTAAATATTTAGATCAATGTAGACAGTTTTACTCGTCATGCTTAATGGAAGTCATCTGATGCACAAGAATACCAGCTGGGCTAAACACTATTGATAGTAGACTTCTATCAACATTATGATCCACTCTCAAGTTAGATAATTATTCTAAGTATGTGTTATTTTGTCTTATTTTGTGTTATAAGTATGGAGTTACATGCCTGTTCCTATTTAGTTGTATTTGTCCCAACTTACTTAGGGGTAGATAAGTCATTTCTATTGAATCTAAATATATAAATAAGATCTAGCTACCAGGGGAGGAGACTATCTCAGGTTGAGGGAGGTCTTCCTCCAAAATTGAAGTGTCCATTTTATTCATGATGGAACTGATTAAAAATCTCTTAAAAAAAGAAGCCTACCAAGAGATGGGACTAGTTTGATATGTCTGTTGGGTGTTTTGAGGGAAAATCTGGTGGAGAATTCTTCTCTACCATCAAGAATCTATTGATGTCTTTGAAATAATTAGAATATTTTGGATGTTAGCCATTTTCTCAGTGAATAGTCTATTTTCTTGAGTTTAGTGATTTCAATGGGGGAGGACTTCAAAAAGGGTTGAGGAAGCTTTTATGACTAAAAACATGAAGGTATATAAATTGATTTGCTTTTGCAGAACTTTATCATTTCTTCTCTCTACTCCAAATAACATTTTCACACATCTTGGTAATATGATTCATAGTTACTCAACAGAAATAAAGTTTTCAATTTTATGGTAGTTGATAACACCATGCTCTGTTCAGTATATTTTTTTTGTTGCCTTGCAGGGTATATGAGCACATTGTTTTTATTCATTATAAAGAAGTTAGTGAGGTGAGTTATTGATAACTGATTATAGACAAATGCATGTTGATGATAATTCTGTTACTTGAAACCATTGAATGAAATGTTGTATTGTAAGTAAAATCCTTTTAATAATCATCAAACTCATCATTTAATTTGTTAGTTCCTTATTTTTATTTATTTAAATATTTTCTTACATTGAGTAAGCAAAAGAAATATTAAAACATTGTTTAGAAATGGCAGTACATAGACCAAATCATTTCCTTTTATCTTAATCTACCATTCACTTTTGGTGTCCATGTCTATCTCTGTGCACATGAGAGGATATGGCTCTCATGAATGAAAGAGTGCAAAGGGTGCTTTGGACATAAAGTTATTTTCCACATTTTCCTGCCACCCTCTTGCATGTGCTTTTATTACAATAGATCATTTCAAAATTTGTCATCACTTTTCCTCATGCTTCAATTCGGCTAGTTTCACCAAATGCAACAAATTTTGTTATCATTTTGCAGGGAAGGTACAATGTTGGATCGATATCTAACATATCTTTAGGCTTCTCTCTACTCCAAGTTTCAGCTTTGATACTTCCCAAAAATCCAAGCTCTTCTTCTGGAACAAATGTACTAAATTAACCATGTCATAGTTCATTTAGTCCAGGATCTCTGGAAGTGACTTCTGAGTCAGTTATAAGGAAAAATGGGCTAGATCAATTGGAGGGAATGGATGAAATATGGAAATTTAATAGTTTGTTAGATGCTTAGATTAATCAAGCACTACGTAGGATTAAGGAGCAATTAAGTTTAAATGATGATAACTTAGCAGAGATTCAAGCACTACGTAGGATTAAGGATTAAGGAGCAATCAAGAACTCCAAGTTCATACTATTTTGAAAATGAGAAATCCAAAGAACCTGTTGATTTAGAATATGGAAAGTAGAGATTCAAAGAGGATCAAGATGTGATTCTACTACGTGCACCAGAACATAGAGAACATGATCAACATTATGGTGGTAATGCTGGAGAGCAAGATGATTCAACCAATAGTTAGTTGCTAAAAATTGTAGGTTAACCTTGTTTGCTGTCATTAGAATTCTTTGAATGGTTTTTTCATGTATGATTTCCAACTTGTAAATTCATACAATATCTTATTTTTTATCAAATTCTAGTCCAGTTAGTTTTGTTTTTTAGATCTATTTCTTTGTTTGATGTTGATCATCACTCTAGCAATTGACCGGTTTAAATCTGTTAAATATAAATTTGTCATGTTAGTGGCATGTGCTAACAAACATATCACTCTTGATTGAGTCTAATACAATTGCCTTGCCCCATTTCTTGACTTGCACCAATTCACTTGCTAGCAGCCTTAAACCCTAGGTTTTATAATAGTAGTGGATAAAAAACAATTTCCTAATTGAGGTTTTTTAATACTAAAATTCATATAGAAAGTATTAGAACTGTTTGTACTCTACTAAGCCAAAGATAATCTTTTGGCCTGGATTATATTAGACAAGATTTTTGAGTCCAAACCATCCCAAGCTCTCCAAACTATATATGTTCTTGTTCATATCCACATAATTAAACTCCTCTTAGTACATAATAAAGAGGATTATTATTCTCAAACCATCTGGCGATGTTGGCAAATGGCTTCCAACTTACACATGGGTTAATCCGAGTAATAGAGGTGAGGAGTGTGTTTCAAAAAGGCCCATAACTCTGGTCCAATCCCTCAAGCGCAGTCTTAGTAGAAAAGTATAGGACTAGTTCTCTAGGTCCTCCTTAAGTGTAGGAGGGCTGTCTTATCTCTACCAAGTTTGAGTTTAGTCTTGGAACTAGAACAAAAAATGCTAAATAAGAATATTTCAGGAATGTGATAAAAGATTCTTTGTGATTGTTGTTTTGCTTGTTTGTTGTTTTATTAGGTAGCTTGAATAACAATAAGGTTGGATGTTCTTGTTTCTCTAAAAATGGATATTCTCTTTCTTTCTAACTTTAGTGAACAATATTTTAAAGTTTATTCTTTGCAGCTCATGGAGTTCAAGCTTTTTAGGGGACACCAATCTCATACTCTTTTTTTTTTTTAAGAAGCAATAGGGTAAATATATTCATTCAACACCAAGCTACACCAAGCTATACGCAAGGAATACAACCAAGAGAGGCGACACCAAAAATATCAACAAAAACAAAAACAAAAGGCAAAAGACAAATGAAAACAACTGAGTGCATATTACAAATTAGCAACCGATCCTTGGCATCCCCAATCTAAACAAGATTTCCCAAATCCCAGCCATAGCATGTTGGAACTCCTAGTTACTCATTTGAATGAGGCGTTCAAATCAAACTTAGAGCTTCAGCTAGTTTGATTAGGGGTCTGATTTTCCAAGGAATTTGGCTTTGCCTTGTGGTTGAGTACATACCAGATCCCGTTCACCAATTGACAAGCCATTCCTAATGCCAATTAAAGATGTTTTCACCAATTGACAAGCCATTCCTAATGCCAATTGAAGATGTTTTCTCAATTCATGTAATTACAAATATAATTTCCAGAGATTCAATTGAATAAATTTTGACAAAAGGAAGTATGGCATGCTGGAAAAAGGATTTATTCCTCATTTTCACTGATGTTAAAATGCTTATGGTGGAAATTAGATTATTTAGAAAGTATGCTATGGTTTTTTATCATAAATTTCGTTTCCTTGATTTCTGAAGCTTACTTAAGCCTTTCAAATAGGCAGGCAATTACTGGTGGTTACTACTGCAGATTTGTTATTTTACCACATCAGTCAACAATTACATCACCTTCTCCATTGAGTTTCCTTAAGTAGAAATTTTATTGTTATTATTGTTGTTGCTGCTATTGTTTATTTTGAATATAATATTTTTAAGGATTTTAGTATTTTTTCCCATAATACCATTTTTTTATATCTTCTGAACGGCTACACAATGAGGTAGCCCATCTCCCAACCCATAACCCCCCAACCCAGTTGCAGGCTGGATTCAATCCTAAGTATCTGCTATGACTAGCAGGAGACCTTACCAACTAGCTAGTTTGCACCTTGCTTTTCCATAATACCATTTTTTTGCTTCTAGCTAAGACCATTAAAGGGAAATATTCCCTTCAACATCTCAGGCACCAGAAACCAAGGCAAATGGGTTCTTGGGTTTCCAAAGGCAAAGAGGGTTTACTAGATGCCTTAGTACTACTAATGCTATGTGGTGTTCCAATTTGGGTCCCTTTTGATAGAGACTAGGCCATGTGATGCAGTGTGACTCCCATTCTGCTCTATTGAGTGTTGACCCTCTTCTTTTGAAAGGGATAGAAACATATGAACTTATGAAACATAGAATACAAAGGCATTGAGCAATCAAAGTGAGACCTCTCTTAATTCTAAGAATAATTAACAATGCAATGTCTGGTCAATTTCCTCCATTTCAAAGTAGAAACTTGAAACTTGAAAGTCGAAAGTCAAAACCTCTTCCCCTGCACAACTCTTTTCTGATCCTCAAGTTCCATAATTTTCTTCCCAAAATGCTACTTACGTGCAAAAGTATCAAATCTCTCAAACATTTTGATGTGGACGCGTATTAGGAACAGCAACAACAATGATCCGGTGTTCTCATCCTATCCAATTCGACAGCAACAGTTTTATCCATTCGGCATATTAGATTAGACTATCTTGTTATTCTTATCTTATCTTATTAAGTTAGTAGATTAGATTATTTTACCTTATTAGATTAGGATTAAGAGAGACTTATCTTATCTTATCAGTCTTATCTTATCAAGATAGAGTTGGAGGTCTCCCTATTTAGCAAGGAGTCTCCTTAAGAGCAGGACTCTTGTAATCTCCTATTTAAGGAGCCACTATTATTGAATGAAGACATCGAATATTCAGTCAAGAAGAGAGTAAGGAGAGTTGGTGATCTCTTGAACAAATCACCCCTTAGGCCCCAAGATACGTATCTCAAGAAAAGGAAGGGACAAGGGAAAACAAGAGGGTTTTCCGTGGACCGACCCGTGATGAGATCCTATTCCCGGGCCCATAACAATTTGGTATCAGAGCAAGGCGTCATGGGTGATCTGGAGCAGTTGCCGTCCAGGGTCCACGAACTCGAGCACCGGCTCATGGAGACCAGCTCGGAAGTACGGAAAATCAATGAAGTCAGGGAGCTATGATGTCTGATGGAGTTATTCCTTTCTAGCAAGGAGAGGAACACAGAAGGGGCGACAACCACTAGCGGCCGCCGACCAGATCTGTCAGAATCTTCTAGCGAGTAGCAGATCATCAACCAGGGGGCCGCGGTCATTCCCAAGTTCAGTAGGTTGGAATTTCCGTCATACAATGGCAATGAAGATCCCTTGGGTTGGCTGTACCAGCGCGAGTAGTTTTTTCGCAATCAACGGACAGATGACTGAGACAAGGTAAGCCTAGCCGCCTTTCACCTAATGGAGGAAGTGAAACTCTGGTTCTATCGATTGGAACAGGAAGAACCCAAGCTCAATTGGACCCAATTAAAATCCTACTGCCTTCTTAGGTTTGGGCTCCCACTGACAAGCAACCCCTTAGGTGAACTGATCAACCTCAAACAAATGAGAACGGTGGTTGAATACCAGCACTAATTCAAGACCCACATTTCTAGAGCATCTTCGGTATGACCGGACTAGCATGTAGACATGTTCACTGCAGGGTTAGCAGAACCCTTGAGGGTGGATGTGGAGATGCAACACCCCCCCAACCTGGTCATAGCTAGACTTGTTCATGGGCTGGGTGGCCCGACGGGTCGGCCTGGCCCGGCCCGACCCCTGGATGAGCTTGAACAGGCTTTTTGGCCCACGGGCTTAACCTCGGGCCAAAAAGCCCAGCCCGCATAAAATTCAAGTCGGGCTCGGGCTTTGCCAAAATAGCCTGGCCTGAGCCCGGCCCGGCCTAACCTATAGTTAAACCTAAGTAAACCCGACCCGACCTATAGTTAAACCTAAGTAAAAACCCTATGTGATGTCCATTTGAATAATTTTTTTGATTTGAGAAGGTTGTTGATTCACTTGTAGGCCCATTGTTCATTTAAATAGGGGAAAAACATTTAAATTAAAATAGAAAAAGTTCATTTGAATAGGGAAAATTTCAAATTTCTTTTATTTGGTCGGGCTTCGGACTCAGGCTCGAGCTTTTTATCAGGGTCGGGCTTAGGCCCAAGTTGTAGGTTCGTTGGTCGGGCTGGGCTTAGGCTCGGGCCTAACATTTTTCTATTAATAAAGAGTCAAATCCCGGCCTGAGCTCGGCCCGGCCAGGCCCATGAACAGGTCTAGTCACAACCATGAATATAGCTCGCGCCTTCAAACGCAAGCTACAACTCAGCCGCGAAACCTTCAGTATGGGGCGGCCTCCATCAGCATGGGCATCCCCAGAACCACTCAGAATGGCTCCATATTCAGCAGCCAGCCAAGAACGGAAGCCACAGATGAGCAACAATTCTAGATCAGCATCCAGTGTGGGGAGCAGCGTCGTTGCAGCCCCTATTAAGCACTTGTCCAGGGCTGAGATGGCGGAACGCAGGGCGAGGGGACAATGTTTTAATTGTGATGAACTCTACTCAACAGGGCACAAGTGCAAGAGACTTTTCTACCTCCTGGTGGAACAAGAGGAAGATGAGGATGAACCCTCTTCATTGGAACTCGATTCAGGAGGGCAAAGCCATTCCACCTATCCGGGATTCCTTTGACTATGTTTCAAGACACCCATCCTAAATTCGAGCTTGAGGACAAGCTCGTAGTCCAGGAGGGGAGTAATGATGTAGACGCGTATTGGGAGCAGCAGCGGCAATGATCCGGTGTTCTCATCCTATCCAATTCGGCAACAATAGTCTTATCCATTCGGCAGATTAGATTAGACTATCTTGTTATTCTTAAATTATCTTATTAAGTTAGTAGATTAGATTATCTTATCTTATTAGATTAGGATTAAGAGAGACTTATTTTATCTTATCAGTCTTATCTTATCAAGATAGAGTTGGAGGTCTCCCTATTTAGCAAGGAGTCTCCCTAAGAGCAGGACTCTTGTAATCTCCTATTTAAGGAGCCACTATTATTGAATGGAGGCATCGAATATTTTGTCAAGAAGAGAGTAAGGAGAGTTGGTGATCTCTTGAGCAAATCACCCCCTATGCGCCAAGATAGGTACTTCAAGAAAAGGAAGGGACAAGGGAAAACAAGAGGGTTTTCTCGTGGACTGACCCGTGACGAGATCCTATTCCTAGGCCCATAACAATTTGGTATCAGAGCAAGGCGTCATGGGTGATCTGGAGCAGCTATCGTCCAGGGTCCATGAACTCGAGCACCAGCTCATGGAGACCAGCTCGGAAGTACGGGAAATCAACGAAGTCAGGGAGCTACGGCGTCTGATGGAGTTATTCCTTTCTAGCAAGGAGAGGAACACAGAAGGGGCGACAGTCACTAGTGGCCGCCGACCGGATCTGTCGGAATCTTCCAGCAAGTAGCAGATCGTCAACTAGGGGGCCGTGGTCATTCCCAAGTACAGTAGGTTGGAATTTCCGTCGTACAACGACAACAAAGATCCCTTGGGTTGGCTGTACCGGTGCGAGCAGTTTTTTCGCAAACAACGGACAGATGACCGAGACAAGGTAAGCCTAGCCGCCTTTCACCTAATAGAGGAAGTGCAACTCTGGTTCTATCAATTGGAACAGGAAGAACCCAGGCTCAGTTGGACCCAATTCAAATCCTACTACCTTCTTAGGTTTGGGCCCCTATTGACAAGCAACTCCTTAGGTGAACTGATCAACCTCAAACAAACGGGAACGGCGGCTGAATACCAGCGCCAATTCCAGACCCACCTTTCTAGAGCAGCTTCGGTATGACCGGACCAACAGGTAGACATGCTCACTGCAGGGTTAGCAGAACCCTTGAGGGTGGATGTGGAGATGCAACGCCCCCCAACCTGGTCACTGCTAGACCTGTTCATGGGCTGGGTGGCCCGGCGGGTCGGCCCGGCCCGGCCCGACCCCCGGACGGGCTTGAACAGGCTTTTTGGCCCACGGGCTTAACCTCGGGCCAAAAAGCCCAACCCGCATAAAAATCAAGCTGGGCTTGGGCTTTGCCAAAATAGCCCGGCCTGACCTATAGTTAAACCTAAGTAAACTCGGCCCAACCTATAGTTAAACCTAAGTAAAAACCCTATGTGATGTCCATTTGAATAAATTTTTTGATTTGAGAAGGTTGTTGATTCACTTGTAGGCCCATTGTTCATTTAAATAGGGGAAAAACATTTAAATTAAAATATAAAATGTCCATTTGAATAGGGAAAATTCAAATTTTTTTATTTGGTCGGGCTTCGGACTCAGGCTCGGGCTTCGAGCTTTTTATTCGGGCCGGGCTTGGGCCCAAGTTGTAGGCCCGTTGGTCGGGCCAGACTCGGGCTCGAGCCTAACATTTTTCTGTTAATAAAGAGTCAAAACCCGGCCCGGCCCAGCCCATGAACAGGTCTAGTCACAACCATGAATATAGCTCGTGCCTTCAAACGCAAGTTACAACTCAGCCGCGGAACCTTCAGTATGGGGCAGCCCCCATCAGCATGGGCATCCCCAAAACCACTCAGAATGGCTCCATATTCAGCAGCCAGCCAAGAACGGAAGCCACGGACGAGCAACAATTCCAGATCAGCATCCAGTGTGGGGAGCAGCGTCGTTGCAGCCCCTGTTAAGCACTTGTCCAGGGCTGAGATGGCGGAACGCATGGCGAGGGGACAATGTTTTAATTGTGACGAACTCTACTCAATAGGGCACAATTGCAAGAGACTTTTCAGCCTCCTGGTGGAACAAGAGGAAGATGAGGATGAACCCTCTTCATTGGAACCCGATCCAGAAGGGCAAAGCCATTCTACCTATCCGGGATTCCTTTGACTGTGTTTCAAGACACCCATCCTAAATTCGAGCTTGAGGACAATCTCATAGTTCAGGAGAGGAATAATGATGTAGACGCGTATTGGGAGCAGCAGCGGCAATGATCCTGTGTTCTCATCCTATCCGATTCGGCAACAACAATCTTATCCATTTGGCAGATTAGATTAAACTATCTTGTTATTCTTATCTTATCTTATTAAGTGAGTAGATTAGATTATCTTATCTTATTAGATTAGGATTAAGAGAGACTTATCTTATCTTATCAAGATAGAGTTGGAGGTCTCCCTATTTAGCAAGGAGTCTCCCTAAGAGCAGGACTCTTGTAATCTCCTATTTAAGGAGCCACTATTATTGAATGAAGGCATCGAATATTTTGTCAAGAAGAGAGTAAGGAGAGTTGGTGATCTTTTGAACAAATCACCCCTTAGGCGCCAAGATAGGTACTTTAAGAAAAGGAAGAGACAAGGGAAAACAAGAGGGTTTTCCATGGACCGACCCATGACGAGATCCTATTCCTAGGCCCATAACACATTTTCATCTCGAACCTCAATATTATAAAAATATAACCTTAAAGATAGCAACAAAATTAAAAGAGGAACACAAAAATGTAGGCATTTTATTTCAAACCCTTGCAAAGGTCAAAAACAATAAAAGCTACTTAAATAAATATTTGATTCTAATTCGAAAAATTCCCTTGGATGTAGCAGGACATGATATAGGAGAAGAAATATCTCATAACTCATCACACTCATGTGCTATGGATGTGAGTTCATGAATTGATAGAATGGATAGACACGATTACATAGAAATCACACCAAACAACAAGACAAATAATCCATTAATATCAAAACTAGTAGTAGAGTCACTGGAGTCCATGCCAGAAAGATTTAAGATAGTTTAGTTTGAAATTCTGCAGGATAAAGTTTTTATTTTTCAGATCTTCCAATTTGATAAGCATCAAGTGCCAGTCTTATAATTTAATTTCCTCATTCATAACCTTTACCTCCTATTAAATGCCTTAATTATTTTTTATACACTTTGCAGTTTGCATTTTCTTAGAAAAGAAAATGAAGATAATAACAAGAATTATCACAACATTTATTAGCAAATGTTTCCTTGATGTGTCATATTATATATCTTAAAGCATTAAATTGCATCTAGAAAAACTTTCCAATAAAACCTTCTTTTGCTCCAAGTCGTTTATTTAACTTGTTTAGCTCCTTATCCATCGTATTTTGTAGAATTGCACGCTCCCACTCTTTTGCTACTTCATCAATTTCCTTGGAATTGCCATTTGCTGAAATTGGTATGTAAAGGAATTAATATATAAACCTTAAATTAAAGTAAACAAGTATAGATATTACAAAGAAAACAATAAATAAAAAGTATACAAGCACCATCAAAAACAAGAAATTTAACTTGCTAGTCTGATTTACAATGGAGCCACATGGTTGGAATAGCTAGGTTAGGTCCAAATGATGCACTTTTTGGACATGTTGATCCAAGTGGAATACAACTAGACAAAAATAATTAGATCTATTCTGACTGGAACAAAATGGAGACATGTTGAGACAGAAGCAAAAAAATTAACTATATAAAGAGGGAAAATGTTATAGAGTATAAAGAAGACAAATAAGATATTTAATATAGTACTTGACCATCTGTTTCAAATTTCTCCACTGCAGTGCCGCAATATTCATGAAACTCCTTGCAAAGATCCAATGATCATTGGTAGCCTCGAGTCAAGAATTCTTTCCTTGAGAGCCTACACAAATAGATCATATGGTTGTTCCTTGCAAATTCCCTATTCCAGATCATAAGATATATTGGAATAAGGATCAATAATTGAAGATCATAACACCTAATGCCATCCGCTAAAATCATCTGGAATAGACGGGGACATTTGGAGGAGGAAAAGATTAGAATGGTTGATTCGCTTACTGTTTAACGGATTAGAGAAAGCCTAAAATGAAGTAAATTAGATTGATTCGTTTACTATTCAACATAAATAATGCTAAAATCTTAATGCCCTAACCTGTATCAATAGAATATTTGTTGTTCTTTTTGTCCATTAGATCTACTATCTACTTCTGAACAAATCTCAAAAAATCTAGTTGAATCCATGGTTCTTCCCTCCTATACTGCACAAGAAGACGAAGTTGAAGCTACTCTGTTTTGCGCAGGAATAGAACAAGAAGACAAAGCTGAAGCTACACTGTTTTGCAGAGAAGTAGAATGAGAATACAAAGATGAAGCTACTTTGTTTTGTGCAGAAGTAAAATGAGAAGACAAAGTTGAAGCTCTTTATTTTGTGCAAAAGTAGAATGAAGATGAAGCAAAATGTATTATGCGTTCCTATGTATCATTCCAATTTTCAACATCCCTTTAATCAATTACAGAGCGCCCAACACAAATCAAGGTCTATCAAAAATAAGTTTTAGCAAAAGAATGCTTACTGGTAGAAGAATCCAAAGTGTGCCCTACACTGATAGAGAGAACGGAACAAACAAAGAGACCGGATTGACAATAAAGAACGATCTAGAATGAGCAGAGAGACCGTACTGGAACCAGCAACCCAGACGAGTGATGATGACGAGAAAGATAAACTCAAAAGAGCAAGAAAGAGAGACAGAGAAGAGGGAAGAGAGAATGGAAGACGAAAGAGGGAATAGGAGAGCTGAGAGAAAGACATGGGAGAAGGAATGCGCAGGTAATTTCATTTTCTCTTTATTTCTTTATTTTTCCTAAGTGGCCAACAAAATTTTAGAACTCGCCCAGTTTCATCATTTGTTAGTCAAAATTGAGGAAGTATTGCAATGGTTAACTAAAAAGCCGTCCCAATAACTTACATTTAAGCCACGGGCCATAAGACCGTAGGTACACTGAATGAGTGAAATGAGAATATTGCCACGAATGGTTTATTCGGTCGCTATATATAGTATTTTAGCCACGGTTTTTGATCCATTGCTGGAAAATCTGTGGCTAAAAATGATTTTTCTTGTAGTGAGGCCAAAGGCAAAGTGGGTTTCCATTTCTTAAACAACCTCCCACACATCACCGTTAGATGGTGTTACTAATAATTCCTTCTTTTCACTTTCTTTTAAAGTAGGTAGATGAATTCATTATTTACTGGTCTAAAGCTCTAATTTCCAATCTTCTCAACTAGCCTTTGAAAAGCTACGGGAACATATTCTATTTTTAAAGTGTTACCATTTGTATCTCTAATCCCCTCATAATAATTAATCCATCTTCTAAAGTTCATCATTTAGTGGAAGAACGGATTTCTATCTCCATCTATCTCTTAACCAGATCTCTCTTGATTTCAACTTCCATAGTTGTTCATCCTTAAGAAACAATTTTTCATATTCTTTGTTCAAGTTGATAAACTCAACAAAGTTCATCAGTTCATGATTTTGTTCTTGAAATTGATTGATTTCATCCTCCAACTGTTTTAAGCTTTTGACAGTAAATCCAAAAGAAGGTTTGTTCCACTCTTCTAGCATTATTTTCAACTATTTCAACTTGAAAAGTAATTTGTGTATAGATGATCCTGTAATGTTTTGTTGCCATTCTATTTTGATTATATATGTACATTTAAAGGTCTTTAGACCACATAGGCTGAAAGCAAAACTGTGTAGGACCTCTTCATTTGTTAAAATGAGTGTCCAGGATGATCATCACATGATCAAAATGAGTGGAAAATTTATTCATAACATTAGCTTCAAGGAACCATTGAAGCCATTAAGCGGAAGCTAGTACTTTGTCCAACATTTCTGGGACCCTATGACTACCTTGTTGATTATTTGACCACATGAAATATGAACCCCTACTTGTGACATCAGTTAAACTATGGTAGTCCACCACCTGAGTGCTAGGAGGGGGAGTGAGATTAGGGTCTATTATCCACATAAATTTAGTTGAGTAGTTTATCATTAAGATTACAACATAGAATCTAACTTGATCATTGTATACAACTTAAAGATAGCAAAAAGGTCCACAATTCACTTCTGTTAGCTCCTTCAAGATGGACAACTTGATCATTGTGGACGATTATTCTTAATTGTATAGAAGATGACTCTATGGTACTGGAATAACTTTGACCAACCAAAATCCAACTGTGAATCTATACTATATATAAAAGTGTGAATGTAGCGTGAAACTTTTTTTAGACTAAAATGACCCTCTATTTATTTATTTGAGAAAGGGTATAAAACTCATTTTATTATAACTTTAATGACTACTACAATTATCATTTTTGTATAGTTAATCCATCTTTAATTGTAAGGGTTGAAAATGTAACTTCAATTATTACTTTCCACCTCATTTAATTTCCTCTCATTAAGCCATATATTTAAGGTATTAAATCCTATTTTATCTTATTAAATCCTGTATTTTTAAGTTATTTTCACTAATAAATGCTACTAATTAGATCTATGTCAATATTTTTAACAATATAAACCAATATATTTTAAAACTGGCTCAAAAACAAGACCATTCTTTATCCAATTAGTGGCTAAGAAATTCAACCATTTGAATCAAATTGATCAACCTATGAAGTCATAGTTAGGTAATAAAATTTTTAAAATAGAAATAAATATATACATTTACAAAAAATAGACACATTTATGATAATTTTATTAATCAAGTTAAAAAAATAAATGTAATAGACAACAATTATTTTTATTGATAATGAAAATGAAATACATAATTTAGAACTGACCAAAAATGAAATATAAAAATTAATAATAAATAGTTCAACTTTTGGGTTAAATGTTTTAACCTTTAATGCCATAAATAAATTTAATAAAACATAAAAATAAAAAATACATAAATTTTGTAAAAAAAAAACATTTAGGCACATGTATAATATCATGTATTTATCATATTAAACAAAAAGTAAGTGTGACATATCATAATTATTTTTACATACAAAAAATTATAAAAAAATTGAATACAACTATAATTTATATTTACACTATTATTAAAAATATGAATAAGATTGTATAACTTTTTTTACTAAAATCAAAGTTTTAAAAACCAGCCCCAAAACAAAACCGATTTGGCATTTGGTTTTTGGGTCAACGGTTCAACCATCCAGTTTGAGTGGGTCAAACTGATAAGATATTAATGTAACCTTTATATTTTGATCATTAGATTAAGATTAGATTAAAGTCCAATGCATATATATATTATTATGAGAAGGGAGTTTGGGACTTTGAGAATGAGGCGGTTGGTTAAAGTTGAAAAGTGAAAAAAAGAAAGAGAAGAAGAAGAAGATGAAGAAACCACCATCGATGGCTATTTCCATATTCATCATTATCGCCACTACAACATTGTTTGCCCTCTTCTTACTTCTCTCTCAAATCCCAAATCGTTTGCTATATTGGTGTATCTTAGATTTTAATATACGATCAGTGCTTAATCTTTCATCTCTTGTATCATTTTTTCAATTTCTTCATTAGAGTTGCAATTTTTTTTTTGTTGTTACAACTTAAAAAGAATCACAAAAATGAAAAAAATTCAAAATCAAAATGGAAAAACTAAAAGCCCTCACTAATTTTGGCTATTGGGAATAATCACATAGGATTATGAGATATGAAATTTTCTTTTTCAAATTTTTTATTTTATAATTTCTATTTTAAAATTAATAAAAAATTTAGAATTAATTTGAAAGTAACCTGAGAACCATTAATCGGGTTACATTTTAATGGTTAAACCATTCGAGTTAGCGATTCTTTGACCATTTCAACATGTTTTTGTAAAGTAGCAATTTAAGGCCAAAATGGAACCAATGACCTGACCGGTTCTTGGGCCAAATGATTCGACCTCTAGTCTAGTTCGACTTTTAAAATATTGACTAAAATACTCATTTCTTGAATTTAGTCCCTATTTAATTGTAAGGTTTAAATTATAAATTGAACTACTATTTTTCACCTCATCCAATTCCCTCTATTTAAATCTAACATTTTTTAATAAATGAACAAAAGAAAAAAAAATACACCAAAAAGCCAAAACATTACAAAAAGAAGAGTCTAGTCAAGCAAATAGGCATGTCAATGATACTTGAAACTTCAAAATTCGATCTGATCACATATTTGGATGAAATTTTTTATGTAATCAGATTTGGATTTTGTAATATGCATTTAATTAATAATAAAAAACAAAAAGAAATATAAAAACAAAAAATAAAAAATAAATAAAGTTTATAGAAAATTTTGAATATATTATTATTATATTTATCATCATCTAGAATTGCCACATGTAAAATACATGCACACTTACTAATTTTAATAAATATCATATGTTTGATTAACACGTTTATGATACTGATTGATTGATCAAAATGTTTTTTTTTTTTTTGATATGATGTCTTTCCGGTATGATAGTCGAATGACTTGGATCTCTTAATCTAGGCGTTGACCATCAAAATAGCCCATTAATATTTGTCATTTAATCCCGGCCATCCAATATCAAGATTTCAACTATTTTAGCTCATCCCAACTTAATGAGATGCCAAATGAAAAGATCTAAGCCATTCAGGTTGTCTACTGCCGAACAGTGGATTAAACAAAACTATAGCATCATTTGGATGGTTGGAATTAGTTGATTGATCTGAAGATGCCATTTTGATGCCCAGATTTTAGACTTAGATGATATTTGGTGCATCACTTTTATTTGGTTTAGATTTTTTTTCTTCTATTACAAAATTAATTCGGTGCTTTACTTGAACGGCCAAGCTTAATTGAAATCTTGGTGCATTGCTTTAATGGCCAACAGCAACAGGCCAAAATTGATTCTTTTCTCGGACTGAGCTTTTGGAAAATTTAAATGGGCCTGGCCCAAAGTACGTGTGTGAACAGTGTATAGTTTGAATTCGCTGATCTCTAAACCTGCCTGTAACAGGTCAGATAATTTATTTTTTATTGGACCAATCTAATAATTATAACGAATTATTCAAATCTCATTTGAAAAAGTTTGGATCGAATTGGATCCAATCTAAAACCGGTCGATTGACACGCCTAGAGACTATTGTCGTAGCCCAATTTTGAGTTAATTTGATACATAATTGGGATTTTGGATATGTTAGATTTAGTGGAATATTGATACTCCATTTCAATGATGGGGATGCCAATTTGATGGCCCGGATTTTAGGTGTTGTTGGGTAAATCACTTCGTTAGATTTTTTAAAAGAATTGGTGCTTTGAATGGCTAGGTTTAGCTGAAATCTTGCATTGTTTGGATGGCCAAGATTGATTCTTCGCTCTTAGGAGATCATTTTGATAGTAATATTTTGTCTTCATTCGTACATTTTTTGGATGTGGTAGACTTGTTGAGTCTAGATACACCGCTTGAATGGTTGAGATTAATGCATGATCTTAAGAGAAGAGTACAAATACAAAAACCACTGCGCACACTTAGGTTCTCAAGATTAATTGACCAATCATGAAACAAGTGCACCTTGCGGAGAGTAAAATGCAATATTGTCTTTTAAAATAAAACAAGTGCACTTTAGGTTGTGTTTGGTTGCAGTGCAAATTTATTTGGATTAGTACAAATGCATGGGAGTGCAAATGTAAAAAATGCAAATTCTTATTTAATTTTGTTTTGGATTTTACTTTATTCTATTTCATGTCTTAATTTACTTCATTTGTACTGCAATCAAACAAATTAGGCTAAAATTTGAAATAAAAATACACTAAAATCATTTATACTGTCATGATTTTGCAAATTTACCAAACACAGCCTTAGGGTTTTGAAAATATCTAACATGAACATAGCTATATATTGTTAGCTCCTCTAACTGACTAGTGACAGAAAAGGTAGGGATGATTATTTCTAGCCATGCAGGCCTCCAAAGTTTTGGACTTTGCTAGGTTTTCTGTTCAGGCCCAGAAATCTCCAAGCCAGGTCTAGGCCCAATACTTTAGGCCTATCTCGGCCCACATGCTTTTTTTTTTTTTTTTTTTTTAAAGAAGTGAATTGATATCAGAATAGAGAGCACCTTCCAGAGAGTAACAAGCCAACCACTCGTGATTGAAGCTTTGGAGATATTCTGAACATCTGTTTCAATTGATGAGCCTTGAATGGGGGAGAAGACTACTGCTCTCTTTATAATTTGGATTAGCTGAACGCTTTAGCTGTTCAGTGGGTTGTCGAACCAATGATGAGGTTCTATGCCAGTAATAAGTTCATGGGCCCCACTGTAAAAGACACGGGACCTATGTATTTAAATACTAACATGGAACATTATCATTGGTTCCACAGCCCGCTGAACAGCTAAAGCATTCAGCTAAACCTGGCTCCTCTCTTTGGGAGCAAGTTGAATGGAGTTAGAACTCAGCTGCTTTTACTGAGGAGCTCATAATTTTCTCTATTGTGGCTTTCAGAAGCGTACCTTCATGAGACTTGATGACGCAGGTGATGTAAGCTTCCTTTGTGAGCTAACATCCCATATGGGGCTTAGGGTTTTGAAACTTTTTTTGATTAAAATATCCTTCATTTTGAAATATGATCCCTCTTTGTTGTAAGGACAAAAATGTAATTTGGCTATTATTATTTAGTTCATTCAATTCCCTCTCATTAAATCTCACATTTAAGATATAACTCCCATTCTCCCTCTTTGAATCTTATATTTAAAGTACTTTTATTTCTCATAACTAAATTCCACTTATTTGTCATATTAAACAAAAATAAGTATGATAAATAATAAATATTTTGTTGATGATAGAAGTGGAATATAAAATTTAAAACCAACAAAAAAAATGAAACCATTTTCCTATTCTCTCTCATTGAATCCCACATCTAATGTATTAATTCTCATTCTCCCATTAAATCCTATTCTTGAGGTATATTTGTTTTTTCATCATTAATTTTTATTAATTAAATCCACAATATTAATTTTAACAGTATAAAAATCAATATTTTGAAAAGTAACTTAAAATCAAAACCATTTTCTAGGTTGAATGACTGAACCTATAATGTCATAATTCAAGTAATAAGAAGTGAAAAAATATATTGAAAAACAAAAAGTTTTAACAATAGAAAATTTGCAGAAAATGTGGCTACATTAATGTGTATATTCATCACATTAAAAAGTAAGTGTGATAAATAATAGTTATTTTTTTTTATCGATGATGGAATAAAATTAAAATTAGAAGAAAAAAGAATTAATGTTTGAACCATGAACCCATTGACCAGGTTAAATGATTCAATGGTTTAATTAGCTACATCAATTTATACCTATGTTCATGCTAGATATTTGGTTAGGTGAGAAGTCGACTAATCTAACCTGATTTGAGCATAGGATAAAAAATTATTGATAAAAAACCAACGTTCTAAAAATCAATTGGAAGTGTATTTCCTCTTAATATAACAAGTCAATATGAAAATTATAAATTAAATAATAATAATAATAATATAACAGTTTTTATAAAATTATAAAAAATTGAGTATGACTTTAATATTATATATTCATCATATTAAAAAAAAGTATGAAAAATGAGATTGATTTTTATTAATGATGGAAATGGTTAAAACCATGGTTCTAAAACAAATGTTGACCTAGGGAGTCGAACTCTTTGACATGAATACCGGTCGCCTATTTAGTTCCATTTACCACTTGACTTGGCTTTTTTTGTAAAAAATCGTCGAATCAGTTAATGAACCATTGACTTGGGTGGCTGAATTGCTAATCCATTTGACCCAGACAATGGTTCATGATTCAACAAAAAAACATTTAAACTTTTTAATTAAAATAACAAAAAAGAGTAGAGAGAGATTAAAAAGGGACTAAGGAATAAGAGATCTTTGAGATTAGAGAGAGATATAAGATCTAAGAGATCTATTGTCATTGTCACCATTGCTAGTCATGATCATTGCTGCTAATACACAATCACTTCTACTAGTCTGTTCTTCTTTCTTTCTTTCTTATCTAACAATGTGTGTATGCTTGTGTGTGTGTGTGTATGTGTGTAAAGTACATACTAAAACAATTTGAGCCACTTAACTTGAATGGTTGAATTGCTAATCCAAAAATTGGTGGCCAAAACAACTCTGTTTATTGGTTTCCTTTTAAAACATTGGCTAACATGCAAAGAATAAGAATTAATGTCTTACCAATGTCCTATTAACCTAGTCAATTAGGTCAAAAGTTCAACCAATACATTTATTTGGTTGTTAACCAAGTCAATGGTTGGATTGAAATATACTTATGATTAAATTTATATAGGTGGTAGTTTAATCAAATTTGATTATTTGGTTCAACTAAAAAGCAACAAAACCACTAGTATATACCATGCCTTGATTACTTGTTGATGAGGGCGGATTTGGCCCTCTAGTGAAATTGTGACACCTGGCAACCCATGCAAACCAAGTGCAGCCTCTTGACAATTAGGCAGTTCGGGAAGCTTGGGCAGCTCGACAGAGCTTGCAACAGCTTGCCACTTACAGACAGCTCGGCATGGCTCGCCACTGGCAGCTCGGTAGAGCTTGCCACAAGTAGCTCAACTTAGCTTGGGGAGCTGGGTATAGCTAGGGGCAGCTCGGCATAGGCAACTCACCACAGGCAGCTGGTCACTCCGCAGGCAGCCTGGCGTCTTATGGAGAGCTCGCCACTTAGGGGCAGCTCGGCATAGGCAACTCGCCATAGGCAGCTGGCCACTCCATAGGCAGCCTGGCGTCTTGCGAAGAGCTCAACACTTAGGGGCAGCTCGGCGTATCGCAGGAAGATCTCCTGCCTGATAACTGTACCTGACAGATACGGAGACCTGCACCCACGTCTCTCACTAGGTGGCGCCGTGCCTACCAGTCCTGAGAGCTGTCCCTTGACTAGCAGAGCCGTACTCTGCAGCAACCGCCTACACCCACCACCTCATCTCTGGCAGTAACGGCTACGACAGAGAGACAGAGGCGGTTACGCCTAATTTGACAAGACACCACTATATGGGGACCCCCAAAGACAAGGGGAGAGAATGGAAAAATGGAGGTAATCCCTGCTTTCTAGCTCTCCCATTTCTCTCCAAGCTCTCTGCAATCAGAATGCTAACTTAGGCATCAGAGAGTCCCCGCCGAGTAAATACCCCCGGGTCCTCTGATTCAGTTCTCGTAGGTTCCTCAGCTCCTGCCGCCTACAAAGAGGAGGAAAAGATGGAGTTCTCGCAGGTTCCTCATCTCCCACCGCCTACAAAGGAGAGGAGATCACCTTATGTAGAGGGCAGTCGGGTTGTGCTACACCAGGGAGCTCCACCATCCCCTGAGTTATAGGCTGCCAAAGAACAGGTCAAATGACGAATTCACCCAGGTAGCTCACCACCAGGGAGCTCGTTACCAAGTAGCTCACCAGTAGGGAGCTCGTCACCAAGCAGCCCACCAACAGGGAGCTCATCACCAGGTAGCTCATCACCAGGGAGCTCGTCACCAAGTAGCTCACCAGCAGGGAGCTCGTCACCAAGTAGCCCACCACCAGGTAACTCGTCACTAGGTAGCTCATCACCAGGGAGCTCGTCACCAAGTAGCTCACCACCAGGGAGCTCGTCACCAAGTAGCTCACCACCAAGGAGCTCCACCATCCTCTCCTGGGAGCAGGTCAAATGATGAGGTACTTAGCAAAAAAAAATTGATACATTACAAAAAATTGGTACGTGACTAGAAACGGTTACATCACTTGTCTTTGTTTTTGCTCAGTTAACCTAGCCCAAGAGGGAGGTGAATTGGGTTTTATAGGTTTTTCCCCAACTAATGCCTTATCAAGCTCAATAAGTGCTAAACAAGAATAGTAAAAAGCAATGATATGAAGTGTTGTAAAAATAAAGCATTAAAAAATGCCACTAAGAAATAAAAAGAATGGGTACAAATAATTATGGTTTAAGTATTTGAAGAGACTAAAGATTATTGGAGAGAATCAATATAGCACAAATAGCTTTTTCAAATTTTTCTCCAATGATGAAACTCTTTTATCTCAAAATATCTTCAAACAAAGTTGCTTTGTTTCCATTTTTCTTTTTTCAGTTAGAACTATTTTAGCACAATGCATTTCCTTGAGATTTTCTTCTTAAATTCATGTATAAATAACATAAGTCATGCTTAGAGAGCTTGTGACTATTATAGAGTTGTTTGGAAGGGACTAAACTATTCTTATAAATGTTTAGAGGTTGTTCCTAACATTGTTGAAGGCTTACTGAAAAAGAAAAGAGCCATTTATCCTTCAAATGACCAAAAAACTTCTTGTTCTTCATGAATTATTTGATTGGTATGACCAAGTAGTTGTTAGCTTCAACCTTGTCAAGAATAGGTAGTTGACTACTTGGTTCAAGTAGGTGACTACTCACAAGAGAGAATATTTTCTCTCTAGTAGTCGACTACTACCTCATGGTAGTTGATTACTTCAAGCAATATGTTCTCGGGTGAATATATATAGTTGAATATCCTTATGTCATTAGTTGATTACTGACCAAAGTCAATGTGACACCAGCTCATTTATCACAGATAGTTGACTATTGCCTAATGGGTAGTTAACTATTTGGTGACACTAGTCTTGGTTGTCATAGATAGTTGACTACTATCTTATGGGCAATTGGCTAATGGTTATGTCCAACCTTAAAAACTTTATGCAAATGAATCCTAAGGCCAAGGAGTCAACTTCTCAAGCCTTCACAATTAGAAATTTCACAATTAAAGCTTAGTTAATCATTTGGAAAAATCCTAGCTATTTAATCATTAGTTTCTAAGGTTTTGGTCAAATCGAGGTACGTTAGTTAATCCCATGTTATGCATCTTGCATATAATTATATCAAACCATAAATAAATAAAAATAAGTTGTAGTCTTTAAAACTTGATGTTTCTTTCTTCTTCTTCTTTCCCATTATAGTATAACTTCTTGCCTGGAGAGTGTTTAATCCATCAATTGGTACAAGTGCCCCTCTTTTCCTTGAATCGTTAGTGATCTCAACTATCCTCTTCAATTCAATATGAAAAAATATTTGATACAACTACAAACTTATCTTTTAACAAATGTAAGTGCTCTCAATGAATTTGTTATTATCGAAACACATAAGGTCAGCATTTGTTTTCATAGGATCTACAATGAACACAAGTTTGCAAACTTGATTATGTGACCAATCATGAATAAACACGATGATGTTCCATACACATGGGGCTGACAAAACATGTGGATTCCATTTATAAGGAACACTAGTGTGTCCACTCATGATTGATCACACATGTAGGTTCAGAGACTTGTATTTTCACTAAATTCAGAATCATCTTTGTTGCGTAGGTTTTGATAAGGATGTCGAAACTGTCACCAACATCATAATCATTATCACTTTCAATTCATCTAATTCCCTCTTTTTTAAACCTATGATTAAAGTATTAACTTCCATTTTCTCTCATTAAATCCTAAGTTAAATTTGTTTTTCACCATTGAATTTCACTAATTTTGTCTAAAAAACCACTAATTAGATATACATGTTTTTGCCAAATAATTTTAATAGTATGAAAAACTATGTTTTAAACCCAACCAAAAAAATAAAAGCATTCTTTCATTTAGGTTGTAGGTTAGTGGTTCAACCATATTATTCGAATCACAAATGAGTCAATCCATGATGCCATAATTAAATAAAAATACAAAAAGATAAAAAATTATGAAAATTTTGTAGAAAAATTAGAACATTCTAATATTATAAATTATAGAAAAATTGGAATCACAAATAAGCATGCTGAATAAGAAGTAGATTTATTAGTGATGAATATGACAATATTTAGAATTAATTATGAAGCAAAATTGTTTTATTGTTCAAAAGGTGGATAAGTGGTTCAACTGTCTAGGTTAAATGGGTTAGTCAATTCATGACATCATAATGAAATAATAATATTCTTAAAATAAATATAAGTTCAAAAAGATTATAAAATTGTGGACATGTCTCTATTGTCATGTATTCATCATAATAAACAAAGCTTATTTTTATTAATGATGAAAATAGAATACGATATTTAAAATCAACTACAAATGAAACCCATCTTCTGTTGGGGTGATGGGTCACTGGTTTAAACATTTAAAATTGATTAGAAAAAGATTAGGCACATTTCTATTCTCTCATATTATTTTTTTTGTGCAATGTAGGAAAGGTAAAAATGGAGATTTTTCTGAAGAAGATAGTTCTGCTAGAAAGAACTCAAATTGGAAAACCTTTGGCCAATCAATCTTGCCCCCCAACTAGTGAATTTTGATAAGTACCACTTGATTGGTTACAAGTTTTTTCAGTATCATAATCAGACTTATTTTATTCCATAAAGTTGCATCTTTTCTCTACTTCACATGGCATATTTTAAAGGGATGGTAAGATTGGAGCATCATTTGTGGTGAAGCTAGAAACACTCTATTGTGAATAAACCAAAAGGATTTGCCTCTCTCCTACCAAGTTGTAAAGGAGGTAGCATAGATTCTTCAAAGGGATGTAGTCTTCCCAAGGAAAAATCTGACAACATTTTTGGCTCTAACAACCCCTAAACTTTGCAAGAAGGCCAATTTCGACCATAAAGAATACAAAACTACATTTTCAACCCTAAACTTTGGTGAAAATGCCATTTGTAGGCAAAAATAGACAACATTTGAAATGATGTGGATGGATCCGTTAGACAATGAATAAAATAATAAAAATATGCTTATGTGTCATTGCTAAAGTTTGAAGTAGTCACTTTAGAACCTAAAGTTTGAAAATTGGCCACTTTAGACCCTAAAAAATCTATTAGTTAAAAAATACATTTTATTAACCTTGAGATAAATTACTTCAAGGATTTTTATCAAATTAGAGTCATTAAAATAATAATAGTTAATTTAATAGCAATTAATTAGTAAGAATTAAGAGTAAATTATTACTTAAACAAGAACTTAATTAGCGTAATAATAGTAAATTTACAACCATTTAATTTTACTTAATTAACTTAGTAACTCAAATTTCTAATTAAATTAATTTACCTAGTTTCTTTAATTACTTTAATTACTTATTTTACTTTACTTAATTAACTTAATTTACTTATATACCTTAATTAGCTTTGATTGTTTAGTTACTCTATTTACTTAGCTTAATTTACTGAATCAATTAGCTAATTCACGTAATCGGCTTAATTTACTTATTTATATCAATTAACTTTGTTTATTTAATTTACTTAAATTAATTCCCCTCTGTTTTTTTATGTCAAGATACAAAAATAAACCTATGTCTTCTTTCTTGCTTCCTTCAAATTCAATGGGGGTGCGGAATGGGATCTGGGCTTGAGAACGGGGGTGCGGGCCTCATAGCTGAATGCTATCATGGAGCTGTTTCATATCTCGATGGGGTTTACTTGGATTCCTCAAAACCTGATAGCCAAATTTGAACCCTTTCCCCTTTTGCTGTCTACTCTTGTGCTTCTTTTTTCAAAACACTTACTGACTATTTGGGACCACCTTTTTTCACAGCCCTTAGTTAATTAATAGTCAATTAGTTAATTCACTTTATTGCATATTGCATGGTTTTAAGTCATCGTTGACCTAACAAATCATTTGTTCTAGGAACCCGTCAATTGTCTACTTCCATTTTGTACTTGGCTTGGAATTGTGAAAAAAGCTTTGACTTGGTCAACAAACTACTGATCCAGATGGTTGAATAACCACTAAACTATTTGATTCATTAAATGGTTTTTGGGTCATTTTTCAAAACGTCATGGTTTGATCCATTTGGACTAGACAATTGAACCATTGGCCTACAAACCGATGGCCAAAGTGATAAATTGGTAAATAAGTAAATAAAGTAATTAAAGAAATTAGGTAAATTAGCTTAATTTGAAAATTGAGTTCCTAAGTCAATTAAGTTAATTAAGGAAATTAAGTGATTGTTAATTTACTATTAGTTACACTAATTAAGTTAGTATTTAAGTAATAATTTACTCTTAATTGATGTTAATTATCTACTACTAAATTAACTATTGTTATTTTAATGAATCTAATTTGATAAAATCCTTGAAGTAATTTGTTTCAAGGTTAATGAAAATTATTTTTTAACTAATAGATTTTTTAGGATCTAAAGTGGCCTATTTCCAAACATTAGGGTCTAAAGTAGCATTTTCAAACTTTAGCAATGCCACATAAGCAAGTTGTTATTATTTTACTCATTGTTTAATGAATCCACTTAAATTGTTTCAAATGTCATGTGTTTTTTTACTATGAATGGCCATTTCACTAAAGTCTAGGGGTCAAAAATGGACTTTTATTTATTCTGTAGGATCGAAATTGGCCTGTTTGCAAAGTTCGTGTTATTAGAGTACAAAATCTACAAAGAAAATGAGAGAGACTTGATTTGAGCATATATACTAATCCTACAACTAATGATCTCTTCAATTCATTATAAAAAGTTCATGGGCGTAGAAACGACCACCATGCCCCGAATCTAGATAGGTCAGCAAAAAATATCTACTTATAATTAGTTTAAGCATGGATCCACCCCTATGTGATCCAATGGAGTGGAGCCTAATCCAGTGATGCTTTCTTTTCATCATCATCATCATCATCATCTTCTTCTTCTTCTTCTTCTTCTTCTTCTTTTCTCTTTCTTTTTTCTCACTTTCTACTTTAACTAGCCACCTCCTTCTCCAAGTCTCAAACTTTCCTCTCATAATAATGTATAGTCATATATATATGATGGACTTTAACCTAATCCTAATCTAACTGTAAGAATAAAAAGTTACATTATATTTTACATCTTATTGGTTTAACCCACTACCTTCTCAAAGTTATGATGGACTTTAACCTTCTCACAGTTACATTATATTTCTATTTAAAAATTTTATTAACTAACTATGAGTTCATATGTTGATCAATTTGATTTGGATGGTTGAATTGTTTAGCCACCACTTGGATAAAGAATGGATTTGTTTTTGAGTCGGTTTTTAAAATATATGGGTTTATATTGTTAAAAATATTGATATAGATCTAATTAGTAGCATTTATTGATGAAAAATAACTTAAAAATATAGGATTTAATAAAAGAAAATAGTATTTAATACCTTTAAGTATAATAATTAATTAGAAGGGATTAAATGAGGTGGAAAGTAATAACTGAAGTTATATTTTTAACCCTTACAATTAGAGATAAATTAAATACACAAATATAGCCATTGTAGTATCCAGTAAAGCTGACATTAAAATTATAATAAAATAACTTTTATACCCTTTCTTAAACACATAAATAGAGGGTAATTTTAGTCCAAAAAAGTTTCATGCTTCATCCACACTTTTATATATATATAAAATAAAATTTAGTGTTAATCACAAATTACCACCATGTGCTTTTGGGTTAGTGACACTTGGTCTCCCAAACTTTCATTTACAACAAAGAACCCCTGAATTTTCAAATTCCAACACTTTGCCCCCTCTATTAGCATTCTCTCATTTAACTTCAAAAAAATTCTAATGTGACTGTCGTGTTCTTGTTAAACATATATAATTCCCCAAACTATTCTTTCCTTAATTTGTGGGACCATTTCCCCCTTTTTCTTACGTGTTATTATAAACCTTTTACTTATGTTTCTTTTTTTTTCATGGTCAAATTAATTAACATAGTGCAAATTAGTTTAGTCATCAACGCATTGTCAACGAAGGTGAGATTTGTTGCATCATTCATAAACATCTTTTGTGGCTTTTGTTAGGCTTTGATAAGAAAAATAATGATCATTTACTACATTTTGGGTTAAATTTAGCGTTTATTCTAGAATAGGTGCTTTGCCTTGCCCAATTTTCATGATTTTGAATGATATCTTCTCACCCATATGAATCTCAAATGGGATTTCCTACTCACTTTTCCTACCCACTTTCTACTCATCGTGAATTGCAGCCACACATCTCTATCATGAATTGAGAGATGTGTGGTTGCAATTCATGGCTGGTAGAGGGTGGGTAGAAAAAGTGAGTAGAAAATCTGGGTTCTATGAATATTGGAAGACATTTTAGTAAATTAACTTTCTCAATCCATTTAGGGCATAGTTTTGGAAGCTGAGATTCCAAGGGGTCTTTGTGTTAGATGAAAATTTGAAGGGTTAAGTGTCACTACTCCAAAGTACTGGGTGGTAATCTGTATTTTTTCCTAAAATTTATAATGTATCTATTAGTAAAATTGTTCGTTTGAATGTTGTTTATTTACAAAAGAGGCAAAGGTATAACAAAATGTTATATTGAATTCATTTTATTAACAATATATAATTTCAAAATAACTTTAAACTCATTTTATTAAGGAAAAATCTATGATGCCGAAAAGGTTTTGACCAATCACAATCCCACCTGAATTTTGATGAAAACCCACCTTATTGGTTCCTATTTTTCTGTTGCCCATTCGATTGGTTGTAAGTTTTTTTAGTATCAAGTCTTTCTGGCACCATAATGAGTAGGAAAACATTCGAAAAAGAAAAAATATAAAGAAAAACCTCCTCTAAAGTTTCTAATAAATGCTAAAACCCACCCTCGATTATATTTCATTTCAAATCCAGTGTGATAATGTAACAGTTTTCTCTCCTGGCTCAGACCTTCTGATGTTTTGGTTATCTATTGGATTCCTTTTGGTTGATCTTTCAGGTTTGATGTTTATGTATATTCTATAGTTGCTGTTTACTGGTTGGTTTTCGAGGTTGGCCTAGCATTTATCTTGTAATCTTTTTTTCTTAAAAAATATTTAATTATTACCAAAAAAGTTTCATTGACTGTCACTAGTATAGATTGACATTAAGTTGAATTTAATTCTAATTAAAAAGGAGCAGTTACACTTGCTTGGGTTGAGCTTACAATTTAAAATGCTTACAACAAACACAGAAACGGTTATAGTATTCCAATTAATGAGCAAGATTGTTTGTATAACTCAGATTTCCTACTTTCTCTTCCCATGCCCTACCCACAGTACACTGTAGCTGCTCATCTCACAATACTTACTTCAATTCAAGGCGAATAGGGTGTGAATAGAGAATTGTGGGCAGGAAATTAATCTGAATTGTTGTTTGTAGGTTTTTTCACCTATTACTTTTTTGGGATTCTCTTAAACTTACCCTCACTTTTTTTGTTTTTGATTAGAGTACAACAGGTGCATGCTTGAGCTTGCATTCTGTCAAAATTTGAACGAACCCAGCACAAAAGCCAAAACTCAGGCAAACTTGAATTACTCCCTTACTTTTTTATACCTCTAGAGACCCCCGCCAGACACTTTTTATTTTTAAAATGAAAATCTTCCATTTTGGTCTCCTTTAGTGATTATGATAGAAGTGGTCCATATGCACCATTTGGGTTCTGATTGGCTTTTTCGGCAAGTCTATGTAGTTGTATAAAAAAAAAAAAAAACCTTGAACAAGCAATTATCCTATTAATTAATTTTAAGATAAAAGTATACTCCTGATTCATTTCTTTCCCCTATTGTATGCTTTTCTCTCGTTCCACAACCCATCAATAATCTATTTCACCTTTTCATTTGTTTTTTAGTTAAAATAACCTCTAGGAGTGTTTATTATGACTCGGGATCTCCTGCCCACAAAAACTCTACCCACGTCTACTCATAATACACTATCCTATGCATAATACCATGTAGAAGGATGAAATGTTCTCCATGTGTAACTGGGATGTTATTAGACCTATTCATGGGCCGGGCCGGGCCGAGATCAGGTTGGGTTTTTACTCTTCATAAACAGGACTTTTTTAGGCTCGAGCCCAAGCCCGACTCTAATAAAAAGCCCGAAGCCCGACCTATTGCTGACTTAACCGAAAGATGATCGTTTGGTGCTGAGTTTGCGTTGATAAAGCATAGGGAGGAAGAACCCTTATTTAAGGAAACCCAAAGAAGAAAAGAGAATTGAACGAGCGACCATAGGAGAGAGAGAGAGAGAGAGAGAGAGAGAGAGATAACTCTTGTTTAACTGGATTGGATGAAGCTTGCTATCCCGTTAGGATTCTCCACCGACAACGATCTTGGCAGCAATGTCTTGTTTGATAGAGTGAGGGAAGAGCGGACGAACCTTGCTATGCATCACTATTTTCTACCGGTGGCGATCTTGTGACAACGATCTCGTTCAACAGAGTGAGGGAGGAGCAGATGAAGCTTGGTATTCTATCAGCCTTCTCTACCAATTGTGATATTGTTTGGCTGAGGGAGAAAGAAATTTGAGAAACCAAGAGAAGAGAGAATTGGGGTTCAGCTAAGACTAAGAGAAAGAGACGAGTGAGAAGAGAGGGGTTAGGATATATAAGGTTAGGGTTTTTTGGGTTTAACCTATAGGTTGGCTCGGGTCGGGCTATTTTGGCAAATCCCGAGTCCGGCTCGAATTTATTGCAGCCAGACTTTTTGGTTCAAGGTCAGCCCACAGGCTCAAACATTTGTTCAAGCCCGTCTGGGGGCTGGGTCGGCCCGTCGACCACCCGACCCATGAACAGGTCTAGATGTTATGTGGGTAGACGTGGACAGAGCTCTTGTGGGCAGGAGATTCGGACTCGTTTATTATTTGGTCTATACCACGAAACTGAACTTTGGTTTGATATGAACTTTAAAACTGATTGGAAAAGTTTTAAAATTTGTTTAAGGTTTTGATTCAGATTTTTAAATTTTAGAAACCAGACTAATAAAATGGTTTGGTCTAACTCAATTTTTATCCTGAAAATGGTTTTATTTCGTCCGAAATATTCTCCAAACCAGACTGAAGCTGACTGTAAATCCCCTACAAACGAATGGTTGCAGGTTCTTTTGTTTAAAGACCAGGATGAAAAGAGGGGTACTATGGTAATCATACATAAAAATATCGAAGGACTCCTGAGATAGGGTAAGTTTAAGAGAATCCGAAAAAATGTGAGTGTTGTTTCCCTTAAACCCTAGTTTTCTTTTTATCATCCAACTTGAGTTTTCACTTTTTTTTTTTTTGAAGCCTGGGTTTTCATCACTTTTCAGAAACGCATGAATGAAATCATCTCAATTCACTTTTCTAACCATAATGTATGAAATAATTTAAATGGAATCATTACCAGAATTCAATAAAATATTAGAAACGATTTCACTTTTGGGAATCACAAGCTAAGATGATATAATTCCAATTCTTTATTAACATTCCGTTCTGTATATAGTTGGTTCTCTTAAGTCTTAATCCAGCAAAGTTAAACTAATACGACCAGAGGTGGTGATGGTGGTGGTTGTTATTACATGCAAATTAAGCTGAGTTAACATCCTTGGGTCTTATTCTTCTCCTTCTGAAACGCCCAGAATTGTTCTTTTGGAACGTTGCAGATCGTTGTCTTGCTTGAAATGGTGACAGATCTCTTTGCAATTAGGCCTACTACTGACAGTGGTGGTAGTTACACTCTAGGACAATTACCAGGTATTATTCCCTAAACGCAAACTGCCATGGTTGTTTGTCTGAAACATGGATCTTTCTCTCCAGAGTTCAATTCTAAAATTTCTTCTTACATCCCTTGATTACGATGGATCTGAAGCAGACCCAGTGATGGAATCAGGCCTGAATTTCCACCGAACCAGCTTGTTTGGGTCCATATCGATCTGCAAATGGGTCCCATCTGCTTTCCCTTGAATCAGAACCGAATCAACCAGAATCCATCGAAAGTTTAGTCTCATTAGCTCTAGAGAAATGAAGACAGAACAAAGAACATGAGAAATACAAAGCTCGAGAACCAAAAATGGGACCCCATTAGAATGCCTTTATTCCTGCTGGAGCTTTTTCCTTACGTGATCCAAACAAAAGTCCACCTAGCTACTTGAAATTGAAACAAATGCACTGTTACTGCTGTCGTTGTTTCTTTTTCTTATAGCAAACAAATTATCATAAAAAGAACACAAGTTTAGTTTAGTCCGCCATGTACTTAGTTAAGCTTCTGATACTATAAAAACAACAACATTAACTGATACAGACAGACCTACCTGAGTTTGAAGAGCTTCAGAGAGAGAGAGCGAGAGAGATGTTTAGAATAGATGGGAGAATGTTTTGTTAGAATGACAGGAATACACAAACACGAAACCATCTCTAAATATTTATTTATCATTTAATAAACAAAGCAAGCGAAAGAGGTTGGTTGGTTTTATCGATTAGCTCTCAGACGCCGATGAGTTCTGTTGCAGCGGCAGCGGCAACTCCAGCTGCTGGTGTGGCTGAATTCTCTCTCTTGCGCTGCGCATTCTTGTTGTTATGCATCCAAACCTTGAGCACGTGACGCTTCACTCCAACCTCCGAGCAGAACTGGTTGAGCGCCACGTCATCATGCTTCTGTATTCTCCATCCAAGCTTCTCCGCAAACTCCAACATCTTATCCTTCTGCTCCTGCGTAAACTTGGTCCTGAACCTCTTGTTCTTCACCGACGACCCCATCTGCACCTCGCCTTCCTCCGGCGTCTCCGACCGTCGATCTTGATCGCTCTGCTGCTGCTGATACTGCTGATACTGCAGATTCCTCATGTCAACAGCTCCCATACCACCAACAACAGGCACACGTTGGTGCACTGGCACTGGAAATGCTGGAATAGGAGGAAACCCACCACCTCCCCCTCCACCACCACCCATCTTCGGTCTCTCCCACCCAGGATTCTGTGCGGGTCCTACATGATTGTACAGCACCATCGGTGGCGGTGGCGGAGGAGACTGGATGTGATGCAGGTACCGCTGCTGGAACTCGGCCGTGCACCCACCGGGAAATTCTTTCCGGTGAAAGCTCCTGTGGCAACCACATGCTGCGCACCTCATAGACTCCTTGCTCCCTTCCTCACCCGCCGCCATGAACTCCCCACACCCATCGTAGGTGTGGCCACCGATCGACGCCGAGTGGTTCCTCTGACATTCCTTGTACCTAATAGCCCTTCCCACGGAACCCATCATCCTTCCATTACTGCTGCTAACCTGCTCCATCACTGGTTCACCCACGAACCGTCGGTTCGTCTCGACCGGCCTCATTCCACCCTCGTCACCTCCTCCATTCTCCCTCTCGGGTTTGCCGCTCTCCATGTGACCGTACGACACCATGCTTAAATCCATCCTCTTACTTCCTTCCTCCCCCTCCCTTCCAGAGTTCTTACTTCTTAGAGAGAGAAAGAATGTGTCTGAGAGAGAGAGAGAGAGATTTGGGAGAAAGACTGCGAGGTTAGAGCGAGAGAGAGATCTTGACTTCAGATAAATAACAAAGGTAAGAATTTGCATAAAATGACTGAATTGCCCCTCTGTTAATTCAACGGAACACTGCTAAATTTCACGGAACTCCGCCATTGTTTTGCAAGCATGAAGGGAAGATTAAAGACGGGCGTGGCGAGATTATAGATCACGTACGACCCGACACGTGGCGGTAATTAGCTTTTCCGTTGACCATTGGGATTTACCGGGATTTAGCGGGATTAGGTCGTCAAATGACTGCAGACGTGGCACTTCATCATTGGACAACATTGACTTCACTCACGCTCGTGAAACGTCAATATCTGAATTGTCAGGGGCTGGGTCCCACCACGTGGATTTGATGGTGTGGGGAGGGAATCGGACGGTCGGAAGGGGCTAGCGTCGCTGACGCGATCCACTGTATGGGACTCCTGCGGTTTTCTCCACAAGTCACGCTTTTTCCGCCATGCCGAGTGGGACCCACTCCTCGGGCGTGGTTTTCGAGGTAACAGGCACCACCGTCCATGGCCAGGAGCCTTCTAATTACTGACACCAGACGTACCTAATAATCTCCTTTCCCTCTTCGTTTTGTTTATTCCACGGATATTACACTCGCTCACCTGCTTCATGTCTCACCATTAAAAAATAGGGTACCACTTCCCCACGGTCGAGTCGGATCCAAATCATGCCCTGAAAGCGAACACATCATCTTGACCGTTGATCGAGCATAACGCAGTGGTGTATTGATACGATCTGAATCGTTGACTTGCCAACTCGTGGGAATTTATGCACTTATTTGTGGTTCTTGATGTGTAGTGTAGTGGGGGGCTGGTTGGGGGCATAGGTCGTAATGATTTGGTACTCCGCGGATCATGGTTGCGGGTCCCACCGGGAAGGTGGTTCCGATACTATGACGCCAGCAGCAGTTCTTAACACTTGGGAAATAGAGCCTCTTATAATCTACATGACATAAATTCTGGCATGCTGCATTTACTTTTCCTGTTACGGAGATGATGGTGAGAAGTTATTGGTTGCGGGCCGTGTCTTATTTAGTTCAATGGGCCTTTTAATATCAAGTGTGCTGATGGATTTCCAGTGCGAATCCGACGATTGCAATCTAATGATGAAGTTAAGTTCTCTCGAGTGGGACCCACTGATTAGACAGCCCAAATTCTAGGGTTTTCTTCCTCTGTGTATTAATACCGCTACTAGGACTGGGGTTCCAATTTTCTTTGGAGTTATCATGGTTTTGAGGACTAACCGGTCCTTGGCCTTTCGTTACATCGTGGTGACGGTGTCATGTAAGTATGGGGACTGGGGAGGAGACAGAGAGGATATTCTGGCGGGCCAGCTCAGTCCAACCCAAATTTAGGTTCAGCTGGGCCTGGCCTAGTGGAGATTTCAGACTTCAGAGGATGGTTAGCCTGAGATTTTCTGGGCCAATCAAAATGTGGGCCAGCCTAATGTCAAGATCTTTTCAAATTGGTTTATTGTGAACCGGTTTTCAAGTCGGTTCACATTGGTTTCAAAATTTTGGAAAACAAAGAAAAAAAATTAAAAAAGTTGGTCAATGATTCCTCATAGGAAATTAATATAATTGCTGAACGGGCTGAACTCAATTTGTCTAATAATAGGAGTCCAGATTTGTTCTGAATACCGGGCCATGTAACCAGTTACAGTAAAACACGCTAGTTTTTTTTATTTATTTTTTAAATGGGTCCACGTAGGCATATGGGCCCACATCATAAGTGGGTCCTCTGTCTATGAATTATGAAACACTAGCATTTTTCACTCTTGATTGGATATATTGCCCATTATACAAGTATTCTCAGCAGATCCTGAGTGGAATAATAGGGGCAAGCTCCTCAGTTGCTGAATAGCTTGTCTGGTTGATTAATTTACCTTTTGTATATTTTATCGAAACTATTTTATTCAGCTTGTCAATTTAACAATTATTGAACAGTCAAAAATGGCTGAACTGAATGACTTATTGCTGTACTTTTTGATGAATAAAATAGTTAAATAATAAAAAATTTGAGGGTATAGTAAGCAACACAAAGAAACTCAGTTCCAACCATTAGAAAAAGCTCACAACCTATTTAGTGATTTAGTTAATAAAAGACAGAAACAATTCATTCCATGGTTTAAAAAAATGACCCAAAAATAAAACCATTTTAGTCGTCGGTTTATGAGTCAACGGATTGATTATCAGGTTTGATTTACCGATTCAATGATTTTTGATAAAAAACCAATAAACGGATCGATGGATCGACAGTTCAACTTACTAATTCAGCAATTTTGACCAAAAACCAAATTTAGAATAAAACAAAACCAATTGTCTGAATAGTTCTTAGACCGAACAGTCCGACCATCCAAATCAACGGGGGTTCAAAAACCATAATTCATTCAGTTCAGCAAGTTCAGCTATTAATAAAAGGACATGGAGATTTTCTCTACATGTGCCTGGCTGCCCGCATTGTTGGAGTCAAGATATTTCATTCGGGTGTAATTCAAAAGAAAAATAATAATAACAAATAAAGAAAAAAAAGGAAAACTTCATTTGAAGGGGGCATCTATTAAAATGGGACCCACCACCTATCACCCTCAATAGCAAGGGACAAAACTTTGGGGTTTGGCTCAACCCTTTGTTTGCCCATCTGTTTTTCATTTGTGCTGTTTGTATTGTGCAGAGCACTCATGACACACTTTTACAAAGTCAATAACAGTGTGAGTGGAAAACCACACACTGCGCTTTATACGTCAGCAATCCCAAGGGTAGGTTGTGAGGAGGGTTATCAAATTGCAGGGACTGAAACAAAAAAGTAAACCAGAATTTACAGTCTGCCTATTTGCACTCCTCCGCATCAACAAATTGTGTAATTTGTATTTATATTTGTATTTATATTCTTTACAAACTGAGCCAAAGTTTTAAACTAAAGATTACAAATCCAAAACCCTAATTAGTCTGGGTTAGGAATGTTATCACAAGAGTAGCTTTGCTCTCTAACTCATCACCTGTACAGCTGTACTTGCCACCATTTGGAGTAGCTTGGTTGGGGGCTAGAGAACGTCTGGTTGCAGTTTAAACTCATCACATGTACACAGGGCTGGAGTCAAGAGAGGGCCCACAGTTTTGACAACTCTCTAGTCTATAATATAAATTGGGGTGATGGGTGTGGGCCCTTACTAATGGAGTGGATCTTGTATTTTGTCTCTGCATATACACATATCCATGGATCTGGCATGGTTATACTTACATTGTCAGAACTGTATATGACATGAAATAAATTTTGAAAAATAATATAATATGGATATTTTAAAAGCTATAAATTATTATAAGAATTAAAAATGTTCTAAAAACGTTATCATCCTCTGAAGACTTGTCATAATTATATGGGGTCATTTACATGAATCTTGTTCCATTTAGTGTCATGTTTATCATCAAATTATGGGTCCTTAAATCATTTATTACTTCCATCTAAATCCTTTCCGTCTGCTGTTTGGATTCTTCTGACCCCTTGTAATTGATCACTTCTATCAGATTTTAATGTAGCAAATATATGCAATTGACAGATTGGTTGATTATCTTGAACCATTTTATACTTTATTGTCTTAAAATAGGTATAATAGAAGTTTAGAAAATGTAAGAGATACAACTTATTTCTCATATAAGTTGCATTTATATAACTAAGAGGTAGAACTAATAGAAGTTATTTTAATTTGCTATTTTACAAGGAATATACCACATTGTTTTCTACCCATCACCCTTTGTTAATTTGGGTTACCATTAGTATATGAATATGGCATAGAAGATCATGTACAATGTAAGAAGAGATGATCTATTACAAGTTGAATGGGCTAAAAAGGCTAAGTACAAAGTAGTAAGAATTGAATTAAGCATTCACAATTGTAATGGATATGGCATTATATAGAATGTAATGGCAAAATGAACCCATATGATTAGAATATGGCTTAAATGATGATGTTTAATATATATTATTCTTAATTCTACATGTAATTTCATATCGAGATAATCAAAACCCCAAGTGGAATACTTCATTTTCTCCCTTGTACCTATAGTTTCTTTTCTATATTTTTGACCTCAGTACTAATGTTTATGAGAATTGATGAGAAGAGTATTTCTGCCAGTTGGGCATAGGTTGTGTTTAGTTCTATGGGTATTTATTGAAAAAATGCGACCACATCAATGCCACATAGGCGTTGACATTTATTGCATATGAAACAAAATGAAACAACTGTTTGGTTTTAATGTTTATCAAACAAATGGTAGAAAAAAGAAATGCTTTGATTTTTGTGCATGGGGCATTTGGGGAAACATAAAATTCTTGTTTCTCCCAATGCCCCAGCATTTCTTGAAACCAAATGCTAATGTGTCACACTTTAATGGGTATTAATCTGAGGTGGAGAGTAAAAAACGTTTAAGAGGTATTCTTTTTTTGGATTTTGAGAGAGGGGAAAGTTGGTCAATGGGATTTTGATTCCCATTGACCAAGTATCCCATGTTCTTTTTTTAGATTTATGTGGAGACTAAGGAAAGTTTATTTTCCTGGGTACCACTTGCTCCATTAATTGATGCCCATTTCCTAGGTGGGTATTGGTAAATAATTTTTCCACCTTGAGAAAATTGCCAACACTTGAATGGGACAAAAATGCCCCTTGTAATAATATATTTTTATGACTAAAATGGTTATTGGTAAATGCACTTACCTGGGTAAGTGCTTCCTCGACCTTAAATTAAAGTTCAACCAAATAACAAAAACAGGAAACATTTAAAGTAAAAAGGTATAAATAAACATTTAAAATGAAAAATTACAAGTAAATGATATATCCATAAACACCCACAAAATAAAAAAATAAACATTTAAAATAAAAATATATATTATTCTTAATTCTACATGTACTTTAATTTCGTATTGAGATAATCAAAACCCCAAGTGGAATACTTCATTTTCTTCCTCGTACCTATAGTTTCTTTTCTATATTTTTTACCTCAGTAAGCTAATGTTAATGTGGGTTGATGAGAAGAGTATTTCTGTCGGTTGGGCATAGTCTTTTTATTGGTGGAGTAATTTTTTTTTGTTAATTTGAGTTTTTTTTTTACAAATTTACTATATTTATACTAATAATCTTTAATAACTAATACAATATCTTTCTACACAATGATTACAGCGGGCCACGTACTACATTTTTCTTTTTGTTTCTACCACTAAAAACAGTTTTATAATATTTCTCTTTTTAGCCTTTTCTTCTCTTTTTCCTTCACTTTGTTTATTGTTGTCATGAGATTTTTCCTGAAAAGATATTCAGTCCTGTTTGGGAGGGCCAAAGCACAATGGTTTCTACTTTTCGGAGGTAAGCCCCACACTTACAGCCTATAAGCTATGTTTGCTGAAAAATCTAGAAAGCCCAAATCGTCTCCCAATATGTCATTTGAAGGTCTACTTTAGTAGACAGCCTTTATGTGGACCCCACCCTGTCACTACCCCTTAATCTAAAACCTGATGTGCTACCAATAAGGCTCCCAACAAGATGGAAAAACTTTGGCTGTTTAGAAAAATCAGCTTAAGCTGTTTTGAAACTTTCTGCACAATGACAACTCACTATGAATGTGTGGGTGAAAAAGTAATTACACTCACTATTCTCTTAGTCCAATACATAAACAAGGAAATGAATGGATAATGTGTCAAGCAGAGGAAGCTCTCAAATGGCCCAAATTTTTCCAATAGGGCGCTACAGCTGAACATCAGGAAACATAGCTTATAGGCTATGTTTGGGTAATGTCATTGCTTATAGTTCTCTAAACCTTCATTTGCAACAGAGACCCATCTGAAGTTTCAAATTCTAGCATTCTGCCTAGAGCTATCAATGGGTTGGGATTAGCCAATAGAATTGAACCCACCAAACCGATTGTATCGGTTCTGGTTTTGTGGTATGTGTCCCAATTAATAATTAGGTCAGGACTGATCCTTACGGTTCAGCTCATGGTTCCTTATTGTAATGTTTATTATATTTTATGCTTAAAAAGGTAAATTTATAGAGAGCACATAAGATAATTTTGGTTAAAACACTTTGTTTTTTTTTTCACAGAATAAACAATTTACTATTTAACTATCATTTTTATTAAGCTTATTTTATCAAAAATGAAGTTATAATTAAGTTGTTATTATCATGTGTAATTATATGTGTCAAGTATTGGGTCTAATCGGGTCAGACCTAATTATCCCAATTAATAATTGGTTTAGGGAGCGGTCTGGGACTGATTCACCCTGTCCGAAACCAGACCCGGCCCATTCATAGCTCTAACTGTCTCCCTAGTTATTAGCATTCCATCAATTAATTTTTGAAAAGATATTAATGTGGCTGCCATATGCTTGTTTAAAACGTTTTTAGATCCCCAAACTGTCCTTGTATCATTTTATGAGACCATTTTACAGAAAAATGAAGATAAAATACAACACAAAAAATAAAAAATGTAAAAAATTACAGAAAATACAGGGAAATGCAACAAAAAATGAAGAAAAAAAGGAAAATACAACGACATACAGAAAAGAGAAAATTACACAAAATACAACAAATAGATAGAGGAAAACACGTAAAAAAATCACTGAAATTTACAAAAACACTAAAAAATGTACAAAGGAAATTTAGAAAAAACAACAAAAATACAGAAAATTTCATAACAAAGAAAAAGAGGAAAATGCAAAAGAAAAACAGAAAAATAGAAAATACAAAAAAAAGACTGAAAAAAAATACAGAGAACATCAAAAAATAACCCAAATACAATTCGTTGATTAGATGCATTCAGAGGAAAATTATAGATGGGCCCAACTAATTTTAAAGTTATTTCCAAACATGTTCTTTGCTGGATTATTTATAAAAAAAGAATTCAAGGTTTTACACTCTACATATTTGTATTTCTACTTTTTTTTCAAACTGGGATCCCCAGAACGCCCAACCCAAGTGGAATGGGATTTGATCCCCCATCCCCAACTTACACCCCTTGTAGAAGCATATCATATTAAAGTGATTAGCTTTTTGTTTTTAAAGGTCAACAATTTTACTCACTTTTTGATGAGATCATGGGTTTGTGTTTTACCTTTAAAAGTGACACTGGATGACTGACTCCTTAAATCACTCACAACCAAGAAAATCTTTGATTCCTTATAAGTCTCTCTCCTCTATGTAAGACTAGAACCTACTACCTTCGCCTATACCCCATTTTCAAGTTTTTTTCTTCAAAGTTGCAGAAAAGATTAAAAATTAATAAAAAAATAGAGGTTTTTACTATTTAGTCTACACCCAGAAATCATAGCTCTACCGTACAGGTGGGTGTATCGTGGATCGATGCCAAATCCATGGGCAGAATGCGGTTTATTGGGGGGGGGGAGGGCTACTAGTAGACTAGGAGGAGCTATTTATCCCTAAAAAATAATAAGATTATATTGTATAATTGTTCATTTTTGTTTACATAGTTTTTGCATGTTAGGACATTAATTGGGGATTTAGATGCAAATGAACCAAAGAAGGGGTGAAAGAAATTTAACATTTAATTTTTATTTTTATTTATTTAATAATTTTATTTACTAAAATGGATATCTGTTGTTTTGGTTTTGACAATAAGTTATAATGTGATAAGCATGAGGATAACAATTGGGCAAACTATAAGAGATTTTCAATCCAATTGAACAATCATACCCATTCACTAATGTGAAGCATGGTGTGGAAGGTAATCTAGTTCCCTAGTTGGTCAATGAGATTTTGGTTCCCATTGATCAAGAATCTCATATTCATTTTTCAAGTTTACATGGGGATTAGGGAAAGTTTATTTTCCTAGGTATCACCTAGGTGGATAAATAACTTTCCCACCTAGGGGGAAAGTTGCTAACACTAGAATAGAACAAAAATGACATTTTTTATAATGAATTTTTATGGCTAAAATAGTCATTACCTTATTTACCTAAGAAATAAAAGAACATGGGTAAATGTTTCTCAGGAAAAACTTATCTAAGTAATTACATTTACCCAAATAAATAACTTACCGAAAAATGAACAGGGCCTTAAAATTAAATATTATTGTGAAATCACAATACTTCGATTCATCAATATATTTAACTAATGTATAAGTCGTGCTCATATAATACCATATTTACTTATAAAGGTGCCACTTTTTTCGGATTATAGCAGTTTGAAATTATCAAAATGTTATTTTATGAAAAAAATTTATTTGTTTGGGAGTTTATTTGATTTAGATATGTGATTTAATGATTAAAATTTTCATAAAAACATATCATATAATGGTGCTAATAAGCTATAAACTGTAGCCAAATGAGAAAATAATTCCTGAAAATAGAATCTAATGGAGAAAAGAAAATTTCTTGAGATTTTATAAGCTTATATGAAAATCCTAACCTGTAGCCAATAGAGATTAAAGGTCATATCAAAGAAGTAGTATTGGAATTACGGTGAAATGGAATGATGAGTGAACTTGTAGTGGTAGGCACATTGATTCTAAAAGTTCATGAAGACCTTGAAGCATCAAGAATTCAAGATTACTTTTGCAATTTATGACACGCTATTAGTTGACTTCAGCCAGACTAAAATCTCCATGATAGGATCTATTGATGATTACTGATACCATGCCCTACAATAACATTAATGAACGCCCAGCTCAAATTTGAAAATGAAAATTATCCCTTCAGCGGAATTAAAAAAAAAAAAAAAAAAAAAACTTAAGGCTGCATGTGTAAACATGCAAATGGAGTGTAAATTCTGGTTGAGGTTAAATTTGTATTCTGGTTTATTTTTGTTTGTCTTTGGCAACATTACATTTACATATTGACAAATGGTAAGAAAATACGTTTTTTCAAGGCATATTTACATCGACAATAAGATGTAAAAGTATATCAATAGAAAAAATAAATAAATTTGCATTCAAGTGGACTTTTGATAAAAAAAAGGCATATGTTTTATTGGAATTCGTGTTTGCATCCATTATAACTAAAAGTATGTTTAGTAAGAAGGAAAATTTGTCAGTGCAAAACTAACCCAAATTTGCAATTTATATGAACCGTTTTATACTCTACATATTTGCATTCACACTTATTTGCATCGTTTCCAAACGCAGCCTAAGACTCCATTTTGGAAGAATGTGAATATAAATATGTTCAATGCAAAACCTTGTATGGTTTTTAAATCCGACTTAGTGACTGAATCGATGAGGGGTCCGGTTACTGGGTCGAACGGTCCGACCATTCAAATCGAAAGCTCGGCCCGTTCTGACAAAAAATAAAAAAATTAAAAAAAACGATCAAAACGGTTAACCGCCCAATTCAGTGGTTCGCTGACCAAAATCAACGATTTTAGGGGAAAATCCAGTTTTTGGGGAAAACAGAACCGGTCACCTGACCAATTCCCAGTTTTTTTGGTTCGGTCCAGTTTTAAAAACCATGGTATTTTAAACATTGTATTTTCACTCTCTTCATTTTGTTTTGGATTTTGCTTTATTCTGTTTCAGGTCTTAATTTACTTCATTTAAACTGATATCAAACAAAAAAAAGAATAAATCAGAATTGACACTCATCATTGATACTATTATAATTTTGCATCATTACAAAGTTATTTGCATTGCAACCAAACACAGCCAAAATGATAAATACAAAATAACATAAACATCCTCAGTATTTTATATATACATTGATCCTTAAATACCAAGTATGCTCCAGTCGGTGGACTACCAAATATTGTATGGACTCTATTGTCTTCAATTTGTTTGAGTTTCAACCACTATTGCCTCCATTCTTTCATGTTTACATATAATCACCGAATATTTTATAGACTCTATTGTCTTCAATCTGTTTGAGTTTCAACCACCATTAATTTTATCCAAGCCCAATGTCCTGCAACTAATTTAAATAAACCATCCAATATTCTTTCAGAAATAAATAAACCATCCAAGCAACTAATCAACTAAACTGCAAAGTCTACAATAGTGTGCCAATAACAAGGAGAGTTTTTTAAATGGTTGGATTTTCATTTATCAAAGTCTGAATATAACATGGCCCCACATGCTATCTAATAGAGTTTTGGTATCTATGATTGCCAGATAACAACTTTAGGTATGTTTAGAGTAATTTCGGAAAACTTAGAGTTGATATTTATAGGGGTTTTCACGGTAACTGAACTGTGGGCCTATTTTTGAAACAGAATCGGTATTAATAGTTTTTGAAAAAACTGCTAAGCGAAACCTAGTTGAAGTCAATCGATTAATTGGTTTGGTTAACTATCGTTCGATTTATTGATTTTTTGGTTTTTTATATTTATAATATATATTATAAAAAATATATAAATATATAATAAAATATATAGAAATATATGTATACCAGTCGATTTGGTTAACTGCTGGTTTTTTATATTGGTTAGTCGAAACTGAAATGACTGGTTCGGTTAACCAGAACTTTCGTTCAGTTTTGTTGGTTTGATTCAATTTTTCATTTTTTTCGGTTTTTCTTGCTCACCCCTATATATTTATTGTAATAAATAACATAAAATAGTTCATTTGCTATAGTTGTCATTTTGATCGTTTTTGGGCCCATATGTGAAGGCTGTATTTGGCTGCAATGCAAATGAATTTGTACTGATGCAAAAATATGAGAGTGCAAATGATTTAGGTGCAATTGTCCTTTTCTTAGTAGATATTGTCTATTGTAGTTGATTACTATTAGTATATTGTTCTAATATGTTAAGCCATCCATTACCAAATAACTTGTGGTGGTACCTAGCTTGTAGTCCTTTTCTTAGTAGTCGACTATTAACAGCATATTGTCCATTGTAGTTGACTACAACGAGTAAACTGTCCTTAGTAGTTGATTACTATTAGTATATTGTTCTTAATAGTCGTGACGAAGAGGTTTCCTAATAATCGACTACTGGGACACTTGTAATTTTTTCTCTTGTAATTTTGTTGCCGTAATATAAATAGAACTTTAAGGGGCTGGATGACACAGCCATTCTATTCTCTAACACACTTCTTCTTCTTCTTCTTCTTCAGAACAAGAATACAAACATGGTATTACAATAGTAATATGCTCTTCTACTTGTTTACTCTTTTCTCCATCTTCTCTCTTTTCTCAAACATTTTTCTCTATTGGAACAACAAGAGGGAGTTTTCTTTTACATATTAGAACTAGTGAAAAGAACAATTTTCCAATAATATTTCCTTTTCTGGCATCATCTTTCACATATTAGAACCAATGCAAAAAACTGGTAAATAAATAAAATTAGATGGCACTCGAAGGGAATTTGTATTCTTTTACATGTCACTTAACAGCTGGTTAACAATAGGTATTAAATTGGTGCATTTTGAAAGTTTAGGTCCTGAGTTGGCACGTTTTAAAGTTTGGGGACCAAAGTGAGACTAGGTCAAAAGTACAGGGCACTAATATACAATTTTCCCAAAAAATATCACAACATCAAGTATGATTTATCAAGATTTCTTTTGCATTTTGAGAGGGTTGTTGTTGATAGATGATATGATAAGATGAAAGTTGAATTTTGTAGCAACACAGAGCATCCCAACATTACTAGTGCAATTAGATATATTAAATTATTTTGCCCTTGTGTATAAGATTCCACCTATATTTTCCATGTTTTATGGTGAGGTATTGCAACAACTGAGTTGTAGTATTGATGAAGATCCTCTTTTGTTTGAAACAATAGTTAAATATAAAATTAGTGTGTTTGGAAAAAAGAAGCACATGATTATTTTTTACTCAAAAAATAATTTGATGATTAATTGAAATTGCAAAAAACTTTGAATTTATGTAGCCAGGCATTGAGGGTACTTGGTCATGTAAACATCAAGATGATCCCTCCCATTATATATCAAGAAGATGGACCATTGATGTAAAAATGAAGGCTATTGAATCATGTACCAAGATTATTTTGGGATGAGATTTTTTTTTTGCTTCATGGGGCTACACAACAAGGGGTAGTCCATATCCTTTCCCTTAACCCCCAACCCCTGGTGGCAGCGAGATTTGATCCCATGTCTTTACCCCGATGAGTCAGAGAACCTACCAACTGAGCCACTAAGTTTTTGGGATGAGATTGCAACACTAAGATCTATACTTGAATGTGGTTGCTGAGCCATGAAAATACTCTAACAATACCAAGATCAAGAGAAGACCATGCAGTTCTCAATGGGATTTAATGAGTCCTACTCCACAATACGTGGTCAAATACTCCACATGATCCCTTGCCAGCCATCAAAAAAGCTTTTTTTTTAGTACTACAAGAAGAAAGGCAACACGATGTTGCAACAACTAGTGTTCAAGTCTCTGAACCTACTACTTTGGCTGCAAAGACTTATAACAATAATGATCATGAAAATAAGGGTCCAAGAAGAATCAAAAGAACAACAAACGGGATTGTAGATGTGATTATTGTGGATGACAAGGGCATACCATTGAAGAATGCTACAAAATCAAGGGATACCCACCCAGTCATAGTTTTTACAAGAAAAACCAGCAAGGTGTGAGCCATCAAACTAAAACATTCAAGAAGAAACCTTCAATTAATGCTAGTCAATCTACAAGTGCTTTTGGAAATTTCTCTCTTACTCAAGAACAACATTGCCAACTTTTGAATTTGCTGAAACGACATCAAGACAAACAACATGGCACAAGGAAGTAATGAAAGTCCTAGTGTCAATCTAATAGGTATTTCTCTTAACTTGACATCCTCCAAAGTTCTTTGGATCCTTGACAGTGGTGCAATAAATCACATGGTACATTGTCCCTCTCTATTAGATTCCATGTCACCATCCAAGAATGATAATAGCAACATTAAATTGTCAAATGGGACCTATGCTAAGTCATCCATATTGAGACTGTTCATTTATCTCTTTCCATTATTCTTTATGATGTTTTGTGTGTTCCTTCATTTCATTTCAATCTTATATCCATTAGTAAATGCACCTCCTCGCTCAATTGCTCATTAACCTTTATGCATCATCGTTATGTTTTTTAGGACCTATCTTTGAAAATGATGATTGGAGTGGGTGAAAAACATAATGGCTTATACTACTTTGCTTTCAAGGAATAAATTACTAAGGGTTCCAATATTTGTAATTCTGTTACATCTCATCTCCATCTTCTTATGAAGTTTGGCATAAGCAATTAGGTCACCTCTCAAATAAATGTTTATCTTTTCTCAATAATGTAATACCCAACCTTTCTATTTCAATGTTCAGCATTGTTCTATTTGTCCTCTTGCAAAATAAACTAGACTTTCATTTCCCACTAGCACAATATCTACCTCTACACGTTTTGAATTAATTTGTTATGACATATGAGGTGGATATCAGACTCCATCAATTACTGGTGCCCAATATTTTTTAACCATTGTTGTGCCTTTTATCAATTTGGTTCAGACCCAATTTGAAACCAAAATCAAATGCATTAGTAGTAACAATTATCTTGAGTTTAGCATGGGGACTTTCTTTCATTCACATGGGATTATACACCAAAATAGTATTGCAACTCTATAACAAAATGGAGTTGCTAAGAGAAAACATAGACACCTACTCAATGCTGTTTGAGATTTTTTCCAAGCCAATTTACCTATCAAATTTTGGGGAGATTGTGTTCTTACAGTTTCATACTTAATTAACCAAACCCCTATACCTGTTCTCTTTGGAAAAACACCCTAAGAAAATATTTTTGTGCAGCTCCCTTGGTATACTCACCTTAGAGTTTTTTGATGCCTATGCTATGTTTCCACTCATACTGAACCATGCTATGAATTTACACCACGTGCTAAGCCCTATATATCCATTGGTTATCCTAAGGTCTTTTACCTTGAATCCTATTCCACCATGGTATCACGTGATGTTGTTTCTCATGAAGATATTTTTCCATTTAATCAATATAAGAATTCTAAACCAAATACATCTCCTATTCTACCAATGCCTATTTGTTGAACTAGTTGATACCTTATCGTTGAATCCTCCTCAAGAAACTCTTAAGGCATACCTTTCATAACCACCATCTCCTTTACCACAACCTCTTTTGTCATATGATCAATTATCACTTCTCGTTGAGATTTTTTCATAGCCATTTCATTTGTTTTTGAGCCTAGGACTTACAAGCAGGCTGCTCAAGATCTAAAATGGTGTGACGTAAATGGACTATCACCACTCCCCTTGTTAAACAAGCTACCGGATGCAAATGAGTTTATAAGGTGATATATAATCTAAATGGAACAATAAAGCATTGTAAGGCGTGTTTGGTAGCAAAAGGGTACAACCAACAAAAAGGTGTTGATTATCATGATACCTTCGCTACCATGGCAAAGCTCACTACAGTACGGGTTTTACTAGTTGTGGCAGCAATTAATAATTGGCATTTACATCAACTTGATGTCAACAATGTCTTTTTTCATGGACATTTGGAGGAAGAAGTTTATATGTTTTTGCCTCCAGGTTTCCATACTCAAGGGGAAAACCAAGTGTGCAACTTGAACAAATCATTGTATGGTTTCAAAACAAGCCTCTCGACAATGGTTTGCTACTTTCTCCAATGTTCTCGTCCAAGCTAGTTTTGTTTTAGGCAAATCTGACTACTCCCTTTTGTATGTCGCATGAGATCCCTTGTCACCATAATATTGGTTTATGTTGATGATATTATCATTGTTGGAAATGACATGTCCACCATATCTTACCATCACGCGACCGGATATTGCATTCTTAGTTCAAGTTCTTACTCAATTTATGGATGACCCTTGTCAACCCCATCTACTCATTGTCTCTTTTAGTATATCAAACAAGCTCCTGGCCGGGCAAGGAATACTTTTGTCATCAAATAGCATCATATAATTGCAAGTTTTTTTGCGATTCAGATTGGGCTAGTTGTAAAGATACTCGATGCTTTATCACTAAATATTGTATTCTATTAGGCAACTCTCCCATATCATGGAGGGCCAAGAAACGAAATATTGTAGCGTGCTCATTTGCTGAAGCCAAATACCATGCCATGGCATCTACTTGCTTTGAAATCACTTGGCTACTCCAACTCCTTAAAGATTTGTGCATACCTCAGGGCCAACCCGTCATTATGTTTTGTGACAACAAGGCTGCCCTACACATTGTAGCAAATCCAGTTTTTCATGATCATACAAAACACATTGAGATTGATTGCCATGTGGTTCGTGAGAAATTACAAAAAGGGATTATTAAAATTGCCCATCTTCCATCCAATGATCAACTAGCTGATGTCTTTACAAAACCCCTTTGCACACCACAATTCCTATCTATCATTCGCAAGTTAGGTGTTTTTGACATACAAACTCCAACTTGAGGGGGAGTGTTGGAGACTAATCACAATCCCAAACCGACAATCATGGGATTTGTATAATAATATATTTCCTTTTTATTTTGTACATAATTTCCTTTTCTTTATTTTGTCTTTGATCTCCTTCCTTTTGAGAGATCTTGTAACATATATATATAATGAAGCATAATTGAATAGAAGTTTCTCACTTATTCAAATTTATTATTGATGAAAGCACAAAAATAGCAAAGCGTTTCAAGGAGATGAATTGTTTGTTTAACCAAATAGCAATTAGAGTTGCACCTTCTGAAGATGCCTATAAAGTTGCTCTAGAGATTGGGAAAGGCCTTTCGAAAGGAGTTATTAAATGTTTTAAAACAAACTTTGAAAAGTCATTTATTGCATCAAAGGCCATTGAACAAGAGATTAATGAAACCATTAGCTCACAATGCTCTCCTACAAACCATGATGAAATATGTACTGGTGTTGGTAGGAATGTTGCTAGTGCTACTGAAGAAGTGCCATCCATTGCAGTAAAAGGGGGATCAAACACAAGGTGGCTAGTGTGCGCTCTTCAAAGAGACAAAGAAATGCATTAGAAATGGCTATATCAACGAGGAGCAGACAAAACAAGACTGTTGATGAATGTGCTACCCAACAACCTCCACAGATTTTGTTTTAAATTTGTACCATTTTTTTGCCTTCAGAAAAACAACTTTGGCCTTTTCTCCCTTTTGTGGTATTAAGTGGATGTATTCATAATTCCACCTACTTTCTCATGGATTATAAAGAAAGAAAAAAATAATATAACAACCAACTTGTTTAATGGGTCAGATAGGTCAATAATTCAATTGTCCAAGTGGAAAGGTCATTGACTAGGTAAACAAGTTTTGTAACATGACGGGTTAGATGCTGACCCAAACCGGGCATCGGTCCAACCGACTGGATCAACAACAAATTGAAAACAGCGTCCTATGTTCTGCTAAGCAATAACCTAGGTGCCTTGGGACCCTGGACCAAGGAATGTAGAACTAGAACAATATCAAGCAAGGCATTGTATCATGAGAATTCCATACTAATGATGCCTACTTCCAGTATGATTAGATGATCTCTTTACAGGCTAATTTGCATGTTTCTTCAAGTTGTTGCTCAAATGGAAGGGACTAGAAAAAATTTTGGGAGTTCTTTGAGAATCCATTAGGGTAGATGTTTTAAAATCAATCAGACATATGTAAATTCATGGAAAAGGACTTTATGACCTTTCTGTTCATGGTTTAATGTTGAACAATTTAATTCCCCATACTGGTTAACACCCATTTTGGTGTATAACATGGAGGAAGCATCACCTTTTGGTTATTGGTTTAAACCCAAAATAGATGGTTGATGGCCAGCAAATACTTTTCACTCTATCAAGTACAAAACTACCCATCAGAACAATGTTTATACATAATAGCAAGGATCCTAGCCATTGTATAGTTTTTTTTTTTTTTTTTTTTTTTATCAATAGTCATGGTATAAATTTCAAAGGGATATCCCCATGGCTCTAGTAGCTTCTAGAGTTGAGAAGGGAAATCTCTAGGAGCAGGTTTTCTCTTCGGATGAATGACTTGGGTTTGAATTTTGAAATGTTATAATGCCAGAATAATATGTTATGTGGAATTCAAGTAAACAAAAATGGTTTTCTCATTTGAAAGTAGAAAACAAAAACAATAATAATATTGACCTAGTTTGTTGCTAAGAGAAAAACACTTAACTTTTGACATTCTTGTTCTTAGAAATTCTACTTTGAGAGTTCAACACATTCATAACATAATAACATGAAGTGGAGTTTAGGGTATTAACAAAGTTGTAAGGTTTTACACCTTACCTGGTTCGTGGTATTGCCTAGGCTATTAACAAAGTGGAGCTTAGGCTATTAACAAGAATACCAGGACTTATAGAACTTCAACTCTCCCAATCTACATCTCCTTACACCACCTGTGAGTTTTAATCCACTATCACTTATGGGTACCAATAAGATCTGTTACAGCCTCAGTTGGATTTATAGGTGCCAACAATATCTTCCTTGTATTCAATCTCACTTCAAACTCTTGTATTCTTTCTTATTCTCCAAGATTATATATCAATTTGAAATAAACCAATATGACCATTTTAATACATTGATTGGCGATTTCCCATTGATTTGGATCCATCCCCAAGAGGAAAGAGCCATTGAAGCTCTTTACTAGCCGTTAGTTGTTAGAGATTTTGTGCACTAGGAAGTCAACCAATTAGCTTAACTAGTCGGTTTCTTTGCTATCAAAGTGGAATTATCTTTTCTGACACTAAGCAACTAGTCAACTTCTTAAGCTTAAGAAGTTAACATCTAAACGACGATTTTGATTTCTACTAGTTGATTGGTTGTCATTAGGGGTGTCAATAGACTGATTTTGGGTTGGACTCCGTCCAAATCAAAATCCATTTGGACGGATTGGACGAACCAATAAGACATATTGAATTTGGACGGACTGGATGGACCAATATGACATATTGGATTCGACCTGGTCCGTCCATAATGAGTTTATATTGGATTGAGCCAATATCTGGTCCATTGATAGAAGGTTAGAACATAGGTGTCAATGGACCAGGTTTGAGTTGAAACCAATCTAAATTAACAGGAATTTGAACAGATTGAACAGTCTTTGAACTGGTCCAAAATGGTCCAAAATATTCATTGGACTGGATTGAACCAGATCCATTTGTAATGGATTCACATTGGACTAGACCAGATTGGACCAAATCCAGTCCAATTGATACCCCTAATTGTCACAACTAGTTGACTGCTTCTGCACTATTCACCCAGCCAACTACTAGTAGAAACATGATTTTCAACCTTTGGAATTCAACTTTTATGCCATCCAAACGGTGGAAAGATGATTTTCAATCAAAATTTTAAGCACAACAAAGTTGGTCTAATATGACCCCTTTTTGAGTTTCTTGCAACTGATTACATCAGGTTCCTAAATGATATAATTCTCGATCTTCACTTAAACTTGATTTCTCTTCATTTCAAAAATAGAGAGTTATCTTCTTGTCTTTTCCTATACTTGAACTTATCTGCACACTTAGAGTCTAATCATATCAATAGCTTCAATGAATTTGTTATCTTCAAAACACATAGGGTCAACATTGATAATATGGGAAAAAAGAACGTAACCTTGATAAGGAAATGGCTTTAAAGATCATTTTTTTGAGAGAGAGAAGTTATGGCATAGGATTGTGGCTAGCATTCATGGAGTGATGCATAATGATGGTTCTTCTGCTTGAGCAATGTTGGCTTCACCGTAGAAAGCTATTCATATTTCATAATATTCTTTCTAGCTCTTAAGAATTGTTATGTGTGTTTTGGGGACTTTGTTTTGTTTTGGGAAGGTGTTTGGGTCAAAATTTCTTCTCTACAAGGACCATTTTCCTACTTCATTCTCTATCTCTTTGTATAGAAAAGAGCTCATTTCAAGATCCATCAAATCTAAGGGTGTTCATTATATGGTATAAACCACATATGTATGTATATATTCATTTAATATTTCATACATTATTGTCTTTGTATCAATTTTTAACTTGTAATTTGAAGCCCAAGGATTTATTTATGTTTTTGAGAAAATATGAATTTTACTTATATAATAGTAATAAATGACACTCATTTAAATTTGATATTTGAATTATGTTTGTTATTTATGTAGGTATGCATGTTATTTAGACCTTCTAATTGGGTTAAGCCCAATAGAGTGGCCCAAACCGTATTAGAGACTAGACCGAACTATAATAGAATGGTTTGGTTTCTATACTAAAATGGTTCGGTTAGGTTTGAGAATTTCTTAAACCATAATTTATTGGTTTGGTCCAAGATCTTCTCCAAACCAAACCAAACCAGACTATGAACACCTCTAATAAAATCCCCTATTCTTCATATGGGTCTTAATTGGGATTAATCATGGTTTTAGAAGGGTTTTAAGAGATGTTGAGCTTGATGTGGTTGCAAGCCTTGTGAATTCCTCCTTAAGAGAATTTATTTGGATTCCTTTATCCCTCATCAGAGTGTTTGGACTCCCCATTCTATGGTTTTGTTCTCATGTACCTTATTTTCAACTCTCTTATCTCTTATGCTTTCCTTTGAAATTTCCTTTGAAATTTGGACTCCCCTAAAAATTTTTGCCTTTTGTTGGAAAATCTATTATGGGAAGATAAATACAATAGATAGTTTATAGAAAAGAAGACCTTTTCTTTGTATGTCCACAAACTAGTGTATAAGAGAATTTTTTATTTGAGTGCAAGTGAACTTTGTTAGCCAAGGTGAATAAGTTGTTTGATCTAGCTACTTTTGTGTGGCCTACGAGATGGGATAGAATCATGTGGAGATTATAAAGGTAACAATGATAAGGACCATTTGGAAAGAAAGAAATGTATTTTTTTTTTTAAAGAAAGAAAGAGATGAGACAACAATAAAGGAGTGTATAATAAAAGTGATATATTGGATCATAACAATGGATATCTTCTCACATGTGTGGCAAAGAGTTCTTTAGAAATGAAGTTGGCACCTTCTTTTAGGTCACCTCCTAATAAGGATTTTATCAAACTAAATTTCGATGGAAACAATTGGGGCAATCTGGGTCCTTCTAGAAGTAGAGGTGTGATTAGAAATAAAGAAGGTAATGTTGTTGCCTTGTTTTTGGGTCCATTGAGTGTGGGTAGGGATGCAAACAGATCGGATTGGATTCTGTAAAGGGTATATCCAATCCCATCCAATAAGAAGTCTAAATGATCCAAATATGATAAGAATCCATTTGATTTTCAAGAATATGATTCAAATTTGATTTCAAATGTCTTATCGAATATCCGATTCAAATCCAATCCGATTAGAATTGTAATAAAAAAATTATGATAATTTAAATAATATATTATGTTATTTATATAATATAAAATATATAATTATATAAATAATGCATAGAATATACATATATAGAATATATGAATAATATATAATGTTTCATAACTAACAGATCAGATCAGGTCAAGGCAGTTCATATACATACTAGACTGAGGATCTGTTTGGATAAGCTTTTGTTTTTGAGTTTATGGGAAACAAAATTGTGTTAAAAAATGTTTTGAACATTCAGTAAGAGTTGCTTTTAAAATTAGCTAAAGCCAAAATATTTTTAAGATCAAAACACAAAGCTTAAAATTGTGGTTTTGGGCATTTTTATTTAGAAAAAGAGAAAGGGATTTGTGCTTTTCAATACATGTGGTAAATTTAATAGCAAGGTTAATGTGGTCATTTAACTAGAAATGGGGCATTTTTCTGTAGAATTGAGATTTGCTCCTCACACCAATTTCACAGTACATTCCCACCATGTATTGGGAACAGCTCCCCAAGAATAACAACACACCAATGCTTTTGTCTTAAAAAGATGGCACAAGTATGAGAGATGTTCCCAATATATGACTGGAACATGCAGTGAGGTTCGTGAGGAGCGTTTTGTGAGAAGCAAATCTGAACTCTTACCCTACAATGCCAATGCTCCTTTAAACAACTTCACATCACTAAACGGTCTTACCCAACTTATTTAGGAAAAATTTTAAAATTGAATTTTTATAAAAATCCACTAAGCTACCTTTTCAAAAGCCAAACAGCACCTAAGTTTTTAAATCAATGTCATAGGCCTTCACCAAATGTATATGGGGATGGGATGGTCGGACTGAACATACACTTAACCTTTTGTTTTTTTTTTCGGCCCCAATTATACTTCAACCTAGTTTTTTGAAACCCGACGTAGAGATTAAACTGTATTTTCTTATGGTTCAACCATTTGGGTCAATAAATAAATCCATATGTCACCAATATAACCTTAGGAGGGGTGTCGATCGAACTGGATTTGGTCCAATCCAATCTAGTCCAATGTGAGTCCATCACAAATGGACCAGGTCCAATCCAATCCAATGGATAATTTGGACCATTTTGGACTGGTCCAATTTGTTCAAATTCATTTTAATTTAGATTGGCTTCAACCCAAATCCAGTCCATTGACACCTATATTCTTATCTTATATGATGGACCGGATATTGGCTTAATCCAATCAAATCAAATATAAATTTATTACGAACGGATCAGGTCCAGTCCAATCTAATAAATATTTTGGACCAGTTTGGTCCAATCCACTATATCTTTTTGGTCCATCCAATCCATCCAAATTGATTTTAGACTGGATTGGAGTCCAGTCCAAAACCAGTCCATTGACACCCTTACTTGAGACCACGGAGGCCCGGACCAAGTTGTACCCTTTGTTGGTTGGAGTTTTCTTGTTTCAAAATATAGCGTACAAGATGGTATTGACATAGAGAAACTAAAGGCTACAGTAGTCCAACCTAGATGGTCAGATAATGCTGTTGGGCCCAGGTGGCCACAAGAGCTTGAGCCCACTAGAACTTCAATCCAAAAGCTCTGGAGTCTGGCCTGGACAGACCCGAAATTCCTCATGGCCAGGCTTGGCCCACCTTTTACTCAATTGTCAGCCCTGAGAGAAGTACGTTTAAATTGAATCCTTTTCCCTCGCATTGACTGAATATTCCTTCCCTAATTCTCTCTCTCTCCATGCATAGATGTTCCCTGCCCTTCTTAACTTGTCACAAAGGAGTTAGCTTGGGCTCCGTTTGGCGCATCTTTCTATGTAGTCTTTCAGTTGTTTATAAGTCAGGAAAATCATATTATGGTTTTTTTCTGTTTGGTTTGTAATAGATTTAGTCGCCAAAAGTTGATGCATCGAAAAGATGCGAAAAAACTATTTGGGGCTGATTTCGGGAAACTCCAAATGGAGTTTTTCATGTCTTTCTTGCTTTATTCTCATGTGGAAAGACGTGTGGTAGCCAAATTGACTTTGGGCTGCTTAGGTCTTCATGCAAAAGCTCAATATATCTTTGATTGTCAAAACTACCAGAAGATTTTCCTAAAAATACTTGCCAAAGAGCCCTTGATTTGTGGGCTGTGATTATATGATTAATTTGCATAAAATCTAGGGCCTGTGAAAATGCATTGGTTTATATCTTGGGATGGTAATTTTCCCATCCCCGTTGGATACTCAGCTTCCTCGACCTGATGGATCAGATACATAAACTATTTTTAGTGAGGACTAGAAATAGATGGGATATCTTATGGCGTTCGGGGACAAGGATGGAGAGGGGAATGGACTCCCCACCTCTACCCAACTCCAAATGTCGGTGATAATTACTGTCGCGTTTGGCAAGTCTTTCTGCACGGGCTTTTGGCTATTTCAAAGCCCGGAAGCCTGAATTTCAGGCTTTTCCCATTTGGCAAATGGTAGATCTGTTCCGAAAAAGACGCAAACCGTTGAAGACGTGAGATGCCCGAAATTGGGATTTTTCGGGAAGCTTCGATTGAAGCTTTTGCAATCTTCTAGCTTCTTCGAACGTGCGTTTCTCTACACAGGCTTGTGAGAAAATAGAGATCTTTCGATAAAAACTCGTAAATGTTTCGAGCCCTAACCCTGAGATCTGCCATTGTTGACCTGCATACTTCCCTCTTCTTCTTCTTCTTCTTCTTCTTCTTCGAGTGTCATTATTCTTTTCCTTCTTCCCATGGCTAACCTTTCTCTCCTTTTTATAGGTATACCATTGAAGGTAACTTACTACGATCGAAGGTTTGAAGACTTGCGAACAAAATAGGTATAACCCCCCCATTTCCCTTCGTCTAGAATCTCTTCTTATTGTTGTTATTTCCCTTCTTCATCTGGAACCCCTTAAGCCAACTTGCTGCTTCTAGTCCTTCATATGGAATTTCTTCTTGTTGCTATTATTTCTCTTCTTCGTCTGGAACCCTTCTGATGAGGGTTTTTCATTGTACAAAGAGATGGTGGGTTTCCTGGGCTTTAATTATAACCCAATGCCCCCTTGACTGATAAGCTACAAAGAGATGGTGGATTTCTTCGGTCATACAATTTCCTTGCCCCCCTTGCACAAATAGATGGCGGATTTCTATAACCCCCCTTATGTAGCATTTATTTTTGAACCTTGAACCAGATGCAGAGGGCCGGTCTTGCATCTTTCCTGTTGTAAATCATTGAATCATGAAACTATCCATGTCAACGATGGCAGTATTAGGTACAACTATTTTATCCAACTTCCATGCATTGATACTTGTTGATAATCTTGTGCTTGCATGCAGTTTTTCATATGAACACTTCCATGCACTGATACTTGTTGATACAAATTTGCATAGTTTTAAACTACACACTTTTCTTTGTAATCTTGTCTTCACAACATCAAAAGGAGTTGTAAAAAATGTTGTAGTGGATCCAGCTAGCCCCCCAAAAATTATCTGTAGGAATGTAAAAATCATGAGAACAGATTCAATGCATATTATCCAGTATGGCCTTTGCATATATGAAAGCTGGAAAGTCAATTGCAGCTTCAGAGATGTTTGATGACATGAGCTGGATGGTCGCCCTTTTTTATTTGAAAATCACAAATACTCCACCATCAAGTTGAATATTATCCAGAAAGACATGAGCTTTATTTATGCTTAACATTCTTTTTTGGTTCTTTGTAAGTAAGATTCATGCATATGGTGTCATGAAAACCATATACATGTAAGTAGACTTCATGTAACAACTAAGTCCTGAAAACTAGAGCTGAAAGAAATTCATTACAAGTAAAACAAAATTGCATGGTTTAAACATGTATATGGTGTCATGCTCTCCCACCAATGTATATATATCATTTTCGCAAAGTGATACATTAAATCTCAACTTGTTGGTTCCACCTTCTTAAAACCTTTAATTTTAAATCTTTACATGCATATGCTCAGTGTCTTTTATCGTTTTAATATGACTATAAGTGTGTTTGACTTAATAATAATTCCTCAGGGTGTGGCATAAATATCTATTTAGGTACCATCACTAGAGAATTCAGTTTTAAAGTTGCTCTTGAACAAAATAGAGGACAATAGTAGGTGCACTGAGACAACGAGGGTTAGTGAAAGATAGTAGATACGTATCAGTTGATGAACAGGTTGGAATTCTTTTAAAGATTATAGGACACAACAAATCAAATCGAGAAACTGCAGATCGCTTTCAACACTCTAGGGAAACCATTTCACGACACTTTAATTCTGCATTGAAGGCAATTTGTGAATTTGGCAAGAAAATCGTACGACCCAGTGATCTAACTGTTGTACCACCTGAGATACTCAATAATCCAAAATATTATCCATGGTTCGAGGTATCTCATACTGTATGAGAGATATTTTTTTTAATTCTTTATTCTTCAATAAAAAAAAAAAATTATCACCAAGTTTGATTGTTTTTTAATATGCAAACTTGTGTAGGTGCAATAGATGGAAGACATGTTCATGCTTGTGTTCTATCTGGTGATCAAGTTCCATTCAGGGGAAGAAAATCAACAACCTCCTAGAATGCGATGTGTGCATGTTCGTTTGACATGCTCTTCACTTTTGTTAAGGCAGGATGGGAGGGTGTTGTACATGATTCAAGAGTTTTCTTGGAAACAGTTCAAAACCCCGTCAATATGTTCCCGCTACCACCAAAAGATTAGCAAAATTATCAAATAACTCACCGTAATTTTTTATTCAATGCACTAACTAACATTTGTGCTATCATATAGGAAAATATTACGTAGTTGACTCGGGTTATACAAATATGCCTGGATTTCTATCTCCATGTCGATCAGAGAGATACCATTTGAGAGACTTTCAAGAAAGAGGTGGTCAACCCAAGAATGCCAAAGAGTATTTTAATTATATTCATTCTTCATTTTGGAATGTCATAGAACGTTGCTTCGGTGTTCTTATGGCAAGATTCCCAATACTAAAGTTGATGCCTAAATACCCACTTCACAAGCAAATTAGAATTGCATTTGCTTGTTATGTGCTACATAATTTCATTCATTATTGAGAATACAAGATGTCTTTTGGAATGGTTTCTTTCAAGATGGTGTTCCTGTTGAAGGAGATGGAGGAATGTTTCATGGTACAACACCGAAAACTATCGACGTAGGATCCCAGACATCTAGACGGATGGAACAAGTTCGTGATGAAATTATGTTCAAAATGGCTGATCATTACAACTTACATGTCAATCGTACCTGCCCAAGAAGTATATGTAGGTGGCAACCAAATTAGTTAGGGATTTCAATGAATTATTGAACAATTAATGGTTATGTGTTTTTTAACTATAAATTTATGACATTGGTATGTTCTCGACTAGTGATCATGTGCTTGTTGGAAATTTCACAAATCATTTGTTAGGTCAAAAATAATTTTATTGTGATGTGATGTTCTATTGTTTTGTTATTTAGTTATGACAACAAATCGAAGGGGAGCAATATGTCCATGTGGGCGTGGACGTATGAAATTGTGGATGGCAAAAACCGAGAAAAATTATGGAAGATGGTTTTATAAATGTCCAACTGGTGAGGTATAAGTCCAATACCCAAAAACCCATATTGATCAATATTTGTGTCTGACATGAATTGAAAATTATTAACATTTTTTTTCTTCTAACCACATGAACATGACTTTATGTGGGTAGATAACTACACCCTAGAAAAACCCGAAGTCCGCATCATTGAACAACATAATATTGGTCATGAACATACAAATTATAAGAAAGAGCGGGTTGTTGCAATTGGGGCTTGTGCTTGTTGTTGTGCCATGATGTGTTTGATCCTTTTTTTTGCTAATTTTGATTATCATTTTGTTGGTATGGAAGTAGAATAGATACCACTAGAAGTGGGGTTAGTATACCCCTATCATGAACTGATGTATGGATTTTCCATTTGGGATATGCTTTGTAGTTGCACAGTACTAAAGTTTTAATGTTAAAATTAAGGTTGTTATGCTACTAACATGTACAAAAAATTTGAATGTGTAAGTGGGCCCACTAATGGTAAATACATATGGGGCCCACATTACGTATTATATATATGTTGAAATGTATGTGCGGTCCACCATGAAAATTATTTATAGGCTTCAAAATGAAGAATATGCATAGTGGGCTTACATGTGGGGCCCACATTATGCATTAAGCATATGTTAAAATGTATGTGGGGCCCACATTGAAAAAATAGTTTTGAACTCCATAATGAGGGATGTATAGTTGGAATTGCATGCCACACTATTATGTGTATGTTGAAATGTTTGTGGAGTCCACATTACATATTATATATATGTTGAAATTTATGTGGGGCCCACATTGAGAAAATAGTTTTGGACTCCATAGTGAAGGATATGCATATGAGGGCCCACATTGGAAAAATACATGTGGGGCCCATTTATGGTGATTGTATGTGGGACCCACAACTATGAAATGCACATTTAGACCTATATGTGGGTTCCACATGTGTTAATTGTTATGGTTTGTTGGCCCACACATGAGACATTCATATATACATAGCACAAATTTCCATAACATTACCAAATGGTCTTCTAGCTTTTATGGTATTTCTAGAAATCTATTAAAGATGTTTCAACCAAATAATCTTTGGTCTTCTAAGATCTATTTGCAAAAACTCACTAGGTCTTTTAACCATCAGATCTTGCAATAGATCTTCTGAAAAAGACTTGCCAAACAAGCACTATAATAATACCATTACATATATATCGAACAAATATTCAATTCTTATGTTATTTTGGGGATGGGCTACCCCAAGTTGTGTAGTCCCTTGAATATATCAAATAATAATAATAATAATAATAATAATAATAATAATAATAATAATAATAATCATAGATTGAGATTGAGATTGGAATAGAATCCCCACATGAAACCACCCCCTTTAGGAGTGTCAACGGTATTTGAAAATTCGATTTCAAATTCGAGATTCGACATAGTCGAATCGAATTTAGATAATTCGAACATCTAGTTGGTCGAATCCAGATATCCTATTCATACCGAATAGCTAATTGGATCCGATTCGGATATGACCTGATTCGATTCGATAAATATCCAAATTCGACCAATTATTTAAGTCTTATATATAATATATAAAATTTTTAAATGTTTCATATAATTTATATATTTAATAATTAGATTATATAAATAACTTATATACTTATATACTTTATATAAATAAAACATTTATTTTATATATTTATTAATTACCTAAAATAATTAATTAGTCAAATTTGAATCGAATTGAATATTCGAATATTTAATCGAATTCAAATTTAAATATTAATTTTTAATTTCTATTAGATATCAAATTAAATTCAAATATCAAACTTTTTAATTGAATTCAAATTTAGATATTACTTAATCCGATTCGAATTCGATCCATTTAGACCCTAACTCCCTTTCCCAAAAATGGGATGGGTCGTTCTGATTAGTTTGGACCACCGAGACAAAGTGCTTTCTCTCTCTGTTGTCATTAAAAGCTAATGGAGCAAACGTTTTCAATGTATTATTACCCGTATATGCTGTCCCAAAGTCCAAAAAATCAATCTGACCCGTTCAACATTTTACACAATTCAGGCAAAAACTTTATTTTCTTTTTCTTCTTTTTGTTCTACATTGTACACAGTAGAGGGGATTGAGAGGTGGGGGAGTAGCTAGAAGGGTGCATGTGAGACCCACCGGTCATACCACGGAGGGTTAAGTAGGTTATGATCATGTACCACTTAACTCTGAATGGTCAATTCAACTATTGTACCACGGCCATCATCAGCTCGTTAAAAGGAAAGAAAATAAGGTCAAATATATACTATACATTTGGATTATGGGAGGGGAGAAGATTGCATATTGTTTTTTAGGATTTTTTTTTCATGTGTATTTTTTTTTTAAATTTATAAATTTAGGGTCCATTTGGTTTGCTGTTAGAATTAGAAATTGGAATTGGAATGGTCTATTCTGTTTACCTGTTTGGTTAAGACAAGAATTGAAATTGGCTAAAATAGATTCTCATTCTCAAGGGAGGGGAAGGGAATGTCCATTCCTTCAAATGGAGGAATGCCATATTGCCACCAGGAATGAGAATGAGATTCCAATCAAAGTGCTCTTTTATGTTTTATTTATTTATTTATTTCAAAACCAGTTTAGAGGGGTCGGTTTAAGTCCTGGTTACCCTCTGAACCATGGCCCGACTTGATACACCCCCTGTAAGGGCATATCAGGAAGACCCCAATACGGGGTGATATTTTGAACCTTGATTCCAATTCCACCCAAGCTAGAGTAGTGGATATATAATTGAGAGAATCGATGTATCTATATTGCACTCTCTAGACTAGAACGAATTCAATAATGGAGCACTCTAATATTGTACCAAAAGGCTATGGTTTTCGTATATAAACTAAGGTGAGAGAAAGGGAGAATAGCTCTCTCTCTCTTTCTCATGCATTAGTCGAATTAGGGTTGTCAATGGTTAGGGATGACAACAAGGTGGGTTCGAGGAGGGTTTAGTAAATTCAAGACCCTATCCGCCTTCCTAAACCTCCCAATCTGTAGTTGATTGGATTTTGAGAATCCAATACATAAAAGTGCAAAACCCTCCCCGCATTCAAGGGTAGGGTAGGTTGGATTTAGAACTTGTATATAGTTTCCTATTATTTCTTGTCATATATAAGCAATAAATAAGTAAAACACAAATAAACAATAAAATTTCCAAATATTTGATTACGATATATAGAAAACACAAAAATGATCAATTATCTTTTACATAAAATTCAAAATATTATTAAATTCAACACTTCATACATAAAGTTTATATCCTTTCCAACAATATGTGGGTTTGGAAGGATCAGGTTTAGCCTAATACCATACCCTACCTGTACCCATATGGGTTGTAAAATTCTAAAACCCGCATCTGCCCTAAAACCCATTGTTCAAGCAAAAAAACCCACTCCATTGGAGAGAGTAGGAGCGGGTACCCACAGGGTTGGGTAGAAATTGCCATCCCCACCAATGCTAAATTGATTCTAGATTGCTTATCCCAGTCTCCCTCTAATATTTATAGTTTTGGACTCTAGATAATCCTAATAGGAGTTTCCTCTTACTTTCCCAACTATATAGGAAAGCTAGATTTTAGGAAACATCCCTAACTAACTTAGGATAAGAACAACAAGAGGTTTCTTACTTCGATTATAACTAGTCCAAACATTCTTAATGCATGGACCAAATTCACTATGTCTCACATAGTGGATAATCCATCCAACATATTGATCCCAAATTCAGCCCAACAATGTTTAATATAATTGACTTGGGCGCCCAAGTCTAATAATTTGAACTAACAAATACCCATCAGGTTATTGGCCAATATGACATTTGCAATTAATCTCTCAATCAATAGTATCCACACAAAGTTAATAGGGAATGATCTCTTCCTTCACTTCAAGATGTGGTGTTACCTTCTACTTAAATGAATATTGGGATTAAAATGAAATTGTAATTTTTATCAAAATAAAATATTTATTGCATGAATATGTTTTACAAAATGATTTCAAAACTAGTGAAATCCTCTGTTGGTAGTTTTAAACTTTTCAATGAGAGTGAACTTTATAATATTCTCTTTGCCTTAACAAAGTAATTGATCCTATCACAATGATCACTTACAAATGTCATTCAAGTCCACTACAATATATCTAGGTATTTGATTCTAGAAAGACCTCACTGGTTAACATATCAAAATCAAATCAGTTTGACACTCAATAAAGTATCACTATCAAGCCAAGAGATTAAAATACAATTTTCCAATTTTGTACATCTATTTCCAAGGTCTAAGGTTAGACTAGAAATTATCTCATTCTGTGGTTTTCAAAACATCCACTCATTGTACCTTAGGTCTAACTTAAGTAGTTGAGACTAACTCATGGTGTGATAAACTCCCCAAGTTTATTAGCTGAGAATATTTAGTCTTACATAAGTCTCATAAATGTTCGGATATTATAGAGAAACATGCCAAAATACATATAAAATAATAATGAACTAATTTTATTCAACAATAAATGTCAATGTGCATCAATGTGACAAAAATTAGGGCTTATAATGTCTAACAAATTTAGTGCCCATTCGGGAGGGCTAAAGTAAAATGGTTCCGACTTTCCAAGGTTGGCCCCACTAACAACTTATAAGCTACATTTGGTGAAGAATCCAAAAAGCCCAGATCAGTTGTCAATCAGTTATTTGAAGGGCTGCCCACTTCAATCTCTTTCAATAATTTTCTAAAAGCTCTTCAAAGCAGTTGAACTAGCACTTAACTAAATCTTCATCTCAATCTTCCAAATGTAAGCTTTAACTAGAAAATTGGAAGAAGATTCCCTACTTCATGGAAACATGATTGGTTGCAAAGCTGCAAAAGATAGCCCAAAAATTCCAATTTTGCAACTTGCATCATTTTTGCAAAGCCTACTATTCCAGTTGGCCTAAGAATCAAGGAGATTTTAATTGAGTTTGCAAGAACTTTTGGCCAGAAACGGAACTATTTAAGTATTTAAGTAACAAAATATTTAACATAACTAAATTTTAAATAGTTAAAATAAAGAAATATGTAATAAATTTTAAAAAAATTCTAAAAATTAGAAAAATAATTATTACATAATATTGAAATTAATAATAATTTAATATTTTTACATAATATTGTAAATAATTAATTTCACTTATATCAAGTAACAATTTGAGAAAATAACTTTCAAAAAATTAATATTTATTAATAATAATTTTAAACTCTTAATATATATTTATTATATAATTATATATACAAATTGATATCTATTGTATTTTAGTAATTATTTATTGTTTTTTGTGATAAATGTATTTTCAATGATTATGTATAAATTTATTTTGTTTTGTTATTTAATAAAAAACTTTCAATAATTATTGGCGATTAAATTACTATTATTGAAATATTTAAATTTAATTTATTATATTTTTGTTATAAGTTATTGATTAATATTTATTAGACATTGAACTATTATTTGAGATTATACTATTTATTAACTATAGTTATTGTATAATAGAAAAGAAACTATAATTTCTATAATTATTGTATTTTTCATTATCAATATATTTTTTAATAATTGTGTATTTTCACTATAAATTTTCAACAATTACTGGAGATTAAACTATTGTTATTTATCAGAGATGAGACAATTAATTTAGCTGAAAATATGAGTGTTCATGAGTTGGTTCGGTTCAGTCATAGGCTATTTGGCTGACCAAATTGACCTGGTCAGGTTAGGGAGTTGGTCAGATGAAACTGATTAACCTTTTGTGAAAACCGACCCACTTAAGTTGTATCAATTTGGGCCAATTTTTTGGTTTTGTTAGTCGGTTCAAAAGATTTAAACATAAAAATTTAATTTAACTTTTAAAATTATAGTACAATTATTAAAAAATAAATTTAAAATACTAGAAAATCGACCAACTTGGGTTGAGTTAATCGGGTTGACCGGTTTCATCAGTTTGATGAATAAACTTAACTGAAATTAATTATTGTTATTTTTGTATTATAAAAGTTTTATTAAAAGTAGTATATAAAATGTGAATAATTATTAACTATTTAAAAATTTGAAAATATAAAATAATTGCATACTCTTATGTGCTTTCATTAGGGTCATTTACAAGAACACACCTTTAGGAATGGCAATTTCCCCATCCCCAACGGGGACCTGACTTCCTCGACCCGATGGGGCCAGGGGTGGGGATTGTTTTGGTGAGGCGGGGTGGGGACAGGGATTAATAGGAATCCTCGGTCAGGGTCGGGATCAGGGTCAAGGATGGGGATTAAGGTCATCGCCCCACCCGACCCCACTTATATATATATATATATATATATATATATAATATACTATTATATTATTTATATTATATATATATCAAAACATATTTAAAACATTACTTATAATTTAATTTTTTATTTATTTTAAATAAATTTATTAAGAAAATACTATTATTTGAAAACATTTTGGGGATTCGGGTCCCACGGGGAACCCATCCCCGTCGGGGATCAAGGATGGGGGTTAATTTTAGAATCGGGGTCAGGGACAGGGAATATGATCCCCACACCGTTGCCATTCATACACACCTTATAGTTTTGCATATTTACTTAAACCTACCTTTTAATTTTCATTTTACTAAAACATCCCATACATTTTACAACTTATTTATTTAATCAACATTGAATTAAGGAGTGTTGGTTTTGCCATTAGGCCCATGATTTGTTTATTCCAAAAAATACCCTTAACACTTTTTTTTGTATAGAAAACAAAATTGACCAAATATAACCAATAGAGTGGTTGCTCGTGTCTTATTACGGGAAAAATTGTATTTTTACTTTTTTATTTTCTTTTGATTAAATTTATTTAAATGAACATTAGGGTCAGCACTGTCATTTTCCATTGTCATCTAATAGAAGATTGATTAAATCTATTGCAAATTATAAATGGTGTTTTAGTAAAATGTTAACTATAGGGTAGATTTTAGTAAATCCATGAAACTATAAGGGGTATTTTAATAAATGGCCATTTCAATTATTTAGCCTTTGCTTACTAAATACCACGCATTGCACGGGTCCCCGCTAGTATATTATTAATTCTAGAGTTACTAAAACGACTTTTTAGGATGTTGGAGTGAGAGAATGTAAAAGACTTGGTGGCTGGAAGAAAGATACTCTCTCTCTAGCCGGAAGACTAACTTCATTAAATTCAGTAAATTCTGTGGTTCCCTAGTTTGTTATGCATTCCTTCAAGATCCCACATAACACTATTGAGGAGATTGGCATAACCCAAAGAAATTTTTTGTCGCATAATTCTATGGACAGAAAGCCAATAAATTTAACGAAGTGGGACAAAGTCTGATGCCCAAAGGTTTGGGGGATCTTGGCTTGAGGAACCTTAAATGGGTAAATGAAGCTAGACTTGCTAAGCTAGGGTGGAAAATTTTATATGAAAAAGAGAATATGTAGGTCAAAGTGATAAAGAGGGAAGTACTTGAGAAATGGAAACTTATGGGAGGCCAAGGTTAAGAAAGGTATTAAATGGGCTTGGAGGGTCATTTTTGGTGCTAGAGAATTGTTAAGGGATTAAGATGGGAGGTTGGCAATGGGAATTCTATCAAGTTTTTGACTAATAAATGGGTTGGCGAGGAACCCTTGGTTGATTGCATAAATCCAGTCCATTGTGAAGAACAAAATGCTCATGTGAGTGACCTCATTGACCATGAAATTTAGGCCATCTTCATTCCTTTGGTGCCAAATGAAGACCATCTGATTTAGAGTCTAAACCTAAGGCTCCGTTTGGAAGGAGTACAAATGTAAATATGTAGAGTGTAAAACCTTGTATTTTGTATTATTTTGTATGTATTTGTACTATACATATTTGTATTTGTATTCTTTCCATACTGAGCTTGAGTGGCAAATTTTCTATGAGTTCAGCCTATAAATTGAAGTGTGGTAGTTGTCTTTCTAGAGGAGGCTTGTGTGGTGCTTCAAATGTCCACCAAAATTGAAAGTTTTCCTCTAAAGTCCTAAGAAATAGGGGTATGAATATTGATGGTTCTTGCAGTAGGTGTGGTGAAGAGGATAATCTTAATCAAATTTTTATAAAGTGTAATTTCTCCTCTCAAATTTGGAATTTGGTGAATTTGAACCTTTCTAATGCAATTGATCCTAATGCTGATCTGTTAGATTGGTGGACAGAAATTTGTGGCCAGAATTTCTAATGAAATTTGAACTTCTCATGTTTTTAGAAGGAATATGAATAAAGTTGATATTTCTGATCTCCCTTCTCTTGATTATACAATTATTCTTATGTGGCTAGTGGCTTACTTGGAAATCCTGGAATGGTTTTTGATGGTGCACAATCTGGATGTTGCAAGGTAGAGGGCAGCTCGGACGTCAGGTTGCTTGGCTGGTCAATCGAACTATAAAGAAGGAACTATCAGAGGACCCAGGGTGGCTTACCCAATGCAGGTGCTCCGATGCTTAAATTAGTATTCTGAGTGCAAGCTAAAAGCTTGAAGGCTAGAGAGCTAGTGAGCAATAAATCACTCGTACTTTGCAACATTGGGATTGATGCTCTTATATAGGTGAGATGCCGTAGGTCTTACGAAACACTTTTGAGATCCCCAACCCATGCTTCTAAGAACCCTTTCCACACTCGGTGGTTGATCTAATAAGGCTTATCAAGCCCGTTTGATCCGGGCGGGGGTAAGGATAAGGCTTGCGGACGTATGGCATGATCCTGGAGAGGTCGGAGACTGCTAGCTAGCTTCTAGAAGTATTCTACATGTCACCTTAGCAAGTCGAGCCATCATGAGCTGCTTAGACCTCGGTCTTAGCCAAGGTGCCCGAGGTACTTGAGCTGGCCTAGCTCACTGAGGTGGCAGAGAATGTTGAGTTGTCACCCATGTCATCAGGTTGATCCACGTGTTTGGCTGTTAATAGGTCAGACCAAATTACCCCTTCTCAAATGCCTCCACTCCGATGCCAGGGTCCCTGACCAAGTGCGGGAGTTCATGACAAGCCTGGGTGGATTTGGCCCAATCTCTAGCTCGGTTGAGGTTTGGTCTACATATCAAACCTCACTGACCCAACTAGCACAACCTTAAAGGTAGATCGCATCTCAGAAACATGCATATCTAACTTGGATTATAAATTCTATGGATGTCAAACACGCGTTCAACTGATTTTGACCTCGAAAATCTAGGGACCGCCCTCATTGGAACCATTGGATCTGGTTGATCTAGGTCATCTGTGATTGGTTACACTAACTATAAATAGGGGCCTTGGGGTCCCAATTTCTTTATCTTGATTTGAGCTTTTGTCTTCTTGAGGTCAGTCTCTTTCTTCTTAGGTAAGCCTTCTTCCCTTGTTTTAGTTTTTCCTTTCCTTTGTTTTCGTCTTTCCCCTTCACTCTTTCTTCATTGAAGTCCTGGAATACTTTAATGTCACTATTGATCAATTCCACCCAAACTTGGTTTGCACCATGGTTAGCACCATCTCTTTCTTCCATGACTTTGACCCCCCATTAGATTTAGATACCTTCAGCTCATTGTGCTCCATCAAACAAAATCCAGCTGGTCCAAAAGAAGAAGATAAGTATAGTTATTACATAGCATACCGGCCTGGATATAATCTCCTTCATGAGTATCCTTCGAAGGTTCCAGCCTGGAAGAAGAGATACTTTACTCTTGTCGTCGATGGAGGGTGGCCTTTTCCTACACATTGAAGGAAAGGCATGAGTGACAACGGGGATTGACTAGAAAAAAAGATGAAGAAAAAGATGTGTTGCATGGTAGAGCTCAATCTAAAATTAAAGGACTATTTGGCTGAAGAGAAACTCGTTACGGCCGAGCTGAGTCCCTTGGGTAGGTCATCACTTTAGGCATGGGTATTTGATCTTGCCGTGCTTTCTTTTATATCGTTCTGACTGATCTTCTACTTGTCTTTTGCAGGCATTATGTCTGATATACCAATGACTCAACTCTTCTCCAATATGAAGAAGAGGAAGAGAAAGACACCTCAAGGTGATTTTTCTTGAGAAGAGGAAGCTAAGCCTACTGCTCTTGCTAAGGCCAAGGAAGCCCCAGTCATAAACCTGGTCAAGGAGGATCAAGGGAAGGGGTCGACACCTCATCAGCAGCCCGAGGTGACCCGATCTTCCGAGTTATGGTCCAATCATCTTGGGGCTACTTCTTCAAGTGAGGACCCCGAGGAAAACCGTAGTACCATGGACTATTGAGTCAGACTTAGAAAGATCACAAAGGCTGCCTTTCTCGAGGAGATTTCCTAGCTTGCTGAGCAACGGACTCCCGAATTGGGCACGGAGGCATTGCGTTACCTCGTGGTGGTACGTTCTCGAACTGGCAATCGTTCCATCACTTATATACTCTCTGGTACTTAACAAAGTTTTTGCCCTTTTTTGTAGACCAACTCCATAGATCATGCGCTCATGAAGCAGTCGGAGTAGCGTGCTGCAAAGGTGTGAACTGTTGAGGCGAAGGGTGCAGAATACTGGGCTAGAATAGAGAAATTTGTCAGTGCCATCCATAAATTGGAGGGCAAGGTGGCGACAAAGGATGAACAACTTTGGAGGGAGGTCGAAAGACTGACCAAAGAATCTGAGGAGTAGAGGGTCGTTTTTCTTGAGTGCAAGAATGCTCTCCTCGATGGGATTAAAGATGTCAAGGTCCTTGCCATTAAGAACTATAAAGCTTCATCAGAATTTGCCAAACTCAAGGAGGACCTCACTTCTACAACTGTTGGTTAAGGCTTCAAACTGTGTCATTGGATGACAAGGCGGGCAGTCCCCGAGCTTGACATCAAATCTATCACCATAGTGGGTGTCACCACGGAGATGCCGCTCGAGGCCGACAAAGACCGAAACTCCAAGGAGGAGGAGGAGGATGAGGACCTCAAGGGAAATGTAGAGGAGGTCAACTAGGAAGTTGTTGCCGAGGAAGCAATAGTCACTGATGAAGCCAGGGACACCTCAGTTATCGTGAAGGGCGGGGGGCAAGGAGCCCCATGAAGGATGAATACTTTGGAAGGTAGCTTTAAATCATCAATCAGAGAACTTGAAAACTAGGTTTTCATGACCATGTCATCAACATAGATTTCAACTTTGTTGCTTGTCAAAGGTTCAAATATTTTATTTACAAGTCATTGGAAGGTAGCTTTAGCGTTTTTCAATCCAAAGGGCATAACTTTATAATAGTACAACCCTAATTCGGTTACAAAAGATGTTTTATCCTGGTCAATTAGCTCCATCTGAATCTGGTTATAGCCGGAATAGGCATCCATGAAGCTCAACAACTCATGCCCTGAGGTCATGTATACCAGGCAGTCTATTCTGGGGAGAGAGAATTTGTCCTTTGGGAAGGCCCTATTGAGGTTGATGTAGCCGACGCACATGCACCACTTGCCATTGGCTTTCTTAACGAGCACAAGATTTGCAACCTAGCTCGGGTACTAGACCTCTCTAACAAAGTTTGCTATGAGGAGTTTCCCGACCTCCTCATCTACTATTCTCCACCATTCTGCGGTGAGTAGACCGGAGTGGTTCGTCCAAGCGAGCACTGATTTGGAGAGTCTTCATGGGCTCGGTTTCAAGGACCATGACTTGGACCATATCCTCCATTGGTGCAGCTCACTCTTTGGTATGCTCGGGGGTGACTCCAGCTCAATGTCGTTTGCTAGCTTCATTTTTTCCTTTAGCGCCATGACGTAGCACTTCCAAGACTCCAGCTGGTCACTATGTACTACCCCCACTCCGCACCTCATCGGAAATTTCATGGAGAGGTAGTAGGTTGACCCTACTGCACGAAGAGCATGCAAGATGGGCTGACCTAAAATGGCATTGTAAGGATGTATCTAGCATGAGTCTGTATTATATGGAGACAAATACCCTTCTTATATATGCATGAGTTTGCTTCTTCTTTTGCTTGGTTTTCTGTATATCAACTTCATTGTAATGTATCCAGCAAAAAGAAAGAAAGAGAGAAAAAAAAAGCTTTATTGTAATGTTACAAATCGAAAAAAAAAAGAAAAACTTCACTATAATGTTCCCTTTCTACTTGAAATGAAAGAATTAAAAAAAAAAACAAAAATCTCTACATTAATGGAAAAACAAACAGAGCTCACACATAGGTTCACCATTGAAGCTTTAGTTTCACTGAGATGGGTTTGCATTACTTTCATCATCATCATTTCGGCCATTGTTGTTGTTGTTGGAGCTGGAGCTGGAAGGGAAGATAATTGTCAACCTCTCTAATTGCTGTTCCAAGATACTAATCCTCTTCTTCACTCTCTCGAGTTCTCTTGTTATCCCGTTGATTGTCATCATACAATATTTTTGGGGACTTATTGTACGAAGACCAAGTTCTGCCCCATGAATTATAAGGTTGATGGATTGAAGAGAGCCACCAGACATAAAGGGCATGACCACCCAGACATGATGATGGACTGTGAACGAACAATGGGCTCTAAGGATGTTTGGGTGGGAGAGAAGGGACATGGTCTTGGCTTCCCGCCTTATTTCGTCAAGGTTGTCTTTGGATCGATCAAGATCGATTGCTTTGATTGCCACGACCGATGAGTTCGACAGGCATTCAGCCTTGAAGACGAATGCGCTTACACCAGCACCGATCATGGCATGTATCTTGTAGGAACTGTGATCGAGAGGGTATTGATGATTCTGTGGAGGCTCCTCATCTTGTTGCGCCATGGACTGACGTGGGGTTTAGTTCTTGATAGTTTCAGACTTCAGAATTCAGGTTGATTGAGGGTGATGGCTTTCTCAGAGAAATGTTGTATGGGTTTCTTGGAAGGAGATTGAGGAAGAAGATGAAAGGTGTGGTAGAGTGGAAAGGTTGATTAATTTCTGGTGGGTTTTCTTGTGATGAAGGAACGAAAAAGAAGCTAGAGTAGTGGATATATAATAGAGTAAGCTGTTGTGGGCTTTAACTTGTATTTCTAGAAACTGAGCAGGTGAAACTGTAGAGGAGGAATGTCATTACAGCCATACAATCGATCATGTATATATAGAAATTTATGACAGAACACAGAGATCAAGACATGAAAGGACAATTGTTCATTTGGGAGGGGCTCAACCGCTCCAGCGAGACAGGATCTGCTCCTCACAGATGGCCGACTCACATGCATATCCACTGTGCATTGCGAACATCTCTCGTGTCTTATTAAGGGAAAAATTGTATTTTCATTTTTTTTATTTCCTTTTGATTAAAATTATTTAAATGAACATTAGGGTCAACATTGTCATTTTCCACTGTCATCTAATGGAAGATTGATTAAATCCATTGCAAATTATAAGTAGTGTTTTAGTAAAATGCTAACTATAGGGTAGATTTTAGTAAATCCATGAAGCTATAAGGGGTATTTAAATAAATGAACATTTCTATTATTTAGCCATTGCTTAATAAATCCCACGCATCGCAGGTCCCCACTAGTATACTATAGATTCTAGAGTTACTAAAACGACCTTTTATGATGTTGGAGAGAGAGTATGGAAAAGACTTGGTGGGTGGAAGAAAAATACTCGCTCTCTCTTGCCGATAGACTAACTTCATTAAATTCAGTAACTTCTATGGTTCCCTAGTTTGTTGTGCATTACTTCAAGATCCCACATAACATGGCTTGCTTGAGGAACCTTAAATGGGTAAATGAAGCTAGACTTGCTAAACTAGGGTGGAAATTTTTATATGAAAAAGAGGGAAGTACTTGAGAAATGGAAACTTATGGGAGGCCAAGGTTAAGAAAGGTATTTCATGGGCTTGGAGGGGCATGTTAGGTGCTAGAGAAATGTCGAGGAAGGGATTAAGATTGGAGGTTGGCAACGGGAATTCTATCAAGTTTTGGACTGATAAATGGGTTGGCGAGGAACCCTTGGTTGATTGCATAAATCCAGTCCATCGTGAAGAAGAAAATGCTCTTGTGAGTGATCTCATTGACCATGAAATGGGATTCTTGAAGGAGAACAATGTTCAAAACCTCATCCCTATAAACTTCTAGAATAAAATTTAGCCACCTTCATTCCTTTGGTGCCAAATGAAGCCCATCTGATTTAGAGTCTAAACCTAAGGCTCCGTTTGGAAGGAGTACAAATGCAAATATGTAGTGTAAAACCTTGTATTTTGTATTATTTTGTATGTATTTGTACTATACATATTTGTATTTGTATTCCTTCCATACTGAGCTTGAGTAGCAAATTTTCTATGAGTTTGGCCTATAAATTGAAGTGTGGTAGTTGTCTTTCTAGAGGTAGTGTTATGAACTGGAGGAGGCATGTGTGGTGCTTTAATTTCTAATGCAATTTGAACTTCTCATATTTTCACAAGGAATATGAATAATGTTGGTATTTTGTATCTCCCTTCGCTTGATTATACAATTATTATTATGTGGCTAGTGGCTTACTTGGAAATCCCGGAATGGTTTTTGATGGTGCACAATCTGGATGGTACATGCTATAGGGCAGCTCGAACGTCAGGTTGCTTGGTTGGTCGATCAAACTACAAAGAAGGAACTATCAGAGGACCCAAGGTGGCTTACCCGATGCGGGTGCTCCGATGCTTAAGTTAGTAGTTTGAGTGCAAGCTAAAGCTTGAAGGCTAGAGAGCTAGTGAGCAATAAATCACCCATACCTTGCAAAATTGGGATTGATGCTCTTATATAGGTGAGATGTCGTAGGTCTTACGAAACACTTTTGAGATCCCCAACCCACGCTACTGGGAATCCGTTCCACACTCAGAGGTTGAGCTGATAAGGCTTAACAAGCCTGTCTGATCCGGGCGGGATAAGGATAAGGCTTGTGGACGTATGGTATGATCCCGGAGAGGTCAGAGATAGCTAACTATCTTCTAGAAGTATTCCACATGTCACCTCAGCAAGTTGAGCCATCACGAGTTGCTTAAACCTCAGTCTTAGCCAAGGTGCTCGAGGTACTTGAGCTAGCCTAGCTCACTGAGGTGGCAGAGAATGTTGAATTGTCACCCATGTCATTAGGTCGATTCACGTGTCTGGGTGTTAATAGGTCGAACCAAATTAACCCTCATCAAATGCCTCCACTCCCATGCCAGGGGTCCCTGACCAGGTGCGGGAGTTCATGACAAGCCTGGGTGGATTTGGCCCAATCTCTAGCTCGGTTTAGGTTTGGTCTATAGGTCAAACCCCACTGACCCAACTAATACAACCTTAAAGGTAGATCTCATCTTGGGAACGTGCATACGTAACTTGGATTATAAATTCTACGGATGCCAAACATACGTTCAACTGATTTTGACCTTGAAAATCGAGCGACCGCCCTCATTAGAACCGTTGGATCTGGTTGATTTGGGCCGTCTGTGATTCGTTACATTGACTATAAATAGGGGCCTTGGAGTTCCATTTCCTTTGTCTTGATTTGAGCTTTTGCATTTTGGAGATCATGCGCTAACTTTAGTTTCTCTAGGTCAGTCATCTCTTCTTGAGATCGGTCTCCTTCTTCTTAGGTAAGCCTTCTTCCCTTGTCTGAATTTTTTCGTTCCTTTGTTCTCGTCATGCCTAGAAGTAGTAGTTTGTTTGAGGAGAGCTCAGAGTCCGATCGGGCCGAGGAGGGCACCTCAGGTCAAAATCTAGAATCTGGTCCACTCGAGGTGGGCTCCTCAAGTCAGGATCGAAAAGCCTCAAATAAAAAGGCTTCATCTTCTCGTTGCATTTGTCAAACTAGAGAACCAGACCGCTTCAGTCCCTCCATCATGTCCGCCGAGCATATCCGAGCTCTGGCTACCCAATACAAGTATCCTAACACATACGGTTATTACCTTCCCTTAGAGGGTTTTCCCTAGGAACACGAGAATGAGGAGATAACCGTTTTCATGGAGCACCTAATTGTCGGGATTCGCTTTCCCCTTCAGCCTTTCTTCATTGAAGTCTTGAAATACTTTAATGTCACCATCGATCAACTCCACCCAAACTTGGTTTGCACCATGGTCAACACTATCTCTTTCTTCCAAGACTTTGACCTCCCATTTGATTTAGATACCTTCAGACCATTGTGCTCCATCAAACAAAATCCAACTGGTCCAAAAGAAGAAGATAAGTATAGCTATTACATAGCATACCGGATTGGATATAATCTCCTTCACGAGTATCCTTCGAAGGTTCTAGCCTGGAACAAGAGATACTTTACTCTTGTTGTCGATAGAGGGTGGCCTTTTCCTACACATTGGAGGAAAGGCATGAGTGACCTCAGGGATTGACTAGAAAGAAAGAAGAAGAAAAAGATGTGTTGCATGGTAGAGCTCAATCTAAAATTAAAGGACTATTTGGCAGAAGAGAAACTCGTTAAGGCCGAGCTGAGTCCCTTGGGTTGGTCGTCACTTTAGGCATGGGTATTTGATCTTCTCGTGCTTTCTTTTATATCGTTCTGACTGATCTTCTGCTTGTCTTTTGTAGGCATTATGTCTAATATACCGATGACTCAACTCTTCTCCAATATGAAGAAGAGGAAGAGAAAGACACCTCGAGGTGATTCTTCTTGAGAAGCGGAAGCTTAGCCTACTGCTCTTGCTAAGGCCAAGGAAGCCCCAGTCATCAACCTAGTCAAGGAGGATCAAGGAAGGGGTCGATGCCTTATCAACAGTCTGAGGTGACCCGATCTTCCAAGTTGTGGTCTAGTCATCTTGGGGCCAGTTCTTCAGGTGAGGGCCCCGAGGAAAACCACAGTACCATGGCCTATTGAGTCAGCCTTAGAAAGATCACAAAGGCTGCCTTTCTCGAGGAGATCTCCAAGCTTTTCGAGCAACGGACTCCTGAATTGGGCACAAAGGCACTGCGTTACCTCATGGTGGTACGTTCCTGAACTGATGATCGTTCCATCACCTATATACTCTTTGGTACTTAACAAATTTTTTGCCCTTTTTTTGAAGACCAACTCCATAGTTCAGCGCTCATGAAGCAGTCGAAGTGGCATGCTGCGAAGGCGAGAACTACTGAGGCGAAGGCTGTAGAATAACTGGCTAGAATAGAGAAAGTCGTTAGCATCATCAATAAATTGGAGGGCGAGGTGGCGGCAAAAGACGAACAACTTTGGAGGGAGGTCAAAAGACTGACCAAAGAAGCTGAGGAGCAGAGGGTCACTTTCATTGAGTGCAAGAATACTGTCCTCGATGGGATTAAAGATGTTGAGGTCCTTGCCATTAAGAATTATAAAGCTTCACCAAAATTCGCCAAACGCAAGGAGGACCTTACTTCTACAACATTTTGTTAAGGCTTCAAACTGTGTCGTTGGATGACAAGGCAGGCATTCTCCGAGCTCGACATCAAATCTAGAATCATAGTGGGCATCACTACGGAGAGGCCACTCGAGGCCGACGAAGACCCAAACTCTGAGGAGGAGGAGGATGAAGACCTCAAGGGAAATGTAGAGGAGGTCAACTAGGAAGTTGTTGCCGAGGAAGCAATAGCCCCTAATAAAGCCAGGGACACCTCTGTTACGATGAAGGATGGGGGCAAGGAGCCCCATGAAGGATGAATACTTTGCCTCATTTCTTGGACCACTAATGTACAAAATTTACCTACGAAGTAATGCATTTGCTCTTTTGACCACCTCACATACAAATGTCATTTCTTCTTTGCAAAATATTTCTAAGTGTAGGGTTCCCCAAGGTGCTTAGTTTCTAGATAAACACGGTATGAGATAACCTGAGGTAAGTGTAAGCCGAGGCGAATAGGCATAGTAAAGTATGTAACCTGAACCACCTATCTACCAACATGGCATGAATAAGGTGTATCCAAGCTACCCATTTTATTAGATAGCAATGGGGTTTTTTTGTCGTGGTACCGAGGTCATTCCAATTCAACACCGGGGCCCTTTGGCTTTGAGTGACTTGTAGTCTGTTGTTCAATATGATGTATGGCCATTGCACGGCCTGACCAGTTCTCCAAACCAGGTGGTCATTCACACTTTGAAAAATTTTCAATGTGGCAGATGCTTGATTCCCAAGCTCATAGGTAGTACTTTCTTAAGTTGTCGATGTTCCAAGCACAGGTTACTAGCTTCCCTTCCGTGGTCTCTAGCTTGTATGCCCCTTCACTAAGCACCCATTGTACTCTATAAGGACCCTCCCAGTTTGGTCCGAGATTACCTACACTAGGCTCGGGTACTATAACTTTTTGAAGTACTAGGTCGCTGACGTAAAAGTGGTGTCGCTTAACTCGGGCATTGTAGTAATGTGCTACTCGTTGCTGGTAAGCTATAGTCCGAATATAGACCAGGTTGCATACTTCTTTGATCTAGTAGAGGTTGGTCCATAGCTCGTCTTCATTAGCCCCCTCATCGTATGCTTCTAACCATAAGGTCAGTACCTCAATCTCAACTGCGATGACGGCCTTCGTACCATACGTCAGATTGAAAGGGGTTTCTCCAGTTGCAGCCTTAATGCGGGTTCGATGTGCCCAAAGGACGCTAGGCAGCTCATCGACCCCCAAGCCCTTAGCTCGTGAAATCCGAGCTTTAAGCCCGTGAAGGATCACCCTATTTGTCACCTCAGCCTATCCATTCGCTTGTGGATTTACCACCGAAGTGAAGTTCTATTAGATCCCCATCTCGACACAGAAATTCTAGAATTTGATGTCTTCAAACTACTTCTTGTTGCTAGATATCAGCACTTTCAGGAGTCCAAATCTGTAGACAATATTCTTCCAAAAAACATTGTGTACATTTCGAGTTGTGATGGTCACCAATGGCTCGGCCTCCACCCACTTCGTGAAGTAGCCAACCCCCACGACCAAGAATCTTCTCTAGCTGGTTGTAAGTGGGATTGGATCAAGAATATCTATCCCCCATTGGGCGAAGGGCCACGGGTTAGTCAAATACTTCAGGTTGAGAGTGGGCTGATAGGGTATGTTCACGTGCCTTTGGCAATTATCACACTTTCGGACGAGCTCAAGTGCACATGCCTTCATCGTAGGCCAGTAGTATCCTTGCCTTAGCGCATTTTGGGCAAGCACCCTGCCTCCAGATGTCCTCCACAGAGACATTCATGGATCTCATATAGCACCTAGCTTGCTTCTAAAGGTTGCAAGCAACGTAGGTAGGGGAGCATAAAGGACCTCCTATATAGCCTCTCACCAATAAGAACGTAGCGAGCTGACTGACACTCTACCCTTCGAGCTGCGTTTTGATTTGTTAGTACGGTTTTGTGGTGCAGATAGTTGACGAGCAGATCTGTCCAACTCACTTCTGTGGTCAACATGGGAGCAACCTCTTCTACCACCCTCATGATACTAGGTTACGACAGGTCTTCTATGTACACTGTCCTCATGGTGATTTCACTCATGCTAGCCAACTTAGAAAGCACATCGGCCTCCACATTCTCTGATCTGGGTACTTTCAAGATGAGCCAGGAGTGGAAGCTGGGCAGAAGTTTCCTCACTTTGGCTAGAAAGGCCATCATGGCAGGTTCTTGAGCCTTATACTCACCATTCACTTGGTTCACGACTAGCTTTGAGTCGTTGCATACCACGATTTGTTTTGTGTCGACCTCCTTCGCCAACATCAACCCGAATCAATGTATCGTACTCCGCTTCATTGTTCGACGCTTTGAATCCAAACCGGAGAGTGTACTCTAGCTTCACCTCGCTTGGTCCATACAATATGAGTTCGGCTCCACTTCCTCGCTAATTAGATGAGTCAACGACGTGGAGGATCCAAATTTCTTCATCCCAAGCTAGGGTTTCCCTAGCTAGAATGGGTTCCACCTCAGGGGTTGGCATGCTGAATATGCATTCGGTGACGAAGTTCACCAAACCTGTGCTTTAATTGTTGGGTGCGGCTTGAACCAGATGTTGTATTTGCTCAGCTCGATGGCCAACTTTGTCAACTACCCTGAGACCTCGGGCTTCTAAAAGACATACCTCAAAGGTCTATCTGTTAGGACGAAAATAGTGTGGGCTTGGAAGTAAGGGCGTAGCTTCCGAGCTGTAATGATCGGTGCAAAGCCAGCTTCTCAAAGTCAGGGTACCTAGTCTTAGCTGTCTACAAAACTTTACTGATATAGTAGGCAAGTCATTGGACCCGGTCTACTTCTCTTATTAGTATCGAGCTTACTACCTCATCACTCATAAAGAGGTAGAGTTTTAGATCATCTCTAGGTTTAAGTTAGGTTAATACTGATGGTGAACTTAAGTACTTTTTGAGCTCATCAAATGCGAGCTAACATTTCTTGGACCATTCAAAGTCCTAGTTCTTTTTCATGGCCTTAAAAAAGGGTAAACGCCAACCAGCCAACTTGGACATAAATCGGTTCAGGGTGACAATTCAACAGGTTAACCTTTGTACTTTGTTTATTGACTAGGGTGGTTTCATATCTAAGATAGCCTTGACTTTGTCCGGTTTGGCTTCGATGTCACGTCGGTTAACTATGTAATCAAGGAACTTGCTTAATGTGACCCCAAGGACACACTTGTTTGGGTTAAGCTTCTTGTTATATTTTCTTAGAATTTCAAAAGCATAATTTAAATCATCAATCAAAGAACTTGAAAACTGGGTCTTCATGACCATGTCATAACATAGCATTCAACTTTGTTGCCTATCAAAAGTTCAAATATTTTATTTACAAGTTGTTGGAAGGAAGATTTAGCATTTTTTAATCTAAAGGGCATAACGTTATAATAGTACAACCCTAGTTCGGTTACAAAAGAGGTTTTTTCCTGGTCAGCTAGTTTCATCTGAATCTGGTTGTAGCAAGAATAGGCATCCATGAAGCTCAACAACTCATGCTCCGAGGTCGTGTCTAACAGGCGGTCTATTTTCAGGAGAGGGAAGTTGTCCTTTGGGAAGGCCCTATTGTTGTCGATGTAGTCGAGGCACATGCACCACTTGCCATTGGCTTTTTTCACGAGCACAAGATTTGCCATCCAGCTTAGGTACTAGACCTCTCTAACAAAGTTTCCTGTGAGGAACTTGCCGACCTCCTCATCTACTATGCTCCACCATTTTGGGGTGAGGTTTCTTTTCATTTGCATGATTGGCTTAACTAAAGGTTCCACATTAAGCTTATGAGTAATTACACTAGAGTCTATGTTGGGAATTTCTACTGTCAACCATGCAAAAACATCTAAAATTTTAATCAAAAAGCTTTTACTAGAGAAGACTGGAGTGGTTGGTCCAAGCGAGCACTGATTTGGAGAGTCTTCATCGGCTTGGTATCAAAGACCAGGACTTGGACCGTATCCTCCATCGGTGCAGCTTGCTCTTTGGTATGCTGGGGGGTGACTCCCACTCAATATCGTCTGCTAGCTTTGTTTTTCCCTTCAGCACCATGACATAGCACTTCCAAGACTCCAGCTGGTCACTGTGTACTACACCCACTCCGCACCTTGTTGAAAATTTCAATGAGAGGTAGTAGGTCGACCCCATCGCACAAAGAGCATGCAAGATGGGCTGACCTAAAATGGCATTGTAAGGAGATGGGGTGGCAACCACCAGAAAGGTGTGCTCAAACCGAATAGTGTTGGGCTCTGCTCCTGTTGCTACCAACACTTTGATCTTGTTGAGGGGCTTCACCACGTCCCCACTAAAACCAACCAGGGGAGTATCTACTGGTTGAAGGTCCTTCTGGTCTAGCTTCATCTTCTTCAACACCTCTAGGAACAAGATGTCTACCGAACTACCTGAATCTACCAGAATCCGCTTTACCTTTGAAGTCATTGATGACCATCTTGACAACGAGGGCATCGTCATGCAGATACTGGATTCCGCAAGCATCATCCTCGGTGAAGTATATAACTTCCTCCACCCAAGGGTGCTTCAGTGGGTTCTCGTCTTCACATTCCATCTCAAGAATTGCATTCTTACTCATCACTATGTTGTAACCCACTACTATGGACCCACCATGATCATATTAATCACCCCGCGGATCGGCCTCTCTGGTGTTCGTGGATCCCAGTGTGGCTAGTCACTATCATTTCGCTTGCTTGACTTTGGTGCATCTCTACGCTACTTGGTAGGTCGGTTGTCCCTTTCATCATACTTTATGAATTGCCTAAGATAACTGCGACAGATCAGCTCGTCAATATCATCCTTCAGATTCCAACAATTCTTTGTATCATGTTTGATGTCATGGTGGAAGTGATAGTAGCAGTTTGGGTTGCGGTTAGCGGGGTCTCCTCTCATCCTGGGCAGCCACTTGACGTAGCTGGCTTCCTTGTTCTACATCAAAATCTCGCATTGCCTTACATTCAGGGCGATATAGTTGTGGTTTTGGACTAGAGGGGTTCTAGATTGCCGACCTGATCCAGAACCTTGATGTGGTGATCGGCTTTTCCTAGGTGACTTGCTTCACCTACTATGCGGCGACCTGCTTCTCTTTGGAAACTTGATCTTTCGTTGTTGATGCTTGCTGCTACTACTTTCTTCTTCAGTTCTTTTCCACTTCTCGGCCTATGGCAGCTCTAACCTAGATCCTAGAGCTTACTTTTGGAAGAGTGAAGGGCATAATGAATTGCCCGATGGTCACTGAGGGTATTTCAAGGTTCATCATGCGTTGTTTTTGCCCCCCAGTGACTAGTGCTTCGTTGTTATTGTTGGCGTTGCTGGAAGATGCCATTGAGTGATTGAAAGTGAGGGTTATAAGATGAGAACTTTAGCTTTTCGTTGTGGTTCCCAGATATGGCACCAATTGATGGTGCACGATCTAGATGTTTCTAGTTGGAGGGCAGCTCAGACGTCGGGTTGCTTGGCTGGTCGATCGAACTAAAAAGAAGGAACTATCAAATAACCCAGGGTGGCTTACTCGGTGTGGGTGCTCCAATGCTTAAGTTAGTATTCTTAGTGTGATTTAAAAGTGTGAAGGCTTGAGGGCAAGTGAGCAATAAATTGTGCGTACCTTGCAACATTGGGATTGATGCTTTGATATAGGTGAGATTCCATAGGTCTTACGAAACACCTTTGAGATCCTTGGCCCATGTTACTAGGAATTCGTTCCACACTTGGAGGTTGAGCCGATAAGGCTTATCAAACTTGTCTGGTTCAGGCGGGATAAGTATAAGGCTTGCGGACGTGCAGAGTGATCCCGTAGAGGTCGGAGACACCTCGATAACTTTGAGAAATATGCTACATATCACCTAGGTAGGTCGGGCCATCACAAGCTGCTCGGACCTCGGTCTTAGCCGAGGTGCCCGGGGTACCTGAACTGACCGGGCTCATTGAGCACGCAGAGAATACTGAATTGTTACCCATATCATCAGGTCGATCCACATGTCCCGGTATTAACAGGTCGGGCCAAATTACCCCTCATAAATTTTATTCTTTAATGAGGTTCAACCTTGTCCTAACTTTTCAATTTTGAATACAAACATGTTCATGATCGAAGTGAGAAGAGCTTCCCAAGTCTCTACTTCTACATGTGTTATTGTCAAAGCAAATTATTTGACAACTGCTTTGCGAAAACTCTCTTTCATCTTTCAAATAAATGTACAAACACACCCCTTAGACCAGAAATATATATTCATGAATTGTAACAAGTCTACGATTCCTCAGGGGAATTTGGAAAACTGAATCCTAATTGTTACTCGTCTAACTTAATTCGAAAAGTTTATTTACCTCCGTTGTTCGTCATGGGCAAACAAGGGATCATTTGAGGCCAACTAACCCACTCAAATTGAGCAGACCATTTGAGGCCTAAGTTTACTATGGATAAAATTGGAATTTTAAAATTTGTAGCATTATATTAGCATTTTCTTTCTGTTTTTTTTTTCTCTTTTTTTGCATGCATTTTGAATATCTTGTCATAGAGACCACTATGTTGGTCACTTCTACGTCCTGATGTATTGACTTTGGGGCTTCTACTCATGCATATAACACATTGCAGGGGTTCAAGGAAAGCAGAAGGCTGAATGATGACAAGGTTGTGATTTACTTGGGGACAACTACAATTGTTGCGGTTACTGCTATAGGAACAATAGACTTAATTTTTAGAGAATGAATTGTTACATTAAAAGATTGTATTTATGTACCTTTACTTAGAATAAATTTGATTTATGTTTCTAAATTGTGTAAGAATGGTTATTCTATTTTGTTTAGTAATAAGATTACAAATAAATTGAATAACAAATTTTTTACGGAGAAATTGAGAATGGTTTTTATGTTCTCTATCATTCTCTAAAAACAAATGTGACTGGAACTGTATCGGAACACATCCCCATGAAAAGAACACGTGATATAGTTAATCCCACGTGCCTGTGGCATTACTGGCTTTGCCATATTAATATAGAACTTATCACAAGATTGGTGAATGATGGTCCTCTAGATTTTCTCGCTATGGAAGATCTACCAACTTATAAGCATTGCCTTGAAGGCAAGATGGCAAAAATGCCATTTACAGGTAAGTTTGAAAGAACTATAGGCACACTTGACCTTATACATATTAATACATGTGGTCCTATGAGTGTTAAGACGTAGAATCAACACTATTGTTTCATAACTTTCATCGATGATTATTCTCGGCATGGTTACGTGTACCTAATGAGACATAAGCCTGAATATTTTGAAAAGTTCAAGGAGTTTAGACAAGAAGTCAGTAAATAGTTAGGAAGAAATATCAAAACCATTTGATCAAATCGAGGAGATCAATATCTCTTCGATGAATATCTCTTCAATGAATTCAAGAACTATTTAAAGGACAATAGCATTATGTCATAATATAAATACAAATACGTACAATATAAATATATATAAAATAATACAAAATATAAAGTTTTGCACTCTACATCCAAATGGGGCCTTAAGATGGAAGTAAACCTACACCTAATGATTATGATCAAAGATTCCGAAAATATATGGGGTTTAACCCATTTTCATCGGTGCTAAATGGTAGGTGTTTCAGAGTTATAAGAAATACATGAGATAAATTAAGGACATGGCAGGGAGAAGGTGTTGGAGATTGAATTTACACTAGAAATTGAAGCAGCCAACATAGATTTGGAATTTACATGGAGAAGGTGCCCTATGATTTCATACAACATAGGAGATGAGATAGTCGTAATTTTCCTGTTCCATGGGCCAAAGATAAGTAAATCTCTATTGCGTATCGAAGGGCTGATGTCGTAATTTTCAGAGCAACCAGGAGTTGATAGAGCCGATCAAGTACAGTGATTGTTTCTTGTCTCCGGTGAACTTGCTTAATAGTTCATAGCACCGCAAGATGCTGCCATGATTTAGACTATAGAGTATCTGGTGTTTGGATAAATTTGATAAAATAAATTAGAAAAGGTAATTTGGGCATTTAGAAAACTTTAAATGGTCAAAGGGGAATCCTTTTTAAGTCAATTAACATATTGCTAACAAGGGGGTATTTGTCTAACAGCCAAAGTACAAAAGGTGTTTGTCGCAAAAAAAAAATATAGGGGGTCTTTGTGGCAGTGTTGTTGTTGAGATGCAACTTAGGTGGATTGGATCAAGTTTGAAAGTCAACCCAAGCCCAATCCAAAATCTCAAACTTGAGCTCAGGTTTGGCCCAACTCAAGGTTAAGATCGAGTTTACCAACCCAAGCCCAAATAGAGCCTGGGATAGGTTTTGGGCTTTGGGCATGTTGAGCTTTTAACTCAAGTCAGATTGGGTCTGATCGGGCTCAGACTAGCTGAGCCCTCAACTCAAGTCCAACCTGAATTTATGTTAAACCTATTTTTTTTTTTTTTTTTACCCAAGCCCAACTTGCAAGTTTGAAAACTCAAACCCAACGTGCATAAAAATTTTGATTGAACCGGATGGCTCTCGGGTTAGACCCACCCAAACTCTGGCTCTAACTCCTGCCTCTTTTAACAAAGCCAACCAAACACAAGTCCTATATCACTCCAATAACGTGCGAAAGACCGAAAACCCAACGAATGAGTACTAACTACTAAGGACTGAAGACTGAAAAGTTGTGCGGAGTTACTGGCAGGCTAGAGCGCCGGCGGTGTGAGATTCTGAAACCCTGACGGAAGGAAGAGTAGCGAGCTTGTTGATGGCATCATCGTCTTTGTCGGATGAGGAGCTGACTCTGACGGTGCGATGGAGTGGGAAGGAATACACGGTGAGAGTCTGTGGAGACGACAGCGTTGGGGAGCTGAAGCGGCGGATCTGTGAACTCACGAAAGTGCTCCCGAAACGCCAGAAGCTCCTTTACCCTAAAGTCGGCCCCAAGCTCGCTGACGATTCCGTTCTTCTCTCCGAACTTCCCCTCAAATCATCTGTAAAGATGACCATGGTCGGGTAAGATGTCTACTTAAACTTATTTACTACCTATCAAGCCACCTTTCTTTTTTACTTCACTGATTCTTGCTGGTTAATCGATCAATTGATTACATTTCTTTTTCTTATTATTGGTGAGTTGGAATGAGCTGAATTCCAGACGTTGTGTTTGTTTATTGGAATGAAAAATTGCATTCTTTGAGCTTTAGTGAGTTTCTTAATCAATTCATCTGAAAAACTGAACAACCTGATTATTGTTGCTTTATGGTGCATTCACTCCCCTGTTTGTTGCGCGGAGATGGACTAATGCAGTGTTTTGGTAGGATTAAGGGGCAAGAGTATGCATAGTCATTGTGACACCTTAACTTTGGCTCATGAATATGTGCAAGTAACACCATATAGGAGAAATTTACAATGTTTGTGCTGTGGTTTTAAATTTCCATTGGAACGTTTTGGTAGAAGCTGAAATTATCCTGCTTGAAATACAAAGTTACAAAAAATGCAAGGTTTTGGTCAAACACTGAGAAGCTTAAGTTATAAGTTGATCGTTCTCTTGCATACATGTGATCTATGTTGTTCATGTATGTTGCTTTTAAACTGAAATACTGAGTCACTGAGAATGTTTTTTCTCATCTTTCCTCATCCTTAGGCTATGCTCGATGGAGAAATAGTGTAGAAAAATGCACAAATGAGAGGAGAGACAATCCCTTCAATAGAACTTTATTCAATCCTAAACCATGAAGGATTGAGAAATCTTGATTTGATTACACTTCATTATGCATGTGAATCTCTATTTCTACGAATTAGGTAAAGCAATCCATTTTTGTCAAACAAACAATCAAACCTAAAAAGAATCTAGAGAGATCTACCTTGTGATTAGTTACGAAGGTCAGTGAAGTGGGGTCAAGAAGGTGAAGCTGTGGGGTGGAATACCAAAGAGGTTCTCTTCTTCAAAATTTGTATATTTTTTTTTTTTGAAGTAGGAAAAGTATTGTATTGCAAAGAAAACCAAATACATCAGCCCATGTACAATGAGAACTTGTACATTGGGAATTTACAAAAAGATCTGAGAGATCAAATAAAGAAAGGTCCAACTCGCAAAAAAGGAAAAAGCTGAACCAATGAAAGCTCTTTGTACACTTAACCAGGAACATAGAAAACATATAACTTTGTTCTTGACTGAACTGAAACTATGTCATTGGAAAGATTGTCAAAAATCCTGCTATTCCTTTCCTTCCAAAGGGCCCAAAGGATAGCAGCTGGAAAAATCTTCCAAAGCAGCTTGTGTCTTACATTCAGACCCTCAAGGGTCAACCCCTGAAGCAGCTGTAGGACTGAAACAGGTGGGCAAGAAGAAACACCAAAGCAGGAAAGAACCATTCCCCAGAGCTGCTGAGAGAAGTTGCAGTGAATAAAAATGTGATTAGAGGTTTCAGGAGCTTCATCGCAGAAAGGACAGCAGAAACTAGGAAGCTGCATCCCTCTTCTGAGCAGCTGATCTGCAGTTAGGCACTTATCAAGTGCTGCAGTCCAACCAGGAAGGCTACTTTTGAAGGAGCGTGGGATTTCCAGATTAAAGTCCAAGGGAAGTCTCCTTCCTCACCAGCCACAAGGTTGTTGTAGAAAGACTTAGAGGAGAAGGTGTGAAAAGCCTCCCAAGCCCGAATTCTTTCATCATCTGACTGTGGGTTGGGCTTGAAACTGTGAATATGACTTGGAAGATTTGCTAGTGGACCTATTTCCCAATCATTAAGATTTCTTCTGAAAGTAGGGCTCCATATAACCTCACCATTCATCAAATCAAAACAGTCTTCCACTACAGCATCTTTATCCCGTGCGATGTCAAAGAGAGAGGGGAAACCTTTCATTTAGAGCTGTGTCCCACACCAGGACCTGAGTCCCACCAGGGAAGATAGAGACAGCATTGCCCCACAAGGTTCATCCCCTTGGGAGAAGACCAGGACCTGAGTCCCACCCTAGATTTATGAGCCCACACTTATCTGCAATGATTCTTCTCCAGAGGTTGTTCCTCTCTTTGCTGAATCTCCGGCACCATTTACCAAGTAGAGCCTTGTTAACAGCTTTAATATTTCTGATTCCTAAACCTCCAGTTCTCCTTGATTTACACACAGATTTCCATCTTACCAAATTAAACTTGAAGCTGTTCTTCCACCCAGCCCATAAGAAGAGCCTCATTTTGCAACACTGGCAGGGATCTGAAATAATGATTGGTAATAAATTGGGAATGAATGAAGACAATAATACACTTAATTAGAGTGAGCTTGCCTCCCTTTAATAAATATTTAGATTTCCACATTGCCAGTTTCCTGTCAAATCTGTCAATAACTGGATCCCAGATCTTCTTAGAGCTGCTTTGGGCTCCCAAGGGAAGACCAAGGTAGGTGGTGGGAAGATTTCAGATAGACAGCCCAAGACGATAGCCATGCTGGGATCAGGAAGAACTTCCTCTATCTTCAACAATTCACTCTTCAAAACTTGTATTTACTTGAGTTAAGACTCTCCTCTCATTCCCATCATTATCAAGGAAATTTGTTGTAGTACATTTATTGTAGTACACATAAAGGATACCATGAGATATTGCATCGAATCTGTGCTATTTTCTATTGGAAAGGCACATGACAATAAATTAAAGATCTTATCAAGGAGTGCCGGAGGGGGGGGAGTTATTGGGATGGGGGCAGGGGTGGTTCTTCTGAATAGAAAGTAAAGGGCTGTTTGAAAAAGATTGATGAACGTTTGCAGATATACAGAAACCTCGTTTATATGGACTGATGTTTTGGGTTGTTCTATTATGCCCGTGGTTCTGTATGACAGGAAGCTTGTATCTATATTAGGAATTGATTGATTATTTGTGTATGCAGTTTGGTTGGTTATTAGTCTGAGTTGGGGGGTAAAAGTTGTATTTCTGCTGTTGTGATCTCTTATTACAACTACTTGTACTCTCTCTGTTTCATTTTTTAATGAAATTTTCTTTTATTGGCAGTGTGACACATGCCAATGTCACAAGTTGGAGTATTTATTTCCAGCTGGACTACTGAAGCTGCTATTGTAATCCAGCTATCAAGTCCAATATGTGATGGTGGACTGGCTGTCCAACTCCAACATGCACACTTCATCCTTATTCCCATCCATCCATGTGCAGCTGCTAGTGTAGCCCAAGTGATCTTTGAAGAAGTATTTAGGTTGCTCAATATGCTCTGATCCATATTCCCCCTTTTTTTATAAATAAATTTCATCCATTTTCATTAGAATCAAAGGATAGCATCTGTTACAAGCATCTGAGTGGGAGGCGTGAGGTGCAGCCTCACTCTTTAACAAAGAAATACAACAGATTTACAAATGGGCCCAGTACATCTGATCCCTAGTTACCCCTTGCTTGGCTAGAGAATCAGCCAGTGCATAGGCCTCCCTTACTACCCATTGTATAGTTAAAATCTTCTGTTGTGTTAGCCATTTGAACATCTTCATTTCATTTCTGTAACACCAAATCACTGAATCTGGGTCTTTTAGCCAACCCACCACCACCTTGGAGTCCCCTTCTATCATCAATTTCTTCACGCCTAATTCTTTTGCAATCTGGATGCCTTCTTGGGCTGCATATAGTTGTGCCTTTAAGAGTCTCCATTTCCCATTGGTCCTGAAAAGATGGCTCTTAAATTTCCTTCATTGTCTCTTACAGCCCCTCCTATGCCAGATGGACCTGGGTTGCCTTGACTGCTCCCATCAAAGTTTAGTTCCAACCAATCTTCAATGGGAGCTGTCCAAACCATCCTTGCCTTAACTGCTCCTATTCACAAGAATGTTTTGGAATGACCGTCTTCAACTTTAGTTCCTCTTACCATCCATAAATAAATGGGCAAGTGAAGGTGGTTAACTAGATAATGGTGTGTTTAGATGTTTAACAAGCTCCAAGCTGAAAGAGTGAGTAAAATGGATTCCAGAGGCTGAATTTTGTTACAAAATAATGTCCATACTTCGACAAAGAAGTAGCTCCATCAGGTTACACACAAATGTCATTTGAAGGAACCTAGGAGTAGCTTCCATAGGTGATAAAATGAGAGAAAGTAGGCTGAAATGGTTTGGTCACATGCATAGAAGATCATTATTGCACCTGTGAGAAGAAGCTATCTGTTGCAAGTTGAAGAGGCTAGAAGGGCTAGGGGCATACTAAAAAGGACATGGGTTGATGTTGTAAGAAATGACATAAATGCCCAAAATTTAACAATGGATATGACACTAAACTAAACAGAACAGAATGGTGAAACAGGATTCATGTAGCTGCCCCATATAATTGGGATAAGGCTTAGATGATAATGATGATGACAAATGTCCATGGAAGCAGTGGACAAAGAATAGAAGCAGTAGACAAAGAATGGAAAGAGAAGAGATTCTTCATGCACTGTTTGAGCATCTCAAAGAATCTCAATCTTGTGTGAGAAGGGTGTACAGTCAAATGAATATGGGTTTTGATTTTGAGTGGGTGAATGGGTTTACTATGGACAATCCAAGGTGCTTCATTGGATTGGCCTGTATTTAACTTCTCAAATGGGTCCCTCATCCATTTGGTCTTCCTCGTTTCATCTCTCAAGAAGCAGATCAGCAGCAAGTTCTCAGCCCAAAGCCCACTGCCAGTAATTTATGAATTAGACAACTCACTGGTGCCCAAACGACAAACAATTTTGGACATACATATTTAAATTCTTAATTCCCCTTATTTACTTACTGCATACACCCTGTAGGACCTTTCTCTTTCCCATCCTTAGTGTAGACTAAATGAGTTCTCTACTTGCTGGAGATTACTACTGTCTGAGAGATTTTTTTTTCTTTATTCTATAAGGCTATTTCAGAAATAGATTTCTCTTTGTGCAGTGCTTGTATAAGATGATAAGAAAAATTCAATCTTGTGTTTGTCTCTGCTGTCTTGTCAAATCTGGATATGTTGTTCTGATGTGTTATATTGAGTTTGTACATATATCTTCAATCTTGCAGTGTCCTAACACTGATTTTCCAGTACTGTTGAAGATGAAATTTTTGTGGATCAAGTGGATGCCCCGGAGATCATTGATGATTTTGAGCTTGGGCAAGAAGAAGTTGTTGACATTAAAGATAATGAAGTCAACAAACAGAAATTGAGGCGACGTATCAGTCAATATAAGGTATATTGTTGTTATCTCATTCCTTATAATTGTAGTCCTATTACATTGATTAAATAATTATGGGCCTATTGTCATTGTGTGTTTAGAATCATATGATGTTATTATTGTTTCTAGTTTACTTGTTGTTATGGTTGTCCATCTGGTGTTTGTATTGAAATTATTTTACTATAATAGATGCATTTTGTATAAGGCTACTCACTGAGTTGGTTAATGTTCTCTTATCAGTCTCCACTGCCCAGGTAGCTTAATAGGAATCAGTGATTTAAAAGGTGTGCCTAGGCAAACAGGTGAGGTGCATTTCAGTGTCTATGCTTCATCTAGGTGGCTAGGCCCAGGCGCAGCCCCTTTAAAGAGGCGTGTGTGCGTCTGGTGTGCATTGCACATCAGCCCAGGCTTCCACTAACACCTTGCTCTTATCCAAAGGAACCGGCAAACATATGATAAATCTTAAAGATTCATGGGAGGTGTTGGAATGTTTTTCTTTATATTTATGATTGTATTCTGCTTAGCTAGGGTCTGTTAGGTCTGGTTAAAATAGCCTTTTTTCCTTTGTTTATGTACTTTGACTACAGCAGAGGCATAAGGGTATTTTCCCTTTTATTTATGGTCGCCCTATGTATAATAACATAAGCTGGCGCTGCCAGACAGATTAGAACTCTCCAAACCTTTCTCTTCTCCTTTCTATCTTCTCTCTCTTTTCTCTTCTTCTTCCTTATTTCTTCTCTTTTCTTCTGCTAATATGGCATCATAGTGGTTCTACTGGGTCTGAGAGCAGATCGAACTAGTTCTTCTTTACCTTGCTGTCTTCTTCAACTGAGATCAGAGAAGTTGACCTACGACTGGTACAAGTTTTTTTTACTTTTTTTTTTCCTTGATCGTGTACCAAGAAAATCCCTATGAAACGAGACTGCTGAGTGCAGTAAGAGGAATTGTGAGGTTCAGACCTCTTTTCTGTGGATCATGTGATCCTGTACCTGAGAATGGGTTACTTGTAGGTCACGAATGACCTGTTTTTACCAAGTTTTGGTGTGACTTCACTGCTTTGTGATCTCTCCTAGTAGTTGGTGTGTTTAGGTGATTTGGAAAATTGGTGGACTGGGACTGTAAAACTTGTGCAGTGCTGAAATCAACCTGAATTTTTTTTAAGAGAATTGGAGCTGGTCTGTGTTCAGATTGTATCCAGACCAGAGTGTGTGCATGTGAACTGCATCTATAGTGTGTTTTCTTGGACCTTTTTGGGTATTAGGAGGGATCTTAATGTGTGTTGAAACTGAAAAGTGTTCTTGAATCATGTCCTCTGAGAATTCTGCAACCTCTGGGATTTCAGGAGGTCAAAACGGAATGGGATGGATATGAGTTTTCCCATGGCTGTAATTCCCTTTGATGGACTAAACTACCTTGAATGGTTTAGGGGAATTAAACTTTACATTACTGCTAGGGGGAAAATAGGGTATATCAATGGTAAAGTTAAGGAACCAAAGTCTGGAAGTGCTGAACATGACAGGTGGGACCAAGAAAATAGTATGGTGATGTCATGGCTCTTGGTTTTCATGCTGCCACAAGTAAAGAAGACATTTATGTGGGCTGAAACAAATTGTAAAATATGGGAACTCCATGGTAAGCCTAAATGGCTCAGGAATTGAGTAAGAAATTAGCATCTGATCAGAGTAAGAAGCCAATCCAACAGAGTTGGAAGAAATATAACTTAGCAAATGTGGCATCTCAAGAGATTATCCCATGGTACCCCAGGAGCAACACTCTGGTTCTGACCCGAAGGAAGAAATTATCAACTCCTTTCGTGACAACTTGGAATTATATGGTAGGACACTTCGCCAAATGGATTATGACCCTACTCCTACTTCCTTTGCGTCTACATCTGGTAACACTGCCACTGCTTTCCATGTGTCATTTCATACATTTGATTCTCCTTAGATAATTGACTTTGGAGCCCCAAATCACATGACTGGTAAGTCAATTTTATTCCAAGCATATAACGTCCTCTCTGGGAGAGATAAGATGAGACTAGCTGATGGATTATTCTCCACCATAGCCGGTCAAGGAACCATCTCCCTTCCGTTCGGTCTTACCCTCTCTAATGTGTTGCATGTTCCTAAATTACCTATTAATTTACTTTTCATTAGCAGTATTACTCACTCATTGAATTGTTCAGTGACCTTCTTTCCTTCTTCATGTGTGTTTTAGGATTTGGCATCGAGAAAGACGATTGGTAGAGGAAACATGGTGGATGGTCTCTACATGTTGGAGAATAAAGCCGGTCTTGTGGCTACAGAGTCCTTAAATTCATCTAGTGAGAGTCATGCCTACTTATGGCATAGTCGTCTTGGTCATCTTTCGTTTGAGTCTATAAAACTTATGTTTCTTGAGTTATTTAAGTCTTTGTTAGTTAGTGAGTTACAGTGTCAGACATGTCAATTGAGCAAACATTGTAAAAATTTGTTTCCTTTAAGAAATAAATGATCTGAATTTCCGTTTCATATTGTCTATTCTAATATTTGGGGCCCTGTTACTCTACCTTTTGAGACTGGATGGAAGTATTTCATTACTTTGATTGATGACTACTCTAGATATACATGGGTTTATCCTATGCGATCTAGATATGAAGTGCCAATGATTGTGAAAGATTTTCAACGCATGATTTTTATTCAATTCCAAATTGAGATTCATATTTTCCAGTTGGACAACGCAAAGGAGTACTTCCATAGTGATCTCACGGAGTTCTTTGCTTCATGTGGATCTCTTCGTCGGAGATCTTATGCTAGGACACCCCAGCAAAATGGTGTCATTGAAAGGAAAAATCATCTTCTCGAAGTAGCTCGTGGTTTATTACTCTATGTAAATGTTTTAAAAACGCTTTTGGATGAATGTTGTTATGTCTGTTGCATATCTCATCAATCGTATGCCATCTCAGTTACTAAGGTATAAGTCCCCACATCAACTTTTGTTTCTTATGGCTCCTCTATCCCTTATTCCAATTCGTGTCTTTGGGTGTCATTGCTTTGTTCATGATTTGTCCCCTTCTCGCGGTAAGCTCGATCCTCGTGCCATTCCTTGTGCTTTTCTTGGTTACCCTTTTTTCTCAAAGGGGTTATTGTTGCTATGACCCTGCCTCACCCAAGTACTATGTCTCTATGGGTGTATCCTTCTTTGAGAGTCAACCTTTTTTCTTGGTTTCTCCCTAGGGGGAGAGTAGGGTTAAGGAGGAAAAAAACACCCAAACTCAGACTCAATTACCTCTTCTTCCTGATCCTCCTCCATTTCATGTCTTCCTACACCGCCATAAGGGACAACATAGTCAAGAGCCGTGGAACCTGAAACTATGCAAACAATATCATCAAACTTTCTAGAGGCAGATCCTCCTCATCAGCCAGGTACACTTGTTCCCGTTGATATGCCTGAACCTCTTGGTATTGATTCCCCTGTTATTAATGATCTTGGTGTTCCTATTGCTAAGAGAAAGGGTGTTCAATCTTGTATTACTAATCATCCCATCTCTCACTTTCTGCTTTATGATCATATTTCACCTTCATATTGTGTGTTCCTTTCCTCCATTGATAGTGTTTCTGTTCCTAAGAATGTGATAGAAGCTTTATCCAAACCTAAATGGACAGATGCAATGGAGGAAGAATTTAATGCCTTACACAAAAATGGCACCTGGGAGTTGGTAGATTATTTTGAAGGAAAGGAATCGGTGGGATGCAAGTAGGTGTTCACAGTGAAGCATAGGGCTGATGGTACGATAGAAAAGTACAAAACCAGATTGGTGGCCAAAGAGTTTACACAAGTATATGGAGTAGACTATGTAGAGACCTTTGCTCTAGTAGCCAAGATGAATTCTATCAGAATCCTCTTTTCATTGGCAGCCAATCTTGATTGGGAACTTCACAAATTGGATATTAAAAATGCATTCTTTAATGGTGACCTAGAGGAGGTGTACATGACTCAACCTCTAGGCTTTTGTGCCAAAGGTAGTTAGCAGAAGGTGTGTAGGTTAAAAAAATCATTATATGGGTTGAAACAATCACCTCGAGCCTGGTTTAGTAAGTTTCACTTAGCTATACACCAAATGGGGTTCAAACAATGCCAATCAGATCATACTCTGTTTGTGAAGAAAGGTGAAGGGAAAATTGCAATTTTAATTTTGTATGTTGATGACGTAGTGGTTACAGGAGATTGGAAGACTAAAATACATAAGTTGAAGAAATTCTTAGACTCTCAATTCGAGGTAAAAGATCTAGGTTTGTTATGTTATTTCCATAGTTTTCAAGGCGCCAAGGCGAGGCTAGGCGACTGGGGGGCGCCTAGGCGATGAATTTTTTTATGTTAAAAAATAGATCCTAGGGTAGTTCCCTAGGTACCATAACCATATTTCTTTAATAATTATTCATGGTTTTTGTAAGAAAAGTATAAATTTCATATTGAAGTATAGAAAATCAACATATTCATGAGAAGAAAAGGAAGAAAGAAAATAAAATTCAAAAAATATAGGGACTGAACCCTTAGTTTTGTTATAGGAAAAGAAGAAAATAAAAAGTATTGGTAGTAGAAGAAGAAGAAGAAGAAGGTATGGAAGAGGAAAATGTGCTGATTAGATAAAATTTTTAGTTCTTCCTTACTTATTGGTTCAGATTTTTAAGTCTTCGAGGGTTCAATACAGCATTTTTAATGTTTTGTTGATTAAACCCTAATAAATAAGGAAATAATAAAAAGAAATTAGTATATAAACACACAAAATGATTATTTTAGTTTAATAATGTCTATTTTATAATTATAGTAGGAAGTAGAAAACTGTTAGGCGATTGGGCGAGGCAAGCTTCAAAGGGTGCCTTGTCGCCTTGACAACTATGGTTATTTCCTTGGGATTGAAGCCGCCTGCTATCAAAATGGCATCTTTAGTTCCTGAAGGAAATATGTACTAGATCTATTAGAGGATACAAGCAAGTTGGTAGTGAAGCCAATTGATTCATCCATTGGGCCTAACCATTAGTTGGGAGACAGTCAAGGGGAGTTTTTGAAAGATGTGAAGAAGTTCCAGAGAATTATAGGGAGACTCTTATACTCGTCTATGACCAGGCCTGATATTGCCTATGTAGTGGGTGTCCTTAATCAGTTCATGCATAATCCTAGGACAACTCACTTTGAAGCTACAGAAAGGATCCTTAGATACCTCAAGAAGTTCCCAGGAGCTGGTTTGCTATTCCAGAAATATGGGCATTTGGAGGTTGAAGTGTATACAAATGCTGATTGGGTAGGGGCAGTTGCTGATAGAAAGTCTACTAGTGGGTATTGTATCTTTGTGGGAGGAAACTTAGTCACCTGGAGAAGTAAGAAGTGAAGTGTGGTGGCTAGGTCCAGTGCTGAAGCGGAATACAAAGCTATGCCTCATGGAGTTGCTGAAGTCATGCGGCCTGTTAGGTGAACTGGGTTTTGTAGTTAACAAACCTATGTCACTCTATTGTGACAATAAAACTGCTATCAACATTGCTGCTAACCCAACCCTCCATGGTAGAACAAAACATATTGAAGTGGACAAGCATTTTATTAGAGAAAAACTTGTGAGTGGAGTGTGCACTCCATATGTCAGTTCAGAAGAACAACTTGCAAACATCTTCACCAAGGGCCTTCATCATGTACGGCATAGTAATTTTTGTGACAAGTTGGGCACGATTGACATCTATGTCCCAACTTGAGGAGTGTTGGAATGTTTTCCTTTACATTTATGATTGTATTCTGCTTAGTTAGGGCCTGTTTGGTCTGGTTAAATGGCATTTTTTCCTTTGTTTATGTACTTTGACTATGTAGAGAACACTAATGTGGGCCCCACAGCTGTGGTCCCACTCTGTCTGTAGGGTAGAATGTACCTAGTCTTCCTAGGCTTAGCTGCTATTATTCTAGTTGTTGTTGTTATTCTAGTTACTTATTTTTCAGTTTTACATTATTATGTGTTATGTAAATACCAAGGGCATATGTGTCCTTTCATGTAACTAGCATAATCTATAAATATTAAATAGAAGTGGCGGCAGTAGAATGATTGAGACTCTGTCCTTCCTCCCAAAGTTTGTGTTCTACTGCTCTCTCACTACTCTTTCTCCTCTTCCCTCTATACTTTCTCTCCTCTCCAAACCTGAAATTTATTAGTGCTCAAGACTGATAGCAGTCTTCGACAACTACATGGTATTAGAGCCAAGTTAGGGTTTCTCATGTGAGTCTAGTACCAGTCGACCACATGAGAATCTCCTAGGACTAGAAGCTGAAAAGGTGGAGTTCGCAGACTGATTCTTGGAGATCACTAGAAGGGCTAGCAGCTGTTGAAGGCTTGTCACGGTTGCAGAGTGTTGGTGGTCAGGAAGGATCAGAGAAGACTAGGGTTCGGGTAACCTTGGAAGGCAGCGAACACTTTTTCCTTGTAAGTTCTTTATTTTCTAAGAGAAGTTCTATCAGAGAAGATAGATTGGACCTATTTGGAGAGGGCAGCCGAACCATTCTAGGGTTTTCTCCCTTCGATTCTCTAGGGTTTTACAGCAAACCCTATTGTTGGGCCGAACTTCCTTAGCTTTGTTTCTCTCTGCTCTAGGGTTAGAAAGTGAACCTTGCGATCTACATGGAGCTGTCCCCAAGTTTGTTGTTAGCATTGATCAGATTCTAGGGTTTCATATTAACCCTACTGCAAGTCTATCTATACGGTGCTGATTGGATTGTGCAACTGAACTGTGCACTTTAAGGACTGGTTAAAACCCTAATTCTGCCAAGCATATCAGACTTACTTCCAAGCTTTTTTCAGAGTCTTTTGGGGTTTTCGAACTCTCTTAAGGGGTGGGAACCCTACGGACAGCTGCTGTTGTGCTTGCTAGTTGGTTTCAGATCAGAGTTATCCCAGTTTTGTGCACATACACTGTGAATACAGATCGGTTCTGCACTGTTTTTGATTGTGATTGGTAGTCCAAGTGCTGTTTTTGAGACTTGATCGAGATGGAGCTTAAAAATCAGACAGAAGAAAGCTTTGGGAACATCAGTTATGGTGGTGTTTCTGAGATGTGTGGTCAGATTACAACTGTAAAGTTTGATGGATCAAATTATTTGGAATGGGCCCAATCAACCGTGATGGCTATTGGGGGAAGAGGTAAATTAGGGTACCTCTTGGGAGATGTGAAAGAACCCCCCAAGGGAGACCCTACATATACTAAGTGGATCCAAGAAAACTACTTGGTTATGACATGGCTGTGTAATTCTATGCAGCCTCATATTAGCCGCAATTACTTGTGGGCAAAGACAACTAAGGAGATATGGGATGTGATGAAAGAAACTTATTCCCAACCCCTTAATGTTGCCAGAGCATATGAATTGAAATGTGAAGTGAAAAATCTTAAACAAGGAGAGAAACCGGTTTCAGTATATTTCTCTACTTTGCAGTCCTTGTGGCGTGAAATTGATCACTTAGAGACTCTTGAGTGGGAGGGTTCCAAAGATGCACAGATATATAGAAAACAGGTCGACACAAACCGGATGTTTGAGTTTCTGGCGGACCTAAATTCAGAGTATGATATTGTGCGGCAACAGATTTTGACTAGAGATAGTGTGACTCTCTCTCAGGCATACTCATTCATCACAGTGAAGAAACCAAAAAGAAAGTTATGATGCAACCTCAACCCCTCACACCAGCCTTTGTAGCGGTCACACCCAAATCAGGAGATGATTCAGAGAAGGACAAGAGGAAGGAAGACAAGAAGGATGTGGTATGTGAACATTGTAAGAAACCCAAACATACAAAAGAAACATGTTGGAAACTGCATCCTCACTTGGTTCCTGCGAAGTTGAGAAGCAAGAAGGGCACTGCTTATGTGGCCATGAACACTGATTCAGCATCCTCATCTGGCACAAGAGGAGCACCTTTAGAGACCTTAAATGCAGTTCAGGCTGCCCTAATACAGTTAGAAAAGGAAGTTGGAAATTCAGCTCAGCCAACACAATCACCATCAACTCCTGCCACATCTTCCTTTGCACATTTAGGTACTCGAGCTTCAGCCTACCATGCCTCAGCTCCAAGTACTATTGAACTTTGTTGGGTAATAGATTTAGGTGCATCCGACCACATGACTAGCTTGCCTTCACTGTTTACCACTTACCATTTGTCTTCTGGTAGGGATAAAGTATCTATTGTTGATGGCTCCCTGGTTCCTATTTCTGGGAAGGGTGACATCGAGTTATCAAATACTATCTCCCTGTCATCTGTTTTTCATGTTCCTAAGCTTGACACTAACCTTCTTTCAATCTTTAATATTACCAAGCATATGAACTGCTCAGTAACCTTCTTCCCTGACCGATGTGTTTTTCAGGACTTGGAGACAAAGAAGGTGATTGGGACTGGCCGTGAGACGAATGGGATCTATCTGCTCGGGGAGAGGTTCCGTCAGGAAGAGTCAGTAGAGAAGATGTCTTTTGTTTCTTAGAGTGTGAGTCCGGTTATGCTTTGGCATAAGCGATTAGGTCATTTGTCTTTTCGATCTCTAAAGAGTCTGTTTCCAGTTTTATTTGAGTCTATTGAGTTGTTTCAGTTGTAGTGTGAAAGTTGTGAGTTTGCTAAGCATTGTAGAAAGCCTTATTTATTGAGCAATAAAAGGAGTAATAATTTTTTTGATATTGTGCATACTGATGTTTGGGGGCCTTATCACATTCCTTCCATGGGTGGGTACAAATATTTCTCGTTATTTGTTGATGACCATACCCGTTTTTCTTGGGTTTATCTCATGCATTCACAAGATGAGGTACCTGCCCTGACCCAAAACTTTCACCAAATGATCCTAACCCAATTTGATGTCAAGATCAAAGTTCTCAGATCTGATAACGCAAAGAAATACTTGCTAAACCATTAACATCTTACCTTCTCAACCATGGGGTTATCCACCAGAGCTTTTGCCCTCATACACCTCAGCATAATGGAGTTGTAGAAAGGAAGAATAGGCACATCTTGGAAGTGGCTAGAAGTCTCATGTTTACTTCCAATGTTCCTATTCGCTTCTGGGGTGATGCTATCCTCATGGCAGTATATCTTATTAATCGGGTCCTTTCCCGGGTCCTTGATATGAGATCTCCTTTTTCCCTTCTGTACCCAAGTGAGGAGTTGTTTTCTATTCCCCTCAAAACATTCGGTTGTACCTACTTTGTTCAGCTTCTCGGACCCCATCACTCCAAGTTCGAACCCAAGGCCTCCAAATGCATCTTCCTTGGTTATGCACAAACTCAAAAGGGTTATTGTTGCTATGATCCTATCTCAGGGAGGAAGTTTGTCTCCATGGATGTCACTTTCTTTGAGGAGATACCCTATTATCCTCGGGTTTCTCCTCAGGGGGAGAGTAGTGAGAGTGGGGGTTTGAGTCTTTGTCTTCAGGGGGAGAGCAGTGAGAGTGGGGCAGTTCCTTTACCTATTCCATTGGGTGATGAGAGCTGCAATGGTGAGGGTGGTCAGAGGGATCAGGAGTTGAGGGAAAGCTGCAATGGTGAGAGTGGTCAGGGGAATCAGGAGTTGAGGGTCTATCACAGGCGATGCAGGCAGGTTGATCCCGATCATCAGCAGTCTAGGCCAGCTCCAATCTCATCTGCAGCTCCAAGTCCAGGTATTACAGTTCTAGGGCCCACAGAGACTTCCTCTATTGTTGCCATTTCACCTCCTACAGATGACCTTGACCTTCCGATTACCGTCCGTAAAGGGAAACGACATTGTACCACATCTATAGCCCATTGTATCTCCCAGTTTTTATCCTATGATCGCCTATCTCCTACCTACAGGTCCTACCTTAGTTCGATTTCCAATGTCCATACTCCAAGAACAGTGCAAGAAGCCCTATCTGTCCCGGAATGGAAAGATGCAATGCAGGTTGAGATGGATGCCCTGTTGAAAAATAACACCTGGGAGGTAGTTGATCTGCCCAAAGGAAAGAAACCAGTTGGATGCAGATGAGTATTTACGGTGAAGCATAATGCAGATGGATCTATTGAGAGGTATAAGGCTCGGTTAGTTGCAAAAGGGTTCATACGGACTCGTGGCATAGATTACTTGGAGACCTTTGCCCCGGTAGCCAAGATGACTACCATTCGGGTCCTATTATCCCTTGTAGCAAGTCACACTTGTCCTTCATACCAAATGGACGTGAAAAATGCTTTTCTGAATGGAGACCTGCAGGAAGAGGTTTACATGAGTTTGCCTCTTGGATTTTATGATGCAGAAACAGGTAAGAAGGTCTGCCGGCTCAACGAGGCTTTGTATGGTTTGAAGCAGTCACCTAGGGCTTGGTTCGATAGATTCAGACTAGCCCTTGTGAAGTTTGGTTACATACAGGCCTAGTCAGTTCATACTCTATTCATCAAGAGGGCAGAGTCCTTGACACTATTGGCAGTATATGTTGATGATATTGTGGTGACAGGGAATGATAGCCATGAGATTGAGTCCCTTAAACAGCTCCTTCATCAAGAATTTGAGGGGAAAGACCTTGGTGTACTCTGGTATTTTTTGGATTATTGGGGTTGCTAGATCCAAACAAGGGATCTTTATCTCTTAGAGGAAATTTGTCCTGGACCTGTTGGCAGAAACTGGAAAGTTAGGTGTCAAGCTTGCAGATACACCCATTGAACAGAACCACAGGATTAGTGCTGAGAGTGGGGAGCTTTTTGAAGACAAGGTTATGTTCCAGCGATTGGTAGGAAAGCTCCTATATCTCTGCCTCACTCGGCCAGATATTGCTTATGCTGTTAGTGTTGTCAGCCAGTACATGCATTCTCCTAGAACCACACACATCTTCTTGCGGCAAAAAGAATTTTAGCCTACTTGAAGAGATGCCTGGGTAGGGGTATACTGTTCAAGAACAATAACCACATGAAGGTGGAGGTCTATACGGATGCCTATTGGGCTGGGAGTGTTGATGACAGAAGGTCTACCTTAGGATATTGTGCCCTTGTGGGAGGTAACCTTGTCTCTTGGAGAAGAAAGAAACGAAGTGTTGTCTCCCGGTCTAGTGCTGAAGCAGAATACAGGTCCATGGCCAATGGAGTGGTTGAAATCCTATGGCTAAGATCTCTACTTGAGGAGTTGGGCATTGAGTATGAGAAGCCCCTGATGTTGTATTGTGATAATCAAGCAACTATTAACACATCACATAATTCGGTGTAGCATGACAGAACCAAACACATTGAGGTTGATCGACATTTTGTACGAGAGAGGGTCTCATCTCAAGAAGTTTGCGTCCCTTACATCACATCCAGTATGCAACTAGCAGATATCCTCACTAAAGCCATATCAAGAAAGAAGCTAGAGGCGGATCTATCCAAGCTGGGAATGATAAACATTTACTCCCAACTTGAGGGGGAGTGTAGAGAACACTGATGTGGGCCCCACAGCTGTGGTCCCACTCTGTCCGTAGGGTAGAATGTACCTAGTCTTCCTAGGGTTAGCTGCTGTTATTCTAGTTGTTACTTATTTTTCAGTTTTACATTATTATGTGTTATGTAAATACCAAGGGCAGATGTGTCCTTTCATGTAACTAGTATAATCTATAAATATTAAATAGAAGTGGCGGTGGCAGAATGGTTGAGATTCTGTCCTTCGTCCCAAAGTTTGTGTTCTACTGCTCTCTCGCTACTCTTTCTCCTCTTCCCTCTATACCTTCTCTCCTCTCCAAACCTGAAATTTATTAGTGCTCAAGACTGATAGCAGTCTTGGACAACTACAAACTACAGCAGGGGCATAGGGGTCTTTTTGTTGCCCTATATATAATAACATAAGCTGGCGCTGCCTGACCGATTAGAACTCTCCAAACCTTTCTCGTCTCTTCTCCCTTCTCTCTTCTCTTCTCTTCTTCCTTATTTCTTCTCTTTTCTTCTGTTAATAGAAGGCATTACAAAAAAAAAAAAAAGAATCATATTCTATGGTAACCTACAATACTTGGATACCTGCACATGCCTGGCAAGCTTGTGTCAGACATGATAATGACACCAAATACTACATGAATACTTGCAGAACACACTTTATTCTAACATAATCATTTCTAAAATGTATAATTTGTCTATTTACATGTTAGATGTTCAGTTAGCAAGATATAACTATTGAGAAATGATATTTTTTAGCTAAAATTAAAAAAAAGCAGGAACATTTAAGCATGATATCAGCACATCAAATGAGATAGTTGTAATTCTTGTCCTGGATCTGAGGAATTGGAGATTCATTCATGTGTCCCGTATCTGGTCTTTGGTGGGCATCTTAGATGGTAATAATTTTGTAGTCTGTTTTATGTGCTTACCATGCAATGCAAGCTTTTACACTCTTGAAATAATTTTTAGGTTGTGTTAAGAAAGTTTATCCAAAATTTCATGGGTGGTTAGTCTAAGTTCCAAGTTTTGGTTACTTTGGGGGAGTTATCCATAGTTGATATCTTAGCAATTTGGCCTTCCAAGCAAATACTTGCATTTTCTCGTTATAAACACACTTAATCTTGGACAAGGTAATGGATATGTAATATTTCCCATGACCACTGTCTACTTCACACAAAAGCTTTCTCACCATTTGTTGATATGGAGGGGTGTGCTAAAGGGTTGACCTTCTCATTGAAAAAATGCTGAGACTAGTTGATTGATGCCAAGTTGACATTTTTTGTCCAATCTATGGATCGTCCAAACACCTTTTGCAGAAATTCTACATGTTGTACTTGCTGCAACTCCTATATACTCCTGATTTTTAACTATATACTGGAGATATAAATGGAAACTACTTTGCCAAAGCATATTTATGGTAATGCCACTGTAAGGCTTGCCTATGAAATCTAGACACCCCTGTCAGTTTTGGTGTTAGCGTTGTTCTCTGACATCCCCCCTCCCCCTATGCAGAGGTTGTCTTCACCCTCTTTTTTTTAAGCAGAGTATTTGGTCAAATAGGAAATAGGTCCAACCATTACTGGGATATGTTACAAAACTTGCCAGATTTGAGCCTGTACATGTAAATCTTGGGTCAGGTTAAATCTGATCTAAAGTTCAGAAAACCTGTTAGATAACCCCTTGCTCAAAGATTCTTTTTGCAGAGTATTTGGTCAAATAGGAAATAGGTCCATCAACCATTACTGGGATATCAAAACTTGCCAGATTTGAGCCTGTACATGTAAATCTTGGGTCAGGTTAAATCTGATCTAAAGTTCTGAAAATCTGTTAGATACAATCCCTTGCTCAAAGATTTAAAGTTTTGGAAAATTCTGTCTTCAGGAAATTCCGGACTTGTTCTTAAGTATTTTGGAGTCTTCGGGAAATTCTGTCTGCTTGAGAAACAATGATGAGATGTTTGAATGGCGATATTTCCTCCAATGAGAGATTCAGCGAAAGATGACTGGTCCTACTCACATTTGTTGTTTGCTTCGAATGGGCCTAGAGAGAACCATTTCTCGAAAGAGGGTGAAGGGTGTATTCTGACGGCATAGAAGTAGCTCAGGTTGGAATCGATGGAGGACAGGTACCTTTCAGCAGAACCAATGCAGCAGGAGAGGGTTAGACAGAGGAAAGGATGTTAAAAGATATCAAATGGGGTTTCCCCAAAGGGATGCCAGAGGAAACCATCAGAAATGGGGGTGGTGGCCTTTGGGTGGTTCCTGTGCAATCAAGGCAAATCTCCAACACTTTTTTATTTTTATTTTTATTATTTTTTTTCTGGAGGCAGAGAAGGAAGGCGTTATGGAGATGAGTTTCTTGCAAGGTTGTTTGGTGGGTTGCTTTGATAAGGCTGGCTTAGATGGGGATGAAATTAGTTAGTGGGCAATTGAAACTTGGCATTTTTGTGTTGGGGTGGGTGTGAGGAAATTCAACGATAAGTGGTGGTTGTTCATCCTTGCATCACCAGTGGAGGTAGCCAAGGTCTTAATTATTGGAGCTAGAAACATTAAAGGGGCCCTGCTTCATCTTGAGCCTTGGTCAGAAAGATGTGAAATCTGGACTAAAGTAAACAATACTCCTTGATATATCTAGGTTAGAGTGTATGACCTTCCTCTCCATCTATGGAGTTCTTAGATTGTGTAGAAAATAGGAGATGTATGTAAAGGCTTCTTGGAAGTAGATGAGTCAGATGACTTCTGTTGGTCTATAGAGTGTGTTTGTATAAAGGTGAACTAGATAGAGTTCCTTCCCCAACGGTGAATATAGTGGATGGGGATGCCTTATACGTAGTTACAATTTAGTTAGAGATCAAAATGGAGAAACAAGCAATCCCCCATGACTTTAGGGAAGCAACACTAGCGGATAAGGAGATTGTTCTTAGAAGATTGGTAGGATGGTCAATCGATGAGGTTAAGAAGAAAATGGAGAAAGAAGCATCACATTAGGTTGAAATGCAAGAAGCTCTGAAAGGTAAAGATTTCGGTCAAATTGCAGTTACCGGAGAGGAAGGAGGCTGGTGTATGTTGAGCAGGGAGAGGAAAGGGAGACGTGGTGATTCCAAAGACACACTATCAAATCCCAAAACGACCAAAATACCAAGGGAAGTTTTGAATTTTAAAATAGAGAGCTTGGCCCTTTTTGAATTTTGAATGAGAAATCTCTTGAAGGGGCGGATGAAATTTTCATTAATAAGCTGGTTGTGGCACTTTTGGGTTTGGTTAAGAACCCTTTGCTGGACCTGAGTAACAGACCCAATGCTGAGCTTTCTCACCAAGGGGGTTTGCTTGGGCAAGCCCATTTGGAAGGGGAGGTGGGCCTAGGTTTTGGTTCCCAAACAAGAAAGCTAGGACCAATAAGAATTGGTGAAAACAGGGCTGACTATCCTTTTCTCCTATCCAAGGGAAAGAAAAGGAGGTCACAAGAGGAGGATCGTTGTCGTTGTGTAGCTACAACCTGCCTTCTTTTATTTTTTATTTTTTGATGAATGAAGAAATTTATTAATTCAGAAAATAACACCACTGAAGAGGCACGAGCTGTTACCTCTTCAGAAAAGTATTACATCAAAGTAAAACAGAATTAACCATAAATAAAATTATAAAGCAGCCCAAAATAACTGCTTCCTTGTAGCCCCCTGCTTATCTAACCCATCCGCTAAGGTGTTTGCTGATCTTCCCACCCAAAGAGAGGTAACAGTCATATTTCTTGTAAGCCAGTTTACTTTCCTTGATAAATCTCTGTGTTGCCACATAGCTGAAGCTGGGTCTTTCAACCATCCCACAACAATTTGAGAGTCTCCAACTACCAAGTGCTGAACTCCTAATTGTTCTGCAATCTGAATACCTTGTACCGCCGCTAAAATCTCAGCTCTAATAGAATTTCCTATTCCCATGGGGCCTGAAAACAAGGCTAATATGTTCCTCTCTGTGTCTCTCAGCACCCCTCCTATCCCCGATGGGCTTGGGTTTCCTTGGCTTCTGCCATCGAAGTTCAGCTTTACCCATCCTTCAGGCGGAGGGGTCCACACTACAGATTCCCCGTCCTTCCTTGTATGGCTGTTAGCCACCGCTATCCAGTTTCTCCAAATATCATCAAAGGAAAAGGTATGAAAGAAGTCCAAAGTTCTCAACCAGTGGATGGCCCTAGTCAAGATACAATCCTCAACAGCCTGAATGCTTCTTTCTTTTTCCTTGAATATCCTTGCATTCCTTTCTTCCCAAATTGTCCACAATTCGGCTGCTCTAGTACATCTTCACAATAATTTTCCATTTTTTTGTAGGCCACACCAACCTGCCTTCTTGTGGGGTAGAGAGTTCAAAAAGCTGTGATAAGGTGGGGGAGGAAACACTGGTGGAGGAGAGATCACCAGCCAAAGTTATCCTGTCTACTCAATAGGAGGATTCAATTCTGACTAAGGAGCAAAACAGGCTTCTAGAGTTTGTGGAGACCACTCCATCGATGACGATAAAGGAGATAGACTTGCAGAGGGCGATTGTGATAGTTGAATCAGAAGAGATGGAAGGCAATTAACTGTTTCCTAGGTAGGAAGACAAGTTGAATTACAGATTGAAGTGAACTTGGAACCACTAGCCATGGTTTACCAAAGTAGCAGGGTCAAGAAGGGCAGGCAAGGGAAAATAATCTTTGACATGTCCATCTGAAACGTGTTCAAGATAATGTGGTGTCCTCTTGGGTAATGTCCAACATATTTTTCAAGGTGCCAAGGTGAGGCTAGGTGACAGGGAGGTGCCTTGCTGCCTAATCACCTAGGCGATGGGTTTTTTTAAGTAAAAAGCACATGTCCTAGGGTAGTTCCCTAGGTTCCATAACCATCTTTCCTTAATAACTATCCATAATTTTCATAAGAAAATTAAAAACTTCATGTTTAAGTCTAGAAAGTCAACATATTTATGATAAGAAAAAGAAGAAAGAAAAGAAAATTCAAAAATATAGGGGCTGAACCCCTATTTTTGTTATAGGAAAAGAAGAAAAGAAAAGGTGGAAGAAGAACAACTATGATGTCCAAGTTGCTCAGTTTCACAGAATTTTTGGCAGTAATATAGGGTTTGGAAGAAGAAATGAAGGCTTTACTGGTTTCTCTGGAGAATTGAAAAAGGTACAGAACAGGAGACAGAAAAGGAACTTTTGAGGATAACTTGAGGGTTGAATGAGAGGGATGGTAGTGTGGGAAGGAAAAGTAGATGGCTCATCGTTAATTATGGAGGGAATCAAAGTGTTTCCTGGAACATAAGAAGACCAGGATCGGGAAGAAGGCAAATAGTAGCCAGGGGATTTCATCAAAGAGAAGAGATCAGATATCGTAATGTTGTAGGGAACTAAATTGCACAAAGTGGATTTCCCAATGATAAGAAGCATCTGGGGCTTTCAGCTGTGACTAGCTTTATATTCTAGCAGTAAACACAACAGGGGGTGTAGCGTTTGTTTGGAATAGTTCCACTTTCAAGTTATTGGACAAGCAAGTAGCAGTTTTCTCCATTACGACGAAACTTCATTGGTAGCAAACGGACTTGGCCATTTTGGTGTACATAGTTTATGGACCTACTAGTACCTCACCTAGGTCCCGAGCAGAACACTTTAAAGAGGCATGCACTTGGTGTGCCAAGGCAGGCGCCTTTTTGAAAATTTTTTCTGCATTTTTTCTGTTTTTTAATACTTAAGATTTTGTAACTCTAAGTGTCTTTTAAGAATATTGTTGATTAGGATGAATGAAAGATGTTTGCTAATGCTGGTCATTCAGTCATCCTAATAAAAGATATTTTTTAAAAGACACTTAAAGTTATAAAAGTTTTTTCTTTTTTTTTTTAAATAGGGATTAAGAATTTAAGACCTGGTATGGACTTATTTGGGCTTGCCTTGAGGAATGCATGGTCCTTGAGCTTAAGGGTGTTCATTTGTATAGAAGCTCTTGTACAGTGAACACTATTATACCTTTTTCCTTTTGATTAATACAATTTTACTTTACCTCTTTAAGAAAAGAGGCTAGATCCTTTAGTTGTTATGTTTTGTTTTTGAAAATTTGGAATTTCAGTAAAAAAGGTTTAATAAGTATTGATTTTATTTATATTATTTGAAAATTTGTGATTATATTTATAGTATTGATTGTACATTATTTTAATAATATATCCACAATTTTGGGAAAAATGAATTGCCAAAATCCTTGAATATTGAAATTTTGGTTAAAATATATCTGCCTAACATTTTTATATTTCATGTTGGTAGCTATATCCAAAATTGAATTATGTGGAAATTTCAAGAACATTTAAAACTTGCAATTTCCATCCCTAATTTGCTGAGACATTATTTTGGCTTCCATAGGAGGAATACCTGCAACTAAATAACAAACAAGGACCTTAATCATGCCCATGAAACTTTAAAGAGCAGAATTCTATAATTAATGGACACATAGCACTTGAAAAACAGCTTACATTTGAGATTGTATGAGAACTCTGAGTCCTGTTCAAAATTTCAAATGAAAAGACTGTTGAAAGTGGAAAATACTTGAGACTTTCAAACTATCCCTAGATCTTCATCAATCTTTATCAAGTACATTAATCCGAGAAGAGAATGCTGACAGATAAGGGAAGTGATTGTCCAATCCTTATCTTTTATCTACTTCTTTAGTATTATACTATTTTCTTCACCTTTCTTTATTTTCTCCTTGCTTTCCCTTATATTTTTCTCTGTCAACTGATCTCCTGAGAGCCTCTTCCAAGAGGGTCTGAAAACCCTGTTCTTCATGTCAATCCCAAACCCAAAAATGTTGGAAGTTAGCTCTTTTGGTGTCAAAATGTATGATTAAGAAAATAAAATAGGAAAATACGGGGAGAAATTGGTGGAAAGCATTTCTATCATTCTTAGTTTTGTTAATTAGTTTGATCTATTGTGTCTGGTGTGTACCTATCTTCATGTGCTCTTTATTTTTTATTTAAATCTGAATTTAATCTCCATTTTCTTGATAGATCCTGATTTGTTATTTCTTGTTTATCTCAAGAAGACAATATCTTATAAGAAGAGGTGATCTTATTTTTTGTGCAGACTGTAGAGAGATACCAGAGGGTGTAATGTTTAACCTCAATGGCAAAATTAATTTTTTTCTAGACTTTGGGTCTTCATTCTTATGTGTCTCAATTTTTATTTTATTCTATTTATTATTTGATCATGAAGAGTTGGCTATTTTCTTGAGTTGTCATTCTTTTATTGGGCTGTTAGTAAAACTGAAATTTTGTTGTAGCAGTGAAGCAAGACTCCTTAAAGAAATGTAACTTTCTTCCTCAAATAATGTGTTGTGTCACAAGAAGGGTCATCTTTTTTTCATTAGAACCTTACTTGTAGCAGCACTGCAAGTGCTGCCATCATCACTACAAGCCATCACTACCTACAAGCACAGTTCAGAAACATCACAGTATTTTTTTTACTATTAGTGCAAATGAAGCCTCAAATGAACACAATCATGGCACAAGATAAATAATACACCACATGATACTTAACATGTTATGAATAGGAGGATGTAGAGCAAATGGATAATATTTGATGCTACCTAGGCATGGCTTTGTCATACTTTGCCTATATTTGACCATTGGATGTGTCCCTGACAGATTGAACTTTTCAATCCATGCCGGAAGGATAAGAAACTGCTTGTTCTGGATATTGATTATACTCTGTTTGATCATCGGTCAACAGCAGAGAATCCACTTGAGCTTATGCGGCCTTGTAAGTGGTTGTTTGGTGGCAATAGTTAGCTTCTTTTCTTTTGTTCGTTCCCCTAATATTTATTTATGATGTGTGTCATTGTGTGCAGATCTTCATGAGTTTCTCTCTGCTGTTTATGCAGAATATGATATCATCATATGGTCTGCCACCAGGTCAGGTTCCTGCCATAATTCTTTGAGAGGGTGTGTCATTGGAGGCATAGCTCTGTCCTAGATTCAAATTTATGTAATAAGGACTATGCTATGTTTGGTTTTCTGATTTTGTGTTGTTATAGAATGCATTTATTGCATATTTCAGCAGTTTCTTTTCTGTAGATTCTCTTATTTGGCATAGGAGCTTATCTATAGGTGGTATTGATGAATTTTGGATCCTCTAGACCATTAACCACATAACATGCTCTGGTTTTTCTTGTAAAAGGGGACAAATACAATTTTGATTGGGGTATTCTTGTATAACCCCCCCAAGGCCACAACCTGTGTATTTAGACATCTACCAATTTTGCGAAGCAATAGAGTATGTTACTTTGCAAGGGTGACCAAGTATATGTCTGATCTCTCTTGTTGGGGATAGGACCTCCATTATACAAACATGCCATGAGTATAGTTAGTTTCCTCATTATATACGGATTATTATTGCACAAGGCGTTGTAGATCTGAATGCATGAATACCTATGTGTATGTTCCCCAGCATGAAGTGGGTTGAATTGAAGATGGGACAGCTGGGGGTACTGAACAATCCCAACTACAAAATAACGGCTCTGCTGGATCACATGGCCATGATTACAGTGAAGTCAGATTCTCATGGGGTCTTTGATTGCAAGCCACTTGGTCTTATCTGGGCTCAATTTCCAGAGGTAAGTTGCAAGACATATCTGGTGGGTCCTCATTTGTTTCTTTATGATTAACATACTACTAGGTTATCTTTTTACCTCATCTGCAGTTTTACAATTCAAAAAACAGTCAGTCCTCATTTGTTTCTTTATAATTAACATACTACTAATTATCTTTTTACCTCATCTGCAGTTTTACAATTCAAAAAACACTATTATGTTTGATGACGTCCGGAGGAATTTTGTGATGAACCCACAGAACGGGCTGACAATCAGGCCTTTTAGGAAAGCCCATTCGAACCGCGACAGTGATCAGGAACTGGTGAAGCTCACACAGTATTTGCTTGCCATAGCTGAGCTCAGTGACATAAGCATACTTGATCACCGGAATTGGGAGTCGTACACTGAAAGTACCAAGAGGCGCAGGCACTCGTGAATCTAGACATTGATCCAACAACATCCCTCTCAGTGTGCTTTTATGTTATTTTATAGTTCTCTTATTATGAGTTCGATTTACTTAAGAAATATAAACTTCCTCTATTAACACATAAATTCTCCAGGGAAATGAAGTTAGGAATGATTCTGAAGATAATTTGGGGAGGGGACGGGATAGACCTGAAAAATCTATGGCTTCTGAGAAGGCGTAAAATCAACCACAGGGTAGTAAAACCATATTTAGAGACGTGCATGAATCAAGCAGTTCCAAACCATCCAACATGTATCAGACCCCAAAAAGTTGCCACCCTAGTCAAACTCCTGGCCGCAGTGATAGAGCTTATTGTGTCTGCAGAAAGTCCTTAAGCTTATTATTCTTTGAGCTTATTTTATGAGTCGTTTATTTTTGGGTAGCAAGTCTTTCCCCTGTTGTCTTTTGAGCTTCTCGAAAGACTGAATCGTTTTTTTTTTGGTAATCATAAGCTGGAAAGATTAGATGTGTGCGCAGAAAGACCTTGGAAAACTGAAAATGCTGAATTTTGGGAAGCTTCAAATTAAACATTCTGGTCTTTCTGCATGATAGATAGTCTCTAAACGTGTTTTTTAAAAGCTTGGTAGACTGAGCGGTTTGTCAAATGGTCTGTCTTTAAAGACAAAGACCCCAAAAGCTTAATGTCTTTTGGCCATTTAGGCTGTGGAAGGACTTTCTAAAAAGATTTGCCAAATGGCACCTTATTTTTTGAATTGTTACTTGTTACAAGTGTTTCTTGAGCTTGGAGCCAGCCTACAGACAAGCCCTGGATGAGACTTTAAGGCTGTGTTTGGTTTGACTTTGACAGAAAGTAAGACGAGAAACAGACAATTCCTCGAGAGCTTTCCCTCATCTTTATGTTTCTCTCTAATTTTCTACCAAGCTAAATGAAATTCCTCTAAAATTTTCCTTCAACTTGCTGTGTCTCTTGTATTTTTTTCTATCAAACCAAACATAACATAAGAGAGTAGCACTTTTTGCTTTCTTTTGTCAGGGAAGTAACATGGGGTGCATCTTGTAAATTGTGATGTTCTTATAGATCACATGGAGGGTTGTCATTTAATTAGTTGAGGTCAAGGTTTAAAGTATTTATAAGCTTGATAATCAAGCGTTTCATTGATAGCTTGATACTCATGTTTGATAATTTGCAAATAAGCTTGTTTATTATTATTATTGAAAAGGCCAAGTTATATGTATTTGCCGTATTGTACTAATACCACTCTCACAAAGCTAAGTAACCAGACCAAGAGTTGGGTTAAGACCTGACATAGCATCTTAGTTAGGATTCAAGAATTCGATTAGTAACCTGTCTATCCATCTATCTGGGGATGGTAGGCAGAGTTCATCTATAACTGGGTGTCTTGTAATTTAAAGAGTTCATGCCAAAAAGAATTGATAAAGACTCGATCACTCACAATGCTTGATGGTAAGCCATGTAACTTGAACACCTTGTCCATATAGAGTTTGGCCACTTCATTATATAGGTATGTGAAAGCGTGATGAAATGGGCATATTTGGACAGTCAGTCCACTACAACTAAAATTGTGGTTTGGTGGCAAAGAGGTAGGCCTTTGGTGAAGTCTATAGATCTGTCACACCATTCTTGATTAGATATTGGTAGAGGTTGTAATGGAGTTGGTAAGGGAATTTTCTTAGTCTTCTATTGTTGATAGATTTCACTCTCGAATCTACTTTCTAATGTCCTTGTGCATCCCACACCAATAGCAATAAGATTTAATCCTTTTCATTGTATTATCTATTATGGTAACCTGAATGGCCCCCCCACTGGAAACGAGTGTGACTTGTCAAAGAGCTTCGTTTTGAATTAGGATTGTGGGTTGAGTACCAACTTCCCGTCTCCATACCAGTCCTCCCTTGTATTCATGTTTGATGATTTCCACTATTATATGAGGGTAGATACACTACTGCAAGTATGGGTCTGTGGTTGTCTTTCCTTTGATTTCTTTAATCCAATCTAGTGCCACAATGGAAATAGCACATTGTTTTGTTGAGTTGCACATTGATAGGGCATTTATTGCTGAATTTCCCCTTCCTTGCATGTATTTTATATCATAATCATACCAATGAGTTTAGACAAGAACTAGGGTTGTATTGGAGTAGTCAACTTTTGTTGTAGAATGTGGCTTAGACTTTGATGATCAGTTAATGTCGTGAATTTGAGCTTAAGATGATATGCTCATCACTGTTGGATTGTAAAAACTATACCAACTACTATTTATCATAAACTGATAAGCCCAAGTCCCTTCCATGGAGTTCCTTGCTTAAGTAAGCAATGGAACGACCTCCTTGATTAAGAACAACCCCTATGCTAGCACCACTTGCATAACATTCCAACTAGAATGGTTGGTTATTTGGTAAGGCTAGAACAAGAGATTAAACCATTGCTTCTTTTAGCTTTAAAAAAGGTTTCTCAGCTTTTTTCGACCAACAACAATTTCCCTTTTAAAGGAGTTCAGTGAGTGGCTTGGAAATATGATTAGGGGTGCTCATGGTTTAGTTAACCAAACCGTGGGTATTTTTCAAACTGAACCAATCTGATTGGTTTTTTAAATACCCAACTGAAACCGAACCGATGCAACCGGTTAACCGCGGTTCAGTTTTTCAGTTTTTTATACACAAAATAAAAAAATCTAAAACTATCAGTGGACCGGTGGTTGTTGTCGCCTGTTGACACCAATCATCCATTACTCTCCTGTTTTTTGCGAGAACTATTTAGCTAGCTAGCTCCATGAATTTCATATATGCTGATTTTAGGCCTTTACAAATGCTAGATCTCTAACTTATGTGATGCAAGATAAACACCCGATCATCACCGTCATCTGCTCGGAGCTTTGGAGGGTTAGAAATGACCTCATTTTTAAATGGGGAACATCATGGCCCAGTTTAGATCATGCATTGAGTGCTTGAGAAAAGAGATGAGAGAGAGGTTGCTGTCGATTGTCACGGTGAGAGCTTGATAGGTGGCTCCTGGCAGAGCCGTAGAGAGGAGAGATGAGAGAGATGCATAGATGTTGTTGTGTTGGTGCTTGCTTGCCGGCGAGACGGCGACCGACATTGCGTCATTGCCGTTTGGTGCTGGTGGTTGGCACCGACCATGCGGTGGATATGACATGCGAGACACCGAGAAGAGAAGTAGAGAATTGAGAACTGATACTGATAGAGGTTTACTGGTTTAGGTTTTGAATTTGAAGTTGAAGAGACAAAGTGAGAACCAAGAGAAAAAAAGAAAGGCTAAACGTTTAGATTTTCGAAGAGACAGATTGGTAGAGTGGCAGTCACCAGTCTGGCAGTCGGCAAACTTTTATCCTTTTTCTTGGAACTTTTCAATTCGATTTTCAAAAAAAAGTAAAATATATAATATATATATATATATTATTGTATATATATCGGTCGGTTCGGTTAACCACCGGTTTTTTAAATGGTTAATCGAAACCGAATTGACCGGTTTGGTTAATCAATTTTTTTGTTCGATTTTGGTTGGTTTTCTCGATCGGTTCGGTTTTTTGTTTTCTTTTTTTGCTCACCCCTAAATATGAACATTACTTGATAAATCGACAATAATATCCTATGAGACCTAGGAATCCACATAGCTTCATTGTTGATTAAGGTTTAGACTAAGGGCCTGTTCATTTGCTCTAAAGTCTAACATTTGAAAGTATAATAATTACATTAAGAGGTATATTGGTATTGGTGAACTTTTCTTTCCTTTGAACTCTGAATGTAAAGAATGTTGTTCTGAATTTTGAATTCTGAAAATGATCAAATATCCATTTTGGCCTTATATATGAGAGTTTTTATTTGTCTTTTTGGGGTACCATTGGAAAACAAAAAGTTGTATGATTGCATTTTAAGAGATAAGAGATAAGAAGAAACGAACAACCATTTTTCTCTTAAAGTTAAAAGATTTCTCTTAAGAGATAAGAGTTAAGAGGAAACGAACATGCCCTAATTCTTCATACTCTATATCTTGCTGGAATTAACTTCTACCCTTGTAAGAGTTATAATATGACCAAGATATTCCATAGTAGAAACAACAAATTGGTACTTACTTGATTTGGTGAATAGTTGATTATCTTGCAAGATATCTAAAGTAGTTCTGAGATGTTTCAATTGCTTTTTTAAGGACTTGCTATATATTAGAATGCCATCAAAGAATATAAACAAAAACTTCCTAAGGTGGTCTATGAAGAGGTGGTTCATTAAATATTGAAAAGTAGCTAGATTATTGGTCAACTCAAGTGACTGTTGGATGAGTTGGAAACTCAACTAAACATAGCCTAATCCGTTACAATTGTTGTCCAAATTAAAAAAAAATCCAATCCAACCAAGAACTGGCCTCTTGGTATTTTTAAAATTTGAATTTATGAGTCGATCTTGTACTGAACTTGAATATATTTGAAACAAAAATTAAGGCTGATCATACTTGATTCAGAGACTACAATGTGCAATTCTTAGAGTGGTAGTTTACACGTTATGAAGAGAATAAAGTGAATTGTCCCTCCCCTCTTACTCCCTTATATAGAGCATCTCCTAATCCTATTAGGACCTGATTCAAATCAAATTTGGATAAGGACTTATCCTTAATTAGATAAACATTATCTTCTTAAGAGAATGAGTGCTATATATCTAGATCTATACACATATTCGATCCAAGTAACCTGACAACTTTTAACTAATCATATTAGTAATGAGCCTTAAGCCCATTTTTTTTGATAGCTAACTTATTTAGGCATTGTAAGGCCACATAGGCTTGAACATTGTTTGGTGTGGAACCGACAAAGGTCTTACATAAGTCCACTAGGGTTCAACCCCACTCTAGAAAGGGGCAGATCAAATCCACTACCCAAGGGTAGTAAACCCTTGGCCCAATCAGCTTGGTCTGAATTTAGGCCCAACATTTAAACATAAATGATCACTCGATTTAGCCACCCTATGAAGATCCAAGGATAAAGAACTTACATAAGCTGAAGCCCATCAGGTTATCAGCCCTGTAATGGTTTTTTGCCCTTAACCTCTTAGCCCATAATCTTCAAAACACTAGAAATTGGTCTAGGCATAATTGGAAATTGGTCCAATTTAGTTTTTCATCCAAACACCCACTAACTGTTCTTAGGGTTTAACCCTAGTAGCTGAGACAATTTGCTCCACCAATTCAACAACACATCAGTGCTAACCTTGTTAGGATAAATTCCTCAAGTTTATTCAATGGCTAAGAATATTTTAAACTAACAAAAGTGTCATAAGTGTTCAATTTAAGGAGCAATTCACAAAAATGTAGCAGTTGAACATAAAATAATAATGTACTTATATTAATTATACTGAAATGAATATTTATATCAATCTAATTGGAGTTAAGGGAATGCATTATCTAACAATGATATGACCATAATCTCATAGTGACCCTCTTAGGTTCTAAAAGTGATCTTAGGAATATTAGACTCTTTGATTCTAATCTACTTGTATTTGAATCTTAAGTCGACTTTTGAAAATACATTGGCTCCATATAGCTAATCAATAGTTCTTCTTCCATTGATATCAAGAACTTATGTTTAATGATGGTGATGAAGGAAGATTTGGCCCGACCTCTCTATTACGTGACACGTGGCAGAAACAACAGCTCGGCAAAAGGGGCCAAGCCTAGGCGGGAACAAGGGGACACTAGCGGACTGAGTTCCTTACCGGGGGCCCGAACTGACCCACCTTGTAACAGCTCGGGATACACTTCGCCGAACTGACCCACCTTGTAACATCTCGGGATACACTTCGCCGAACTGACCCACCTTGTAACAGCTCGAGACACACTTCGCTGAACCGACACCTTGTAACAGCTCGGGATACACTTCACCGAACTGACCCACCTTGTAACAGCTCGGGATACACTTCGCCGAACTGACCTTGTAACAGCTCGGTATACACCTCGCCGAACTGACCTGCCCTATAGGTACCTCCGAGCTCAAGACCGCCTCGCTCAACACTCGCTTGGCACCAAAACCAAACAAGTCGTACCACGCCTGACACTAAGGAAGTTCGTGCCCAAGGACGTCGCGCCTGACTGACTTGGGATCTGACGTTTGGCGATAGCACCCTAAACGACCACTTGCCACCGCCACTGACACCGCCACCTCCAGTTAAATGACGGTTAGGCAGTGACGGTTCTGTCTCAGTAGAAAGGACGACGGCCAAATTGACAAGCACAAGGGTAATCATACCTGACTTGACAAGGGCCCCGGGACGAGTGCACAAAGAGATTATAAGAGCCCCTGCCCCCCGACAGCAGAGGTATGCAAACTTTGCGCTATCTGGTATTACCTTGCTTTTGAAGGATTCTAACTTGAGCTTCGGAGCCTCTACACCAGGTTCCCCCTGGAGCTTCCCCATCTCCTCCATTTCAGGTTCCCTGCTACCCCGTTCGGAAGCAAGGCAGCGGATAAGTTCATGAGGACAGAGGAAGAAATCAACCAACGAACCGAAGGCGGGAACGAGAAAAGAAAGAGAGAAGGCGAGCTCTCCAACCCGGTGAATAGAAAAAACCTGACCCGGGAGCCGAAGCCGAACCAATCATTCCGGGCCCCCCTAGCAGTTTGGACGGACTACACGCCGTTAAACACGAGGCGGACAGAGATCTTAATGACGATCAAAGACGCTCCGTACGTTAAGTGGCCACCTCGCCTAAAGGGAAATCCGAATGAGAGAAATAAGAATTTGTATTGTAGTTTCCATATAGACCATGGTCATAGCACCGAACAGTGTAATAACCTCCGGGATGAGATAGAGGGGCTCATCCGTCGTGGATATTTGAGAAACTTTGTACAGCACAACAATAACAATAAAGCAGGTCGGCAAGGGGAGCACAAAAAGGATGCCCCCGAGTCTAGCAACAGACCTGCCAAACCGTTGCAGAAGCAGCCTCCGGAAGAGAGGCCAGTTCGGGGAACCATCCATGTAATAGTGGGAGGTTTGGTGGTAGCGGGGTGTACCTCGGCAGCAGCCCGGACTTCAGTTCGCGAAGCGGCCCTCGAAGAACGGAACCCCCCAAAGAGACCAAAGACCGAAGAACCAATCTTTTTCACGAAGGACGACGCGCGAGGAGTCCACTACCCCCCATGATGACGCGCTTGTCATTAAACCAAGGATCAGCGACTTCGAGGTCAGGCTCGTACTTGTAGATTCGGGCAGCTCAACGGACATCCTCTTCAAATCAGCATTTGACCAGCTGTAGTTACAGAGGAGCGAGCTGAAGCCCGCGAACACTCCCCTGGTGGGTTTCAGCGGAGAGGAAGTCAGGCCCCTTGGAAAAGTAACTGTCCCTGTGGAAGTCGGCACATGGCCTTGTGTGGTCAGACTCAACCATGATTTCCTGGTAGTCGCGACCCCCTCCCCATACAATGCCATAATAGGGTGGCCAATCACGCATATCCTACGGGCGACGGTCTCCACCTACTATTTGGCCATGAAGTTCCCTACAGACTTCGGTATAGGGGTAGCGCGGGGCGACCAACTCGAGTCGCGCAAATGCTATGTTCCCTATGGACTTCGCCGAACTGACCCACCTTGTAACAGCTTGGGATACACTTCGCCGAACTGACCTTGTAACAGCTCGGTATACACCTCGCCGAACTGACCTGTCCTATAGGTACCTCTAAGCTCAAGACCGCCTCGCTCAGCACTCGCTTGGCACCAAAACCAAACAAGTCGTACCACACCTGACACTAAGGAAGTTCGTGCCCAAGGACGCCGCGCCTGACTGACTTGGGATCTGACGTTTGGCGACAGCACCCTAAACGACCACCTGCCACCGCCACTGACACCGCCACCTCCAGTTAGATGACAGTTAGGTAGTGACGGTTCTGTCTCAGCAGAAAGGACGATGACCAAATTGACAAGCACAAGGGTAATCATACCTGACTTGACAAGGGCCCCGGGACGAGTGCACAAAGAGATTATAAGAGCCCCTGCCCCCCGACAAAAGAGGTATGCAAACTTTGCGCTATCTGGTATTACCTTGCTTTTGAAGGATTCTAATTTGAGCTTCGGAGCCTTTACACCAGGTTCCCCCCGGAGCTTCTCCATCTCCTCCGTTTTAGGTTCCCTGCTACCCTGTTCGGAAGCAAGGCAACGGACAGCTAAGACCGGCCAGATCGCGCTCCATCAGATGGCTTTGCTAAGAGCTTCATAATCAAAACATAAGTACCACACTCCATCTTTAATTTTTGACTAACAAAATAGGCGAAGAATAGGGGCAATTTATTGGGGTGGTAGGGCCACTACTCAAAAGTTCCTAGACTAGCCTTTCAATTTCATTCTTTTTGGATTTATGGGTAATAGTAGGATCTTAGACATATTGGCATGGCCACAAGGGCATGTGGAATGTAAGCCTTTTGGATCTTTGACAAAATCTTCAAATTCTTGGAGGAGGGTTGATACTCAAGGGTTCTAGACACCATTTATCGGTTCTTGAGTTAAGTTGCATAAATGAACACTATAGAGTTGACTTAACTTACCTGAAGAATGGCTATCCTTAATTAATATGTTGTGTGCTTCCTTGCTTGACCACTTTTATGGTCTTGATATGCAAATCTTCCTTATATTAAAGCACCATATTGTTGAAGTCCCAAGTGATAGGTCCAAGTGTTTTGAGGCACTAAACATTGAGTACAACATTGTAGCTAGGTAAGTTTAAAAGATAAAATTAAGCTGAAATGATATTACCATGGGCTCTAACCTTGACTCCAGGGCATTTTTCTACTCCTTGACTTCGCTCTCCATCGATTACCATCACCCTGAACTGGATCTGGTTGTTGACAAGGATCTTACTTCTCTCGACTACTCTAGGTCTATAAAATTGTGAGTCAACCTTGAATCAACCAATAGTATCAGATGTTGGTCTTTTAATGTGACTTGAATATGCATTATGTGTGGAGAATAAATTTCCTCTAATATATGCATTGATATCGTTGGAGTTGTTTCTTTACTATTATGTTGGATAGTATCCTTTTGCAGTTTCTCTATTTTCAACTTGTCTTCTTTATCTACAACTAGGGGTGGCCATGAGCCGAGCTCTTCACGAGCTACTCGAGCTCGGCTTGGCTCGACTAAGCTTGGTTTCAACCAAGCTTCAAGCCGAGCTCGAGCCCAATTTACAGGTTCGATTCATAAATGAGCCAAAGCTCAAGCCTAATAGAGCTTAACTCGTGAGCCAATATATATATATATATAGAAAATAATATATAATAAAAATATTATAATTCTTAATTTTTTAAATATCAAATAAAAAATATTTTGTATATATAATTTTTTATTTTTATAAAATATTTTTTCTCAAATTGAGCTCGAGCTCGAGCTTACGAATTTTTGACTCGAGCCAAGCTTGAACTCAAGGTTCTAGCTTGAGTTCAAGCTCAAACTGAGATCGAGCTCGAGCTCAAGCCTTGTAGTACTTTGGTGAGCCAAGCTCGAATCCACCCCTATCTACAACTGCATAGAAGAGCTTGGGTGCCTTAAAATGATGTTTTGGGCGTTTATCATTCATCACAATTATAATATAACCCCTTTGCACATCTCTCCTTTACCTTCATCAAGTTAACCTCTTGATCTTTTGTATGGCTTTGGTGGGAAGTTGAGTGCTAACTTTCCATGGTTGTGTGATTTTAGATCAAGCTGCCCTCCATTTAATTAGCATATATATCTTCTTCTTCAATGATGGCTAAATTGAACACTCAAGCTAAAGTGACAAGCTCAAACTTTTCAACTTAAAATCCAATCTCATGTTTGAGTCTAGAAATGAAACACTTCACTAAGTACTCCTTCAAGAGTCCACCCATTAAGCTAGATAACTGATTTTGTTCTAACTTTGAGAGTGTCTTAGTGTGACTTGTTTCTTGAGGTCCATTAAATAGGCATCGAGGGTTGCTACCCATTGTCACCACATGTGCTCTAATTAATTATCCCTGAACCACTGGTACCACTCCATTGCCTCCTGTTAAACCCTATACAAGAGACAATAACACATTTTTCAATAAGACCATGGAGATCAAAGTGCTATTGGACTAGTGGAAACCATCCATCCAAATGGTTATTATTGAACTTTGGTAGATCTAGCCTGATTGACTTTTGGTAAGTGCTCTTTCCCAAGCCTTCAGTGGCTTGAGAGGAGCTCTTGAGTAGAGTATTCCTCTTGCTACATTCCTTGGTCTATCATCTTGTCAAGACTAACTAATTGAATCCATTCATGAAGAGGGGGCAATACATGAAAGAGTGAGTTTTGCAAAGAGTATAAACTATACTATTTGGAGTTCTTTCGACATGGACAATAGAGACAGAATCAAATTGAGTTACTAGGGCCTTGCAATTGGCAGTAAAGAAGGTTATTCACTAGTAAAGAGTTGAATTCTCCTTCAACATGGATAAGATTATGTATTTTGCATCACCTTCTAGGATCTAATTCTGAACATGAAGAGAGGAGGCTAGCCTTAAACTTTCAAGAAAAGTATGAGCTTCAACCCTAACCCAATCTGAGTTGTTGAACCCCCAACCATAATAACCCTAACCCAAATTGACTTTTTCGAGTCAGGTTGTAATTTGATTGGGCCCCAATCATTCAGGTTGACTCAGTTTGTTTATTTTATTTTTGTTAAAATGTTTTTATTTCATAAATTCAAGATTAGTGGATTATGGTTTATTAACAAGGACATAGTTATGATGCTTTAAGATGCCATATTTATATATTTATTTATTTTGAAAAGCCTTGAAGGAAAAAATCCAATATTCAAAAAATCAAATACAACCCTCCTTCAAAATACCTTCCAAAAAATTAGGCAGAATGAAACACCATTCACTACAAATACAAATATGCACAATTCATGAAAATGATAACATTTGTATTTACAGAGCCTAAAAGCCTAGCAAATAGAAATTTAATTGATCATGTGATTCCTGTAGTTCATAATTGTTGAATGAAAAATCATAAAAGACAATGAAAGAATTATTAAAGAGGAAATAGACTATTATAAGAGCATCACTTCCTAGACATAGATGTTGGATCTTAGAGCATCTCCAATCTGCAAAGCCCATAGAGAAGTTGTTGGAGGGAGATGTAAAATTTCAAGAATCTCACCTCCCTCCTCTTTGCTCTTTCTTTTTTGTCTTTTCTTTCTTCTCTTGTCTTGCGTGTAGGTGAAGGCCTCTTGTCCCACATTGCTTGGGAAAGAGGTGAAGTTGAGTATATAAGTAGGCTTGCTTCCTTTATGGGTAGAGACCCATAGGAGAAAAGGACTATTTACCATTACATGCATGTGAGAAGGGGTTTCGGGGTGCTTTTCACACACACGCATGTGTCGAGCCGGGTCGGAGTGAGGGTGTGTGGGTGCATGCGCGTGCCGCACCCCATCATTTTTTCTCTTTAACCATTGGTATTAACTTAAATTTAATTTTAATGTTTAAATGTTTTCTTCCTCTTCTATTTGTGTTTCTATGAACTGGTACTTGTTCTAGAGAGACACATCTCTCTATCTATGAACGAACATCTCAATGTCTGTTCGGGTGACTAAAAGCACTTTATAAATAGAGTGTTGGTTGACCTAGTGACACAGAACACATACAACACAATTTTTCTCTTCTTTGCCATTTGTCTATATTTGAGCATCATATTTGAGTGGTTCGTGGAGGTCTGATAAGCGAGTACACACCTACTAGTTGCCTGTTGGTTGTTTTATCTTGGCAACCAATTTGCATTTAGTCAACTGCGCCATAGGGAAAATTTGGTTTTAAGGAGAGTGATTAAGTGGCACGACTCAACCCTCCTATTCACTACAATTCTTAGTTTCTCAACAACTACTCTTCAACACTATTGCGACTTAGTTTTGTAAAGCGAAAGTGATAAGTTTCATTATGCCTTTTGATTATTATTTTTACAACATTCTTAAAACTACATTAATGGAACCTATCTCTTCTTTCATGGGAAACTGTATATTGTCAATAGTTCCCAATTTCTCTAAGATTGAACCATTCCATGGAACTTGTATGTCTCCCACCTAGAACTAAGGCACTGGACTGTAAATGGATACTTAAGAAAAAGTTAAGGCTAGATGGTACAATGGATAAATTCAAAGCTAGATTAATTGCTAAAGACATCAAACAAAAGAAAGATGTAGACTTCTTTGACATGTATTCCCCGATTTCAAGAATCTCACCTCCCTCATCTTTGCTTTCTGTTTTTTTTCTTTTCTCTCTTGTTTCCTCTTGCATGTAGGTGACGACCTCTTGTCCCACATTACTTGGGAAATAGATGAACTTGAGTATATTAGTAAGCTTGCTTCCTTTATGGGTAGGGACCAATAGAAGGAAAGGTCTATATACCATTACATGCATGTGAGGGGGAGTTAGGGGTTCTTTTCACACAAGCGCACGCCAAGCCAAGTCAGGGCGAGGGACAGGGTGCGAGTGCATGCGTGCACCACAACCTATCATTTTTTCTCTTTAACCATTTGATTCTTAACCACCAGTTTTGACTTAAATTATTTTAATGTTCAAATATTTTCTTCCTCTTTTGTTTGTGTCTCTTCGAACTGGTGCTTGTTCTAGAGAGACACATCTCTCTCTTTGTGAACGGACATCTTTGTGTTTGTTTGGGTGACTAAAAGCACTCTATAAATAGAGTGTTGGTCAACCCAGTGACATAAAACACACACAACATGTTTTCTCTCTTCTCTGTCATTCATCCATACCAAGGCCTGAGGTAGCTGAACCAATAGCTCCATCTATTTATTTTACACCACCATGCAGGTGGCTTTTCCTACTTTATACAAATATGATCTTCCTCCTTTAAGGCCACTGAAGAGCTCCTTTAAGGCCTTCGAACAAGATATTCTTCAACAACTTCAATATCTCCAACCTCTGGGTCTTGCTACCATTTGAGCTGGTTCCAAAAATACTGCACTACGAATTTCTCAACTACTGATTTCTCAAGCAAACCCACCCTCAGTGCCATAGTTATTCATACTAGAAAATGATTGCCTTCAAACTTAAAAAGTATTAATGCATACATATGTTTATGGATGCATAATTGCATGAATAAATATATATATGTTCATATAAATATGAAGATATGCCAAGTTTAGATTGGGTTAGGTTGTGTAAAGGAAAAACCCCAATCCAACCCAAAATTCATTGGGATTCATACTTTTCAACCCTAACCCCAATGCTAACCCTATCTCAAAAATTCAACCCAAACTAATCTAATGTAACATTCTCTTTCTAAGAGAATATGAGTGCTCCCTTGAAAGGTAATTGGGTAAACTCTATTTTCATGAAGCAGTGGTGATAACTGTCACACAATCCAGTGGGCCATGGTGATAACTTATAATTGTGATGGATTCATATTGTAGCTAAGAGAGTACGTCCACAACAGTCAAAAGGTGAAAATTTTATTAATTTCAAGTAATGGGACTAGGCATAGAATATAAGTTAAAGATCGTTATGTCCATGACTAGGAGTTAGTTCATCATCATCGTTATCAACCCTTATTCCAACCATGGTTTTAAAAGGCAACTGATGCGAGGCGAGAGGTATACACCTCAAGGCGAGGCGGCCAAATTTTGCCTGGTTTCAATAGCCTTAGTCTCAGAGTAAGGGGCGTAAAACTCAGTTTTAGTGAGGCATAGCCTTTGGCCTTTCACCTCAATTTATATGAGGCGGTAGCCTTAAGTTAAAGGGGTTTTGTGTGGGGAAAATTGGATTTCAGTATGGGCAATTTCGGAAAAAAGTACAAGAAAAAGTAAAACCCCAAAATGTTGAGTTTCCAGTGACCAAAATCTAATTTCTCTATTTTCGTTTTTCAATCGAACTCAAGAAGACCGAACTCATTTCTCTTCTATTGCTCTCTATTCTATCTTCTATATTCTTTTCTCAGGCTGAACTCAAAATTCAAGAAGACAAGAATATTGAACGAAATCAAATTGTGCGGCTGCATATAGGTCCTCCAGTTCTTTCTTCTTCTTCTTCTTCTTCTTGAATCTTGTGTACGTGTTTTCCTCCTCATTTTCACTTTTTTCTTTTTTTTTTTTGGTCTCAAACTATCAGCTAAGTGGGGCAGCAGATTTGTGGGAGGTCAGAGACTCAAAGGTGCTAGCGTGCTACTTTCTTTTAGTTTCACTTTTGATCTGTTTTGTCATCTTCCATGAATAGCTCTTGTCACAATCGACAATGAAGTTTTATCATGGCAGCCATGGAAATGAGTCTAATTCATTTCAAGATTTGTCTGAAACTTTCAGAAAGATTTGAACAATCAGAAATTGTTGAACCATTGATACATTAAGTGACAAATAATTATATAAAACTTCAATTATTATTTTTTATAATTTTTAAGTTTTAATTTGAGGCTTACGCCTTGCCTCTTTAGCACCCAACCACCTTGCCTCCGCCTTTAGCCTTTTAAGACCTTGATTCCAATTATATGGGGTTGGCTACATATATCATATTTTGTCATTTCATTATGTTTAGTGTCATATCCATTGTTAAATTATGAATACTTTCCATTTACTAGAACACCCCTATAATTTCACTGATTTACTTAAACCTACCTATAGTTTGCATTTTATTAAAACACCCATTATAATTTGCAACCTATTTACTTAATCGACATTTCATTAAGAATTATTTGTTTTTCAATATAGACATAATAAGATGTCACCTAAACTAAGTGGAAAATGTTCAAGGGCATGGACCCAAAAGTAGCCCTAACACTTTTTTGTATAAAAACAAAATTGACCAAATAGAGAAAAATATAGTGGTTGTCTATGTTTTGTTAGGGGCAAAAAATGGCACTTTTGTTTTTAGTTTCTTTTAATTAAACATATTTGAATGGATCTTAGGGTAAAACTATCATTTTCTAGTTTCATCTAGTGGAGGTCGATTAAATAGATTGATTGCAAACCATAGGGATGTTTTAGTAAAATACAAACTATAAGGTAATTTTTAGTAAGTCCATGAAACTATAGGGGGTGTTTTAGTAAATGATCTGTAAATCATTTTACTACTTCAACCCATGCCATTTTTGCATGGTTTTGAAAATGGATCAGACCAGACAAACTGGGAACTGATCAGGTAATCGATTCTATTTCACCCTAAAACCGTTATTTTGGCGAAAAACCGTTGATTTGGTCAGTGACTCATTGACCCGGAACCAAATTGAACCAATCTCGAACTGGCCTTGAACCGACCCTACCCAATTTGTTACAAGGTAGGGTCTAGTTCCAAATTCTTGGAACCGACCTCGACCCTCAGTTCCAAGGTTTAGGGGTTTACCCTACTCAAACTGACCTAATGAACCAGTCTTGGTTTTCCTTAGTGGAATTGGCCTTAGAACCAAACTTGCCTTCACATTAACTCCAAAATATTTTTAAGAATATGAAAATTTGAACCCAAGCATTCGTTGCTACAAAAGTCGTGTTCTCACTTGACCATTAAGTTACTTAAGTAATTTGATCTTTTGTTTTCATGTTTTTATTTTAATATTTGAATGTGTATAATAAATAATGTAAAAGGTGATATTTCTGAAATTTAAATTATAATATGATAAATTTTAAACCATATGTTAATATATTATAGTAATCTACATATTAAATTACTCAATTTAATCAACAAACATAGCATAAGTTTTAAATTATATCATATCATCATTGAAAATCAACATTTTAAAGGACACGTTTCATTTTTTAAGAGGGAGAGTAAACAAAGAATAAGTTCCATGGGCAGATCCTGGAACTAACTCCAGAACTGCCAAGGCCAGAACTGACTTCATAGGGTAGGTTCCGGTTCCAAAAACCTGGAACCAACTCTACAGGTAGGTTTCAAGTTTTACCACGGAACGGAACCGAATTGACCCATGCTCACCCCTAGTCAAACTGTTAAATCATCAATCGGGACAACGGTTTTGGCTGTTTTTTATCTTTTTATTTTTAAGTCAAAATGAGACATTAGTTCAAACCAGACAGTTAGACCGTTTGACCCGAGAACCGGTCCCAAAGACAGTTCCCTTTCCGGTGCCATTTTAAAAACCTTGCAGTTTTGGTTTGCCCCTAACCCTTTTAGTCCCTTCAACTAATAATAGATTGCTTTTCTACGTGACCAAAACCCTCTTATCTGTATTCTCTTCTCTCATGTTATTACCTATTTGAAAATGACTTCATTTCTAATCCTATGTTTTGCTATTTTTCCTTGCATCTCCTCGTATACATAAAGATCAAATGAACCTTATTGCTGTGAAGTAGGTTTGAAAAGATAGAGGAGGTAGCACAGGAGAGCACAAGAAAACGCTATTGTTTGGGCTCGGATTGGACAATATCCCCAATGTGAAAAATAGACAAGAGGGTTGAATCTAGGCCTAGCAATTGGGTTGGGTGGTTCGGGTTCAGGTTCGGTCAATGTATTTTGGGTTGATTTTGGGTCGGGTTGGATTTTGGGTTGGGTTGTCAAATGCTAGATCCTAATCCTAAATGTTTGGGTTAGGGTTGATCCATGGGTCAATTTGGGTCATCCCAAAAATAATAGAAATTTAAAAAAATTAAAGAAAAATTATATGAAAAATATCAAAATTAGAAGAATTAACCTTAAGATTCCAAATATAAAATAAAAAACTTGAACATTTAACAATTTAAAGAGTAAACAATAAAAAGTAAAGACTAAATAGAAAAATTAAAGAGTGGAAACTTCTAACAATGTATAAATAATCCTAATTAGGCTTGACAATCGGGTCAGCGGGTTGACCCATGACCCAGCCCAACCCAACCCAGTTTTTTCAGGTCGGGTCGGGTCGTTTTCACATTCGGGTAATTAATATATGAGACCCTAATCCTGTCTTTTCGAGTTGGGTTGAGTTAAGTCGGATTTGCGGATTGGGTCAACTTTTTGCCAGTTGAATCCATTCAGGCCCAAGTGGATTACTGTCCCAGGCCCATTCGAATGTAACTAACCCAAATCTAAAGTGGGTTCGGGTCGGATCAAAACCCAAAAATACTCTAATTAACCACAGCCACTAACTTCTTGACATCTCTTGTGTTTGTTTTTTTAGGCAAACAAAAATTATGTTTCTGCAACTCTTATCGTTCTAATTTTAAGTGGACACTGAAGTACCGGACCCATCTCTCTCCTCTCTCCTCTCGATCTCATGCGTAGAGCCGCCAGAGAGTCTGAGACTCACTCTGTCATACGGCTTTTGTTTCAGACTGAGTAGAACAAACAATAAACAATATTTAATCCACGATCTCATAAGAGTCCTTCCATGGCTTCCACAGCGGCTCCTCCGACCCTGTCTCTCCTGTTTGGTAGCAGAAAGGGTGGCAATCGGTCGGAGGAAGGCCACGGAAGAAGTAGAAGAAATTGCCGTGTTTTCGCATCGGAAAACCCAGACCGGCGCAAAAGAGCCCCGCCGGGAGTGGACACTAGAATTCACTGGGACAATCCAGACGAAGGTTGGATCGGAGGGTCTACCAGTTCATCGCAGGCCTCCCGACGACTCAATGTCGAGGAGGAGCAACGCAATCTTCTGGGTGAGAAGTTCTCTGATTTGCTCAACACTTCCTCTGATTCCCACTACCAGTAAGTGAGTTCTCTCTCTTTGTTTCTCTTTGATAGCTTCTTCCTCGATCGGTTACTTGTTATTTCTGACTTTTGAGCAGAGGGGTGGATCTTCTGCGTCTAATAAACAGACTATCAAGCTTGAAAAACCACCGATTATTTGGGGTTGGCTTGACTCTGTCTCTGACTTTATTTAGAAAATCACTGATTATTAGATTGGTCTCGATTTCACATCGGAAGAAAGTATTTTTTTACCAAGAAAAAAATGAAAATAGAGAATGAAGACGAGTCCTCGTAGCAGAGTCTTTCACCCAAAATAAGAATTATTTTCATGACTCAACCATTTGATTTGTGCATTAGTTCAGAGCTTTTGCTGAGTTTCTATGGAACTTTCTCCATCAAATATTTTCAGAGAAACCATAAATTTGGAGCCATACTTTATTTTTAAGCTTGTTTTGTTTTTGTTTTTTTTGCTTAATATCTGAAGTGGACCCATTATGTAGTGGGCCCAGATCATCTGGGTGTGAAACATGTGGCAAGAAAAATGGGCCAATAACGTGCTAAGCATTCTGCTTTGCCAGGTCTCAAGCTTTTTTGTTGGTAACTTTTGTAGTTAGTTTTCATTATTATTATTATTATTTATTTATTTTTTGTATAGGTTTGTTGTTGGTCTGATTTATTCGGAAGTTAACTGTATGTGTCCCATATGATGACGGTAGAGTTTATACTTTATAGCCCTCATTAGAGCTTATCATGGGCCGGAGCCCAGAATAGTTGGCCCCCTGTGTCTTTTGGTCATCTGGTCCTTATCACGGGGTTTGGGCCGCTTGGCTTCTAAGTGTAAAATCTTCAACTGATCAGGTCGCTTAGGTTGTATTTGGAATCGGTATAAATCTAAAATGGTGTAAAATTTTACATTGATTCGATTTTGTTCACGTTTGGAAGAAAAGTGTAATCATGATTGACGTAAAACTCTACTTCATTTCAGTTTTGTATATGTTTGGATGGAGAGTAGTTTTATCGACGTAAAATCTATTAATTAAACGTAAAGTTTTACACCGATTATTAATATAAATATTATATTGATTTTATTGATGTAAATCTTTGCACTTTTTACATATTGCGTTTTTTCAAAAAGCAATGATCACTTTTACAATTCAGTGTAAAAATACATCAATGACATTTTACACTGATTCCAAATGCAGCCTTAGGGCCTTTAGAATATTTTTAATAATAAACACCTAAAATGAATTGGAAATTTCAATTCCACAAATCTTTAGATACAGCAATTTCGATTATCTCATGGTGGAGAGGAGTTAGCATTCAAATTCTGTATTTTAGTGGAATTCAAAATGATGTGAGGTATTGGGGAATTAGGATGTGCTCCTCATGGCTAGTGCACATTGCAACTGTAAATCGGAAACATCTCCTCTTAAATAATAATAAACAACTACTGCAAATGCTGTGATATTGGTATGAGGAGTACTCACAATAAATCAGGATTCATACTGGATTGAAATTCAAATTCATTCGTCAAATCGTCAAATCTGTATAGTTTTTTTTTTTTTTTTTCATGGAATGGTTGGTCTCAGAAACTAAGTGATGATAATCCAATTTGTGTGTTTCCATTGAGTAAACATCTTTCTGGTTTTCAATCTGGTTCAAAATCTTTAACCTTTTCTATATTTTAGCATTCCACTCATAGACATGATAGGGTGTCATTGGCATGACTCATCCAATCGTCACTCTAGTAATCCTGTTTGAAGATCGGATTGCTTGCCTCACACCAACCTCACATCCAAAACATCTTCTATACTTGATGTTATTATTCATAGGAAGATATTCACAATGCACAGCAAAGATGCTTACAAGATTGATGTGAGACACACTCTGTGAGGAACAAATCCAAATTTGCCCTTTTGGGATGTTTTGGAGGGCTTTGATGTTGTTGATTTTGGCTTTGTGAGATGGGTCCACTTGGAAAGCCTGTAAACTTTGATTGAGCTGGTTTACCGAGCGGCGAAGTTTTTTGTAAAAGCCATTTTTTAGGCTAAATGGAAACAAACTTGGGCTTCCTCGATTTTCACAAAGCAGACATCACATCTGCGGCCCACAGAGGGTGCACCACATGCACATCTCAGCAAGCGTTGAGAACATCTCTTAAAGTTGTCAGTTGAAGATGTTCCGAATGCATGCTGAGATGTACATGTAGGGCGCCCTCTATGGAGTACAGATGTGAATTCAAAGCATGGCTTATAAGCTATCTGGGTGGGGCCCATCTTACAAAGACAAAGACTGTCCCTAAGATGTGCATGAATCATTTTTTAGGCCATCTGCTTCAGCCTTTTTGCACCTAAAAGCACAGTTGAACCAGTTAAGCTGAATGTTCAACTTAGCCCTCCCAAGCAGCATTTAATGGTTTCTTGAAAGCACCTCAAATGGCTTGAATAACACAAATATTGGTGAGAATCCACTGCCCCGAAAACCTAACCTAAGATTAGGTCAAAATGCGTAGTCGATGGACAACAGGTAAATAATCCTATACAACCCCTTGTTAGTCCTGAGGGACGGAGGAGGGTAAGGAATAGAGAAAATGCCTGGAGCCAATGTCTAAGTACCAAACACTACTGCGTTGAAGTAACCTATGCCATACTCCTAAGAAAAGCTTTAACAAAAGGCTAGCTGTACCCAAAACCGACACAAATGGGTAGGTAGAGAATACCTAGGGGCGCGAGGCAACCCTATTAAGGAGCTCAGCAAAATAGCCCCATAACCTCGGGAGAATGGGTGCCTCCTCACAAAGGGGGTCGCAGTGACCAGGCCCGCTGTTCACCAAAATCATAGGTCCCTGCAAAGTGTAAGAACTCAACCAAATAATTAAGCTCCCTCAAATGGGTGGGCTCTAAAAAGTAGAAACTAGATAATTAGCTACTATATGTTACATTACCTGGTATAATACTTCATCATATCCTTCCTTAAGCTTACTACTTTTGATACCAATCAGGTTCTTAGGGGTAGCTGTCGATGCTGACATGGAAGAAATTAAAGCTGCCTACAGACGATTGTCAAAGGAATACCATCCAGACACAACGTCGCTCCCTATAAAAGCAGCTTCAGACAAATTCATGAAACTCAAAGAGGTCTACGACATACTAAGCAATGAAGAGAGACGAAGGTTTTACGACTGGACCTTAGCTCAGGAAGCCGCAAGCAGAAAAGCCGAGAAGATGAAGATGAAGTTGGAGGATCCATACATGCAAGAAGTGAAGAACTGGGAGTCAGTACCGGACATGGTCGATCGGCTTGGTGGAAGAAATATGGATCTGAGTGATCAAGCCATGACTGCACTTACTATTGATGTTGGTATTATAATCTTTGCTATTTGTTGCATCATTTATGTTCTCTTCTTTAAGGAACCATATTAATTATTGGGTTTGTACTTTGAAATTGTTTTAATATTGCCTAATTGTACAATATCTTCTCTCAATGATAATTAGTAATCTCTATCACTTGTTTTAAATTGGGGTCGGGGATGGGGAGTATGGTCCCTTCCCTGTTTCTATTCCTATTTCAAATGGTGTGGTGTCACCTTTATATATAACCTGCTTATAGATGTAATTCAAGTAGAAATAATCCCACAATGCCTAATCAACATTCATCCATACCAAGTAGTGTGGCTCAATTCAGATCTGATGTGTTTGTTTCATCTTCAATCATGATGAGGTCCAATAGAATGGTCCAATTTGGGGTCAACATGTGGTTGCAGTTAGAGGGCCAATTTGGAAAACTCATTGATGATAAAAACTAAACATGGAACCGAAGTCCAAGTGAGTAGATAAACCAATCGGGCTGACCTCTACTGCACATCCTCTACAAGCCAGGGATTGGATAAGGACAAAATCGCCTGTTCAAATAGAGGCGCAAATGGACCGGATCATGATGTGATCCGAATTAGAATATAATCCTGTTTTGTCAGATTCAGATATCCCCATTTGCATCCCTATGTGCAGACTCCTTAGGATGGACAGGGAAACTAACTCCATGAGGAGCACAACTCTCCTCCCTTCTTCTCTATAAGTACCAAGATACCATTATGGGTAAGGTATGCATGCTCTAGCCCTCTTCTTGCTTCCATAGTTCATCGTTTGCTTACCTTGTCAACCAATGACACCCTCGTCTAGTTACTAACTTGAGCATCGAAGGGTTCTTCCTTTGGGATACACTTCAGGACTTTGATGTTGTTTATGGTTGTAGGCCGCCTCTTCGAAAGTAGCTTGGTTCGGATCACCCTTGCTTCTTTGGCTCTTGACCTTTTCTGGTTGCTAATTCTAATACTAACAAACAACTCCATAGCCGTGAAGAACCCACAAATCTACATCCATATCAAGTACCTCCCAAGAATCAAATGTGATGCTGCTCAATCCGAGGTGGTGCACAAACTGAGAAGAGCAACCAGATAGTCCTTGCTGATAGGGCGGGGCCATGCTACAAGGATGAGGCTGCGCTTCAAGACTTGTGATCAAGGAAATAGAAGTCAGAGGCCCGAGGAGTTATCCCCGGGTAAGCACTCCGACGCTCAAGTCAATAGGAGGTGGTAGGTGGTCGGGCCGAGCTATAAGGATGTTGGTCTGAGCTAAATAGTGGTGTCGGTCAATGAAGTTAACCTCAAGCATGGAATACCTTTTTATAGCTGAAGATCCGTGTCCTAGTCGAATTGGGCTTCTGGGGTTGTCGGGATGAGGTTTGCCACCGAGGTATTCAGGATAGAGTCCCATTCCCCAGCGCAGTCGTCTTCCTTACTCCTCTCTATTTGTAGTTGTGCACATCCATATGACGTGTAGTTAACGTGATTAGGAAGATAAGATGGTGGGCCACAATGGTAGCGTAGCTCGGCCGAGCTATGCTGACGTGGTCGAGCTAGGATGACGTGGCTGGGCGATAGCTGGGCGGCCATGTGTCTCGTAGGGTCAGTTCAGCCATGACGCGAACACCACTCCCCCAATTTTGAAGTCGATGGGTGTGGTCCTCTGAGTTCGTCACTTGGCTGAGGAACTTCCGGCCATGTGTATCGTCCGCAATGTGTCGGTCGTTGCTGAGGGGTCCTCCGATCGTCGGCTATAGAACTTAAATGGGAACCGAAATTTTGGTTCCCGAACCACTCCCCTAGTTCTGTTGCCGAGGAGGGAGAATGCTCGGCCAGACTATTGCGCGGCGTCGGCTGGGGTTGGTATTGGGCATTCCAGTTGGGCCTGCGTCCTTGACCGGCGCAATTAATGGGCGTAACCGCTGCTTGTCAGGGGCGCCGCTTCAGTTTCTGAGGCTTTGCGTTGTGCGCTATTAGTCACGTCGATTGGTCTTCCAAGGTGTTGTTAGAGGTGCCTCATCTGCACCTTTGATCTCTCTTTAGTTCGTGCCCATGGTGGCTATAAAAGGAAAGAAAAAGGGGGGGGGGGAGTGCCCTATCCTCTGTACTATTTGCATGGTGTTTGGCGTTCATTGCTTGATAGGTTGTTTGACAAATAGCTCGGTGGTTTTTGCTCCTCAACTCTGTAAATTGCTTGGTATGTCTTTTTCTTCTCATCGGTCCTCTTCCTCTTTCGAGTCCTCTAGTAGTTCCGGTTCCAGCTCTTCCCACGACTTGAACTATGAGCCTGAGTTGAGAGATTTTGTTGCTGCCGAAGTTGAGGAGTCTGAGGCTGGTCCCTCTGAGATGGAGGCTGAGCTTCTTCTACGGGCAGGTTTCCAGTTTGGCACCATGCCTTGCGGCTTGGCGCCCAGGGATATGGCTCGGATTTGAGCTACGTATGCCATTCCCGCAGAATACCAAATGAGGTGTCCGTTGCCTGGGAAGATGGCCACTGATGCTCAGTCCGGTGAGCTATGCGTTTATGAGCATAGCTTGGAGGCTGGGTGAGGTTCCCGTTGAGTGAGGGGTTCGTTGAGGTGCTAAACTAGTACAGGGTGTTGCCAGTGTAGCTAATGCTGAACTCTTTTAGGTTCTTGCTCAGCCTTATATCCTATTGCACCATCCGCAATATCGAACTAACCTTGGGGATGGTGAGCTTTAGACTCCAGCTGAAACACCGCCAGTAGGGGTACTATTACTTCTCTGCTAGGTGGAATATACGGTCATTGGTTGGGGCCCCTTCTTCTGTGAAGCACTGGAAGGAGTCGTTCTTCTTCGTGTACATTCCCGGGGTTCTCCCTTTTCTTACCGAGCTGCGGGAGCCGAGGACGACTGTGTCGTAGCCCCAATGGTTGGGGTTCACTTGGGAGGAGAGGTCAGCCCTGAACATGATCCAGGAAATTAATGGTATCACGTACACATGCTCGGAGATGCTGATACTCGTCGGGCTGATGGAGAGAGTGGCCGATCTGTTCCTTTTATTATTTGCTCACCGAGTTATCGTTCCCTTGCCCGCTTTCTACTTATCTTGGGTATCCTGTGTTACAGGTATAAGTATGCCCCGCGAGGAAGAGATTGTTCATCGGATGAAGGCACTTTGGTAGAGGCAGGGGCGAGCTAGTACGCAACCGGAGGCTCATCTCGAGATAGAGGAGCGGCCACGATCCACGGATAGGGCGGCTCGTTGGTAGAGGAGAGTTCGGTTGTGGAAGGCCAAGATGGATGACGTCGTGGTTGACCTTGAAGGGGTTCATCGTCCTACAGATGCGTCGGGAACTGAAGCGGGCAGCAGCTCGGGTCTACACATGCCACGGCGGTCGGTTCGCATTGATGATAACTTGGCGACGCCTGGGGTTCCCGAGCAGTTGCTGCGGGGGATCATGACTATGTCGATAGCTCGAGAGTCGGTCGGGGTCGGCAGCGGAGCCTTAGAGTGTGCGCTTCTCCGGTTAGCTGCCCAAGTGAGTTCCTTTCTTACCCTTTGAGTTTTTGGCCCCCTTCTTGTCTATACACTAATCATCTTTTTCCTGTAGAACGCTTGTACAACGGTCACATTAGTTGACCATCTCTGCGACCTTTGATTATCGTACAAGTGAGAACACTCAGAATATCCCCATATAATGTCGACCTGCTCGGCCAATTGCGCTTTTAGCTTGGCCACCTCCCACTCTGGCTCTCCTCGAAGATACTTGGTTATGGGGGAGTGGTTCGAGTCTATGGTTTATCCAGCGATTTGGTCTCTTGTGATCTCTGTCCGACCTCTCAGACTTTCTCTCATCGATCTCTCTCCTCTTTCTGTCGGGCTTCTCATCCTCGTCTCTGAGCTGCACCTGAGCCTCTTCAGCGTTGATGAACTTCTGTGCATGGCTCATTAGCGCAGCCAACATTTGAGGAGGATTTTTTGAGATGGAGAAGTTGAACGGGGTAGGGCAGAGCCCATGTTGTATGGCTGTAACTACAACTGATTGGTTAAGTCCCTAACTTGGAGTGCTTCTTTGTTGAACCTCGCCAGGTAACCTCTAAGGGACTCCACCTTCTTTTGTCGGATATGCATGAGGCTGACTAAAGTTTTCCAATGCTTTTGGCTAGCGGTGAACTGCGCCAGAAACTGAGTCTCTAGCTGATTCCATGACGTTATGGACCTTGGCGGCAAGGAGGAGTACCACGCCAAAGCTGGGCCTTGTAGCGTGGCTACAAGGGCTTTGTACATTAGTCCTTCTAACGCGTCATGTAACATCATCTGAACTTTGAGTGCCATGACATGGTCGAAAGGATTGGAGTTCCCGTCGTACTCGTAAAATTGAGGGGCCCACCATCCAACAGGGGGTATCTCATCCACGATGTCTTGGACAAAGGGTGGCTCCTTGGTGATATGTGTGGTGGCCCGTAGGTTGGTCCACGACGGGTGTCACGCTCTTGTGGGTCTGATTACATTCTAGCTCTTCTTAATGTTGTTGGAGCTCTTTGATCTCAGCATCTCTGTTGTCCAGGGCCACAGTGTGTGTGGCCTCCCTCTTAGGTCGCATAGGGTGATCCTTGACTGATCTCGATTCGACAATAGAGACCAAGAAGGGCGGCGTCCTTTTGTAGAACCTTTCTTTGGCAGGGATTGGCGCTGACTGGCGTGTCTGGATATTGTGGTCCTACCCACGGGACTGGGTAGTAGAGGCGGGCCTTCGGGTCATGTCCTGCCTCACTCACTTAGACCGCTCTCCCCTTACGCCCTTCGTGCGCATTGGGGCATGAGTGGGGATGACCCAGTTGGGTGGTGCGGCAGACCCCAGTGTCTGCATGAACTCGATGATCCTATTGACATTCTCTTGCATGGCTCGGAATTGCGTTGGATCTACTACGGGCGAAGGCTGTAGGGCTTCTTGATGCAAGGAACTGTGATGTCAGTTCTCTCGAGTTAGGGAATAGCCTACTGATCATTCAGACTGGTTTTAAGGCATCTTAATCGGCTTTGAAGTTGCGCGGCGAGAAATTTTTCGGGAAGGCTTTTTGTAGAGCTCCCATAGACGGCGGCACCAATCTGATGTTGTTCAATCTGAGGTGGTGCACGAACTGAGAAGAGCAACCAGATAGTCCTTGCTGACAAGGACGATGCCACACTTCAAAACCTATGATCAAGAAAACAGAAGTCAGAGGCCCGAGGAGTTATCCCCGGGTAAGCACTCCGACTCTCAAGTCAATAGGAGGTGGTAGGTGGTCGGGCAAGCTACATGGATGCTGGTCCAAGCTAAATAGCAGTGTTAGTCTCAAAAGTTGGGATCCCTTATCTCAAGCATGGAGTACCTTTTTATAGTCGAAGATCTGTGTCCTAATTGGATTGGGCTTTCGGGGTTGTTGGGATGAGTTTAGCCACCGAGGTATTCGGGATAGAGTCCTATTCCCCAACGGAGTCATCTTCCTTACTCGTCCCTATCTATAGTTGTGCTCGTCCGTATGACGTGTAATTGATGTAACTGAGAGGATAAGATGGGGGCCATAGTGGTAGCATAACTCGGCCTGATGCATCATGGTCGTCATGCACCTCCAAACGATAACTAATAGCAAGGCTAGGCTGTTGATCAAATAACCAGATGTTCTAATCACCTCGGACTACCAATCGAGTCCATTGTCCAAATGATCCTTCCCCACATGATAATGCTTAGGACATGCGAAGGGATCATATGCCCCTAGACCATCATCCAACGGTTTTTAGGACTAGAACCAACTTGCTTGGTTAGGGATGGACATATCTAGTCTCCAAAATCAAGTGTCTAGAAAGTGAACCTTGATTGATAGATGAAGGACATGAGGACTCGAATCTTAGTGATCCAAGAAGAATGAAGGGCATGAGTCAACATTGGCCTAGAACTAACTCTCCATTGATTTGCCTTTCATCCTAGAAATTCACGATAAGCCCCTGCCCAACAACTTCAAGATGCTAACTATAGAGCCTTAGGATGGAACCAAAGACCCTGTTGACCATATGGAGAGTTTTCAAGGCCCTCATGCTACTCCATTGTTGCTTCAAGTTGATCATGTACAAAACCTTTTACATCTCCTTCAAGAATGCATCTTCAGAATGGTTTTTTAGTCTTTCACTTGAGTTGATTGGACCATGGGCCCAATTGAATGAAATGTTTGTATCCTACTTCAGCACCCAAAAAATTGGACACTATAACCCATTTGAATTGTGAATCCACCCTTTTAATGCTTTACAAGACTTATCTGACACCACCTAAAGACCCCTAAACCCCTTGTCGATCAAATTTCACCTGGATACTCCTTTATTTGCCCTTCTATAAAAGAATATTCTTTTTTGGCTCTTCTCATTGATTAAGAGTCATGATCTCATGAGTCCCCTAAATGCAAGCTTCTTTAGACCTTGCAAACAAGTCTGAGACCCTCGAAAACACCACCCTATCAAATTTCACATAAAAACTCACTCTCTAGCCTTCAAACCATATGTGATTCTATTTTGCAAATTGTCATTAGCACACACAACATTTTTGTAGTCTAGCACTAACACAATAACCCCTTTGGAGGTAATTTTCGCCACCCAAATTTACCAATCCTTAGATGATGAGAATATTCCCTTCTTATAGCTTTTATTAGAATGACATGTCTATCCCTAAGAACCCTTAAAATATCCAAAATACCCCATCACCCTTCTTCTTACCTTGAATACCCCAAATTCACCCCATTTGGACTATTTTATCCCTAAAAGCTCTTAAAATACTCAAAATATATCTCACCTTCTTCCTACCCAAAATACCCCCCCAGTTTACACTATTTGACTATTTTACCCTTAAGAACCTTAAAAATACCCAAAATACCCTGCAACCTTCCTCTAACCAAAATACCCTAAATTTAACTCATTGGACTATTTTACCCCTAAGAACCCTTAAAATACCCCTTACCCTTCCTCCTACCCAAAATACCCCTAAATTCACCTCATTTAAACTAAATTACCCTTGAGAATCCTCAAAATACCCAACTAGCCCTACTTGAACACTATAAATAGGGGGTGAGGTGGGGGCCCAAGGCACCGAAGCAACCTTGGAAAGTGAGCTTCTTTTCAAATATCATTGCCACATTATCTTACCCCCTTATTTGCTGGCATTTTAAGTTTTATTTTTCTTTCTTTTTTAATCCTTTTTTACCAAAAGAGGAAAGGAAGGGGAGTTCCTTTTTCCTTCTTTAATCCTTTTTACCAAAAAGGGAGAGATAGATAGTTCAAACATTTGAATGATGGGAGAACTGCCATGGATGTGCTTCAGTTGCTCTCCTCTTCTTCTTAACACTAATTCAATACTCATTCATCGTTACCGCCCATTCAGATGCAGGGGAAAAAGAGAAGGGATCAAAGGAAAAGATAACCACCATGGATGAGTTGTAGCATTGATCGTCTGTGCCTCTATTCCCGTCCATAGCATATATAGGAGAAATCTAGATGTATCAAATGAAGCTGAGGTCTCTCTAGCCTCCATTTGTTCTAGTTTAAATGCAGAGGTGAATTTCCCTCGTGCCACTTTTCTTCCTCTATTCTTCCCTTATATCTGTTGTTTAACTCCAATAGAATATTCACACAAGGATGGAGGGGGATAGTTGCAGGCATAACGACCATTTCCCTTCCTAAGTAAGAGATGATTCTAAGAAAGGTGTGAAGGGGGAACTCCAATACCGCCCCATTCATCGAAATTTGGCCTGAAGGAGGTGGGCTTGACTGGTTACAACTCGTCTCCTTGCGTTCTATAGTTCAAATCCCTAATAAAACATCCAGTATCGTTAATCTAGCTTCTTATCAGACTTTGTTCATCACCCTTCCTAATTTGGGTCAACTCGTCTCTTTGTACTCGGCCTGTCAGTGCTAGAATTGGTTTGTACTTGTGTATTTAAAGTTTACTCTACTTAGAAAAATCCATGAGTTGTTCAAAACATCTATGGCATAGAGCCCTGTCATTTAATACATTTTCACTCTATCTGTGGTTGAATTGCTAAAATTTTTGGTCATTTGCAGTAATCAGTTATGGTTCAGGAGGATTAGCATTCACATAGAAAAGAGAGAGGGGTGCTTAAAACCTTAACTCCCTCCTCCCTAATTTACTTGGATGGCCTTTGCCTTGGCATGGGAGTCATTACAAATTGAAGGCTATTTTAATTCAAATACTGAGAGTCCCATCACTCCTTTTTCTCTTCAATAATGAGCGGCAGCTCCAATAGTAATCAGTCATGAAATGGGCTACCTCTGGTGCTCACAATGGTGGGGTCATAGTCATCATATTGTGAGGTTCATGAGGAGAAAGTGACTCGACAAAAAAGGCTTATGGACAAACATTACAAGTCAATCATTGACCACCCAAGTGTTAGCCAGGTAGCCTTACCCAAGCGGGAGGTGAATTGGGTTCTACAAGTTTCTTGCCTAATTTCCCCTTTCTCTAAATGAATGAATGCAAGAAAAGAATGATTGAAAGCAATAGAAAAATATACAATATATACAATGATTGTAAGAATGAAAATAAACAATAGTAAGAACAATCAAGTGCAAGAACAAAAATGACGAGCAACACATAAGAATTGTAGAGGTTCAACTTCTCTCGGCCTATGTCCTCTCCTTGGGAATTCCACCTAAGAAATTCACTATTTAATTGGACCTTTTAGGTGCCAATAAGACCACTTATAATCATCAAATAGCTCCATAGGTTCTATTCAAACCTTCCCTGTTTTAGCCCAAAACATAATAACCACAATATCTAGAATACCACATGTTGTTGAATCACTAACACAATACAAATTGATTGAGAAGTATTCAACCAATAAGATACCTCTCAATAGGTTGATAAAGATCTTGATGTTTTTGGCTAGACTAAGATGTTTAGGATAGACTGAGCTAGTCATGCAAGTTAAAGAGCTAAGAGAGCAAGTAAGCTTGGAGATGTAGAGAGTTCAAGTAGAAAAAAATGCGAAGAATCCCTCACCTTGGATGATTGTGATCTCTAGAAAACCAACAAGAAAGATTGATAAAAAATCGAGGGTTTTATAGAAAAGTTCTTTCAACTTTTTCTAAACTTGTTTAAGGTGATGTTATCGGGTCTTAAGTACTAATTTCCCTAAAACCCTTACCTCTCTACCTCATCGTCCAAGTTTAGAAGAAACTGGGAATGCAAGTCCCCCAATTTCTTGGAACTTTCAACAACCCACAACTAAAAAAAGCAAAAGACTATAATCTCAACTAGTAAAAAAATAACATGGGAGGCTTACCTCTCATATATAACCTTGATAATGAATTTCTAACAACTGAAATAAATTAAAATGGTGCTTAAACAAGTTCTTGAGCTTATAATGTGCTTCTAGTTGTTAGATAGTGTATGCCCTTAGTTCCAATCAAATTGATGAATAGATACATTTATTGTAAATGAATAATAGTATATAATTGTTTCATGTTATCATTGGTGTGTTTTTATGTATTTACCCCTTAAACTAGACACTTATGAGACTTGTGTTAGTTTAGAATGTTCTTAGCCATTGGATAGACATGGGGAGTTTATCCTGCTGAGACTAACACTAATGTGCTGCTAAAAAAGTTGGGGCAGCTTGTCACGGCAGATAGGGTTAGACCCGAAGCATATGTAGTGTGTGTTTGTTTGAATCACTGAACCCAAACCATTTTTCAGTTATGCCTTGGACCATGGAGACTGATGGACAAAACTGAAAAGTTACACATAATACTTAGACTTGATTATGGTACTACACTAAGTGTTGAATCAGATTGTCCTTAATATGCCAATCAGTGAGATCCTTTGGGAGTCAAAACCTGGGTATGTTGGGGTAGTCTGAGAATCCACTTTAGTGGGTGATCATAGTGATAGGATCGGCCCCTTGATCATTGTGAGCTAAGAGGTTAAGTGTAAGAGACTATTAAGGGTTGTTTACCTGATGGGTTATATCTTACTTAAGTCCATTGTCATTGGGCTTTCATAGGATGGTTGGACTCAAGGATCATTTAACTGTAAATGTTGGGCCCATTTTGAGCACAAACTGATGAACTCAAGGGTTCATTGCATTTAGTAGTGAATTCTGCTTATGCCTTTTCACAAAGGCTAAGCCGAACCCATGTGGGCATATGTGAAGTCATTGTTGGGGTCCCACGCCATACAAATTGAACCTAAATGGGCCAGCAACTATCTTGGGACGTGAGCCACTTGTTTAATGGGCCTAAAGCCCATGATTAATAAGATTAATAAAGATGTCACATGACAACTTAAGCAATTATGTGAAATGGGCGAATATGGGTCTGGATCTGGGTTTGGAGCACCCATTCTCAAAATAGAATAAGACCTATCTTAAGATAGAGTCCAGATCCAAAAAAAGATTTGGATTACAAACCTCCTAATTTGATTAGGAGAAGTGTTCTTTAAGGATTAAGAGAAGAGGAGATCGAACTGCTCTAGATAACTTCTACTTTCAATTCTTTCTCTCTCTCTCTGCTCTTGCCGCCCTGAAACCCTAGTTTGATCTCCAATTTCTTTGACTGATTTTGATAATTTCTTTCTTTGAATTTTGCAAGAAAATTGCAGAGAAATTTTGTGCTCGCCTTCCTTGTTTGGTTGATATCGTTGGATTGCAGTTTTATTGAAAACTGCATCACTGGACCGGCTTCATCCCAAGTTGCGTCATCTTTAGTGGAAGCCGGTTTTGCGATTCAATTTGGGCATGAACTACCATTTTGGGAGCTACATCTATGGAATTTATATCAGGTATACATCTCCCTCCTTTTGGTTTCAAATTTGATCCGGTTTCAGTGCAAGAACGATCCTAGAAAAAATGGAATTTTTCTGAAACTAAGAAATGCGATTCTTGAAAGGCAGAAAGGAATTTTTGAAAATTTGCCCAACCATCCAGCATGGTTCAGCCAGCCATATGATGGATTTCACCTTCCTACACTAGTCCCTCCTTTAATTAAAGCACAATCTAAAACTATCAAAAGGCTTGGAGAGCTCTTATAGATTTTAAACTTCAAACACAGTGTAATAAATTTGAAGTTTAAGGCTCAAAGACTTTGAGAATTCTTGCAAATGGTAACTCTATAGAGGTTGGGATTGATTCTAGGATCCCCTCTTCCCCCTTGGGCTCGATTTAGGTCTCTATTTATAGAAAGGAAGGGAAACTAGGTTTAAAACTTGTCCAATCATAAGGCTGGGCTTTAAGAGATTTTTCATAAAAGTAGCCAAGTATTTTCAAAGGAGAAGGTTTGTAGTCAACCATTCCTTCTTGGTGCAACATTTTTCTTCAATATGGGCTTGATTTTCATGAGTTTCATAAATCCAATGAGAATCTTGGATGTAGCTGTCATGAAAGGCTTGTATTTATAGCTTCCAATTGTATAAAATGTAAACTTAACTTAACTATAAATGTCATTTGATCTTTTCCTAGCTTTAAGGGTATCTTTGGTTTTTTAGGTTTTTTTAAGTTTACTAGGCTTAATTTTATTGGTCCAAGTGTTTTAACAAATCAATTATAGAGCTAAAATCATCCCCCACCTTCTTGAGATCTCAGTTTAGGACAAATGTAGAGTTGACTTAATTTAGTGAGTAAAATAGAATTTTTCTAGTTTAATGGTCAAATAAGTGAATAGGGTTACAACATTTAATGTACTAAGGTTATTTTTGGGTCTCTAAACATAGTGGTGAGGTCTGATTGGTCAAATAAGGTTTGGATGCTGGAGATATTGGCTGATAGGTTCTAATCAATAAGATTCGTTGATGTAGAATCTTGGCTTGATAGTGGATCAAATAAGGGAATCATGGGATGAAATCGTTAGATAGGCATTGTGAAGGTCCTAAATTTAATGAAATACGAGCCTTTGATAAGAGATGTGGATTGAAAGATTTGGTTTGGAAGGAACGTTTCTTGTTTAATGATCAAATAAAGGAATTAGGTCATGGAATTTGATGTGCTAGGTTTTTTGCGTCTCTAAATATGGTGGTAAGGTTCGATTAGTCAAATGAGGTATGAATGATTAAGATTTATGGCTGATAAGATCTAATTAATGAGATTTTTGAAATGGAATCTTCATTTGATAATGGGTTAAATGAGAAAATCTTGGGATGGAATTTCGTGGGTAAGCATTTTTGAATGTTGTAAATCTAATGGAGGAGACATATCTTTGATCATAAGTGTGGATTGAGAGGTTTGATTAACATTAAGGTTTTATGGCTCATCAACCTATATAAGGCTTGCTTGTTTAATAGTGAGATAGAAAATTAGGTCATGAAATTTTATAAGTGGGTTATCTTGAGGATTTTGTACTTAATGAGAGGGATCTAGTTGCTTGAGTTAGAATTTCCTATGTGGATTAATCATAAACATCAAATTGGAATCTTTGTTAATTTGATGGTTAAGGGAATTTTGAGCTAGAATTTGGTGTGTGGGCATGGATTAAGGTGAGGAGTCGAGTACGGTTTAGATCTAAGGAAGAGTTTATTGGTGTTGGTTGTCTAGTTTTATTCATCCAAAGCTACATGTCGAAATGAAATCTTGGATGTGAGATTTTGAGGTTAAACGTATCTTAGTTTCCTTAAGGCAACGAATGTATCGGATTTAAACACTATGTAGATTTGTGAAGTCAATGTTCAAACAGTATAAAGATCGAGACCATCGAAAAGCAAGTTAGTATGATGAACGATGAATCTTTGGAGTTTGGTCACGAAATTCAACATGCATGCAAGTTTTAAATTTCTAAGTCTATGGATTGTGTTTGATCAGGTTACTAAAGCTTATGTAGTGTTAGATGTTGATCCCAATGTTCTCGTTAATTAGAGGGTAAGCTTTTGTATAGGGATTGCTAACAACAATATTCCCTTAAAAGGTGGGACATGTGTTAACTTCCAAGGTAATCACCAGCCAAGTCATTGTGATATGTGGGTGATATAGGTTATTGGAGGTGGGGTGAGGTGGTTAGAAGTTATTGTACTAACCTTGATGATAGGTTAGGGCTTAGTTAGTGGCATCCTACCTAATACAGGATTTATGGTGTTCTTCAATACTGATACGCTCAATGGCTACACTAATGGTCTTAGAGGATTCCACGTTGTTGCTCCTTAGCTAGCTTGGATTTTTTACTATGTTATAGTGCTCAACTCGACCACTTGTTATATTTTAGGCGGCATGTGGTGGTCTAACCAAACCTGATTTACAACCACATCACTTGTCCTTACTTTCAAGGATGAGTTGTTGAGGTTGATGATTACTAAGAGGTGATGACAAGCTCCTCACCAACTCGGTTGAAGGAAGTACTAGTCGTAACCAGGTCAACTTGATAGTTCGACCTACCTTTTGGTTCTAATTGGATATTAATTTCAAATGATTGATTCTCATATGCAAGAGATGAAATTTAAATTTGAAAGTTGAACTTTTGTGTCTTAAGGTTGTGATGTTTCATCTTCTAAGCTGGTGTTAGCGGGTTGCCACCATAAAAGGCATGATTTGAACTATTAGATCTTGCTTCATATAAATTGTCAATTGCCCCTATAAAAGAGGAGGACTAAAGCAGGATTCCTTTTCCATTTGAATGAAAGTGTCTATCAAATTCTTAGTTAGAGTTATTGTCTAGGGTTTTCAACTTCAACTTAAAATTATCTACATGGTAAGCCTCCTTGCCTTCTTTAGTTATGCTTTCATCTTTTACTTCCTCTTATGGGTTTAATAGTTCTAGCTCAAAAAGCGGCTAGGATGGTTTTTCTTCCCAACATGGGGGGATGGAATTGAAGTCATTGAGATTAACCCCAATGAGATAGAGGCCAAGGTTGATATCGTAGGGACTATTGCCAAGGAGAGAAAGGTCCAAACTGAGGGTTATAATATTAACTCTCCTCCATCCAAGTTTGAGCTCAATGATGGTTAAGTTGAGAGGATGTTGTGAGCTTAGAAGAAGAGTCAAAGTTTCTAAGCTATGGTTACCAAAGCCAGGGATACCTTATCCAAGTTGGGGTACCTCATCTCATTGTCCTACAAAACCTTGCTAGCATAGTAGATCTGCTTCTATACTTCTTCCTCCTTGACAAGGACCAAGCTAACCACCTTGTCCCCTAATGAGAAATAAAGGAACAACTTATCATTAGGGACCATCTTCATGAGCAAGGGAGGTGAGTACAAGTATTGTTTTAGTTATTAAAAGGCTTGCTCACATTCTTCAATCAACTGAAAGCCTTTCATTTTCTCAAGAGCATTGAAAAAGGGTAGATATTAATCGATAAATTTGGACATGAATCTATTTAGGGCTATAATCTGACATATGAAGCATTACACATCCTTGATATACCAAGGAGATGACATGTCAAGTATGGCTTGGGTTTTTTCTAGGTTAGCCTCAATCCCCCTTTTAGTTTCCTTGAACCCTATGAATTTACGTAAGCTAGTCCTGAAGTCACATTTGGTTAGATTAAGCTTCATCTAGTATTAGTGGAAGACACTGAAAAATTCTTCTAAGTTAGCTAGGTGTTGTTCGTCCTTTAGGATCACCAACATTTTATCTGATCCAATTCTTGAAGATCTTGTTTACCAGCCTTTGGTATGCGGTGCTGACATTCTTCAAATCAAAAGACATGACCAATGTAAGTACAACCCTTTGGCTGGTGATGAAAATTGTCCTTTATTAGTCAGGGAAATGCATCTAGATCTAGTTTGATCTGTTTATAACACAAAAAGGCATCCATAAAGCTGAACATCTCATGTCTTGAGATGGCATTGATGAGCTAGTCTATCCTTAGTAAGGGAAGCTATCTTTCAGGTAGGCCTTGTTCAGTTTAATGAAGTTGATGCAAAATCTTTACTTCCAATTGGCCTTCTTCACCATCACCATATTTACCAACCAGTTTAGGAAGTCTACTTATTGGATGAAGTCTTCTTGAAGGAGTTGGTTAAACTCCTCATTGATGATTTACCACTTCTCCGAGAAAAAGCTCCTCTTCTTTACTAGATTGACATTCAACTGATGGGTTATGACCTAGAAGTTGATTACAAGCATATGTGTAGCAGACTAAGCAAACACATCGACATTATCCTTAAGGAACTAGATTATGTTGTTTTAGAAATCATTCTCTAGGAGTGAACCTACTTAGATGGTTTTATTATATCACTATCAAACAATGGTACTTGAATCAAACTATTAATAGGCTCACTATGTTGAGTCTTGAGCTCACCCCAGAGGTTAAGGTTGCCTACAAAAAGGGTATCTTAGGAGACATTCCCCTTTAAGGTTGCTACCTATCATTGTTGAAAAATCCCAAAATAACTCATGTACCATGCTCAGGGAATGTTAGGTCTAGGCGATGGGTAAAGATGGTGCACTCAAGATCAATTGGTTGATGATCACGTTATATAATGATCCGGTCTTCACCACCAAGAAGTCCATCATTAGGGCCACCTTTTATCCTCCTTACCCACCATGAATAGTAGGGTGATCCTACCCTTTTTCTGGATTGTGTCACTAGAGAAGCTAACAAAGGAGTGTTGATGGGCTACAAGCAATTTGAGCCAATGTTCATCTTTTACAAAACATCATGGAAGATGATTCTTGTTGAACTACACACTTGATAGTTTACAATGATCATCGTCACTACCAAGGTGTCATCTTTAGGGATTTACCTTTGAGTCATTGCCAAATAAGGTAGTTGTCTTGTTCACCTTCATTTTCTAATGAGCTTGTCCTTCCACCTGCATGAATTCAGCATAGACCTTCCAACTGAGGAGCTTTCTCCTCTTGCTACTGGTTTGCACGAGATAATTGTAATCACCCCCGTTGCACGTGTCTTGGTCATCTAGAGGGTATGCTTGGTTAGAGTTGGCTCGGTTACCAAATGGGTGTCTAGTGGTGTAGCCACTGAGGTGCCCCCATTTGATGATATCTTTGATCTAATTCTAAAGGTCCCAATCCTTGGTATCATAGTCGTAGTCTCTTTGGAACTAGCAATACTTGTCCCAATTCTTCTTATTGACTGAGACTTCATCTTCTCCAACCACCAAACGAGGCCCTTGTTAAGGATTGTGTAGTTGTCGAAATTCGGTGGTGGGGTCCTTGGTTTAAGGTTTCCACATTGGTCTAACTCCTTGACATTGATGTACTTCTCAACACCAAAAATCAACTTTGGCATGATGTCCTTGGGTGGTGTCTTTGTGAGAAACAAATTTTACTAGAAGTTTCTTAGGCTATGGATCAGGGTAGCTACTACAACAGATTGGTCCAATTTCATTACTCAGATGGCTTCAACATTGAGCCTCATCAAGAATTATCGTAGAGGATTTTTCTTTGCTCTATCATTTAGGTTGCAACATTTCTTCCACATTTCTGACTACTAATGAAGTGGGCGATGAACTATTTCTTGAACTAGCTCCATGAGCTGATGGAGTGAGGTGGAAGTGCTAACTACCATTATCAAGTAGCTTTCTTTGGAATCAGGGAAGACCTTGCACATAGAGGTATCAACAGTACTCGAAAGTCTGATTTCGAATTCAATATTCAACATAATTGAATCGAATTTAGATAATTCAAATATCCTATTCATACCATTTAAGTAATTTAATTGAATTCGGATATAACTTGATTTGATTCAACAGATGTTCAAATTTTACCTATTATTTAATTCTTATATATAATATATAAAATATTTAAATATTGTATATAATATTTAATATAAATTATATCAACAATTTATATATTTATATACTTTATATAAATAGAAACATTTATTTTATATTTTTATTAATTACCTAAAATATTTAATCGCTTGAATTCAAATCGAATCGAATATCCAAATATATATCAAATTCGGATATTTCTTGATTTGATTCGAATTTGGTCCATTTACACCCTTACTTTCACATAAGGGCGTTGGACATTTCTTGTAGTAGCATGAGAGTTTTATAGCTCTCCTAGTTGTCAATAAGGTTAGTAGTGCCATCGTACTTCTCGAACTAAGGAGTCATGAAACCCATCAGAAGTCCATGATCTCCTTGATGAAGGTTGGTTCCCTAGAGATGAAAATGTTGGTAGGATCTTCTTTACTCTTTTAGGGACAGGTTCACTTGTCTCTAGTCGAGCTACATTTTGTAGGGACCACTACACACAACTTTTAGGGTTTGAGATTCTCTTTGACTAGGATTTGGGCATTAGAGTATTGGACATTCTAAGGGTTGTTCTGCAATGTGTGCTTGGAGTTGCAAGGCAAAAGGTCTTTTGGGCAGCATTTTGGTTTTTCCCTTTGGTCAATAAATTCAACATCACATGCTTTCCAGTCCTAGGCAGGCATCTCAACTGGATAAGATACAACCCTCTGATGATAATGACAAAGTCTTTAACCTATTAATTCGATTTGTTGAGGAGGACAATTTTCTCAAGGTTTGGTTGAGAGAAGTATTCAAGATTAAATCTTTTGGGTTGAGATTATTTAAATGGGTATGCCATTTAAATATGTATACTTGGTGTAATGGTCGTGCAGGTAATGCTTGTGTTTGGACTAGACTTAACAGAGGTCTAGTTAATAGTGCTTGGCTTTCTTCTTTCAACTCTATTCCAGTTGCTCACATGAACATCTTATACTTGGACCATGCACCCATACTCCGTAAGCTTCAAGATGACAGTAGAAATCATCCAACTATGTTTCGTTTCCAGTAAATGTGGCTTAATCATGAGAATTTTATCCCAATAGTTATGAATTATTGGCAGCTTTTAGCCTCAGGATCTCCTTTGCAACGTTTTGTTTTTAAACTTAAAACGCTTACGTGGATGCCTCAGAGCCTGGAACAAGGATGCGTTTGGTGGTTTGTTTCAAAATATCAAACATGCTGAAGATGAAGTCCTCTAGAAGGAACTTGCTCACACTCAGCAAAACTCCACTGATAGTCATATAGTTCTTCAAAATGCCAAGCAGAACTTTCATCACTGGCTTTTTGCAAGAGGAAATTTTTTTTTGAGACAAAAATCCCGGGTTCAATGGTTAGCAGCAGGAGATAGTAACACAACTTTTTCATGCCACAGTAAAGGCGAACAAAAAATTTTCTAATCTTTCTAAAATATCTTTGGATGATGGCTTAGTCATCACAGATGAGTCCTAAATTATTCATGAAGGCATCCGTTGCTTTCGTTCATTCCTTATATTCAAGTGTAGTGTAAATCCAAATTTACTTAATGTTATTCTAGTAGTTATCTCTCTGTCGGATAATACAAATCTGACTCTTCTACCCTCTGAGGAAGAAAACAAAAGTGGACAATGCCCCAGGTCTCGATGGTTTCACTAGATATTTTTATACACACTATTCTTGGGTAGTGAGCTCTCTCTCAGTTATACTTCAGCACACACACACATATATATATATATATGGGCTTGAATGGGGTTTTCTTTTGGTTTCTCTGTAGATTGGATCACTCATATGTAAGGTTGTTTGTAACTGTTGGTTCTCTCTAAAATTCATGGGTTGTCTTTACGGAGACCCATTGTCCCCATATCTTTTTATTATTGCCGAGGAGGTTCTCAGCCATGGCCTTTCGTATTTATTCTCTCAAAATTCAGATATGTTTTACAATGTTCCAAGAGGTTGCTTATCCACGTCACATTGCCTTTATGTTGATGACACAATTACTTTTGGGAGAATGATGGTTCAGCCCAGGGTCATCAGAATTTGTAGGCTCAAAGTACGTTTGGGGAAGGTGTCAGATCGGAATTGATGCCAATTCACAAGCGGATATGGGTGCACAGAGTGTGGATTTTTGACCTTTTGAATGTTTATAGCTCTACAGTAGAAATCAGAAATCTGCATTGGGCCTGTCCGTACTTCTCTGATTAGTTTTTGTAATGGTTAATGAATTTTCTCAATCTTTATGAGAGTTGCTCTAGACAAAGTATCAACAAAAGAGAAAGTTGATTTTATACTTCCTCAAAGGCCCCTCCTTCTAGAATAAATATTATTCAAGAGGCTCTTGGCTCGGGAAACATCCGCTGCCTTGTAAGTGTTTGGGGGTTCCCATTCATAAAGGGAAGGGCCGCCAGTATATGTTTGAAGAGATTCTCAGTAAAATCACTACTAAATTAGAATCATGGAAGGAGAGGCTGCTCTCTAGTGGAGGTAGAATTTTTCTTCTCAGATTTGTCCTCTCTTCCATGCAATTACATCTCATGATGAATTTTGATCTTCCTCGAAGCATTCTCAGACAACTAGAGAAAATTTTCAGGCATTTTCTTTCGTATGGAGTGGAGGAAATGGAAAAAACATAGTTGGGTTGCTTGGTCAGAGGTATGTAAACCTTTGGAGGAAGGTGGGTGGGCTTAGACTCAAGCCACTAGTTGGACTAGGTGAGACCTTTCGATTGGAAGCTTTATGGTGGGCTCTATCTGAAAATGGGTGCTGGCCGAACTACTTTAAAGCCAAATTAGCTAACCATTGGTGCCCGGGTTAGGAGTATAAAGGCTCCTCTTCTTGGCAGAAAAATGGACCCCTGGGCTATAAACCTAGGTATTAAGGTGAATGACATTTTAGACAACACCGGTGTTTGGAATTGGGGCAAAATAGATGACAGCATTCCAGGTTAAATAAAAACTCAGATAAATTCTAAACAAATTGATGTGGCCTAATCTGGCTGTTCCCTGTTGGAGATGATCTGACTGCCAGCAACAACAAGAACTGGGGTAACCTGTAAGAGAGGAGCTAGAGATCCCGGGGTGGCTTATCCGACAAGGACACTCCGATGGCTAAGTTAGCACACAGTAGCAGTAGAGAGCTTCAAGATGATAGTAGTGAGTTAGAGAGCTAGAGAGCAAAGATTACACACATCAAAACATACCTTCGCCGCTAGGGGGTGAAGTCTTTATATACTGGAGTCCCCGTGGGTTGGTGGAGTGGTTTCTGGATCCTTGCTGTGATGGGATTTACTTGCGTGTAAGGTGGGTAAAACACCACCAACTGGCAAGATTGCCCTCTCTCGTCTGAACCGGGGAGTGGGTGAGCTAATATAGCCATTGCGAGGTACGATCCCATAAGACGTGGAACACGATGGTGAGATCCTAGGGGTTGCCATGCGGTGGTTGGCCTGAATGGGAGGCGATATGCCTGTTAGGTACCGGGCTGCCTGGTGGTGAGCTTCATGAGCTCGTTCTCTTTAGGTTCGACCTGATATGAATGTCGAAGTGCCCTTGGACCGAGGTGGTCCTGGTGTGATCTTGTGCCAAGGTATACTCATCCTGAGGTAGTCTTGACCGAGGTGGTTCATCTGTCCGGGTTCGATTTGTAGTGAACTTGGTTCTGTTATCCTAGTCGTGATCTGGTACTGAGAGGATCTTAGTTTGGGGTATCCTTAGTTCGGGGTATCAGGGTACCCGAGGTCGCTTTGTTGTGAGCTGATCATGTTGAGATGTCACTTATGTCAAGTCACGTCCACGTGGTGATCTGATCATGTTGAGTTGTCACGTATGCCGAGTCATGCCCACGTGTCTCCCTGCTATGAGGTCAGCCAAATTCTCCTTCATCAATTGCCCCCCACTCCTTGAACTAGGGGACCTGGTTTGAGGAGTTCACGATGTGACAAGTGAATTTGGCTCGAAGTCCAGGCCGCTCTGTCAGATAGGTCGCATGCGATTCATGTGCAGACGTCATGCAATCCATCAACTCCGTGGACACCAAAAAATGCGCTAAACTATTTTCAACCTCGAGGGTTGTGCATCCGATTTTCTTAGGAGCCATTAGATTGCTTTGATCTCGACTGTCGCTTTTCTGGTACAGTGGATATAAATAGGGGGTCCCAAGACTCATTCATCTTCTCCACAAGCTTACTAGCCTTCGATCTGAGGTCGCGCTTAGTTTCTTTAGCTCGGGTTTTCTAGTTTGCCACTTCCTTCCAGTTCGATTGCCCTTCTTTGGTGAGTCTTCCTTAGCTTCTTTTCAGTTCAATTTGGTTTCTTAGCTTTTCCTTTTAGTTCGATTGTTAATGTCTTCGTTTAGCTTTGATAGCCTTTTAGATGAGGCCGAGGAGGGTACCTCGGCCTAGATCGATAGCTGAGAAGAGGCTATTTCAAGTCCAGGGACAGTCCGGGACCTTCTCGAGGTGCAGTCACCCCGGGATGCGCGGGAGGCTTTGGGCAACCCGGTATCCACTTCTTATCAAGTTCGGGTGTCGGATCACTTTGGCCCTTCCATCATGACTATGGACAGGCTTCGGGCCTTAGTTCATTGGTACAAACTCCCGGGCGAGCTCTCCTATAGTCTCCCCATAGGTAACTTCCATTGGGAACACGATCATATCGAGGTCGTAATTTTTGAAGAACAACTCATGGCTGGTCTTCGTTTGCCTTTGCACCCCTTGATTATAGAGGTTCTGAAGTTTTTTAACATCACCATCGATTAGTTACACCCGAATTCTATCCGAAATGTAGTAGAAACCATTTCTCTTTTTTACGAGTATTGTCTACCCCTCGACCTTGACATTTTTTCTTCCATCTTGTCTATCAAAAAGAATTCTTGTGTCCTTCCCGAGCATAGGCGAACCTACTATCTGTCTCCTTGCCTGAGCTATAAACTTTTGCATGAACTACCCAATAGGATCCCGGCCTAGAAATGGAGTTACTTCGTGGTCTGTAATCCGGTGGGGTGGTCGTTCCCTACTAATTGGAGAGCTGCCATTCAGGACTCCGGTGTTAGGATGGACCTGAAGACAAGAGAGACGCTCCAGTCTTGGGCGGAGCTCAGTTTCCACTATAAGGACTACCTTGTCGAAGATAAGCTCGTGCAGGCCGGCTTGAGTCCTGGTAGGTCGCCCTGTTTTCTTACTTATTATGGTTTTGATTAGTTCCTGGCTAACCTTCTATTCTTTGCAGTCATCATGTCAGAGGTCGATGCCAGGAATCTTTTCACCAGTATGCAGAAGGGGAAGAAGAGGAAGACAAAGAAGCCTTGTCAGGAGGTCAGCCCTTCAACCCCTGCCCCGCCCGAGGTCCACATCGCGGAGCCGATCTCCACCGAGCTCCCCCAGGAGGAGGTCTGCCCTCTACCTCCAGTGGTGGATCTGGAAGAAGAAGAGGGAAGTGCTTGGCAGGAGGAACCAGAGATCACCCCAGCGCCTGAGTTGGAAGCTGCTCATTCTCCCGAGCCAGCGAGCACTTCCAGATCCTGACACGAGCCTCCGAAGAGGAGTATCCTAACTCACCAGTTCGGGATCCATAAGAGTGAGGAGGCCATCTTCTCCAAGGAGGTCGCGGAGTGGGCCGAGATGTCTATGGCTCGACTTGGGGGTCAGGCTGTCAGCTTCTGCATGGTGGTAGGTGCTTTTACCTTGTACTTTTGTTTCTTTGTGAACTTTTCAAAAAATGTTCTTACCTTGGTTTTTTCCTTGCCAGGTGAACTCCTTCATTCACGCATTGATGTGTCAATCGCAAATCTGTTTGAGGCAGTTTTAGGGAGCCAAGGGGGAGGCACAAAAGCTGTATCGCGAGCTTGATAAAGCTCGAGGCGAGGTGCTCCGGGCCAAGAAGGTGGCTCAAGGTTAGAAGGAGTTGATTCTATCTTTAACCGAGGAGAAGGAGAAGAAGTAGGAGCAGATCTCTACGTTGGCCGAGGAAAGGGGAAAACAACAGGAGCATATCTCCACGTTGACCAAGGAGAACTCGACGCCGATTGAGGAAGGGACGAGGCTTCGACGAGAAGTTGAAGATCTCAAGGCGATGATTCAAGAGTGAATTCGGATCTTTGAGACCGCTATGAAAGAGGCACGAAGCCAGGTTGTGGAGCACTTTAAGCAATCTTCGGAGTTCCATGATCTCCAAGTATGGTTCGAGCTCCTACCGCTCTGGCTTTAAGTTGTGCAAATTCGTGATGAGAAAGAAGTTCCCTAACCTCGAACTCAGAGCCATCTTCACGTCTAAGCTTACTCCTAAGGATTTAGAGGCAGCAAATGCATAGCCCAGCTCGTCAGAGGAAGGGAGTGACGATGAGGTCGAGGAGGAGTGCCCTTCAAACCAGGAGGACATAGAAGATATGGAGACTGATCCTACTGACAACCATGATCTTTGAGCTTTCTTTTCTTGTATTGAATGTACACCCCGAAATCGTCGATCTGGGGTTAGAACAAAATCTATGTACTTGCACCTTTTGTGAATAAAATACCAATTTTTGAGTAATCCTTCATGTAAAAGATATTCTAAGTATAGATAGCTTCCAATCTAGGCAAAAAATGTGTAGATTACCCGAATTGTCGAGCTACCGAGCTGGACAATAAGTAAGGATAATCGTAATAGAAAATTTTCTAAGTATTTGTTACCCCGAACTGTTTGCGAAGGCTTAGTAGGGGTAATTTCACGTAACGTACGCCGGCGTGAGTGACTCGCGGGGCATATACCCGTCCTGTCCGTGCATAAGCTACTTATTTGGATGTTGGTGGTCCCTTATGGGTTTAACCTGCTCTTATGTGCCGCAGTGGGCTAGATACCGTAGGGCTTATGCTCGAGCTGTCTATGCCTCAGGTATTCGAAGCAACTTGCTTATGCTAGTAAGGTAACTAGGTCTCATGTGGTGTCGAGGTCCTCGCTAGTTCGGTACTTTAGCCCTTAGGCTTTGGGAGTGACTTGTAGTCTACTCTCTTGGATTTTGCCCATGCCGGAGAGGCGATTGGGTCTTGTTGTGGTTCTTAGGCTTTGGGAGTGACTCATAGTCCACTCCTGAACTTTTCCCATGCCGAGGAGGCAACTGGGTCTTGAGCAGTATTGTAGCCCTTAGGCTTTGGGAGCGACTCATAATCCACTCCTGAACTTTGCCCACACTGAAGAGGCAATTGGGTCTTGAGCAGTATTATAGCCCTTAGGTTTTGGGAGAAACTCATAGTCCACTCCTGAACTTTGCCCATGCCGAAGAAAAAACTGGGTCTTGTGCAGTATCGTCACCCTTAGGCTTTGGGAGCGACTCATAGTCCACTCCTAGACTTTGCCCATGTCGAAGAGGCAACTAGGTCTTGTGCAGTATCGTGGCCCTTAGGCTTTGGGAGTGACTCATAGTCCACTCCTGAACTTTGCCCATGCCGAAGAGGCAACTAGGTCTTGTGTTGGTGCCGAGGTCAATTTTTAGCTTAGCCTTTGGTCTTCTGGGGGTGTCTTTGCAATTCGCTCTTTAGCTTGGCAATCACAGGTAGTATCGCCTTAGATTGTTGATGTTCCATGCTCGAGGTACTTGCTTTTCTTCTAGGGTTTCGAACTCATACCTATCTCCCCCGAGTACATGTTCCTAGTTCGATCCGAGCTTACCTACACCAGGCTCAGGTACCATAACCTTCCGAAGGACCAGGTCCCTGACATGGATGTGCCGCTTCCTGGCCTGGGCGTTATAATACCGAGCTACTCTTTATTGGTAGGTTGCGGTCCGAATATATGCAAGGTCCCGTACTTCTTGCACCAGGTCGAGGTTGGTACGGAGCTCGTCACTGTTTTCTTCTTCGTTGTATGCTTCCAGGCGTAATGTAGGTACCTCGGTCTTGGCTGGGATTACCGCTTCCGTGCCATAGGTGAGGTTGAAGGGGGTTTCACCTATAGCAGTCTTGATGGTGGTTCAGTAAGCCCATAGTACATTGGGCAGCTCGTCTACCCATAACCCCTTAGCTCGGGCTAAGCGAGCTTTCAGTACGTGGAGTATGGATCTGTTCATGACTTCCGTCTGCCCGTTCGCCTGAAGGTGTGCTACCGAAGTGAAGGTCGCGTCCACTAGACGGTCGATCTTAGGGAGTGGGAAACAATCCTTCAGGCAAGCTCGATTCAGGTCGGTGTAATCGACGCACATGTGTCATTTACCGTTGGCCTCTTTTACGAGAACGGGGTTAGCCACCCAGATCAGGTAATGGACCTCCCTGATGAAATCGGCCATGAGGAGTTTCTCGACCTCCTCATCGACTATCCTCTAGCGCTCTGGGGCGGGGTTACGTTTTTTCTATCTAACTACCCTGACTAAAGGATCAGTGTTCAACTTGTGAGTTATTATCTTAGCATCTACACCGGGCATCTCTGCCGTGGACCATGCGAATACATCTAAATTTTTAAGTAAAAAACTTACCATCCGAGAACGGAGAGGCTTCTCGATCATTGCCCCGATCTGGAGGGTCTTGGCTGGATCTTCCGTTGAGGTCGGGATGTGGATCGTCCCTTCAATTGGCATAGCTCGCTCCTCTAAATACTCCACAGGTCGCACTAGCTTGAGGTCGTTTGTCAGCTTGGCTTTCCCTTTGAGAGCAGCAACATAACACTTGTGGGATTCAAACTAGTCACCTCGCACTATCCCAACTCCGAAGTTCGTAGGGAACTTCATAGACATGTAGTAGAAGAACACCACTGCCTGAAGCACGTGGAAGGGAGTCGCAACCACCAAGAAGGTGTGCTCGAACCTCATGATGCTAGGCTAGGTGCCGATCTCCACAGGTATTGAGATTCGCCCTAAGGGCCTGACTTCCTCTCTGCTAAAGCCTACCAGTGGAGTGCTCATTGGATTGAGAACGCCTTCCTGGAGTTGGAGCTTGTCGAACGCGTCTTTGAATAGGATGTCTGCTGAATTGCCGAAGTCGACCAGGATACACTTCACCTCGAAGTCATTGACCCTCATCTTTATCACCAGTGCATCGTCATGGGGGTACTGGACCCCCCGTGCATCATCTTCCATGAAGAATATGGGGTCTTCGGGACTAGGTCGCTTCGGCAGATTCTGCTCTTCGTGTTCTAGTTCGCGAACTGAGGACTTTCCTGTGGCCGAGGAGCAGCCCGTGACTATGGATCCGCCAATGATCGTGTTGATCATCTCGTGGATTGGTCTCTCTTCGGGCAGCTGTCTTTGCGATTGCTCGATGCACTGGCTGCTGGGCTCGGGAGCATCTCTCCTTTGCTCCCCCTGTCGATCTGCTTGGGTTTTATTACTTTTTTGTACAAAATTTTTCAGGTACCCGCGATGGATGACAAAATACATTTTTATTTCTAGTGGTCATATCTGGGGCGGCCACTTCACAAAAGAGGCATCCTCGATCGCCATGAGAATTTCCCCTCGCTTCGTGTTGAGGGGTGTGAAGTTCGTTCTTTCAACCGGGGGAGCTCGGAGATAAAAATCTGACCTATTCCCTCCTCTGGTTGGGGACTTGCTTTTCTTCTGCTTGCCGCCACCGTTGTTCGAGTTGTGGTCTTCTCTCTTTCTTTTCTCTACTGGGGCTTCAGTCCTTTGGTTCATCTCCTCCTCGGTCCCGATGAACTGATCGGCGAGCTTAATTGGGTTTTCTTGCCACCACATGCCATTTGAATTCCCTGTGGGTGATCCCCTTCTTTACTGTTGCGAGTCTTACGGTGGAGTCTAAGTCTGGGATTAGTAAACAAGTGTCATTGAAGCATTTGATGTAGCTTCGAATCGACTATCCTTCCCTCTGGACTATACTGAGAAGGATTTCTTGTGACCTTGGGCACTTCTTATTGGTGATAAAGTGCGAGGTGAACAACTGTACGAGATGCACCCAACTTTTAATTGTCCCTAGCGCGAGGTTTCTGTACCAAGTGCGAGCTACCCCTTTGAAGGTCGTGGAGAAAGCAACGCACATGCAAGCTTCGTCAGCCCCAGCAAGGTGCCTCTGGGACTGGAAAGAATCTACGTGATCATTGGGGTCGAAAGACCGGTCATACTTATCCAGGGGAGGGACCTTGAAGTTCATTGGCATCGGAGAGGCCAGGAGCTCGGGGGATAGTGGAAAGGGTACAGAGAGGAGGGGAGCGGTTTTTGTGATTCCTGAGCTTGCCTCCACCTTACCTTTAGGCTGCTCAGGTCGGCTAGGTCCTGCGAGCTGGCTTGGGTCTACTACTCGAGGTGCCTTAGCACGTCTCCGCTGCTGCTTGACTGGCTCTGCAGCAGTGCTGCTGATCTCCACACTGTTAGATGGTGCCTTGGTCGGAAGTGATTCGGACTGCCAGCTACTACGGACTAAAATGCCTTGTCTGGAGTCCTCGGCTAGGACCTAGAACCGGTTTCCTGCAAGAGTGCCTTCAGGTTGCGAGGGCTGAGGTGGACTGGTTCTGGTGGGTCGAGTATCTCTCGACCTGCTTACTTGCTAGGAGATGGGAGGAACAACCTGTCTTTCCCTCCTGCCGCGAGACGAGACCTGGGAGGTGTCTCCCCAGCAAGGACAACTGTTTTGGCAACGAGGCTTGCTCGGGTTGATCGGACACTGAGGTGGGGTTGGTTGTTGGTTCTGCTACAGATGTGGGAACTACTGCTGGTACATGTAGTGTAGAACTTGCTATTGGTACTGTTGGAACTGTTGGACCTGTTGCATTTGGGCTTGAATAGCCCGCACACAGTATACCAGGTCGCTTAGTTGGTTTTGTCCAACTCTAGGGGGAACTACAGAAGTTTCAACGGAGGTCGCACCCACTACAAGGGGAAGTGGGGCGTTCACAGGCTCAGTTGGTTGAGGCACAGTTAGTGCTGGACTCCCACCCGCGGGGAGCGGTATGGTGAACCGGCCTATGTAGGCAGTCGGGAACTGAGGTTGCCCCCCAGAAATGTTCGCTTCGCTGTGTTGTCCGGCATTGCTGGAAGAAGCCATGGGTTTGATTTTGATCTTGAGGTTTTTGAAAATGGAGATAAAAGGCTTTTAGAAACAATTTCCCACAGACGACGCCAGATGATGTGGCATAATCCGGCTTCTCCCTACTGGAGATGATCTGACTGCCAGCAACGATGAGAACTAGGATAACCTGCAAGAGATGAATTAGAGATCCCGGTGTGGCTTACCCAGTGGGGACACTCCGATGGCTAAGTTAGCACACAGTAGCAGTAGAGAGCTTGAAGATGATAGCAGTGAGTTAAAGAGCTAAAGAGCAAAGATTACACACATCAAAACATACCTTCACCCTTGGGGGGTGAAGTTTTATATACTGGAGTCCCTGTGGGTTGGTGGAGCAGTTCCTGGATCCTTGCTGTGATGGGATTCACTTGCGTGTTAGGTGGGTAAAATACCATGAACTGGCAAGATTGCCCTCTCCCGTCTGAATCGAGGAGTGGGTGAGCTAATATAGTCATTGCGAGGTACAATCCTGTAAGACGCGGAACATGGTGGTGAGATCCTCAGGGTTGCCATGCGGTGGTCGGCCTGAACGGGAGGCGAGCTGCCTGTAAGGTACCGAGCTACCTGGTGGCGAGCTTCCTGAGCTCGTGCTCTTTAAGTTCGGCCTAATATGAATTCCGAAGTGCCCTTGGACCGAGGTGGTCCTGGTGTGATCTTGCACCGAGGTATACTCGTCCTGAGGTAGTCTTAACCGAGGTGGTTCATCTGTCCAGGTTCGATCTGTAGTGAACTTGGTTCCGTTATCCTAGTCGTGATCTGGTACTGAGACGATCTTAGTTTGGGATTCGATCTGTAGTGAATTTGGTTCTGTTATCCTAGTCGTGATCTGGTACTGAGACGATCTTAGTTTGGGATATCCTTAGTTCGGGGTATCAAGGTACCCGAGGTCGCTTTGTAATGAACTGATCATGCTGAGCTATCACTTGTGTCAAGTCACATCCATGTGGTGATCTGATCATGTTGAGTTGTCACGTATGCCGAGTTACGCCGACGTGTCTCCCTGTTACGAGGTCGGGCCAAATTCCCCTTCATCACAAATAATTCTAAGAGAAGGAAAAGACATTCAGATCTAGAAACTTACCTCTAGTGGGTTTTTTCTTGTAAGTCCGCTTGGCAAGCTATCCAAACTCCCTCTCCTATTTGTCCGTGGTATAAAGCAATCTGGAATAAAAGATTCCCACCCCAAAAGTTTTTCTTTGCATGGAAAATTTCCTATTTGTGGAAATTGGGAATTACCCTTGTCTCGGCTTGTAATTTTTGTTCTTAGAGATGTTTCGCCACTAAGGTCTGGTGTGAGGTTATTGCTTTATAGGGTGTTCCCACCATTTCAGTCGCACTCATCGTAGGTTAATGAGCGGTGTTCCAAAAGAATGGAAGGTAGACTTAGGACTGCTGGTTTCATAATTAAAAAAAATCTATGATTTGTTTTGGGAATTTAACTGGTCATTTCCTAGGAAAAATTCAACCTTTTCTAACAAATTCCTTCTTAGGGTGTTGAATCTCAAATTAACCTACCCTAAGCGTATGTTTGGCATCGTTGTTGGTGCTCCAGAAAACGTGCATTTGTTTGGAACCGTTTTTTCATAAAAATTGTGCTCTAAGTCACACCTCGGAAATTAAGAAGGAATGGCTTGGAGCAATGCCAAATTTGGCATTTTCTGGAGCTGCAGCTCATTGCTGCCAACAGCGATGTGAGGTGGTAGTGATGTGGCACTGGATAAATGGGTACCAGTGCTGAAAATGTTTCTTGGAGCATTAGTACCAAACAGAAAAAGTTGTTGTTCCAAGAAACATCCTACCCGGCAGCAACAATTCCAAAAAAAAAAAAAAAAAAGACATCATTTTATCAGAAAATGGTGCTTCCAACCCACACATCTGCATCGACAGCATCAATGCCAAACGTATACTAAAATGTCGAAAACCCGCCTTATGTGGACTGTCCCTCACAGGGATGTGGGCTGTCCCTCAAATTAACCTACCTTCAAATATGGTTGTTGAATGTCAGGTTGTGCGAGATGCTTTGTTGTTTGTACAAGCACTTCGCCTTCAGTGATTAGAAGTTGAGAGTGATTCTCAAGTACTGATTCACATTCTTCAAGGGGGAGCAAGTCTGCATTGGACTCTTCTTCCCTTTCTTGATGAGATCTCGGAAATTACAAACAGTCTTCATGACTGACAATTAGACAATCGGTTTGATAATAGATCTTTACTTCCATGTGCTGTACAGAATTGTTTATTTGATGACCTTTTTATTCCTTCCTAGACTTAGAATTTCTTAATTGTATCTATGGGGTTGAGTGTTTCAGTGGAGTGCACTTTGCATTCGGGCTTAGGGTAAGGCGCACTATGTCCTCCCCTTCATTTTCTTATATACTTGACCACCCTTCCACCTAGAGAAAATTTTGGGGCCTAAAAAAAATTATAGTCAAAGGCCTGAGGTTGATACGCGGAGAGGAGCATTCAAACACTCAAGTCAGTAAGAGAATGAGGTGATTGCCTAAAACGAGCTATTCAGAACAAGGTGAGCTAAGGCCTAAGAGAGCAAATGAGCTAGGAGACATAGAGAGTTCAAGTAGCAAAAATGTGAAGAAGCCCTTACCATGGGTGACATGTTTATCTACAAAATACAATTTTTATTTCTAAAATTAAAAAAAAAAAGACAAGTAAAATGAAACACTTGTGAAACATTTAAAATGCCAAACACCCACTTAATGTTGTTAATGTATTTATATGTTTTCCTTGTGACTCCAAAAATATCATAAAACCATATATTTTCATCCTATCCATATGTATCCATATGTATCCATAGGTATCTATTTCTAAATTTATCAATATGACCAATATTTTAAACCTTGATCCATACTTGATCTAGCCATCTAAGGGCCATTAATTGGTGTAATGTTAGTGCCCATTTAGGAGGGCTTTGGGGATGCAGCCTCTGGTATTCCAAACTGGCTCCAGACGGTGTTCAACCACTACAGCTCAATAAACACAATACACAATGCACCCCAAATCAGTTGACGGTTTACTTTTATATAGATGGGGCGACAAGGTATTTATCATATGAAATTGAGTCCCTCATTAATTGGATTTGGTTGGGTTAGGGATAGAGTTGATTTGGCCATGCGGATTTAGAACCTTAGACTGCTAAGATTGACTTCAATTGGACCTAACCCAGCCCGACTTGCACCCGTCATTGATGGGTTTCCATGATCCATCTCATACTGCATTACAATAAATTGTTGAGTTTTCATACTTTAGGCTCAGTTTGGAAAGAGTACAAAACAAATATGTACAGTGTAAGTACATACAAAATAATACAAAAATGTAAAATTTTACACACATCTATGTGGCCCACTACCACTCTATTAAGCTCTTAACAAAATAACCAACTCAAATAACTAACTAGCATGTTTGACATGTTTTTTGGCCTACGGGAGCTCAAAAGACCAAAAGTGCTCTTTTTTCTTTTTAGTATTGCATAGACCGAAAGATGTGAAAACAAATGCACGAAAAGACTGAAAAAAGCCAAAGACCAGGAAGCTTCAAATGAAGTTTTTGGTCTTTTCACATTAAAAATAGCATTTTCAACTGTTTTTAACATCCCAGTAGACCATGACTCGAACCAAACAGCCTTGATCTTCAGAGACAAGACCCCAAAAGCTCAAACATCTTCTTGTCTACCAAACAGACCCTTTGCATTTTTAATTTTTAACTCCATGTAAAGTTCAAAATATTGGCATGCGTGATATCAGAAAATTGGGTATTCTTCATACAAATTAGTTGGTATACGACTTTTTCTTTTTTATTATTTGTTCAGCCTGATAACTGAAAAGATAGGCATGAAAATGTAGAGATACTTGATGTAATGTTGTTCTATGTTCCCTGCTGTACCATAACATTCTTTTTCTTTTTTATCTTTCACCCTTCAAGGGCCTCTTTATAAATACTTTAACTAATAAGGTATATAGGCTCTTTTGGGGGTGGGGGTCAATTATTCTGTTTGACACCCTTGAAACTCTTGGTGTTCTCTCAACTTAGAAGATTGACATGGTATCAGAGTGGGCCATATCTTTCAACTATTGATTTGTTTGAGTTTTGGGGTGATTAGTAGACTGTTTAAGGAGTATTTTGACCACTCTCAATCCCTGGTTGAAGTTTTTTAAGTGTTATTTTGATCAAACGAAGTTGATATCCCTTTTCCTGGAAAAGATGCCCAATAGGTCAGATTTTCTTCTTCTTTAAAAAAAAAAAAAATCGGCTGATTAGCCTATAACTTTGTAGTTGTTGTCGCCCAGGCCTTCTTTATCTATTCACCATTCTATCTTGAAGTTTAGATCAGTTTTGATAGGGTTTCCATCCTATCTTGTTGTTGACAGTCCTAAAACTTACCATTATAGGATTGAGATTGATTCAGCCCTCTTTTGAGATTTCTGCAGCAAAATCTCAATTTATTTTGGTGGAGTATATTTCAGTATTGTTGTGGAGTTGCTAGTGATTTTATTTGGATGATTAATCATCAATTTCTTGGATTGTTACCCTCTCTTGAAATCTGTTATCTTATTTTGGGCTTTCGAAATGTTTGAGAAGGCTAATATCATTCTTGTAAAGTCTGATGGAACTAACTACAACATGTGGAACTTCCACTTCAACGTCTTTGTTGAAGGGAAACACCTAGAAGGATATGCACAATGGAAGTTGGATAATGGGTAATTAGTCTCTTGGATACTCAATTCAACTGTTTCTCATATTATTGTACCCATGAGAATGATGCGTATAACTTATGAGATGTAAGCATACTTGAAGAAAGTGTACCATCAATCCAACATGTCTAGACAGTATCAAATTGAATCTGAAATCTTTAACTACTGCTAGGGATATAAGAAAATTTAGGAATATTATGATGGTTTTATTGACTTGTGGGAAGAATATGAACTTGTCAACATAGATTCTTCAGATCCCATAAAATGCATCAAGTATCTCCAGCAACACTTTGAGAAAAGAAAAGCGAATCAGTTCCTTATGAGACTTAGGCCCAAATATGAGATTATCAGGTCCAAGATGTCGAGTAAAAGGACTATTCTAGATGTAGATTCAATGGTGGGGGAATTGTTGATGGAGGAGACTAGACTTTATGAAGGAAGGTAGAAATCAATCATATGGATGGCCGAACCATGCTGAATGGTTGGGCGAAATTTCAAAAATTTTCTTTTTGCCTTCTGGGAATCGCATTCATAGTTTTAGAAAAATTGCATTTTTCTAGGATCGATCTTGCACTGAAAATGGATCAGATTTGAAACCAAACAAGAGGGAGATGTATACTTGATACGGATTCCACAAATGTAGCTCCCAAAGTGGTAGTTCACACCCAAATTAAATCCCAAAACCAGTTTCCACTAAAGATGGCACGGCTTGGAGTGAAATTGGTTCAGCAATGTTGTTTTCAACAAAACTACAACTCAACACCTTGGGTTGAACTAGGGAGGTGAGCACGATTTTTTCTCTTTAATTTTCTTACAAAAATTAGAGAAAGAACTGATCAAGATCAATCCCAAAAGTGGAGGTCAAACTAGGGTTTCTTGGGTGGCAAGAGCAGAAGAGAGAACTGAAAGAAAAGCTATCTGGAGCAGTTCGATATCTTCTTCTTTTATCCTTAAAGAGCACCTCTCCTAATTGAATTAGGAGGTTTAATCCAAATCTTTATTTGGATCTGGACTCTATCTTAAGATAAGTCTTATCCTCTTAGAGAACGGATGCTCCAAACCCATATTCGCCCATGTCACATGACAATTTAAGCAGTCATGTGATATCTTGATTAATCATATTAATCATGTGCTTTAGGCTCATTAGTTAAGTGGCTCACAACCCAAGAGTGTTGTTGGACTACTTAGGTTCAATTTGTATGGCATGGGACCCCAACAATGACATCATACAAGCCCACATGGGTTCGGTCCAACCTCCATGAAAAGGCCTGGTCGAATTCACTGTTGAATGCAGTGAACCCCTAAGCACATCACCATAGGCTCTAAATGGGCCCGATAGTTAAATGATCCTTGAGTCCAGCCATCCTATGAATGCCCAAGGATAATGGACTTAAATAAGATATATCCCATTAGGTAATCAACCCTTAACGGTCTCTTACACTTAACCTCTCAACCCGCAATGATCAAACACTGCCCGACTGAGAAGGACCTCTCCCTTGACTACAAGGTGCAGTGTCACACTCTTTGCTCAGATGGGTCCCGGGAATTAAAACCTTTTGCAAACATTTTTCTTGAAACATAATATATATATATATATATATATATATATATTGCAAAACAAATCTCAAGCACGGTTGAAATCCACTGTCGACAGTTTTGGTTTCATTAGAGAGAGTGTAGTTCCAATCATTCACTTTGTCCAACGAAGGGGCTGATCCTATCACTATGATCACCCACTTAAGTGAATTCTCAGACTGCCCCAACATATTTAGGTTTTGACCCCCAAAGGATCTCATTGATTGGCATATCAAAGACAACCCAATCTTACATCCAATGCAGTACCATAATCAAGTCTATGGGTTATGTGTAACTTTTCAGTTATGCCCATCAATCTCCAAGGTCAATGGCATAACTGGAAAATGGTCTAGGTTCAATTATTTAATCAAACACACACTACATGTGCTTCAAGGCCCTAGCAGTTGAGACAAGTTGCCCCAACTTCTTTGGCAGCACATCAGTGTCAGCCTTGGTAAGATAAATTCCCCAAGTCAGTCCAACGGCTGATAACATTATAAACTAACACGAGTCTCATAAGTGTCCAATTTAATGGGTAATTTCACAGAAACATACCAAAGTCAACATGAAACAATAATATACTTTTATTCATTTACAAAAAATGTATCTGTACATCAAACGGATTGGAGCTAAGGGCATACACTATCTAACACTTTAACTACTGCAAGTTTTTATGGAAATTAATTGATTTTGGGGCTAATACAGATTTTGTTGTTCATGGAAACAAGAAATCTGGTGTTAAAGAGTTCTCCAAAATACAATGTTATGAGTGCAAAGGGTTTGAAAACATTTCTTCTCACTATAAGAAGAAGAATATCTACACCTACTGTAAGCAGCATGGTCACATCATCCCAAACTATCCAGTTAGGCCATCTAAAGGTGCCCAAAAGAAAAACCAACCACGTGCATATCAAGTGACTAAGGGCCAAACCAATGATGCTTCCTCTTCCAAGGGTGATTCTTCTACTAAGGGTGAATCTTCTACATCTCCTGCATCTATGGATGAAATTTGGCAACTAGTATCATTTTCTATTTCCTTCGCTTTTTTCTACCATTGGCCTGTTTGGTGTATTTTTTTTTTTTTTGTTATTGTTCTTCTCAGCCTCATATTTGGATCATTGATTCCAGAGCAACTAATCATATGACAGGAGCTTATTATGAACACCCAGATAGCATTCCTAAATCCCATCATAGATATATCATTACTGCCAATGGTGAAAAACTAAATATCATTAGTAGCAATGACATTACCCTTAAGCTATCATCTACTGCCTCTTTTTCTCTTACCAAAACCATTATTATACCTAATCTTACTACTAATCTAATTTCCATTGGTCAGCTTGTTGATGAATGATATATACTTACTTTCTCTCATAATGGTTGTTTGATTCAAGACTGCTACATTGGAAAGGTGAAAGGAAAGGAGCATAGGCTGGGCCATTTATTTGCATTAGAGTTCAAGAATCCTAAAGCACTAGCATCTTCAACATATCTTAGTTCATTTCCTTTTGAATCTATTGTTGGACAAAGAAGTAATGTTTGGGATTTATGGCATAAACGTTTGGGACATCTTCATTTTGAAAGGTTGAAATTTTTGTTTGACATTGGTTCTATTAAAAATAAAATTCATTTTTTAAGTACTTTTGATGTCTAATGTGTTTCTTGTTGCTTAAGTAAAAGTTGTACTCTACCCTTTTCTCACACATCTGAGCGTGCCACCTCACCATTTGAGATTATTTATAGTGATGTTTGGACTTCATCTATTATTTCTTGACTTGGATACAAGTATTTTGTCTTGTTTATTGATGACTGTACTAGGTATACATGGGTTTACTTTCTGAGACATAAATATGAAGTGTATCCTACATTTCAACCTTTGCATACTATGATATGAGTCCGATTTTAGTCTCATATATGTATTCTCCATTCAGATTCAAGGGGAGAATACATTGATGGAGATTTATTAACCTACTTGAAAAGTCATGGAATATAAGTTCAATGAAGTTGTCTACATACACCTAAATAGAATGGAGTGGTAGAGCATAAGAATGGTCATGTGCTCTATATTGTGAGAACCCTACTGTAAGAATCTCATGCACCTTCTTCCTTTCGGGTGGAGGCTGCTAGTACTACTGTTTTCTTGATTAACTATGTTCCCTTATTAGTTTTACCTAATATGTCCCCTTTCTAGAAACTATTTGGCCGTTCACCAAACTTATCTAGCCTACATGTTTTTGGGTGTCTTTGCTTTGTTCATCTTCCTTTTTATGAACAATTTAAGTTATCTGCTCAGTTTGTTATGTGTGCCTTTATGGAGTATAGTCCAGACCACAAAGGATTTCTTTGTTAGGATCCCTCTGCTCACAGTATTCATGTTTCTCGAAATGTTGTGCTCCTTCAGCAATATCTCCTTTTTTTGTTGTTGTTGCAAAGTTATCTGATCCATCTATTTCAGTCTTGCAGAATTTTGACTCACGGGATGCTTCTCCTCTTATTGGTGTGAAGGATTTTCTTATCTTCTCTCGCAAAAGATTATATGCCCCAAATTCTATGCCTCCAACTTCACTTCCCTTGACCCGAATCCTCCTCCCACTAATGCTCCTATAAGTGATGTTCCTTCAGACTCTCTTCCTTCAACATCTCTTTGTTGTTTCTCTCGTATTTCTCAACCCCCTAACTACTATGGCTTCCCTTCAAACCATAGTTCTTTTTTTGTTGTGTTATCTATTACAAAGATTCCCCATTTATATAAACAAGTCATTATCAATCCTCATTAGAGATGCAATAAATGTAGGAATTCATGTCTTATAGGAGAATGACACTTGGGATTTGGTAATTCCTCCATCAAATGCTTTAAGTATTGAAAGTTGTTGGGTTTACACAGTTAAGTTGAAATCAAATGGCTCATTGGATCGGTACAAAGCTAGGCTTGTAGCTCAAAGATACACCCAAGAGTATGGCATTGACTATGAGGAGACATTTGCTCATGTTGCCATTCATCAGTTAGATGTGAAGAATGCTTTTCTTCATGGTGATTTGAAAGAGACAATATACATGAAGCCTCCTCCTGGATACAGTGGTGATCCCTCTCTTGTTTGTCGATTAAAGAAATCCTTATATGGTCTCAAACAAGCTCCCTAGTCTTGGTTGAGAAATTCCAAGATGTTGTAGTGGTTGTTGGATACAATCAAAGTGCCTCTGATTATTCTCTCTCTTCATCCGTCAAATACCCCAAGGCATTACCATCTTGTTGTTGTATGTCGATGATATGTATTGATAATGGATGATGAGGTTGGAATCTAGGAACTTAATTCTCTTCTCCACAGATCCTTCCATATGAAAAACTTGGGTTCTCTTACTTATTTCTTCGGGTTGGAAGTACATCATAGCAACCATGGTTTCTTTATCTCTTACATATTTCTTGGGTTCTCTTACTTCGTTTGGAACTCAATGTCAAGATGTCTAAATCTAATGGGGTCTTGCTTCCTGATGCTATTCTATATTGACAATTGGTTGGGTCTTTCATCTATCTCACCGTGACTCATCCAAACATTTCCCATGTAGTTCAAGTAGTTAGTTAGTTTGTTTCCTCCCCACATCAGCCCCACATGACTGCTATCCACCGGATTATCTATTGTGTTCATGGCACTCTATCTCAGGGAGTGTTCTTTTCTTCTCCATCTCCTCTTCAGTTGAGAGCTTATGCTAATGCAAATTGGGCAAGTTGTCTTGACACCAGACGGTCTACTACCGGGTGGTGTGTCTTTTTGGGTGACTCCCTTATCTCCTAGAAATGTAAGAAACAAAAGACAATTTCTAAGTCATCTACAAAAGCTGAATACAGGGCTATGTCATCGGTGTGCAATGAGATTGTTTGGCTTCAATCTCTTCTTGTTGATATTGGTGTTCACCTTCCTATACCTATTCCTCTCTATGATGACAACACTAGTGCTATCAAGGTTGCATCTAATTCAGTGTTTCATGAGAGAACCAAACACATTGAGGTGGACTGTCACTTCACCAGGGGTCTTTTTCTTATTGGCTCTATTTCCCTTCCTCATATAGCTTCCGACTTACAGATTGTTGACATTCTCACAAAGCCTATGACAAGATCGAGACATATATTTCTTGTGGGCAAACTAATACTTATATCTCAGCATCAGTTTGAGGGGGAGTGTAGTGATACTTGATGTAATGGTGTTCTATGGTCCCTATTGTACCATAGCATTCTTTTTCTTTTTTATCTTTAGACCTTCAAGGGCCTCTTTGTAAATACTTATAACTAATAAGATATATAGGCTCTTTGGGGGTGGAGGTCGACTATTCTGTTTGACACCCCTAAAACTCTTGGTGTTCTCTGAACCTAGAAGATTGACAAAAGAAACATTCAAAGCCCCCGAACTCTATATTTTGTGCAAGGTGGCCTTGAAAATTGATATAGTGCATCCTGTATTAAACGTATCATGATGATGCTTTAATCTTTGACTCCACTTGTATCATATATGAATTTAACCTAATAGAAAAAAAAAGAAACAAATTTAACTTGAATCAGAGACACCACATTCTGCATTAGATTATTAGAATATGTGCATGGAGAAATTTTATTTTATTTTTTATGGGACTATACAACTAGGTTGGGTCATCCCAACCGTGTATTAAAAACATCTCTCAATGACAAATATGGGAAATATTCCCAATGCACATAGAAATGTGCCTGTGGGTCACAAATCTGAACTTAGTGAAGGCGGGATTTGATCTCTAAGTCTCGGCTAGACATTCCAAAGACCCTCCAACAAGAGCCAAGGAAAAATGAGAAATCAGCTACTCCAAATGGAATAACGCCCAGATACAACTGTAAAATCAAGACCTTTGATGCATTTTTGTGGTCCCACTTTACGTCACTTCGTCCAATTCAACATGGAGTCACATCAACACAAGGAGGGTGATGGACAATTCTTGTCTATGGGGAATGTTCCAGTTCAATTGTCTAGCTGGCTCCTTGGCGTGTTTGAAACTAGATAAGTAAGGGACCGTTTGGCACATATTTTTGCACGGTTTTTCAGTTGTTTACAATTTAGGAAGACCGATTTTTAGTCTATTTTCGTTTGGCGCACAGAATATCTATTTACCAAAAGATGGAATGCCGAAAAGATGTGAAAAGCCCATTTTGGACTGATTTTGGGAAGCTCCAAATGAAGCTTCTCGTGTCTTTTGCATTTTATTCTCACGTGGAAAGATGCACAGAAAGACACGCATCTGCTAAACATGCTTCGGGCTGCTCAGATCTTCTTGCAAAAGCTCAATGCGTCTTTTGACTGTCAGAGCAACCAGAAGATCTTTCAAAAAAGACGTACCAAACAGGCTCTAATTGTATAGTGTGATTTGTATCAAACATCTTATATTGTATTAGACAGTACACACCATGCTTAGAGGTCTTTGGCCTGCATGTGGTTTCAAATTTTGCATTATATATTTCCAAGTATTCTCTACCAGCTATTGGGCAGACCTGTCATCTAGGGGTGTCAATTGGACTGGATATGGTCTAAACCGATTCTGTCCAATGTGAATCCATTACAAATGGATCAGGTCCAATTCAATCTAATCAATATTTTAGATCATTTTGGATCGGTCCAATTCAATATTAGGACCATCCAATCTGTTCAAATTTGTTTTAATTTATAATAGTTTTAATTTAAACCTGGTCTATTGACACTCATATTCTTATCTTTTATCAATGGATCAGATATTAGCTCCATCCAACCTAATCTAACATAAATTTATTATGGATGGACCAGGTCCAATCCAATCCAAGAAATACTTTGAACCATTATATCCGGACTATCCAATTCAATATGTGTTGCTGATCCATCCAATCCATCCAAATTGACTTTGGGTTATATGGGTCCAATCCAAAGCCAGTCCATTGAGATATTGAGAAAAAAATAAGGGAGTGTTTTCGAAAACCATCCTAAAATTAAAGTTGAGACTGAAAATATAATCTAGGTGAAACGGCAACAGAAGGCGCCTAACCAAAAGCGTGAGTATCTCTATTGTGGAAAGACTAGAAAAAGTGGTGCCCAGCCCACCAAGAGCGGAATTTCCGTCTTTCACACACTTAACATCCCAGACAATTTCAAAGTTTTCTTCTTCTTTAGGAAACTCCAACAGCTCGCTTATTAAATGCGATTACTCAATACAATTAATCTGTTTTAGTGAGAGAAAACAGTGGAAACAGTAGAGAGAGAGAGAGAAAACCTTCTCCAATCTGTTACTCTGGTATGCTTCATTTCTTTCAAACAGGAGCAGAGAAAGACAAGCGTTTTCTGCATGATAGCTGAGTGATCAGGTGGGAGAAGATAAAACCTGTGAATTCTCTCAGTTTCATGGCCAGCCGAAGAACACCCATTTTTCTTCCATTAAGATCAATAAGTGGGTCAATCTCCATTTTCCTGTTCTTGTCTCTCCTTAGCTTCTACATCTGTCGGACTGGTTAGTTTCTTCTTCCTTTTATTCTAATTGGTGTTTTTGCTTTGCTTATAATTTTGATGAACTCGTTTGAATTCTGTTTGATTCTGGTTACTGGGCAGATGGGTATGATCCACTGGACCCTAATGGCAACATCACGATCAAATGGGACATCTTGACGTGGAACGGCGATACATACGATGTAAGATTTTGATCTCCATTTTTCTTAATTTTTCAGTTTTTTCTCAGTTTATAATTTTATACTATTAAAAGATTAAACAATAAATAAAAACAGGAAAATCTTTTCATTTTTTTAATTTATTATCTAATTACTCTATGTGTTCTTTTCTCCTGGCCATGAACAGATCGTAGAAACAGTCCAAGTCCTAACAGATTTTGCTATAAGGTTATTTTGGTCATTATGCATAGGAAAAAAATAAAAGATGGTATTTTAGTAATTGCCCATGATCACTGTATTCTCTGTCTCGTTAATTTGGACAGTCTGTCTTATGATAAACATCTCTGTGCACGGAGTGAAAAATGCAGAGATTCACCCAAAAACAACAGATTTGAAAATGCAGAGTTGTCACATATATATTTATATTCTACCTTTATCTGTAATTTGGTGGATAAATGATGGTCTTTCCAAACTTCATAGATTTGGAAATATTTATTCTTTTCTTTATTTGTAATTTTTGTTTTCTTCTTAATATGAATTGGGTTGAAATAAGTGGAATTTTAGTATATATATAAAAAAAAAAGGAGAGAGAAGGATGTTTATAGCTAAGATGTTTGAGGACGTTCATTAGATCGATGATCCTCTAGATCAACCTACCCTGAATTGAATGGAGCCAATCTCCAATTGGCCTTGAACCAGCTTTACAAATATATTACCAAGTATGGTTTCGTTAAGATTCTTGGAAACAACCCCACCCTGGCCAGTTCTAGGGTCTAGGGGTTTACCCTACCTGAATTAATTCAAAAAACCATTCTTCCCTTCCATCTAGGTGGTGGGTAACTAATTCAACCATAACCAATTCAACCATCCGTTGTTAAATGGGTCAACCCATAATTTCATATTTAAATAATAAAACTTTTTAAATAAAAATAAATAAAAAAATAAAAAGACCATAGAAAATTTGGGCACATTTCTAATATTTTATATTAATCATATTAAAGAAAAATAAGTGTCATAAATGAATTTTTTTTATTTGTTGGCATGTCAACAGTTCAACCTCTCAAGCCAAATGTTCTAACCATATGGGTCAAATATGTTAACCCATGATGTCATAATTAAATAATAAAAATTTTAAAATATAAATAAATATAAAAATTATAAAAAATTTGGGCACATCTCTAATATTTTATGTTAATCAGATGAAATAAAAAGTGTGACAAACAAGAATTGATGATGAAAATGAAAAACAAAATTTCAAAATGACCAAAAATAAAATTATTTTCCTATTTAGTGATAGCTCACAATTCAACCTTTAGGTTTAGGCCAAATGTGCCAACCCTGAATGCTATAATAATAAAACAAAAAAGAAATTAAGAAAGATCCAGAAATTTTGTAAAAAAACATTTGGGCACATCTCTAATATTATATATTCGTCATATTAAAATGTGATAAACAAGAATTATTTTTATACATATAGAAATATAAAAATTATAAAAAATATTGGACATATTATTATTATTATTATTATTGTTATTATTTTCATCATTTATTGCCATCTAAAATCAATGTTTTAAAAAATGACGTAGAACCGGAACCATTCTGATCATCGGTTTCTGGGTGGACAATTTGAATGGATGGCCAGTTCTGAAAAAAGTTAAAAATTAAAAGAAATAATTAAAATAAAGACACCAAAAACTGTTGAACGGGTCAAATGGATTGACGATTTGACCACTTGAGTCAATAAATCGATGACTGATTCAACAATTTTTTATTAGAAACCGAGTTTGGAATAAAACAGAACCGATTGCCTAGACAGTTCCTATGCCAAACGGTCCAACCGTCCAGGTCAACGACAGTAGAAAAACCATGTCTAAAATTTCCATGCGCATGTGTACATTAACTAGTGCCCATTTACTAATCATTTATAAATTCTCAATCACGCCTTCTTTAATCTAATGAAAAAAAAAGCCTTGATTAGGTTGACCAAATGGTGGAATGAAAAAATAAAACAAAATTCAAAACTGAGAACTGGAATTCAGTTCAGAACTTTTTACCAACAAAAAAAAATCAGTTCAGGAACTAGAATTAAGCATCTTGCTCAAGATAATGTAAATATATCAAGAACTTAAAATCTTCAAGAACATGGGCTCAATTGCTTAAATCCAAAGATGCTAAGTCATTGATCATGAAACAATATTGAAAGTTGGTCAATGGGATATTGGGTCCCATTGACCAAGAAGTCAATGCTCTTTTCTCAGGGCCCGTTGAGTTTACATTTAGAATCAGAATGGGAATTGGAATCAAAATCTTTTGGAATTGGAATCGGAATGGTCTATTCCCATAATTTATTTGGTTCAGACAGGAATGGGAGTGGGAATTGAAATCAGTAAGAATGGGATTTCAAGGGAGGGGCAAGGAATGGCTATTCCCTCAAATGGGGGAATGTCATTCTGGTAGGAATGAGAATAAGATTCTGATTTCACTCAATCAAATAATTGGAATCGGAATAGCCCATTCCGATTCCAACTCCTGACCACTATACCCGCGAACCAAACAAGGCCTCAGATTTTACCACCATTTTTACTAATATGTTACTACACCAAACTACATATATTTTATTTTAATTTGGCTTATCTTAAATTTTTTTTTATTCTAAAGCAGTTCTCCATTGTTCTAGTTTTGGGTTCAGCCCATCACTGGCTTTGTGAATTAATAAATGGGAAAATTTTTTATTAGTACCCTATACTTTGGGCCTAGTGCCACTTTGGTCCCCAAACTTTAAAATGTGACAATTTAATACCCAAACTTTCAAAGCGTGTCAATTCAATACCTACTGTTAACCAGCTATTAACCATCCATCAAGTGGCCTTTGAAAAAGACACAAATGCCCTTCGAGTGTCATTTATTATCAACCATCCAAATATTGACAAAAAATTAACAATCCCAAATCCTTGCTTCTTCTATTCAAGAAAGTTGGGATCACATCTCAGTGAGCATTTTGAACCCCAACTTTCTTGAATAAAAGAGGCAAGGATTTAGGACTGTTAATTTTTTGTCAATGTTTGGATGGTTGATAAAGAAAATTAGATGACCTCAAAGGCCATTTGTGTCTTTTTCAAAGTCTTAACAGCTAATTAGAGGTAGGTACTGGATTGACACGGTTTAAAAGCTTGGGTACTAAATTGTTGCATTTTAAAGTTCAGGGACCAAAGTGACACTAGACCCAAAGTACTGGGTACTAATCGGGAATTTTCTCTTAATAAATAACATATACAATAAGACCTATTGTAAATGTTGTTATGGTCCCGCGCGTAGGATCTCGTCATGGGTCAGTCCACGGTGAGAAAGCCCTGCTTTCCCTTGCGCCTTCCTTTGGATGCAGACCCTATTGCGGAAACTGAATGGGTGAGTTGTCCAAGAGACCACCCAAACTCTCCCTTGGGGTGATTTGTCCAAGAGACCACCCGAACTCTCCTCAGTCTTTTCATGATTGGAAAACTGAATGCCTTTATTCCAATTTGTGGCTCCTAAAATAGGAGATTACAGAAGGAAATTCCTAATTAAACTCAAACTCCAACTTGAACTCAAACTCCTAATTACCTACTCCTAATGGTAACACAACTCTTAAGATAAGATAAGGATAAGGATAAGGATAAGGGATGAGGAATGGTGTAGCTAGCGGAGAGTTGGTGGGCAGAGCTGATGTGGTAAGATAAGTGTGGGCCCACCCTGATGAGCTACCATGTGGGCCCCGCCCTACTGCTACTGTCGAGCGGTGCGTGTGTCTCACAGTGCTGCTGCCGTGAGGAGCGTGCTGTTGTCGTGCGGTGCGTGTTGCTGCCATGCGATGCGTGCTACTACCTAGTGCTGCTGTCGTGCGGTGCGTGCTACGCGCTGCCGGGTGGTGCATGCTGCGCGCTACCAGGCGATGCATGCTACGTGCTACCAGGCGGTGCGTGCTGCACGCTGTTGGGCGGTGCGTGCTGCTGGGCGGCCCGCTGTGTGTGCTACTGCCTATGACTGCGTCGTAGTGTGTTGACGGGCGGTGTGTCCATAACATCACACCCCTCCTAGACTACGAGCTTGTCCTCAAGCTCGAATTCCAGATACGTGGCTCGGAACTCTACGAATGGATCAAACGGCTGCACACTATTTCTTAGTCCACCAACAGTATGAACAACATGAACTGCCCCGTAGCTCAGTGCATAAAGTTGGTTCAGTCCACATGGCTCAAATCAAGAAGGCATGAGTAGGATGTCAGTAGTTATTCGATGGGCCCTTTGCACAGAGGAACCAACCCAACCCTTGATTTTGCCATGGTGTTGACTCTCAAGATGCTTGAGAAGCTGCTCCCGGTCAGGTCTCCCAGTGCCCAACATGACTAGTTGCACATCCTGGTCCACCATCCAAGGAATGGACTCAGCAACGAGATCAACACCTTTCTGATTGTCAAGCCTTCCAATGAACCCAATCAGAGGAACATTCTCCCGAAGAGGAAGACCAAGCTCCCTTTGTAGAGCTGCTTTGCATTGAGGCTTGCCAGTCTGAAGAGTCTCCACAGGGTAATTGGTGTAGCCATCCAATGCCAGGTAAACATCTAACTATGGGTTCCCTTCGTTTGCATCAATCACATTCACGATACCCTTCAGCTTCCAATCAAACTCATTTATTAGTTGATGCAGACCCCAGCCACCTTCTTTAGTTTCCAGCTCCCAGGGGTAACCATGGCTTATAGTGACTACACGATCTGCTACTCTCAGGCCAGCTGCAAGGACATTGAAGTGTTCCCCACCTCCTGGGTCATATAGTTTGAAGTAGTTTTGTGGAAGATCCACATAACAAAAATCGCGTACTGGACCATGACCCCGGTGTGTTATGTTGTGGATCACAAGAACGCACCGGGTATGCTTACAGAAGAGGACCTCAAGAGCGGCCTCCATATCCTGCCCATCCACCTTATATCTCTTGCACACTCCTGTTTCTTGGGCTTCCGCACAGTTACCATACCGTGGTGCGACTACCATAACTCTATGTCCACGTCAAGCCAAAGCCTTCGGTAAAGCCCCAACAACATCGCCAAGCCCACCTGTCTTCGACCAAGGAGCGCATTCTACAAGTACCAATATAATGTTCGTGACATTGTCCCCGGCTAAAGGAGGAGACTTTACAGTTTCATCCTCCATGCACTGATCCTTGGGAATAACTGCGGCTATAGGGGCAGCGATCTGCTGTTAGCTGGATGCCTCTGCCCAGTTCGGATGGCGCCTGTTTGTATTGGCGATTCCCTCATAACTCCCTTCTTTGTTGGAGAGGAATGCTTCCAGCAGGCATTGCATCTCTCGAACATCTTCCCTGACTTCACGAACCTCCATGCTGGTTTCTCAGCCTTCCTTTGCGTGCAAACCCTATTGCAAAAACTGAATGGGTGATTTGTCCAAGAGACCACCCGAACTCTCCCTTGGGGTGATTTGTCCAAGAGACCACCCGAACTCTCCTCACTCTTTTCTTGACTGGAAAACTGAATGCCTTTATTTCAATTCGTGGCTCCTTAAATAGGAGATTACAGAAGGAAATTCCTAATTAAACTCAAACTCCAACTTGAACTCAAACTCCTAATTACCTACTCCTAATGGTAACACAACTCTAACTTAAGATAAGATAAGGATAAGGATAAGGGATGAGGAATGGTGTACCTGGCGGCGAGTTGGCGGGTAGAGCTGATGTGGTAAGATAAGTGTGGGCCCACCCTGATGAGCTGTCATGTGGGCCCCACCCTACTACTGCTGTCGGGCAGTGCGTGCGTCTCGCAGTGCTACTACCGTGAGGAGCGTGCTGATGTCGTGTGGTGCATGCTACTGTCGTGCGGTGCGTGTTGCTGCCTAGTGCTGCTGTCGTGCAGTGCGTGCTGTGCGCTGCCCGGTGCATGTTTCGTGCTGCCGGGCGGTGCGTGTTGCGTGCTGCCAGGCAGTGCATGCTGCGTGCTGCCAAGCGATGCGTGCTGCACGCTACCAAGCGGTGCATGCTGCACGCTGTCAGGCAGTGCGCTGCTGGGCGGTGCGTGCTGCGTGCTGCCAGGCAGTGCATGCTGCGTGCTGCCAAGCGATGCGTGCTGCACGCTACCGAGTGGTGCGTGCTGCGCGCTGTCAGGCGGTGCGCAGCCGGGCAGCTATGCAGCGCTGCTGGGCAGTGCATGCTGCTACCTATGACTGTGCCGCAGTGCGCTGCCAGGCGATGTATCCATAACAAATGTCTAGTTAGTTCAGCCATAATTAATAAAAAATATTTAAAATTAAACCAAGTATTTAACTGTTGGTGTAAACGCATTGTGATTGGAAACTTTTCCCCTTATTGAATTCTAGCTGACCAGTTTTTTTAGCCAACAATTATTATTGCTCATGGATAATATGCTTAATTGTATTGATAGACTTCATTGAAGCCTTTCCCAAAACCTGCCAGATGACTATTAAAGATAATATCATATGTTTTTAAGTCAAAAGTACCAATTGAATATCTTAATTCCTTAAATTTGTCAACTATTCTCTTAAGTTAGAATAATACATCTTTCTTGACCATTGCCCATTTACCCTTTTCGAAGTTTTATAGTATGACTCATAAATAGGGATGGCAACGGGGGATGGGTTCAGGGAGGGTTTTGTAAATTTTATACTCTATATGTTCTCCTAAACTTTTCAATGAGCACCTGCGGCAAAACCTGTAGTGTGTTGGATTTTGAGAATCCAAATTCTTCCCATACATAAAAATGCAAAACCTTCCTCGACCCTACCCTCCCCACATTCAGTGGTAGGGGCGGGTTGGGCGTCCACATCTAATTTTCAATTATTTATTGTCATATATAAGCAATAAATAAGTAAAAATAATGCAAATAAACAACAAAATTTTCAATTATTTGATTAAGACATGTAGAAAACATATAAACCATCAATTATCCTTCACATAAAATTCAAAATATTATTAAATTCAATACCTAATACATAAATTTTATATGCTTTCCAACAATATGCATGTTGAGGAGGGTTGGGTTTAGTCTAATACCGTACCCTATCCATACCCATATGGGTTATACAATCCCAAAACCCATCCCAACCCTGTTGGAGAGGGTAGGATGGATACCCATCAGGTAAGGTAGAAATTGTCATCCCTACTCATAAACTTAACCTAACACTAGTTATTATAAACCCCCCCCCCCCCCCCCAAACCCAATAAAAGAAAAAGAAAACAACTTAGTCTAGCCCTTTATGTTTTCTTCTCTTGACCATAATACTTTTCCTACACTCATTAATTCTTTGTTTTAATAGTGATATTAAACAAATTAATTTCTAGCCCTTTTTGTCTTTTCTATTTTTTTTCTATTTTCAATAAAATTTTATTTTACTCCCAAAAAAACAACTTACACACCACAATTTTTTATGTATCTCCATTGTTTTTTTTTTCTTTTTCTCTTCTTATTAAAATTTTATTTTATTTTACTACCAAAAAAGAAAACAAACAATTTAGTTTCTTTCTCTCTTTGTCTGTGGATAGGAATGTGGTTACATTGAACTAGAAAGTGGGTTGAGACAGGAGACCCTCTCTACTCCCTTTTGTTTATAATTGCGATTTAGGGCCTATTTAGTCTATGGCACAACATAGCCAAAGAATAAGATTAAAGGAGTGAAAACTGGCCGGTATTGTGCAAAGATTACATATATGCGAGTACTTTCGTGAGGCCTCAAGTCATCTAATAAACTACCAGAAGTCCAATGTATTGTTCTACAGTAGAAATGCCTCCAAAGCACTAGTTGGTTCTGGATTCCAATATCAACAGGTACACTAAAATACTTGCCTTCCAGAAGAAATCATGGACAAACCATGTATATATATAGAGAGAGAGAGAGAGGGCAGGGGGTGGGGAAGGGATACTTGCAAATGTGGTTTAAGGAACTATGAGTAAAAGAAGAGGTTCAAATGTTCTCTGTTTTCTCACGCTAGTAAAGAGGTTTTGATAAAATTGATGACCCTTGCAAAACCTATATACTCTTCATGATGCATTTTAAGTTGCCAGATGATTTGTGTGATTACATTAAGGGGGCATTCTTTTTTTTGGATTTGAAGAGGGGGAAAGTTGGTCAACGGGATTTTAGTTCTCATTGATCAAGAATCCCATGTTCTTTTTTCATCTTTATGTGGGGACTAGGGAAAGTTTATTTTCCTGGGTATCCCCCAGGAAAGTGATACCCATCCCCTAAGTGGATAAATAACTTTTCCACATAGGGGAAATGTTGCCAACACTTGAATGGGAAAAAATGCCCCTTTTAATAATAGATTTTTTTATTTATCCACCTAGGGGAAAAGTTGTCAACACTTGAGTGGGACAAAAATGCCCCTTTTAATAATAGATTTTTAAGGCTAAAATGGTTATTGCCTTATTTACCTGAGAAATAAAAGAACATGGGTAAAATACATTTACCTGGGTAAGTGTTTCCTAGGAAAAATTTACCCAGGTAATTGTATTTACCCGGGTAAGTAACTTACCGAAAAGCAAACGGGGCAGCAACAACATATCAAGCTTCTTGTAATCAAAAAAAGAAAGAAAACAATATCAAGCTTCTAATGGGAATAAAAAGGGAAGAGAAGAAGATGAACTGGGTCAGGTAGGCCAGATTTTGCAAATCAAAGCTCAAAAATAAACTGTTTCTAAGTATATGCCAACTTAATCAAACCTTGGTGGCCAAAACAGCAGGAGTACTGTTGAATGACAATTCTTATTTATGGTACAAAGTGATTAAATAAGGTACTTTTGTCATACTTCCTTTTGGGAGGCTAAAGTTTAAGTTTGTTGCAGACTCTCTTAGACCTGAAGAAGTTTAGTGTGGGGTAGGGAACTGCTTTCCAAGAGGGGCATCTAGCATGTGGGTAATGGTTAAAGAATCTAAATAGCTAGAGATGATGCCTAGGTACCCATTCTTCCTAGGTCAAGATTTCCACCCAAAGGGCCCAATGTTGTCCATTTCCATGTGTAGTATAGAACTCATAGTTCAAGGGTAGAAGATGGGAATGCCCAGTATTTGGGGAATGAACAGATTAAGCATTTACTCAGTGAGAATGGAGTATCATTTTGCATATTCTTCCAGTTTGAAATTAAACACAATATTCATCATCCAATTCAAGACCTGATATGCTTTGAAAGATTATGTGAAAGAAAGATCAAAGATCCTCTCAAAATAAAACAATTTCTTGAGAAGTACTAGTTGAAATTGTAGTGAATAACTTGCTTTTTCGGTGGCATATATGCACAAACGAGGACTACCCCAAATGCCTTGGAGCACTAGGATCCATTGAGCACCTTCTGCTGCATTATCTAATGGCTAACAGGCTTTATATATAGTTGGTACATGTTCTTTGAGTGGTTTCTTTCTTAGGGAAATGATGATTGCAAAAGAAATTCTCTCAGGGCATTGATTTGTTAGAATTTGCTGTAGAAATTAACAATCTGCTTTTTTCCAATACAGTATTGACTATGGGTGTTCTAAGAATGGTGTCAAAGAAGCTTCAAGAGTGTTCAGAGACTAATGTGGACAATATTGCAAGCACCTATCTAGGGGTGTCAATTGAACTGGATTTGGTCCAATCCGGTCCAGTCCAATGTGAGTCCATTACAAATGGACTTGGTCCAGTCCAGTCCAATAAATATTTTTGACCATTTCAGACCAATCCAGAGGCTGTCCAATCTGTTTAAATTCCTGTTAATTTAGATTGGTTTCAAATCAAACCTGGTTCAGTGATACTTATGTTTTTATCTTCTATCAATGGACCAGATATTTGCTCAATCTAATACAAATTCATTACAGACGGGCCAGGTCCAATCCAATGTCTTATTGATTTGTCTAATCCGTTCAAATGAATTTTAATTTGGATGGAGTCAAACCCAAAACCAGTCTATTAACACCCCTACATTATGTAGAAGTAGAATTGGGATTTGTCATTACAAACTTGAGAGGGCTACAATTGAGGCAAGCGGAATTAAGGCATTCTGCAAAAACGGGAGATGATTTAGATTTATTGCATTAGCTGGTTGCTGGGTAGGTGTTAACAAGCCAAACTGAGATAGGTATTAGGATCTCTCTACTAAGGCAGCTCATGCAGTGGCAAACATTGGAGGTTCCCTGTAGAATCCAATGGGTTCTCCATGATCAAGCTGTTATCACCATATTAATCCCATTTGACTAATGCATTTCTACATTTCTATTAGGACATCATGGAGTCCAACAGTCTATCCTACCTTAATTTTCTTTAAGGCTTATTTTTAATCCCGAAGTACTAATTTTATGAACATATTTATTCTTTTCCCAGAACAAACTGAAAATTTATAGTTTTATACCGCAAAGTTTTAAATTTGATTCATTATTTTGGTGTGAACTTTGGGCCCCATCTCTAAAAGATATTATATGAAAAGGGAATTTTGAAACTTATTACTAGTGTATTTATATTCAATTATAGTTATGAACCTTCTGCGTATATGTATATCTCTCAGTTGGGCCAGTCCACTGGGCTTAATTGAAGTCAGCCCACTCAATTTGGGTCAACACTCTGGTGAAGGTCCACCACCACCTAAGTATGGGCATGTTTCCCAATAAGCCCACAGTTGAAAGGGATTTTTTTTTATTTTAATTTCTAAGCCAATTGAATGGGATTCCTGAGGGGACTCATTTTGAACTAAACGATTAGAATTATAACCGCTGCATTTGGAAACGATGCAAATAAGTGTGAATGCAAATATATAGTGTAAAATGGTTCATATAAATTATAAAGTTGGATTAGTTTTGCACTGATAAATTTACTTTCTTGTCAAATAGATTTTTAGCTGTAATAGATGCAAACATGAATTCTCATAAAGTATATGCCTTTTTTTATCAAAAGCCCATTTAAAGGCAAATTTACTTATTTTTTATTAATATACTTTTATATCTTATTATCAATATAAAAATACATTGAAAAATGTATTTTCTATCGTTTGTTAATACATAAATGTAATATTGCCAAACACAAGCAAAAATAAACTAGAGTGCAAATTTACCCTGAACCGGAATTTACATTCCATTTGCATTGTTTCCAAACATAGCCGAAATAATTTTCTCTCAATGACATTATTCTCTTTAAAAATTGTCCCACTTCATATAAATCCCGTCCTATATATCATATAAGGCCACATTAACCAAAACCAATTCCAACCTCGAGACAGACCCAGAGTCCATGAAATCACTATTTGGTTCAATATTTATTAAATAAACACTGAAAAATGATTTGATTTATGTACATGAGGAGTTGGGAGAAATTTATGTAATTTTATGAGGTGTTACTTGAAACACCCATAAAATGTCCAACCAAACCAAAAAGCAATAAACTTTTAAAATAGCAATCTTCAAATAAACATTCTATAAACACTCCCATCAATAAACACCAAATGAAACCAAACACACATTATCTTCTGTATTTCAATTCCAATGCATTCAAAATTGAAAGAGAGCTCATGTGTAGAATAAAAATCCTCTGTCAAGTCAAGGATTTATTATCAGATGCATACACATACATAGGTGGACTGAAGGTGACAGACATTGTCTTCTTCTTCTTCTTCTGTAGGCAAGGGTATCCATATTCAACTTCCAGTTATTCAGGCACGTAGAGACCCCAGGATGGAAACTGAGTTGGGAGTGGAGCAACTTAGAAGTGATATGGAACATAGTTGGGGCGGAGGCAACAGAGCAGGGCGACTGCTCCAGGATCAAAGGGTCTCAACTCCCGCACTCATGCGAGAAGAAGCCTGTGATCGTTGATTTGCTTCCAGGGACGCCCTACAACATGCAGGTGGCCAACTGCTGCAAGGGAGGCGTGCTATCGTCCATGACACAAGACCCCACCAAGTATGGCGCTGCTTTTCAAATGAACGTTGGGATGGTTTCTCAAGCTATCGCCAATATGACAATGCCAGGGAATTTCAGCCTTCGCCTCCCTGGCTACAGCTGCAGTGAACCATTTAATGTCACACCCAGCAAGTTCTCTTCTGACAATGGACGTAGATGGACACAAGCTCTCAGTAAGTGAACACTGAACACCCTCTTTTCTCTCTATACCAAATGACTTTAGTGTTAGTGAAGAGAACAAATGCACTCTACATATTTGTATTTTTAGCTCTTCCAAACTGAAGAATAGTCTTGGAAAGTTGTATATATTGCTTGTTAACATGTAGAAGTATTGCAGGAACATGGAATGTAACATGCAGTTACTCACAGGTCCTGGCATATGCTGCCCCGACCTGCTGTGTTTCATTGTCTGCTTTCTACAATGAAACCATAGTTCCATGCCCACGATGTAGCTGCAGCTGCCAAGGAATGCCTGGCACAAAATGTATCAAGTATCGAGTCTCTTTCTCTTCCATCCCTCTCTGTATTCCATCCTTCTTCCTCACCTCTTTCTCAAATGAATTGCTTCAATTTCTGTTCCTCGACCAACTGCAGACCTGGTGAATCGCCATTGCAGCTTCCACAGAAAGTGCAACCACCAACAGTAATGTGCTCAAGACATATGTGCCCAATCCGGGTGCACTGGCATGTGAAGACAAGTTACAGGGAGTACTGGAGGGTTAAAGTGACAGTGACCAACTTAAATTTTGTCAAGAACTACACCATGTGGAATTTGGTGATCCAGCATCCAAACTTGCGGAGTATAGCTCAGATCTTCAGCTTTAATTACAAGCCTCTCAATCTTTATGGACCAATCAGTAAGTTAACAGTTCTATGTTTCTTTTATTGAACTTGAATCTTGAATCTGAACTTCATATATATGATTTTCGTATGAATGGCTCAAGGTAGATAGAAACTATGACTTTTGCCGCAACCTACCTACCATGGCTTAATTGACACAAATCAAAGAACTCAACTAAGCCACCTTTATTTGTTCAACAAGGTTCACAGAATTGTAAGGCATTAAGCTTCCAAGGATTTTATCAGTATCTACATTTGTAAAAACAGACACTTGCCAACAAGCTGTCAAAGCTGCTGGTATTTAATCTACAAACATCGATTTACTGAGCCATTAAATGGTGGTTCCTTATCTGTAAATAATGGAGCTTTTGCTGTCTTAAAAATCTAACAAGCTGGCCCAGAAATGGTCCCTTTTTGTTTGGCTCTGTTAATTAAAGACATCAATACATGTCATCAAAGCCAGACCCAACTACTAAGGGGGTGTTTGGTACATATTGTGTGGAAAACATCAAATTTGACATTTTAGGTAGAAATAACTACTTATATTGGTAAACCCAAAATGCATGCCACTGCATCAAACACCTCCTAAGTCATCCAGTTGAGCCTTCTGACCTGTCTATTTATCAATGGAGCTGATGGGTTGGTCCTGCATTAGATGTAGAAGCACCCCTGATTGCACCAAATTCCAACCCAGGTTCTAAAATAATGGAGGATGAAAAAACTTCAGACCCAGTCTTGATTTCTCACCAAAAGCTTTTCATTTGCAGATGATACTGGAATGTTCTGGGGGATTCAGTACTACAATGACTTGTTACTACAATCAGGAGACAGCGGAAATGTGCAGACAGAGATGCTGCTGCACAAAGATGCAGAGATTTTTACATTCAGAGAAGGATGGACCTTCCCAAGGAGAATTTCTTTCAATGGTGATGAGTGCGTAATGCCTCCACCAGATGATTACCCAAGACTACCAAATAGTGGGCCGCCACATCCTACAAGAGCTATTATGATTTTTTCTTTGTCAATTTTGTTTACACTGATAATTCAATGTTAGAGAACGCTGTTGTGCTGGTGTTTTACAAACTCAATATGGTGACATAATAGTGTATAAAGAAGTTTCTCACAGTGAGTCAATAGGAAAATTATCATGTCTTCCTTCACAGAAGTGGTAAGCATTCATGTGGGTTTTCGTGGGGGTTCTGATTGGTCAAAACCTTTCTACTATCATGTCTTTCCGGCATCATAGATTTTTTCTTAATTACAAAGAGATGCAAAACTGAACTCGATGCAAAAATTGTATCCCATTCAAATTTACATTACAAACAGAACCTAAGTAAAATTTTTTCTTTATATAATTGAGGGAAGAAAGCATCCATTACATTCCTATATATTCATGGTTCCAGTTACAATTAATGAAACCTTAGGGGAGGTTTTCATATATATATATATATATATTATTCTTCAATTTAAGATGGAAATATGGACTGCTATCTTATGACAAGTGATTTACAACATAGTCAGCATTTTATTTAAAAGATAAAAAGCTAATACTAACTCAAGAAAACAAAATACAAGGGAGATGTTCAAGCCAACTTGGTGTTACAGACCACCAGCATTTATCTAGAACAACCGATTTAGTCCTCTGAGCTATAGAGTGGGCTGCAACCATCAATAGCCATTTTTGAATCCAAAATTATAACTAATCCAAAATTATAGAAGTTCCAAGTTCCAACTGTAAGACAATAATAGAACAGTAACAAAAATAAAATGCAAATATGATTAACCTTGGACTTCACAAAGCTGATGATACAATCCGAATTGGGCAGAATTCTTGGGGGTTTTGATAGCCTTCCATCGAAGAGGATATTCAGTCGGTGCTTTTGTGAAGTCTTTCATTGGATTGTATCATCAGCTTTGTGAAGTCCAAGGTTGTGCTCAAGTGTTACTGGATTCATCAAGAAAAGTGGTGTTACTCTTTGTTTGCAGAGTCATATTTGCATTTTATTTTTGTTACTGTTCTGTTATTGTATTCTTACATCAACAATTCCTGAGCTTCCTCCTGCAGCCACCAAAAAGGATTTATCATCATTTAGGACACAAAAACCATAAAACCCTCTACCCCCATTTAACTCATGTGTTCAAGAAAGACAAAACTGTGCAGGACTAGAGTTAGTACCCTCATCACTCAGAGGAGCATTCAATCGTAAAGCCTTATTTACTTTTCTTACAATTTCATAAGATGAAACAACCTTGTCATTAAAAAGTTTTCTTTTATTCATTTCTTGCCAAATAAAGTGATATGTGCCTTACGATAACTCGCCCCTAAAAACTAGCTATTAGAGGGAGGGAACCCAACTACAACAGCATTTCATACTACCGATATGATGTGGGATACCTCACATTAGCATCCCATACTACCAACGTGGGGCAAATGGATCATAACATAAAGTACCAAACAACTGAGATCCAACTCAAGATTAAATCTGAGGGGAATCTTTTAAGTTTCTAGGTCTTTGACTCAGAATTGGATTTTGCTCCACTAAGTTCCTTCCTCAAATTGAAGAAATTTCTTGATTGAGAGAATTTACCATTAGCAAAAGTAGTCCATGTAACCTTATCCTTCTATTCAAAATATGAGTTCCCAATATTTGTTTTCAATTTCCCCATATTAAAAATTGACTAATAGTGTCTGAATTCAATTCGGGTGCTTATATCTAAGATCATCAAGAATTGGGTCAAACCCTAAACCTTGTTGGTGTAACGGATAAAGATTCAAATATAGGATCTTAAAATTGGGTAGGACGAAAGGAGATCAAATCATTCCCCCCACAACGTCCCATAGCACATTCTTGCCATGTATTGGAAACATCTCCAAATGATAGTATCAGAAAAGATGATGTCATCATCTGGAGATGTTCCCAATACACAGCGGGGATGTGCTGTGGGAATAATTTAAATACACGGTGAGAATGGATGGGCACCAACCCATGCCACATGTCTGCCTATATCAATTTAAATTTTGTGCCTACCCTTTCTTATTGAAATTTGACTGTTATTATATAAGGGAACCTCAAATCTCAATTGAAGTATGATTATTTCCAATCAATTAAAGCATGTTCTTCACAAGTTTCATCCAAAATATTGGTTATATAATGAGATCTAGAAGGATGGATCTAATATGAATCATATAATGATGTACAACATTTAATGATTAAAGGGATAGGAAATCCATCACATGGAAGCCCAAGATTGCGGAATAAAGGGGGCGAATTTCAAAAAATTTTCTCTCCCTTCAACTGGGAATCGAATTCCCTATTTAGAAAATCATATTTTCAATGATCATTCTTGAACCATAAACTGAACCAGATCTGAACTAAAAGGAGGAAAGAGAGATAATACCTGATATAGAGAAATAATATTCTCAATGGAGGTGTTCACACCCAAGGTAGGATCGAAAATCAGTTCCCACTGAAGATGGCGCAGTGTAGGGTGGAGCAGAATCAGTAGTGTTCTTCCAAAAGAACTTGATCCATTTCAAGAATCACCTGGGCGGCTTATGAATACAACTCTTACCAATCTTTTCTCCAAAAGATTGGAATCAAGATCCAATCTTGATTTCTCCCAAGGAATGGAGATCGAACTGCTGTAGGCGGCGGCTGCAAGAAGGAGGCGGCTAGAGAGTATTTGCAGGTAGCAGAATTCTTTTTTCTGTGATTTCAGCTCTGAAGACATGACTATCTGTTGCTGATGATTGTGTGTCTAAAGGCTGCCGCCCCCTCTTCCTTTTATAGACTTAAAGGGATCAGCTCCTAATCCCATTAGGAGTTGCTAACCCAAATCATATCTGGATTAGAAGTCCCTTTAAGATAAGAGATAACCCTTATCTTATCTGCAGATTAGATCAGCTAGCTCTTAATCTAATTAGGAAGTTTCCAGATCTAAATCTCATTTAGATCTTGGACTCTCTGAGTGGATAGGGTGTGGGCCCAATCCTATCAACTGATCTTATCTCAGAATTCGCCCCTTAATGACTAGTCAAATTAGCCCAGTTCGAAATGGGCTTAAGGCCCATTTAGGGTTATGTATTCATTTAGCCTTCCAAACTACTGCTCAGTTGGGCTTCCTTGTATGGCGTGGGACCCAAACATTGATTTACACATCAGCCACATGGGTTTAGCCCAACCTTTGTTACAAGGCCTGGCCGAATACACTGTTATGGACAGTGCACCCCCTGAAACCCATCAGATGGGCTCTATGGGCCCAACACTTACCCTAAGTGGTCCCTGGGCCAAACCACCTTGTAACACCCAGGGACTGTGGGTAGATGCAAGATTAGCCCATCAGGTATTATCCTCAATGGCCTTACGCTTAACCTCTCAGCCCATAATGATCATACACTGCCCGACAAGAGAGGACCTCTCCCTCGGCTGCAAGGAACAGTGTTGCACTCTCTTAAGTATGGATCCTGGGAATTAAAACATATTTGCAAACATTTCGAAACCATAATATATATACTTTTATATCTCATATAAAATATATTTTGCAAAACAAATCTCAACGATTGAAATCGGCTACCGGCAGTCTTGGTTTTCATTAGTGAGAGTGCATCCCTGATCATTACCTTTGTCCAACAAAGGGGCTGATCCTGTCACTATGATCACCCACTCAGATGAATTCTCAGACTGTCCCAACATTCCCAGGTTTTGACCCCCGCTAAGGATCTCACTGATTGGTACATCAAAGACGGCCCAATCTGACACCTAGTGCATTATCATAATCGAGTCTAGGAGTCGGGTGTAACTTTCCAGTTTTGCCCATCAATCTCCAAGGTCCAGGGCAATACTGGAAATCTGGTCCAGTTCAAAGATTCAATTAATCCCACACTGTGTGTGCCTAGGGTCTCACCCCGGTAGCTGAGACAAGCCACCCCAACCGACTTGGTGGCACCACAATGTCAGCCTTATCAGGATAGGTCTCCCCAAACCGATCCACTAGTTGTGAACATTCTAAACTAACACGAGTCTCATTAAGTGTCCAGTTTAAAGGTATTACACAGAAACATACCAAGGGAACATGAATCAAATATGCACTTTTATTCATTTACAATAAACTCATAAAGTACATCATTTGATTGAAGCTAAGGGCATACAAAACTGTCTAATAATGATATCTCCTCAATATCATCCAAAGTGTATGTGAGGCAAATGTATCTTCATCATTATCATCACTTGAGCCTCATCTCAACAAGAATCTTATTTTGCCACTTTTGTTCTATTTAGTATATATAATATCTAATTATCTATTGCTAAATTATAAGTATTTAAATTAATCATTTTTTACTAAATGGGCATAAACATATTATAGGCCATACACTAAGTTCAACCTGTCTTGAACCCAACCAAGCTAGTCCAGTCCAACCAAGGCCACAAAATAGCAAATTGAGCCAAGCCTTAAATAAAGCCTAAAGACTACTGTCTGAAAGGAAATATAAAATTGAAGCTGAAGAAACCCTCACATTCCTTAGGCTGAGTTGGCCCAAATCCAACACATATATTATTTTTTTCGATTGAATAAGAACCCACCAATCACCATTCAACTTGGAATTGCATTTCACAAAAGAATAAGAATTCATGGTTCTTCACAATCAAAACCAAGAAAACAACACTCTTCAACGATCAATACTTGGCTTTTATCAAAAAAAATAATAATAGTAAGAAAGAAAACTCATAAAAGAAGCTCACCAATTTTAGTAACAAACCAAGTAAAGAAAAAATAGATCCATTTCTAGAGACAGGAGCAAGGTTGATATAATGAACATTCTGTCTAGGTGGGCTTTCTTTGTTATTCACATAAAGAAAATCCAATGGGATATGCCAAATGAGTACCTCACAAATGGCAATGGCCATTTGAATCCTAAATGAGCACCCATATAACTGAGTTCACATCAGCACCCCGCAGTACATCCCAATCGTGTATTGGGAACATCTCCCGATAACAGTATGGGAGATGATGAGACATCATCAAGAGAATCTTTGCATTATTACTTATCACTACATAATGCTGAGCTTATAATACCATAGTGATCTCATTCAAAAGTTCTCTGCACAAGAGAATCTTTGCATTTTTCTAGGAGTTGCAACGACTTATAATACAATGATAAATGGACCAAACCAAAATGTGCTAAGTCAGTAAAGAGGAGAGGATCGCATTAAGGCTCAGTTTGTAAAGAGTGCAGAAACAAATATGTTTAATTCAAAACCTTTTACATGTTTGTATTTGCACTCCTCAACAGACTGAATTGAAGTTTATCTTCTTTAAATGCTGTAAAAATCTATACATAAAGAGATATCTTCTTTGAAAGCTCAATATATTAGATTACATCATGTAAGACTGTGTTGGTTTGAAAGAAAAGGTAGCTAGGGAAAGGAAGCTGATGTAACCGTTTTCGGCCATGTACCGATGTTTTGTGATGTAAAATTTTTTGGCAAAGTACCTCGTTATTCGACCCGGTGGTGGCGTGCCTTAGTGACGAGCTACTTGGTGGCGAACTCCCTGGGGGAGAACTGCTTGGTAACTAACTGCTTGGTGGCAAACTGCCTTGGTGGCTAACTGCCTAGTGGCGAACTGCCTTGGTGGCAAACTCCCTGGTGGCGAACTGCCTGGTGGCGAACTGCCTTGGTGGCGAACTCCCTGGTGGCGAACTACCTGGGGTGAACTGCCTTGGTGGCGAACTGCCTGGGGTTGAACTGCCTTGGTGGCGAATTGCCTGGGGGCGAACTGCCTGGTGGCGAACTCCCTGGTGGCGAACTGCCTGGGGGCGAACTGCCTTGGTGGCGAACTGTTTGGGGGCGAACTGCCTTGGTGCGAACTGCCTTGGTGGCGAACTGCCTGGGGGCGATCTGCTTGGTGGCGAACTTCCTGGTGGCGAACTGCCTGCGGGCGAACTGCCTTGGTGGCGAACTGCCTGGGGGCAAACTGCCTTGGTGGCGAACTGCGTTGGTGGCGAACTGCCTGGTGGCGAACTCCCTAGTGGCGAATTGCCTGGGGAAGAACTGCCTGGGGGCGAACTGCCTAGCGAACTCCCAACTAGGTGGTCGATGCCTTAGAGAATGTTGGAGCTCCCTGGTGCGGCGCAATCCGACTGCCCTCAGCATGAGGTGGTCTTCTTTTCTTTGTAGGCTGCGGGAGATGAGGGACTTGCGAGAACTTCATCTTTTCCTCCTCTTTGTAGGTGGCGAGAGCTGAGAGACCTACGAGAACTCCATCTTTTCCTCCTCTTTGTAGGTGGCGGGAGCTAAGGGACCTCCGAGAACTCCATCTTTTCCTCCTCCTTGTAGGTGGCGGGAGTTGAGGGACCTGCGAGAACTCCATCTTTTCCTCCTCTTTGTAGGTGGCGGGATCTAAGGAACCTCTGAGAACTCCATCTTTTCCCCCTCCTTGTAGGTGGCGGGAGTTGAGGGACTTCTGAGAACTGCATCTTTTCCTCCTCTTCGTAGGCGGCAGGAGCTGAAGGACCTACGAGAACTGAATCAGAGGTCCCGGGGGTACTTTCCCAGTGGGGGCTCTCCGATGTTTAAGTTATCACTCTTATTGTAGAGAGCTTTGAAGATAATATGAGAGAGCTAGAGAGCAGGGTTACTTCCCTTTCTTTTTCCTCCTCCTCCCCTTTGGGGGGTGAGGTCTTTATATACCGGAGTCCTCGCGGGTTAGGTGGGTGAAAATCCTCCAAACGGTAAGACTTGTCGCATCCTGTCAAAACCGGGGTACAGTGGTGAACTCCTCGAGGTCGTCAGGCTGGCGCTTGTGTTAGACGGCTAGGTCGGCGCCTGGGTCGGGTTGTCAGAGGGGTGCCTGCGTCAGTCGGCGGGTCAATGTCTAGGCCAGGCCGTCAGATCGGCGCCTGTGTCAGTCGGTGGGACAGTGTCTAGATCAGGTCGTCAAGCTGGCGCCTATGTTAGTCGGTGGGTCAGTGTCTAGATCAGGTCGTCAAGCTGGTGCCTTGGCCGGATCATGCGCTAGGCTGGTCCAGGTCGGCCAGGTCATGCAGGCCGTGCGCAGTTCGCACAAGCCGCGCGCTAGGCCGTGCACAATTCATGCAGGTCGCGCAGGCGCGCGTCAGGCCGCGCGCAAGTCGCGCCTGGCCGGCTAGACTGGTGCCCGGGTGGGTCACCAACTTCGTAAGTTTGTTGACTGGGTGTTTTCCTAGTTGTTACGAGGTGCCACGTGTCACAATTTTATTGGAGGGCCAAATCTGTCCTCATCAATAGCCCCCAACTCCCGAGCTGATAGTAACTCAGCGAAGGGAGTAGATTTCTTTTGGCCCATAAGTCGATGAGCTAGTAAGTGCTGATCCAATTACTAGTATGGCCCGTAGGCTTTGGGAGCGACTCGTAGTCTATTCTTTTTTAACTTTGCCCGTGCCGGAGAGGTGACCGGGTCTTGAGCAGTAATGTGGCCCGTAGGCTTTTGGGAGCGACTCGTAGTCTACTCTCTTTTTTTTACTTTTGCCCATGCCGGAGAGGCGACCGGGTCTTAAGCAGTAATGTGGCCCGTAGGCTTTTGGGAGCGACTCGTAGTCTACTCTTTTTTTACTTTTGCCCGTGCCGGAGAGGCAACCGGGTCTTAAGCAGTAATGTGGCCCGTAGGATTTTGGGAGTGACTCGTAGTCTACTCTTTTTTGACTTTTGCCCGTGCCGGAGAGGCGACTGGGTCTTAAGCAGTAATGTGGCCCGTAGGCTTTTGGGAGCGACTCATAGTCTACTCTTTTTTTACTTTTGCCCGTGCCGGAGAGGCGACCGGGTCTTAAGCAGTAATGTGGCCCGTAGGCTTTTGGGAGTGACTCGTAGTCTACTCTTTTTTACTTTTGCCCGTGCCGGAGAGGCGACCGGGTCTTAAGCAGTAATGTGGCCCGTAGGCTTTTGGGAGCGACTCGTAGTCTACTCTTTTTTGACTTTTGCTCGTGCTGGAGAGGCGACCGGGTCTTAAGCAGTAATGTGGCCCGTAGGCTTTTGGGAGTGACTCATAGTCTACTCTTTTTTTACTTTTGCCCGTGCCGGAGAGGCAACCAGGTCTTAAGTAGTGAGGTGGCCCGTAGGCTTGGCCTGCATCAGCTTCGTAATGCCGGTCACCTACTCCTACAAGAACCTACTAGGGACTCGACCTTCGGGGGCAACACCACTAACTTTAGGTTGCCAGCTCACACGGGAGCCTTGGAAGGCTCGACCAGTAAGGGCGCCTATGTAGTCAGTTGGCTGCCAACTCCCGCGGAAGCCACGAAGAGCTCATCTTTGTAGGGGGGACCTTGCGGAGAGGACTGATGTGGCATTACCTGAATTGAAAGTAAGGTTGGTAGAGCTACTTAGTCCGTTAGCTCCCTGCATAGTCTCTGATTTCATAAAAAATATAAACTATAAAGCGATAGCTTCAATTTCTAAAAAGTGAGGACTTAGTTTTGGCAAAATGAGAACTTAGCTTTGGTAGGATGAGAACTTAGCTTTTTGTAGCGGGTTCCCACAGACGGCGCCAATTGATGTAATCGTTTTCGGCCACGTACCAATGTTTTGTGATGTAAAATATTTTGGCAAAGTACCTCGTTATTCGACCCGGTGGTGGCGTGCCTTAGTGACGAACTACTTGGTGGCGAACTCCCTGGGGGAGAACTGCTTGGTAACTAACTGCTTGGTGGCGAACTGCCTTGGTGGCAAACTGCCTGGTGGCGAACTGCTTTGGTGGTGAACTCCCTGGTGGTGAACTGCCTGGGGGCAAACTGCCTTGGTAGCGAACTGCTTGGGGGCGAACTGCCTTGGTGGCGAATTGCCTGGGGGCGAACTGCCTGGTGGCGAACTCCCTGGTGGCGAACTGCTTGGGGGCGAACTGCCTTGGTGGCGAACTGCCTGGGGGCGAATTGCCTTGGTGGCGAACTGCCTGGGGGCGAACTGCCTTGGTGCGAACTGCCTTGGTGGTGAACTGCCTGGGGGCGAACTGCCTGGTGGCGAACTGCCTGGGGGCGAACTGCCTTGGTGGCAAACTGCCTGGGTGTCACGGGGGTAAACTTTGGGGCCCCGTGCGGCAATCGAAATGGGCGAGTAAGCCTACGAAACAAAGCAAACACACACAGAAAGGCAACAAGAAGGCACACGAATTAGCAAAAGGCTACTTGTATTGCATTAATCAGTGGTAAGCACAAGCACACAGTACAGTGTCGAGGGGATCTCGTGCTTAACCTTTACACGCTTATAAGCTCACTCGACTACCTACCTCCCCTCAAAGAGTACGTTAAGCTTTTGGGGGAGTGACAATATGAAACATCAAAATAATGGAAAAGCATACTAAGTAATTACAATTACGCCATTGGCGGTCCCCCTTACAAAATACAAGCAAAGCCCACCCATGACACACATGTTGGCACCATGAAAGCACGTGGTTGGCACTCGGATGGCTCACTGTAGGTGCTTGATGGCGCGATGAAGGAGTCACCTGTGACATTCTCCCCCACTCAATTCGATCTACATCCTCGGAGATCGGCTTCGGCTGGTCGCTTATAGTCACTGTTGCAGAAGGAGGGTTCTTCTGCTGCTCCCCAAACCTGCTGTCGTCCAAGGCCGAGGTGTATATTTTGGTGGCATGGTCGGGTTGGCTCATTCTGTTGGGGTTTCCTATGGCTAAGTCCTTTCCTGGCAGCCTCAAGGTATGTTAGTGGCTGGTCCTGTTTGGCTAAGGGGTAGGTTTGGGCCAGGTAAGGATCAAAATGGTGTTTTGGATTATTAAGGTGTGGATTCCCATGCATTTTTCCCCAAGGGTATCTCACAGGGCTACTACGGGAACTAGCCTTAGGGATGATGTGAATGTGGTCCCTAGATGGCTTGAGTGGCACTCGCTCTCCCCGGTGGTTGTGGTAGTAGATGTGGGCAAGGTTTGACACGGCCTTGGGTCTTCCTCTGTTGGGCCCACCAGTTGCGGGCACTTGCGGCTTCTGCTGTGAAGTCGACTTCTGCTGATGTGGTTGGCGTTGAAGCTGATGTTGCTGTTGGTGTTGACTTGGGCGCTGACATTGGTGTTGGCGCTGAAAATGGATCTGTCTTGGGGGTGACTTCTTCCTGGTGACGACTTCCCAACCGGTTCCAGTGTCGATGTGAGGTACTTGACAGGGGTTCTTCCTTGTTGACGCCGAGCTGTCTTCATGGTTGATAGTTTCTTGGTACAACTGCAAAGCTGAAAGCTGCTTCCCAAGTATCTGCAAGGCTGATGAGACAGGAACCATGCAAGGGGAGTGTTCATCCAGAATAAGCAAACTGTTGATGTGTGGCATATGTGCTGCTTCCGCCTGCTTGAGGAACTCCACTCCAAGAACCACCTAAAAATCATCCAAGGGAACCACAGATATATTGATGGATCCTTTCCATGGTCCCACTCGGAGTTCTACTCCATGGGCCGTGCCCTCCACTGCCTTGGCCCCGGAGTTGACAGCCTTGACCCACCCAGTTTGTTTGGTGGTGGTCAAGCCGAGTCGCTTTGCCTCCGCAAGCGAAATAAAGTTATGGGTGGCCCCAGTGTCCACCAAGGCTTGGGTCGGCCTCCCGCCGAGGGTGATGTCTACATAACTCAGTCCCTTGTGGGCTTTGGTGGGCCGCTTTGATGTGGCCTCTTTCTTGACCATGGCATTGATGAGTTGGAGGGCACCTACTCTGGGCGCCGCTGTGGGTTCTCCTCATCGCTCTCTTCACTATCACTGAGTTTGGCGATGAGGGCAGTTATTTTCTTTCGGGTTGGACAGTCACTCGTCCAATGCTTCCCGTTGCAAAGGTAACACGGCGCAGGAGGGGGTCTCCTAGAGGATTGGTGGCCCTGGTAGCTTGGGCCTCCTTGTGGTTTCTTCCCTTGCTGGTAATTGTAGGGCTTGTCCACGGGCACTGGCTTCTCCTTTGTAGGGGTTGATTGTGGATCTCCCCCACTCAAACTCCTGGTACCTGGGCTGGATGGTCTTTGCACATCTTCCTTAGGTGTTCTCAGATCAACAAGCTGTTCAGCTATGGCCATGGCGGTGGCAAGGTCCTCAACCCCACGTCGCTGGAGTTCGAGCTCGGCCCATGGTCTGAGACCGTCCATAAAATTGAATAGAAGATCCTTGTCTGACATGTCAGTGATCTCCAGCGTCAAGGCCGAAAACTCCTTGACATAGTCATGTAGTGATTCTTGATGTCTGAGATTCTTCATTCTTCGGCGTGCCAAGTACTCCACATTTTCTGGGTAGAACTACCGCTTGATCTCACGCTTGAATCCAGCCCAAGTGTCGATGGTATGGATTCCACGTTCAATGTCTTGGCAACACCTACGCCACCATAACATCGCGATATCAGTCAAATACATAGCAGCTGTACGTACCTGAGTTTGGTTGTCAATGATGCCAGTGGCAGAGAAATATTGCTCCAATTGCCACAAGAAGTTGTCAAGCTCCCTAGCATCCCGAGCACCCGAGTAAGGTGTTGGCTCTCGGATCTTGATGTTCATGGAAGCTAGGGTGGAGGGAGTGCTTGGTGTGTTGGCCACTGCCCTCTTTAGGAGAGTCATCTCATCTCTCATCTCATCCAATTGCGCTTGGAATCTGTCTAGCACGCCCTGTAGGCTGCTTTGGGAGGGCCCAGCTCCCGAATTATGTATGGTGGTGTGCATGTCTCTGAAGGCGCCATTGAAACGTCCTTCTAGTTCCACCACTGCATTCTCAACCGTCTCTAGGCTGAGGTGGAGTTCATCAACCTGATCTCGGGTTTCTCCCACTGTCACCTCGCAACGTAGGAGGCGCATGTCCACGGTAGCTAGTTGGTCGACTGATTTGTCGCGCTTGCTAGCTTTGGTTGTACGCCCCTTTGGGGCTTGTGTCTTGGTAGGTTCGTCAAGTGGCGCTTCGTCAGTGTCGTGGCCTTGAATCCGTCCATGTGGTGTGTCATCGGAAACGCCCCGATTGCTCTTCATTGGGTTGATGTAGGGACGAAGGCGGTCCAGAGTATTTGTAGGAGCACCTGCTCTGATACCAACTGTCACGGGGGTAAACTTTGGGGCCCCGTGCGGCACTCAAAATGGGCGAGTAAGCCTACGAAACAAAGCAAACACACACAGAAAGGCAACAAGAAGGCACACGAATTAGCAAAAGGCTACTTGTATTGCATTAATCAGTGGTAAGCACAAGCACAGAGTACAGTGTCGAGGGGATCTCGTGCTTAACCTTTACACGCTTATGAGCTCACTCGACTACCTACCTCCCCTCAAAGAGTACGTTAAGTTTTTGGGGGAGTGACAATATGAAACATCAAAATAATGGAAAAGCATACTAAGTAATTACAATTACGCCATTGGCGGTCCCCCTTACAAAATACAAGCAAAGCCCACCCATGACACACATGTTGGCACCATGAAAGCACGTGGTTGGCACTCGGATGGCTCACTGTAGGTGCTTGATGGCGCGATGAAGGAGTCACCTGTGACATGGGGGCGAACTGCCTTGGTGGCGAACTGCCTGGGGGCGAACTGCCTTGGGGCGAACTGCCTTGGTGGTGAACTGCCTTGGTGGCGAACTGCTTGGGGGCGAACTGCCTGGTGGCGAACTCCCTAGTGGAAAATTGCCTGGTGGCGAACTCCCTGGTGGCGAACTTCCTGGGGATGAACTGCCTGGCGAACTCCCTACTAGGCGGTCGATGCCTTAGAGAATGTTGGAGCTCCCTGGTGCAGCGCAATCCGACTGCCCACAGCATGAGGTGGTCTTCTTTCCTTTGTAGGTTGCGGGAGATGAGGGACCTACGAGAACTTCATCTTTTCCTCCTCTTTGTAGGTGGTGGGAGCTGAGAGACCTGCGAGAACTCCATTTTTTCCTCCTCTTTGTAGGTGGCGGGAGCTAAGGGACCTCCGAGAACTCCATCTTTTCCTCCTCCTTGTAGGTGGCGGGAGTTGAGGGACCTGCGAGAACTCCATCTTTTCCTCCTCTTTGTAGGTGGCGGGAGCTAAGGGACCTCCGAGAACTCCATCTTTTCTTCCTCCTTGTAGGTGGCGGGAGTTGAGGGATTTCCGAGAACTGCATCTTTTCCTCCTCTTCGTAGGCGGCGGGAGCTGAAGGACCTGCGAGAACTGAATCAGAGGTCCCGATGGTACTTTCCCTGTGGGGGCTCTCCGATGCTTAAGTTAGCACTCTTGTTGTAGAGAGCTTTGAAGATAATATGAGAGAGCTAGAGAGTAGGGTTACTTCCCTTTCTTTTTCCTCCTCCTCCCCTTTGGGGGGTGAGGTCTTTATATACCGGAGTCCTCACGAGTTAGGTGGGTGAAAAGCCTCCAAACGGTAAGACTCGTCGCATCCTGTCAGAACCGGAGTACGGTGGTGAACTCCTCGAGGTCGTCAGGCTGGCGCTTGTGTCAGGCGGCCAGGTCGGCGCCTGGGCCGGGTTGTTAGAGGGATGCCTGCGTCAGTCGGCGGGTCAGTGTCTTGGCCAGGCCGTCAGGTCGACGCTTGTGTCAGTCGGCGGGACAGTGTCTAGATCAGGTCGTCAAGCTGGCACCTGTGTCAGTCGGCGGGTTAGTGTCTAGATCAGGTCGTCAAGCTGGCGCCTTGGTTGGATCATGCACTCGGCTGGTCCAGGTCGGCCAGGTCGCGCAGGACGTGCGCAGTTCGCGCAGGCCGCGTGTAGGTCGCGCCAGGCCAGCCAGACTGGTGCCCGGGTGGGTCACCAACTTCATAAGTTTGTTGGCTGGGTGTTTTCCTAGTTGTCACGAGGTACCACGTGTCACAATTTTACTGGAGGGTCAAATCTGCCCTCATCAGAAGCCAAATGTATACAAGTTTCTAAAGGTTTCCCTACCTTTTCTTTTGAAATCAAGCACAGCCTAAGTTCTAATGGATAAAAGAATGGAGGGGAAAATGTGCAACAAAGAAAAAAATATAATAGCATGATAAACACATATCATCACATTTCATTATACCAAAAATTTGAAAGAAAATTACTCCAAACAAAAATAAACCAAAAAGAAGTATGAAAATTTGCAATTGAACTAAAATTCATATTCATAGCATAAGAAGAAACAATGATAGATCAATAACCCAATAAAGTGAATGAGATGAAGAGTAAGACCCATTCTGCAATGAAAGGCTTAGTTTACTTGCACCACAAAAATATGGTGATTATGAATTTTTCTCAAATACAAAATCCGCTTAATAGATGTGCAACTACCTCAAGTCTAAAACAATGGATAAAAAAAGAAAAAGAGAGGAATTTTACCTAATAATAATAATTAATTGCATGATTAATAAGTATGGCCCCCTAAAATTCAATAAAAAATTACTAAAATTTCTAGAAAAGAAAAAAAGGAAAATCACTACCTGTGTGGGACCCACTAACCTTGGCATTCTTGAGTGGCTTATATATAGTCTATCTGTACTAAGAAATAGAATGCAATGGCTGGTTTAACTTTTGAGGCATATAATAATGTTACACACACACATGATACCCATCCTTTCATAATCCTAATAACTCAAATCATTATTAAATTAAAATGCTCGCACAAAAATTACATCTACAAGAGATTAGATTGGTGGCGCTCCTCACAATGACATCTCAGCGTGTATTGAGAACATCTTTTGTATTTATCATGGGAAGGTGCTCCCAATATATGACTGCGATGGATAGGAGTGTTCAAATTTGGTTGATAAACCAAAAACCAAATCAAATAAGCTATTCTGATTCGGTTAATTCGGATATCAATTCGGTTCAATTTGGTTAAGCTTTTCAATCAAATCGAACCAAAAACTGAATTAGTGGTTATATTTAATTAAGTATATCAAATATATAATATTCTATTAAATACTTTATACTTATTAATTAATAATTATTATCTTTTTCAATGGGTAATGATAAATTCATAATTCCCTTTAGGAGGTTGGGCCTATTCCAGCTTTTAATTAATAATAGTTAATTAAATAGTCTAGAAACTCTAAACAACAAGAGTATTAAAGTTTAGACTGATCATTAATTATTCACTAATTGTTTGTGAAGAATGAGTTTAGTTGCTTTAATAATTAGTCATTCAACTGTTCATTAAATGGCTGTAGTTGCATTAATAATTAGTCATTCAACTGCGATTGATTAATTGTTTATTAATCATTAAAACCGAATTGAATTCGGTTAGAGTCGGTTCAGTTTTAAATTATATTTCGGCTCGGTTCAGTTGGAAAAGGTGGTCAAACCAATTAATCGGTTAAATCTTCAGTTCTAACTGAATTGACCGATTATACACCCCTAGCAATGGGCTGTGGGGCACGTGTGGGACGTGCTATGTGGGGCGCTGATGCGAATTCCATCTACAACGATTATAAGTATGTTTAGATACCTTCCATCTGCCATATTGGATTTGAAGACTTCCATTATGTGTTTACTATTTATCCTTGATGCAATAAGGCATTTCTTTGCCACATGGCAAGGTGCTGTAAATTTGATAGATAATGTGGAATTTCATGATATTCAACCTTGTCAGTTGCCACTTAGCCTCCCACCAAACTCCCAAAACAAATTTATGGCCACTCCAATACCTTTTTCTAACAAAAAAAAAAAAATCATTCACCATTACTATAAAAAAGTCATGTCTAGATACCCTATTAAATGTATTTGGATATTGGTGTCAGTTCCTCTTTACATGCTATGTAAGTGCCGAGCTGTGCTAGGCTGAGCTAAGAATGGCCGAGCTGTTCTATTCTACAAGACTAGTAGGATTAGAGTGCCCAGGTTATTTTTACTTGAGATGCGCATTCTGATGCTTAATGCGAGTTGTATTGAGAATTATTAGGAAATAAAAGAATTTGAGAGCTTGATCGCGCATACCTTCACAACTAAGAGTGAGGGCTTTATATAGATGCGAGAACTTGAATCGTCGTTTCCGCTCACTCGGGAGAGTAATTATGTCGGTTACATAATCCGTGCGGGGACTATGGTCTGTCCGATTAACTCTAATGCATGCGATGAGGTAGGCCGACCTAACTATCGATTCATTAGTACTCTGCAGATCTCAGGCTGGTAAGGAATCTATGAGACAACTCAACAAGCTCGCCTTGCAAGTCACCATAGGTACTTCTTGCAACTCGTCCGGTCTTTGAGTTAGGTTTCTATGTGCTAGGAGACCTATTAGCCCAGCTTGGCCGAGGTAATTGAGGTCAGCCTGGGCAAGGTGTTCTTGGCCGACTTGCCAAGATGATTTGCTTACTCAGCACCGAGGTGTCACTTGAAAGGCACATGTCGTGATGTAATTTGGACCAAATTACCCCTCATCATTTGCCCCAACTTCTGAGCCCTCGTTAGCTCGGTGAAGGGAGTAGTTCTCAATAAAGTAATTGGTCTGACTGGTTTGTAGGTCACTCGGTTCGCTCACCTGATCTGGTCTAAAAAGAGGGGGGTCGCAGCAGAATTCAAATTTCAAATTTTGAAATGGGGCACACTCAGTGGGCACACAAGATTTAAAATTTAAATTTGCCCGCACACGGCAGAGCCTTCTCGAACGTGGATTTGTTGGTAGCGCATCTTGTCCATTGATCTTTCTTCCCAACAAACTATAAATATGGTCCCCACTGAGGTCCCACTCACACTGTTCTTGGCTTTTTCTTTTGGAGAGGAGGGTGGCCAATCAACCGACGTGTTGTTGTCTGGGCACACGATTTAAATTTTAAATTTTCCCGAATGCGAAAAAGCCTTCTCAACTGTGGATTTGTTGGTAGCGTGCCTTAGCCATTGATCTTTCTTCCCAGTAGACTATAAATATGGGGTCCCCACTGGGGTCCCACTCACACTATTCTTGGCTTTTTCTTCTAGAGAGGAGGGTGGCCAATCAACCGACGTGTTGTTTGTTCGCCTTCCGTAAATTTTTTTGTCGTTGGCGCCGATTCCCCTATCTTTTTCTCTGGTGAGTGGTCTTCTTTTGTAAACATGTCTTTTGATCCATCTGAGGGTAGATCCCTAAATTTTCTGTGAGTAAGGGAGAGCTCTTCACTACAAGACGAGAAGGGTTCTCAAGTCAAGACTTCATCGTTTACAAAAGAAGTTCGATACATCCAACCCGACCCTAGCCATCTTCCCTGGAGTCATGGCCAAGATGAGGTTTGTGTCTTTAAGGAGAAGCTGGTCGCTGGCCTTCGCTTTCCTCTGCATCCTTTTGTTCTTGTCATACTCTCCCATTATGGTGTTTCTTTAGGTCAACTTCATCCCAATGTTGTCTGCACCTTAGTAGGTTTAATTTCTTTATTCCACCACCTCAACTTTCCCTTAGATTTAGATCTTTTTGTCGGGTTGTGTATTATGAAGAAGGTCCCCCACATGCCCTATTGCTTTTATCTTCCTTTCCACCAAGGTCACAAGTTCTTAGAAGGCATTCCCTCGAAAATCAAAGGTTGGAAGAACATGTATTTCTTCCTCTCTTGCAGTTCTACCTAGAATATGGACACAATATGGCAGAAGGAGTGCCGAAAATACGATGTAGAGTTCGACGATGAGCTGAAATGTCAAGTCCATCACTTCGTGTTCTAGAACTTTGATGTAGAAAATTTTTTGTCTGAGAATATATTTATTTGGCCCAACCTGAATGATATGTATGTAGCCCTTCAGATGGGAAGAGGCATGTTGCTTTCGAAAGATGTGTGGTATTACCGTGGTTTGGACCCAACCGATGTTGGAGCTTGGATGACTCATTGTGTACTTCAGGTTTGTCTTCTATCTTTTGAAGCTTTTGTTTTGTTGTGATGTAATTCTTGTACTGATCATACCTTTCTTCTTTTGGTAGGCGAACACCATGGGGCAAGTACTGCTGGATCAGGTCATCACAGGCCGGAGAGAGAGGACCAAGTTATAGTCTAGTGTTGACGTACTATAGTCTCAAATGCGAGGAGTCCATCTCAGCACCAAGGACCGTTAGCAATTTATAGAGCTGAGCAGAAAGATGTAGCACGAGCTAGATGAGGCCCCAGAGACCGTTGCTGCCCAAGAGCACCGACTGAAATAGAGGTGGACTAAGTATACGGAAGATATCCACCAAGCAAGATTGACAACCATCGATCACTTCCATTGCTCCCCCAAATACGCCCAGGAAAAGGTGGAGAACGCAGTCCCCGCTATGAGAAGGGGATTTAAACTTTGTTGCCACTACTTGTAGATGCTACATCCTGATTTAACTTCAGCACTTTCTCTATCAATGATGTGCCAAATGAGTTCATTGTGTAGGTCGATGGGGAGCCCTTGACTCCTAATGAGGATATAGAAATAACTAGTGCAGAAGAGGGCGAGGAGGGTGACGATGTCAATGATGAGCTGCAAGGTGGTGGTGAGGGGTAGGTTGGCCTTTATGTTGGTTTCTTTTCTTCTGTTGTTTTTGGGAGCCTACGTGCTCCTATAAGTTGATGCTTCTTGGGACTGTGTGCCCGTAATATCAAACTTCTTGCTATTGAGGTTTTTTTTTTTAATGTACCTAGGTATTTGGCCTTATCATGTTTACCATATTTGATATCTTCTTCTAGTGGGATTTCTATCATTCTTCTAGCTTTCGGTTGTGTTCGATCGAGTTGCCGATAGGTCGGCCTGGGTGCCTTAGTGCGAAAAAGTGATTTGGCAACCTTTCATCTTTTAGCCGAGCTGATGGGAGGTTGGCCTGGGTGCCATGGTTCTAAAAGCGATTTGGCATCCCTTAAATTTCTATTAGCCAAACTATTGAGAGGTCATCCTAGGTGCCTTAGTGCAAAAAGCGATTTGGCATCTCTTAAGTTCTTTCTAGCTGAGTTGCTAGGAGGTCGGCCTGGGTGCCTTAGTGTTGAAAGCAATTTAGCATCCCTTATGCTTAGCAATTTTCGCAAATCTGTGGATGTAGCTTGGAACTCTCTTTATTTTAGAGATAGTATCTCTTTAGGTTGTCTATGTTCCAGGCACGGGGTACCATCCTCCCCTTTAATGTTTCGAGCTCGTACACGTTTTCACCTATCACTCTGAGGACTCTATAAGGGCCTTCTCAGTTCGGTCCTAGTTTTCCCACACCGAACTCAGGCACCATAATCTTTCTGAGTACTAGGTTGCCAACTCAGAATTGGCGTCTCTTGACTCGGGTGTTATAGTACCAAGCCACTTGTTGTTGTATGTTGCGGTTCGAATGTAGGCGAGGTCTTGAACTTCTTTTCTTAAGTCGAGGTTAGTCCGTAGATCCTCCTCATTAGTCTCTTCGTCGAGCGTCTCAGACCGCAGGGTCGAATCTTTAATCTCTATTTGTATCACGGCTTCAGTTCCATACATCAAGTTGAAGGGTGTTTCACCTATTGCTGTCTTGATGGTCGTTCGGTAGGCCCATAACACACTAGGTAGCTCGTCCATCCACAAACTTTGTTTGTTGCCTCAGCATGACCATTAGCTTGAGGATGAGCGACAGATCTGAAGTTTTGCTTTGTGCCCATCTCCGTGCACCAATTCTAAAATTTAATATCTTCGAACTACTTATCGTTGTCTGAGATCAGTACCCACGGTAGTGATCATCTACATACGATACTCCTCCAAAAGAACTTCTGAATGTTCCAAGCTGTGATGGTCACTAGTAGCTCAGCCTCTACCCACTCTATTAAATAATCCACTGCCACAACTAGGAACCTTCTCTATTTGGTTACAGGTGGGAAGGGGCCTAGTATGTCGATTCCCCACTGTGCAAATGGCCATGGACTGGTAAGATATTTTAGGTCGACATTCAACTGGTGCAAGATGTTGGCATGTTGCTAACATTTATCACACTTCTACACTAGTTTAATTGCATCTGCTTTCACCATAGGCTAGTAGTATCCTTGTCGCAAGGCATTTTGGGCGAGCACTCTGCCCCCCAAGTGTCCTCCACAGGGTTCTTCATGAATCTCCCATAGTACTTGGTCTGCTTCAACTCGGCATATGCAGCGCAAGTAGGGGAGCGCGAATGATCTTCTATACAATTGCTCACCCATGATTACATAGCGAGTTGCTTGCTGCTCTACCCTCTATGTTGCATTATGTTCCTTTGGTAGGGTCCCATGACATAGATAGTCAACGAGCAGATCCACCCAACTCAGTTCTGTTGTCATCACTGGAGAGTGCATCGGCTTCAGTGTTCTCTAACCTTGGGATCTACTAGATATGCCAAGAGTGGAAGCTAGGCAGGAGTTCCCTTACTTTGGCCAGGTAAGCCAACAAGGCGGGCTCTCGAGCCTCATACTATCCATTCACTAGGCTGACAACCAGTTGCGAGTCGCTACACACTATGAGATGTTTGCCTCTAACTTCCTTTGCAAGTGGCAGCTCAAATATGAGTGCCTCATACTCAACTTTATTGTTCGAAGCTCGGAATAAGAACTAGAGGGTGTATTGTAGTTTTACTTTGCTGGACCCATAGAGTATCAACATAGCACCACTTCCGCACTAATTGGACGAGCCATCCACATGGAGAATCTAGGGCTCCTTATCACAGGTCTCTGAAGTCGGGGCAAGTGTCGCAATGGTTGAGGCATCCAAAGTGGTTGCTAGCTTAGAAACTTCAAGGGTTGGAGAGTTGAAGGTGCACTTAGTGATGAAATCCTCCAAGACCTGCACCTTGATTACTAGTCACGGCACATACCGGATATCATGCTCATTAAATTCGATTGCCTACTTTGTAAGTCTTTCTAAGACCTCGGGCTTCTGAAGGACTTGCCTCAGAGATCAGTCAGTCAAGACCATGATGGTGTGAGCCTAGAAATAAGGTATCAACTTTCAGGCTGCTAACACTAGAGCAAAGGCCAATTTCTCAATGTCTACGTATCTAGTTTCGGTAGCATGCAACACTTTACTTACATAATAAACAAATCGTTGAATCTTTTTCTACTTCTCTAATTAGGATCGAGCTGACTACCTCATCACTCGCCGAGAGGTAGAGCTTAAGCTCATCCCTGGTCTTAGGTTTGGTCAATAAAGGTGGCAAACTTAAGTACTTTTTAAGCCCATCAAAGGTGAGCTAACACTCTTCGGCCCATTCAAAGTCCTAGTTCTTTTTGATTGCTTTGAAAAATGGCAAACACCTTTCAACCGACTTAGACATAAATCAGTTCAAGGTAGCTATTCGGCCAGTTAGTTTATGTACTTATTTAACTAATCTAGGGGGTCGCATACATAGTATTGCCTGGATTTTTTCTAGGTTGGCCTCGATGCCACGTTGGCTAACTATCTATCTGAGGAACTTTCCTAACGTAACACTGAAGACACACTTGTTCGAGTCGAGTTTCATGTTGTATTTTCTTATAACGTTGAAAACACATTCCAGGTTAGCAATTAAGGAGTTTGAAAACTTAGTTTTTAAAACCATATCATCCACATAACATTCTACTTTATTTCCAACCAAGTCTAAAAAAACATGGTTTACAAGTCACTGAAAGGACGTTGTAGCGTTTTTAAGGCCAAAGGGCATGACTTTGTCACAATACAAGCCTATCTCGGTTATGAAAGCAATTTTTTCTTCATCGTTCAGGTCCATAGAGATCTGGTTGTATTTGGAGTATGCAACCATGAAACCCAACAGCTCCTGAGGTCATATCTACTAGGCGGTCTATTCGCGGGAGAGGAAAGCAATCTTTTGGGCAAGCTCTATTTAGGTCGGTATAGTCGATGTACATGTGCCACTTGCCATTGGCTTTCCTCATGAGCACTGGGTTTGCAATCCAACTCGGGTATTGTTCCTCCCTAACGAAGTCGGCTACGAGTAGCTTTCCTACCTCCTCATTCACTACTTTCCGTCTTTCTAGGGTGAGGTTCCTTTTCCTTTGTCAAGCTGGTTTGACTAAGGGGTCAACATTCAACTTATGAGTTATTATCTTAGGGTCTATGCCGAGCATTTCTTCTACCGACCAAGAAAAAATATCTAATTTATTAAGTAAGAAGATTACAAGGTTGGAGCGCATCGGTTCGGTTAGGTGAGACCCTATTTGTACTGTCTTCTCTAATCGGTCTTTGAGACCAGCACTAGGATGGTATCTTTCATGGATCGAGCTCACACATCTATGTTCTTAGGTGGCGGCTCCAGGTTGATGTTGACAACAATCTTGCCTTTTTCCTTCAGGGCTACTACATAACATTTGCGAGACTCCAGCTAATTGCGTCACATAACTCCAGTACCCTAGCAATGGAGAATTTTATAGCCAGATGGTAGGTTGATACTACCACCCGAAGGGCATGTAGGATAGGTTGGACCAGAATGGCGTTGTACAAGGAAGGCATGGCGACCACAAGAAAATCATGATCGAACCAAACTAGGTTGGGGGTGAGCCCGCCACAATTGACACCCTCACCCGGCCAAGGGGCCAGACTACTTCTCCGCTGAAGCCAGCCAGGGGTACATCGGCTGGTTGCAGATCCTTTTTACTTTGAAATCATTGATTGTCAACCCTACCACCAAAGTGTCGAGCTCCCCGAACCGAGCAGAATTCTTTCTGCTTTGAAATCATTGATTGTCAACCCTACCACCAAAGCATCGTCGTGCGGATGTATTCTACCTGTTTCATCTTCAGTGAAAAATATCACTTCTTCTTTATAGAGGAGCTACGGTGGATTGTCACTGTCATGCTCTAAGTTCCGGAATGAAGTTTTTCCAGCCAAGGTGGTACAACCTGCTACTATTGACTCTCTGATGATCATGCTGATGACCCCCCGGATGGGCCACTCTTGTTGTTGTTCTCGAGGATCTTGGTCTCTTTCTTGCTCTCTGCTTGTTTGGGGTGCCTCCCTATTTTGCTTGACAGGTTGACTTGTTTAGTCTTTCTTTACAAATTGTCTTAGGTACCTATGATGGATTAGTTCCTCAATCATGTCTTTAAGGTTTTGATAGTTCTCAATGTCGTTAGATATGTCATGGTGGAGACAGTCTTTATGTGGTTCCTAGTTGATGGACTGCCCTTCATCCTAGGCAGACATCTTACATATTCTGCCATTTTTATTTGCATTAAGATCTCGCCCCTTTTTGCATTCATGGTGGCATAGGTTTTATTATACAAGGGTGGGGTTCCAAATCGTTGACCTGATCTAGAACTCCAGTGAGGTGACTTGTTCTTCCTTTAAGGTTTCGCCTGCTTTGTGGTGACCGACTTCTATTGGGCGACTTGCTCCTTCACAGTGACTTGCTTGCTGCCTCTTCTTTTGCTCACTTTCTTTTACCTAACAACTCTGACCGGGACCCCAGCACCTCTTCAACCTTGATGAATTCAGCTTCACAAGGAATCTCTCCATGGAGGTTGGAGGATTCAACTCGATCACCCAACATAGATCAGGGTGACAGACGTCGTTTGTTTCCGCGATGACTTGTACAGCTAGGTCAAGGTTGGGAATTTGTAGATGCTCCAAGTTGAATCTTCCGGTGTACTCGCGAAGTGCCTCATTAGGTCATTGAATGACATTTAGTAGGCAAGTCGCAGATTTGGAATGCCTTTTGCTGGTAGTGAAGTGAGTGATAAAAATATTGGCGAGCTGATCCCAGCTCTTTATGGAGCCAGGAGCTAATCTAGAGTACCATAACCAAGCTATATCTTAAAGGGTTGTCGGAAAAGCAATGCACATACTTGCATCTTTGGCCCCGTGTTACGGCCTGAAAGTTGTCTGCATGGTCTATTGGATCTGCTGATCCATTATAAGATTCGAGGGTAGGGGCCCTAAAGTTCTTTGGCCTTGGAGCCATAAGTATTTCTAGGGCTAAAGGTGATATGCGAGTTATAGGGCGCCCTAACGAGACACTAGCCTGGATGGTCGCATTATTGTCCTCTTTTTGGTCCATCACACTCACAGTCAGAGCGAACTGACTTTTCTTCGAGGCACGATGACCACATCTTCAGTGCCTCCTTTTAGAGCCTTCGGAAGAACTAGCAGCCTTAGTTCCAATGGGAGCAGTAGCTCGGCTTTCTACTGAAAGCTAATTCTAGTTCTGGTTGGGCACTGCGTTCTCTACCGGGGGTTGATTGTTGTTTTAGTCAAGAGCCCAGTTGGAGACCTGGTGGGGAACCTAACTGGGAACCCGAGCAGGGGCTGGATTTTGGTTCAGCCTGGCATTCTGCTACTGTTGTAGCTAGAGTTGTAGTACTTGTTGATTCTGTTGTCGGGTTTGCTGCTACTGTGGCTATTGTTGCCCCCCCCCCCCATCAGGGTGGAAAATTTGTCTTCCTAGGATCTCATCTGATCGCTCATTCCAGGAACACATTGGACTAGGTCATAAAGCTGGCGTGCATTGACCCCAACTAAAGCCGTAGATGGCTCAACCACAAGAGGAGACGCGTTCCCATGAGATGGCACCATGGTCGAGTTCAGAACAAGTTGAACACCCAGTGGAGTTAGAGGTGCATTAATTTGTCCGATTGTTACTGAGGGGACTTTTGGAATCATGGAAAGTTGTTCATGCCCCCCAGAGACTTGGTTGTTGTTATTGGAAGGTTGGTTGTTTGATGAAGCCATAGGTATCAATATGTGATGTTATGAAAGAAATAAGAACTTAGCTTTTTGTATCGTTGATCCCACAGACGGTGCCAATTGATGTAGCACGACCTAGCTGCTCTCACGTATCTAATGACTCAGGCGCTAATTTGGACGCTTGCCTCGTGGTCGAGTTGTTTTGTTCTACAAGAAAAGTAGGATTAGAGTGTTCGAGTTATTTTTACCCGAGGTGGGCACTCCGATGCTTAAGTCAGTGAGTTGTATTGAGAGTTCTTAGGAGATAAGAGAATTTGAGAGCTTAATCGCACGTACCTTCACAGGTAAGAGTGAGGGCTTTATATAGATGCAAGAACCTGAGTCCTCTTACAATGGGTTCCAGGTTCTCGCAAAGTCGTTTTCGCTCACTCAGGAGAGTAATTACGTCAGTTACATAATCCACATGGGGGATATGGTCTGTCCACTTAACTCTGATGCATGCGATGCAGTAGGATGGCCTAATGGTCGATTCATTAGTACTCCAGAGATCTCGGGCTGGTAACGGATCTATGAGACAAGTCAGTAGGCTCGCCTTGCAGGTTGCCATAAGTACTTCTTGCAGCTTGGCCGGTCTCTGAGATAGGTCACTATATGCTGGGAGACCTATTAGCCCGGCCTAGCCAAGGTAATTGAAGTCGGCCTAGGAGAAGTATTCTAGGCCAACCGACTTTCCGAGATGATTTGCTTACTCAGTGCCTAAGTGTCGCTTGAAAGCCATGTGTCATGATGTAATTCGGAGGACCAAATTACCCCTCATCGGAACCCATTACATCAAAATATGTTGCAGACTTCTTCCTTTTGCTTTTTGCATCCCCTCTAACTCTAATACCACTCTCCACTCAACTTTTATGTTTCCTTAGCAGCTGCGTGAATGATCATATTATAAGTTGATGTTGATATCACCAAGTTAGATTGAAAAGAACCATCTACCCATATTTTGTGCACCTAAATTTCTAAGGCAAATGAGTTGGTATTGTGAATATTATTTCTATGTTGATACTGTGTACTGATATGAATCTATCAAACCTACCACCTGACATGGATGTAGCAGTGTATTTTCTTGTATAGAGTAACTAAAAAAAAACATCTTATACTTTGCATTCCTTGAATTCTAAATATTGCCAAACATTTGCAAAGAAACAATGGAGTTGGCAAATGGAGTTATTTCTACGCTCTGCCTTAAAGAGGATCAATGAAATACCATTACCTCAATAAAATTTTAGACCCCTAAATCCCTTACATAGGACGAGGTACTTAACTTTCTTTTTTTTGTTTCTTATCAAGAAAAAAGGCTCCATTCCTAAAGGAGAAAATTAATTTAAAATTTTGAAAATGCAACCTATGTTTTATAGCCCATCGGGAAAATCTATAATACCCTAAAAGACATGGTACCTGAAGAGCTATGACCAATCAAAGCCTTCCTATGAATTGTGATGAAATACCACTTGATTGGTCATCTTTTTATGATACTAGATGATTGGATGTAAGTTTTTCAAGTATCATGTCTTTCTGGTATCATAGTCAAACCCAATCAAATTATAGATCAAGAATCATACAAATAACAATTTGAAGTCTTAAACCCTAAGAAAAGCTTCCAATCACAGAAGAACAATGGAGGAGGACTGGAGAAGTATGGATCTTACCTCAAAATACCCCTTGATAGTGAGAAAGAGTGGGCTTCAGCCATCCAAGATTGTAAGAAACAAAGAAAGAAAGAGTCCATGGATGTGAAGAGTGTTATTTTATCAGGCTTAATGCAATGGGGTAGGGAAAAAACTCGTATCCTTAGCATGCATTCATGAGTTAGAAAATCCTTTGCACCAACAAATGAATAAGCTCTCAAATTTTTTAAACTTAATGGAATCTAGACCCATAACCGGAGTAAGAATGGGAAAATTCCTGATTAGTATCATGTACATTGGACCTAGTGCCTTTTGGTCCCCAAACTTTAAAATGTGACAATTCAGTACCCGAACTTTTAAAATGTGACAATTCAGTACCCGAACTTTTAAAATGTGCCAATCCAACACCTGTTGTTAAAGGATCATCAATTATGTATATCACGTGACACCATGTGTAACTTAAGACTTTTGAAAATATCAAAACCACCCTTCAAAATAAGACATTGTTCATCATCTTCTTCTTCAAGAAAATGAAATGGAGTTGTAAAACAATGCTCATCATCTTCTTCCTCAAGAAGATGAAACAAAGTTGAAAACACTACAACAGGTCTGTTGTTTTCTCTCTTTTTGTGCCAATTTACTGTATCTTCTTTCATATTTTCTCTTTTTTATTGGTTTTGCTTCTTTCTTTGAAGTAAAATCTGCATCTTTTTTTTTCTTTTTTTTTTCTATTCTCTTTTAGGGTTCTATATCTACTTAAATGGAATTGCTTTAGTTTGATTTGGATGATATTGGATCTCTGACTTTTCAAGGCATTTTTGTGGATTTGATCATGATTAGATTTTAGGGCTTTAACTATGAAACTGATGGCGTAGGGGAATTGAGTTTTGAGCATATAAGGATTGAATTAATCTCATGAGTATAATCCCTGCCCATGGTTCTCCATACATCATCTATCGACAAATTTGGGCATTTGGATGGTTGATAAAAAAAATTAGATGACACCTAAAGGGCATGTGTGTCTTTTTGTATGCCATTAACGATTGGTTAACGACAGGTACTGGATTGACACGTTTTGAAAGTTTGGGTACTAAATTATCGCATTTGAAAGTTTAGGGGACCAAAGTGGCACTAGACCCAAGTATAGGGTACTAATCAAGAATTTCCCAAAAAAATGAAAATACTTTGGGTAAATTTCTTGAACTACCCTTATGGTTTAGTTAGTAAATTTTTAAACTACCCTTATGGTTTAACTAATTAATTGAATAAGTGTACCCTTACTGTTTGAAAATTAACTAACACTACCCCTACTATTTCTAACAACTAACTAATACTTCCCTTGTCATTAATGCTCCATCATTAACCATTCAAATGTGCATCACGTGATTGTTATAACTTCCAAAAATACCCAATTTACCCTTATTATAACTTTCAGCACCGACACCTACATCTGCATCAATGTGTCAACACGAGAAGGAACGAATTGGTATCGGAACGAGAGGTAGATCTCACGAGTTTGAGGTCATTGAAATGCAATTCACAACCTTCGTTATGAGATGATGTCCCACAGTTTGGGCTTCAAAACCACAACAACCATACCTTTAAGTTCTAGCTTCAAAACCACCTAGCACCCAAGCCTCGAGTACATATTCAAAACCTTGGACCTCGAACTCCTCTTCAAGACGTACTCTTCATCATAGGACCTTGGAGGGATATTAGCCTTTAAAAGTTTTGCCCTATTCTCTATTGCAGCGAAACCCTAACCTTTCAAAGTCTTCTACATATCAGAAATTGATAGGATATCTCATTATCCCCTCCTTTTCCTGCAACTTTTTCCCTTCTTTCTTGTTCTTTATGTGACCTAAAAATAATCTCGGTGGAGTGGGATTATTTTTTGTTCTTCATTAAACAGAGATGAGAAAGAGAGGTGGCGGAGAGAGAAGTACCAAATCCGTCCGTGGCGGAATGGAGGAACTGAATGAGAAGGGGAGAGAGAAAGAGAGAGATCGCAAAAAAGATAGGTGGCCATGAGCTCTGGTCAAACCACCACCGCTCATTTTCCCTCTATGAAAGATCACTCGTCTTGCCACTATTCCCCTCCCCCCCCCGCCCTGAAATTTTCTCTCGACGAAGTGAGGATCCGATGCTAGAAGTGGAACCCAGTTCTTCTTCATTGACGTTTGGAGAAATCTCCCCAACATTCTTTGAACGTAGCACCAGCATCAAGCGCTGCAGCTGGTGACACCAAGTGGGTTTGTGAGAGTTGCATTCAAGGCCGATCGTGATGATTCTTTTGGTTTATAATCGTACTCCCTAGTAATGATCCTCTATTATATCATCTTTTTCCCAAATGATTTTTTGAAGATCACTGTTGTTTCTGCTCTCCCCCACTGCAAATACTTCTCTTTGAATACAAAGAAGTTTGAGAGAGTGGTTCAATAGCTAGGAAAACTTCCTAATTTCTCTTCCAAATTTTCACATGGTTGGTCTCCGGTAGTTGCAGCTGGGAAGAAGAAAGCAACGGTGGAACCATAGCATGATTTCATACTGTAAAAACCAGAGAGGTAGAAGGCGGTATCTCGACATGTTCTCTCTCTCCCATTTTCCCTCTTATTTTGAAATTTTGAATAAGAACAAAGGATAAAATAGTCTTTTTAGTATTTTTGTTAACGAATATTAAGTGGCACTAACGGTAAGGGAAGTATTAGTCAATTGTCAGAAACAGTAGGGATAGCATTAGTTAATTTTCAAACAGTAAGGATACACTTAGTCAATTAGCTAAACCACAAGGGTAGCTTAAGAAATTTACCCAAATACTTTTAATCCCGCCTCTCCCTCAAGTTTCCCATTTCCCCTCTCCCATCTTTCTCTCCTAGTCTCCCCCTCCTTGACCCTCGACATCATTTCTCTCCAACCATTGCCCTATGTAAGTACTATGGTGGTGAGGCTATGCACGAGGGTCTCCTTGAAGGACAAAGGAAGACTAGATGCAAGAGGTAGGCTAAAAGACTAGGGAAAATGTGAATGATAAGATGGTCCTATCATTATGAGACGGACCCCTATTTATAGGGAGAGATCCTGAGGTTCCAAAAAGAAGGAGCCAAAGGCATTTGATTCCCACTAGAAAAGGGAATATCAGATTTGTTGTCGGTTGTTAGGGAACACTGCTAGGGTTTTGCCACATGTCTTAAGAGATATCTCTAGAGCAAACTTTCCTTTCATCCAAGGATTCTCATAATCAACATGTTCTACTTCTTTTCGTGACTCATTTAACCAAAGTGGTATGAGTGATGTCATCATTTAGTTGGCGTGCCTTTACTGAGTCCATGGGGCATCCTATCACGCACGTAATTTAGATATGCATGTGTAACTAACATTTATTCTCAATCTACAGTGATTCTACGTTTGTCACAATTCTACATTGGCTTTGAATTCATTGCAACTACGTGTGTGTCTAAAGCTCATCACAAATCTGTGTGTCTAAAGTTCATCGCAACTCATTTCTAGTACGAGTTTATCGCAGACATCCAATGAGTTAAGAACTTATCGCAAGTGTCTGTGATATTAATTTGATATCCTCTACACTCTGATGGTCTAAACGATCACTATGTGCCTACGTTATCCCCCTGCTTATCAATAAGTGGGAACTTACTAATAAGCATTTTTGTCATTGAGTTTGCTTTAGGGTTTTGTGATGGGGCGATGAGGAACAAGATTGTAGATGTTTCGGTATCCTGGTCTTTTCGCGTTAGGTCTGATGATCGTTTCTATTCTTGATGAGATGCTCTACGAACTTTGTGTACAGAAAAATTTAATTGGGTATGTTGATAGCCCCCCTACTTATCGACAAGTGTGAACTTGTCAATAAGCATTCTGGCATTCAACTTAGTAATGTCCTTAGATGGGAACCAGGAGTGTTTTTTTTAGCTAACTTTCATTTATTTTGTGATTCAGCCCCCTGTCTTTTGACAGGGTGTTATTTGTCATGTTGACTTGTACTTGTTTTCTAGATCATTTGAGTTGTGTATGAAGTGCTTTGAATATGCAAGTGATGGTAATAATCATAGGATCATTTTGTAAGGTATAGCTCAATGCTTCCTGTATTTTAGCCCCCTTGTTTCTTGACAGAAGTCATTGTATCAAGAAATAAGTGAAATGAATAGTTGGATACTTTAATGTTCAGCCCCCCTCTATCTTTAATGTCCTTGGATGGGAACCAGGAGTGTTTTTTTAACACTTAAATGAGGTTTTGGGGGGTGTTGCATGGGTGTTTTGCAGGTAGAGTACCCAGCCCCCTTTCACTTTAATAGAAGGCATTGATAGTAAAGCATCGGGTAGGGAGAACCCCCCCCCCCCATTTTTGTGCAAGATTTTGCAACATGCTAACGTTGATGTGGTTTGAGCATTTGTTGTGATTGCTTTGTTGCAGCATACTTATGATCTTGTGATAATATAAGGGATCTTTTATTTGAACATGTAGTGATATGGGGTGTGTTATCACATACTAAGTCATTTTTTACTATTGAAGCTTGACTTGGTTATGTCATCACGCCTCGAAGTACTAAGTGTTTGTGGTATTCCATCTCCCTTAGGTTTGTCGAGGGTTTTCTTTTTTCAAGGTCCGCTAGTGTGGCTGGGATTGTCAAATCTTTCCTAATCCAGCTAGGACATATCATCGCACTTGATTATGCTAAGTACTGAGATTAATTGTAATGTCTATTATCTTGTCTATTTACCGATGTCTTCCATCATCCTCAAGGTTTCCAAGGTCTTTGGTATTTGCCAAAAAGTTTCAATGCAATCAAGACAATTAAGTGTCATCGCATTTGAAAAAACTAAATGTCATCACATATGAGAGGTAAATATCATTGCAAAAAAGAAAATTAAATTTCATCACATAAGAAGAGTAAGATTGCACTGCATATAAAAGGTAGGGCTAATCATAATTAAGGGATTAAGTACTATCATACAAGTGTAAAGCGTCACCATGTGTGAAGGAGTCATCATGCCTGGGGTTGTCAAGGCCTTTGCATGGAGCATACGGCATCGTGGAACCGGCTAGGGTAAGTATGTACACGTCTGGGTTGCTAGGGCCTTCACATGGAGCATGCGGCATCGTGGAACCAGCCACGACATCCTGGAATCGGTCAGGGTAAGTATGTGTGCACCTGGGGCTGCTAGGGCCTTTGCATGGAGCATGTGGCATCGTGGAATCGGCCACGACATCTTGGAATCGGCCACGGTAAGTATGTGTGCGTCTGGGTTTGCTAGGGCCTTTGCATGGAGCATGCGGCATCGTGGAACCGGCCAGGGTAAGTAAGTATGTGTGCACCTGGGTTTTCCAAGGCCTTTACATGGAGCATGTAGCATCGTGGAATCAATATGCGCCTGGGTTTTCCAAGGCCTTCGCATGGAGCATGTGGCATCGTGGCACTAGCCACAACATCTTGGAACTGGCCAGGGTAAGTATGTATGCGCCTATGTTTGCTAGGGCCTTCGCATGGAGAATGCGGCATCGTGGAACTGGCCACAACATCCTAAAACTGGCCAGGGTAAGTATGTGTGTGCTTGGGGTTGCTAGGGCCTTCGCATGGAGCATGCAGCATCGTGGAACCATCCACGGCATCCTAGAACCAGACAGGGTAAGTATGTGTGCGTCTGGAGTTGCCAGGGCCTTTGCATGGAGCATGTGGCATCGTGGAATCGACCATGGCATCCTAGAACTGGCCAGGGTAAGTATGTGTGCGCCTAGGGTTTCTAGAGCCTTTGCATGGAGAGTGTGGCACCGTGGGACCAGCCACAGCATCCTAGAACCGACTAGGGTAAGTATGTGTGCATCTAGGTTTGCCAAGGCCTTTGCATGGAGTATGCAGCATCATGGAACCGGCCACGACATCCTGGGACCAGCCAGGGTAAGTATGACGAGCTCCTGGGGTTGCCAAGACTTATTAAAACCAAGGTGTCATCCCGGAAGCAGTGCCCGGGCCTAGAAAACCAGGGCTATAATTAGTGGGTTGTGTTGCTGATTAGTGCTTGTTGCTTAAGACTTCCCTGTGATGCTGCAAGAAACATGTTAGCGAGTTGTGAGATATGTGATGAATGCATAAATATTTATTTATTTAAAAAAAAAAAAACTAATTTTGAAAATGCTAGATGAATTTGGGATCCTGCGAAGTAAAGAAGACCAATGTTTTTGAAAATAATAGTGGAATGTAATTTTGCAACCAGATGATGACATATTATAAGAGATTGTGCTAAAAGTGTGTTTTGAAAATAAATGTTTGACTTGAAATATCATTTTTCAAATAGCGTGCTTTGAAGGTTTATTCAGAAAACAATTCTTTTTGTTAGAAATCGTAAGGGCAATTTTAGTAAAGCCTAAATTATGCAGTTGTGCTATCTTGTTAATTTTGATTTGATTACAATGAATGTTTGAAGCCGGGGTTACAAGGAATGATTCATTGACATTTTATACCAAGCAAGTCAGCGATAAAACTAGATTTTTTTTATGGTTTGGTGAAATCTACTAAAACCTGCTGCTGACCATTTTCATAAGCGAGAGAAAGAGAAAAGAAAATAAATCGGAAATCTGGAAAACAAGTTCTAAGAGAGAAAATTCTCCAATGTAACAATTCACCTAAAGTGAACTTTCCAAGTGACAGCGATCCTAGTGTAAAATCTCACAACAGTTTTCGTCCTCGTATAAATCCTCTTAAAAAATGCTAAGATGCAAACATGTTCGATACTTTAATTTAACAAAACAAAGTTGATAATTTCTATTAATAATCACAATAAATGAAAATAACAATAATTTTCGTTCACTGAAAAAAAAGAATAAAGTAAATAAGAACATATATTAATTAAATAACAATAAACTATACTAACCCGATTAATTAAATTAATCGTTTGAATTTTGGATTGGTCAAAGTCGGGTTTGGGTTATACCCACTCATTATAGCCATAAGCGGGTAATGGCATAGAGTCACTAACTTTGGGCAAATATTGAAACACTAAATATCAGCAAATAACGATATTGGACCTTGGACCGTAATTTAAATATCAATAAGCAAAATAGGCAAGAAAATAAATAAAGCGGATTTTCAAGATCTGACAAATAGAAGATAAATAAAACAGAATTTCGAAATCGAACAATAAGATCCAATGGATATTTTGCTTGATTACATAAATAGAATAGGATTTAAAAACATAAGTTATAATCACCAAAAGCCCCTTGCAGTAACTTATTTCCGTGAACTCTTTAAAAGTACATCTCGAGGTGGGATTAAAAGTATTTTAATTTTATTTTTTTGATTCCAGACGCCCATTAAGAATTTGCACTCCCTTGAGTTATGTTTGGTTTGAAGAAAAAGGAAGGGAAATGTAGGGAAATATTTACATTTCCCTTCGTTGCCCTAGTTCTCATTTTTATCATCTATTGAAGCTACTCTTAGATTTTTTTCATATTACTTCATTTATAACTCTATCCTTTCTAATTTTTTTCACTCATCCATCTAACCATATGCATTGTTTCTTGATCGCCAAACACCCTAGTCCATTTTGCGTTATTGGCCTTGTAACTACTTTATAATATTTTCCTTTTTAATCAAAGTGGTATTCACCAAGTAAACCCCCTCCATTTTGCCCATCTCTCCCCCTTGTTATGTCAAAGTAGAACCAAGATAATAGAAGTCAAATTGATTTATTTTTGGTCTCCAATTCTAGTTCATGGTGTGTAATCCGGCCAGTCCTATCTGTCAACGATTTTGCCTCTAGCTGGAGCAGAAGGTGCCTGAAACGGAGAAGAAAGCGAATAATCTCCGGGGAAGAACCCAGTGAGAATGCTCCGAAGCTCAAGTTAGTATTTCCTCAAAGGCAAGATAAAACCAGATGGCGCAAAATTATCACATACCTCGTTCTTGGGGGGAAGAGAGCCTTTTATAACCACTTCACTCACTCACTCCTAAGCTTTTGTCAGGTCGGGTATGATTACCTATGCGCTTCTGCCAGTTCAGGTGTCATCACCTCTACTGGGGCAGAACCGCCACTACTCTCTTTGTCGGAGCCGTCTCTATAACTGGAGATGGCGGTGGCAGGTGGCGGTGGCAGGTGGCCGTTGAAGTGCGGTTGTCAAGCGTCAGATCCCAAGTCAGTCAGGTGCGCCGCCTCAGGATACAAACTCCTTCGGTGTCAAGTACGATACGGTTGTTCAGTTCGACGTCCTGGAGGCGAAGTGCTGGAGTGGTGTGCGAGGTGAATTCTTGAGTTCAGATAGAGGTGTGGCCCGAACTGCCATGGGGCGGGCCAGTTCGGGTTGTTGCCCTTTGTGTTCATAAGGCTCGGGGTCTAAGGAAGAGCTCGGGCTCCTTGTGGGGAGTTCGGACCGCGGGTTCCTCCTTTTGGAGCTCGCGCCTTGGGCGTACTGTTGTGCCGAGTTGTTGCCTTTCCACGTGTTAAGTGGTTACGAGGTCGGGCCAAATCTTCCTTCATCAATTGCCCCCCACTCCTCGCGCAAAGGGACTTGCCCTGGCACAGGGAGTTCGCGAGGTGGCGGGTGGATTTGACCCGTACTTCAAATTGGTTTGACTGATAGCGTGAAGTGCGCGTTCGTCAGGATTTTTTCAGTTTTCTCGAGCGCCAAAATGTCGGGAAACACACCAAGCCATCTATAAATGCTGACAGATGTGACAACGCGCGTTTAATTCAAATTTTAAAAAACGCGCCACTGGGAGACGTGACAACGGTCATCTTTTCAATTTTGAAAAAGCGCACCGCTACCGCCTTTAACGCGGGGAGACATGCGATGGCGCTCTTTCAGTTTCAAAAGACGTGCGGCCAGTCACGTCTCGGTCTCAGGAGACGTGCGGTCAGTGTGACTATGGGTCATTGGATTTTCTTTTATCAGAACCATTGATTTTCAGTTACTGTGGGTATAAATAGTGGGGGACCCCAGTCGCTTTTTCATTCTCCTGTGTTTTGCTTCTTGAGCTCACGTCCAAGTCTTTAGCTTGCGTTCAAGTTCCCGTAGTCCGTTTGCTTTTTCCAGGTGAGTACTTTCTTGGAATACTTCTCCTCCCGATGTCTAGCTCGGATAGCTCAAATAGTTCTTTGAGGGGGTCAGATGCAGGTTCTACGAACCGAGCTGCATCCCCCAACAGCCCTAGTGAACCCGAGGTGGAGCTCAAGGAAGAGTTCGAACCCATAGGCCGAGTTGCCTCGGGTAGTTTGGCGTCCTCCTCCCATCGAGGTCGGACGTTAGACAAGTTTGGGCCCTCGACCATGACGCCTGAGGGGCTTCACTCCCTTATTACCCAGTTCAACTTTCCTAGGGAGTACACCTATTTTATACCCTCGGGCAGTTTCCCTTCGGAGCACGGTCCTGATGAGATCGTGATATTCCGGGAGCAGCTCGTTGCTGGGTTGCGCCTGCCTTTCCACCCCCTCATTGTTGAGGTTATGAACCACTTCGGCATTAATGTCGGCCAGCTTCACCCAAATTCTATTCGTAACTTGGTGGGGACAATCTCCTTATTTTGCGAATAGATCTTGTCTTTAGACCTAGAGATCTTTTCTTCCATTCTAATGCTTAAGAAGCAAGTGGGTCCCCTTCCCGGGCGTAGGTGGGTGTATTACCTGTCTCCTTGATCGGGGTTTAAGCTTTTACATGATCTTCCCAACAAGGTCCCGGCGTGGAAACGGGACTACTTTAGGGTGCGAAGTGCATTGGGGTGGCCGTTCCAAACCGGGTGGGGGATGGCTGCCCCTGATGCCGATGTTACGCTTGATAGGGTGACGGCGAAGGGCCTCTGGGAATGGGCACGGCTTGGGCTAAAATGCCACCATTATCTGATGGAGGCCAAGCTCATCGAGGCCGGTCTGAGTTCGGGTAGGTTCCTTACTCAGAGGCTTACTTTTTGTTTTGCTATGTTCTTTCGTTTTCCTGATGCCGAGCTCTTTTTGTAGGTGAGATGGACGCAAAGAAGACTCGTGGTGGGAACCTATTTCACGCCATGAAGAGGAGGAAGCGAGTCGCCAAACGAACTCGTGCCGAGCTGCCCCTACAAGAAGCGGTAGGGGCCCCTTACGCCGAGACTACTTACACGGGGGCTCCCGCTTACTCTAAGTCAGCTTATACGCGAGCTGGGCCTTCAGGCTCGAGAGCCCAAGGCGAGTTCAGGAGCGTGTTGTCGCTGAACCATGCTCTTCAGAAGAGTAGGGAGGCCATTTACCCTGAGGAGGTCATGGCATGGACCGAGCTTCCTTTGAACCAGGTAGCTTGTCGTGCTACCACTCATGCCATGGTGGTAAGTCAGCGATTTCTTGTCGGGCTCTTTGCTATTATCTTTCTTGCTATCATTCTTTTGATCATTTGTTATTTTTCCTTTTGGTAGGTGAATTCTTCGATCCATGCCTTGGCGGCCCAAGTGGAAAGGAGCTCGAGGCGGGCGTGAGCTGCCGAAGAGGCTTCCCGTGCTGTCGAGGCGGCTTCTCGAGCTGCTGAGGTGGCTTCTCGCGCTGCACAGGCCAGGCTGGCGAGGTCTCAGAGAGATACCGAGGCCATGGGAGTTGTGGTGAAGCATATGGCGGACCTGAGGCTGGATTTGTAGCATTAGGTTGAATACCTTCAAGAGGATATTAGGGAAAGGACAAAGATCTTTTCTCAAGGCATCGAGGATGCCAAGAAGAAGGCTATCGATGAATATATCACCTTGTCGCGCTTTGATGACCTGATGGTGGGCTCGTACAGAGGGGGCTTTAAACTAAGCTGGTGGATGATCCGGAATACGTACCCCGAGCTCGATATTAGCACTATAACCACTTCGTGCTTTACTCAGGAGATGGCCAACGTTGCAGACGGTGAACTAGACTCTGAGGATGAGGCAGGACCTTCGGGTATCATTGAAGTGCCTTCTGATGGTGAGGAAGTACCTCCGGGCCTGTGAGATCGATATGATATATATATATATATATATATATATATATATATATAACTTTCTTTTGGTTAAGTGTTGGTCACTCTCTCTCCCGAACTGACCGTATTTGCCGAACTGACCATATGCCTAATATGTTTTGCCCGAGTTATTGCACTCGTGTGGCCTGTTTTGCCTTTGCTTGCCTATGCTGAGGTCCTTGTTAGCTCGACATTTTAGCCTTAAGGCTCTGGTAACGACTTAGTCCACTTCGCTTGGTGATCTATAGATAGTATCGTCTCAAGTTAATGATGTTCCACGCTCGGGGTACTTGTTTGCCCTCTAAAGTTTCGAGCTCATATGCCCCCTGAGCGCTCTCTTTACTCGGTAGGGCCCTTCCCAATTTGGTCCAAGTTTGCCCACGCCAGGCTCGGGTGCCATGATCTTACAGAGAACCAGGTCGCCGAAGTGGAAGTTCCGCTTCTTTACATTGGCATTGTAGTACCAAGCTACTCTTTGCTGGTAAGTTGTCGTCCGGATGTACGCGGGGTCTCTTACCTCTTTCAGTAGGTCAAGGTCAAGGTTGGTACGTAACTCGCCTCCGTTTGTCTGATTGTCATATGCTTCTATTCATAATGTAGGCATTTCGATCTCTGCTGGGATTACCGCTTCAGTGTCGTAGGTGAGGTTAAAGGGGGTTTCTCCTGTGGTAGTTTTTTTCGTGATTCGGTGAGCCCATAGAACACTTGGTAGCTCGTCCGCTCAAAACCCTTTAGCTCGGTCTAGTCGCGCTTTCAGTCCACGGAGGATAGCTCTGTTCATTACTTCTGTCTGACCGTTTGCCTGCAGGTGTGCGACCGATGTGAAGTTCTATCGAATTCCCATATCTTGGCACCATTCCTAAAACTTGATATCCTCGAACTGCTTGCCATTGTCGGAGATCAGTACCCGAGGTAACCCGAAGCAACATACTATGTTCTTCCAAAAGAAGTTCTGTACGTTTCGGGTTGTAACTGTTGCAAGAGGTTCAGCTTCTATCCACTTTATGAAGTAATCTACCACCACCACTACGAACTTCCTCCCACCTGTTGCTGGCGGGATTGGCCCCAGGAGGTCGATGCCCCATTGTGAAAAGGGCCATGGGCTGGTGAGATACTTAAGGTCGGCGGTAGGCTAATGGTGGATATTGGCATGCTTCTGACATTTGTCGCATTTTCTGACGAGCTCAATGACCTCTGCCTTCATCGTTGGCCAGTAGTACCCTTGTCGAAGTGCCTTTTGGGCGAGGGCTCTGCCCCCCAAGTGTCCGCTGCACAGACCTTCATGAGTGTCGCAGAGTACGAGCTTGGCTTCGGTAGGTCGCAAGCAACGTAGGTAAGGGAGCGTGTAGGACCGTCGGTACAGCCATTCGTCTATTATGACGTATTTGGCTGTCTGGCACTACACCCTCCTGGCTGCATTGCAGTCGGCAAGGAGGGTTCAATCTAGCAAGAAACTCGCGAGTGGGTCAATCCAGCTCGGCTCTGCTTCAAGGACGAGAGTGACCTCCTCTTCCCCACCGAGAATGCTAGGCCGAGGTAAGTCCTCTATGTACACGGTTCTCATGGCATTGTGACTCATGCTGGCTAACTGGGACAGGTCATCGGCCTCAGTGTTCTCTGACCTAGAGATTTGCTTGATGAAGTGTGACTGAAAGTTGAGTAGAGCCTCCTTTACTTTTGCCAAGTAGGTGATCATAGTCAGCTCGCGTGCTTCGTATTCACCTGTAACCTGGTTGACCACAAGCTGGGAATCGCTGCAGATAACTATATGTTTTCCTCTTACCTTTTGCGCTAGGTTCAGACTGGCTATCAATGCCTTATACTCCGCCTCGTTGTTGGATGCCGCGAACTCAAAGCGTAGTGCATATTCCAATTTCGTGCCACCCAGGCCGTGCAGGACTATTCCAGCCCCACTGCCCTATTGGTTCGAGGAGTCATCTACGTGAAGGATCCAGGGTTCCTCATCCCAGTTCGCATTTGGCCTAACTAGGAGAGATGCCACCCTGCCTACTACTTCACGGGGTTCAAACTCTATTGGCTTGGGAGCTCTGGGCTCACCCGAACTGGGGATCTTGGGCTCAACCGACCTAGGGACTTCGAGGCAAAATGTGCACTCTGTGATAAAATCTACTAAGGATTGGGCCTTAATAGAAGTTTGTGGCTTATACTGGAGGTCGTACTTGCTGAGCTCAATGGCCCACTTCGTCAGCCAACCGAAAACCTCTGGCTTGAGTAAGACTTGCCTCAGAGGTTTGTCAGTCAAGACGATGACAGTGTGAACCTGGAAATATGGGCAAAGTTTCCGAGCTGCAATTACCAGTGTGTATGCCAGTTTTTCTATCTGCGGGTATCTCATCTCTACTCCCTGTAGAATTTTACTAACATAATAGATGGGTCGTTGGACCCGATCTACTTCTTTTATTAGTACCGAACTGACCACCTCGTCACTTGCCAAGAGGTACAGTTCTAAGACCTCTCCCTCCTCGGGCCTGGTTAAGATCAGCCCACTAGCGATGTAGTTTTTTAGCTCATCGAACACGAGCTAGCAGTCTCGGGTCCATTCGAACCCTTTGCCTTTGATTGCTTTAAAGAAAGGTAGACAGCGGTCTACCGACTTGGATATGAAGCGGCTCAGAGCGGCTATGCAGCCGTTTAGCCTCTGAACCTCTTTTACTTTTCGGGGTGGTCTCATATCTAGGATGGCCTTTATCTTGTCCGGGTTGGCCTCAATATCGCGCCTGTTGATGATGTACCCTAGGAACTTACCTGAGGTGACACCGAAGACACACTTGTTTGGGTTCAGTTTCATGCTAAATTGATGCAGAATTTGGAAGACAGAATCTAAGTCTTGCATTAATTCCTGTGAAAACTATGTCTTGAAGACCATGTCATCTACATAACATTCTATTTTCGTGCCAATTAAGGGACGAAACAGCTTATTCACAAGTCTTTGGAAGGTCGCCCCTGCATTCTTCAGTCCAAAGGGCATGACCTTGTAGTAGTACAGGCCGAACTCGGTTATGAAGGTGGATTTTTCCTCATCAGACTAGTCCATCCCGATTTGGTTGTAGCCCGAGTAGGCGTCCAAGAAGCTTAGCAACTCATGTCCCGAGGTCGCACCCACTAGGCGGTCAATTCTGATGAGGGGGAAGCAATCTTTTGGGCAAGCTCGGTTCAGGTCAGTGTAGTCGACGCACATGCGCCACTTGTCATTTGCCTTTTTCACTAGCATTGGGTTGGCTACCCAGCTCGGGTAATGAACTTCCCTTACGAAGTCTGCTGCGAGGAGCTTTTCGACCTCCTCGTCGACCGCCCTCTAGCGCTCTGGGGCTAAGTTGCGTTTCTTCTATCTAATGGGTTTGACTACAAGGTCAGTATTAAGTTTGTGAGCTATAAGGCTGGGGTCAATACCGGGCATATCAGCCGCGGACCATGCAAAAACATCTAAATTTTGAAGTAAGAAACTCACCAGTTCGGTTCGTAGAGGTTCCTTGACGGAAGCACCGATCTGTAGCGTTCGAGCCAGGTCCGTAGCTGAAGTTGGGATTATGACCGTTTCCTCTATGGGCGAAGCTCGTTCCTTGCCTTGCTTTGTAGGCCGCTCCAATTCGAGGTCGTCGGCCGCCTTGGTTTTTTCCTTCAAGGCGGCAACATAACACTTGCGGGACTCAAGTTGGTCGCCCCGCGCTACCCCCACACCGAAGTCTGTAGGGAACTTCATTGCCAAATAGTAGGTGGAGACCACTGCCCGTAGGACATGCGTGATTGGCCGCCCTATTATGGCATTGTATGGGGAGGGGGTCGCGACCACCAAGAAATCGTGGTTGAGTTTGACCGCACAAGGCCATGTGCCGACTTCCACAGGTACTATTATTTTCCTGAGGGGCCTGACTTCCTCTTCGCTGAAGCCCACCAGAGGAGTGTTCGCGGGCTTCAACTCGCTTCTCTGCAACTGAAGCTGGTCAAACGTCGACTTGAAGAGAATGTCCGTCGAGCTGCCTAAATCCACAAGTACGCGCCTGACTTCGAAGTCGCTGATCCTTAGTTTTATGACAAGCGCATCATCGTGGGGGTAGTGGACCCCACGCACATCATCTTCCATGAAGAAAATCGGTTCTTCTGTCTTTGACCTCTTCGGAGGGTTCTGTTCTTCTCGGGCAGCTTCGCGAACTGACGTCCAGGCCGCTACCAAAGTACAACTTGCTACCACCAAACCTCCCACTATTATGTGGATGATTCCTCGAACTGGCCTCTCTTCCGGATGCTATCTTTGCAACGATTCGGCTGGCCTACTGCTGGATTCGGGGGCATCCCTTCCATGCTCCCCTTGTCGACCTGTCTTATTATTATTATTATTATTATTATTATTATTATTATTCTTATTATTATTATTATTATTATTATTATTATTATTGTTATTATTTTATTATTATTATTATTATTATTATTATTATTATTATTATTATTATTATTATTATTATTATTATTATTATTATTATTATTATTATTATTATTGTTGTTGTTGTTGTTGTTGTTGTTGTTGTTGTTATTATTATACTGTACAAAATTTCTCAAGTACCCGCGACGGATGAGTCCCATTTTACGTATGGGGCATCTTTGATTGTCATCAAGATCTCGGTCCGCCTCGCGTTTAAGGGTGTGTAGTCTGTCCAAGCTGCTAAGGGAGCTCAGAACGGCTGGCACAGCTTCGTCTCCCAGGCTGGGTTTTTTCTCTATCAATTGGGTTGGAGGGCTCGCCTTCCCTCTTCCTTTTCTCGATCCCGCTTTCGGTCCTTTGGTTGATCTCTTCCTCTGTTCTCATGAACTTATCCGCAAGCTTGAGGAATTCGGCTACGGTCACGGGCTTGAAAGAATGGTAGGATCCATCTAATGGATGCCAAAAAGGTTGCGGAATGGGTGGGCGAATTTCAAAAATTTTCCTACCTTCTCCCAACTGGGAATCATATTCCCTAAATTTAGAATACAATATTCAATGATCTTACTTGAACCATAATCGAACCAAATCTGAACCAAAAGGAAAAAGGGAGGAATATACCTGATCCGGAGAAGCAGTATCTCCCAAAGTTGGTGTTCACGCCCAAAGAAGACACCAAGATCCGCTCCTGCTGAAAATGACACAGTTGTGGGTGGAACGAAACCAGCAGAGTGCGTCCTACACACTAGATCCTTTGCAAGAATCCTCTGGAAACTCTGAACACCGAACATTTTTCAGTCTTTTCTACAAGACTGATGTCAAGAACTGATTTCTTGACTTCTTTCTTCTTCAAAGATCAAATCTTACAAGAAGGAATGGCGGCGGCTGGAGGAGAACTCCTGGGACGAAGATGGATGAATTGCTTCTCTTCTCTCTGGAGTGTGTATGAGATCCTATCTCAATTCACAGGAAGCTTTCTTTCTTTCTCAAAAAACCCTTGGTCAAAATCTGATATTTTTCTCTTAGGGTTTCTCCTCTTTTCTTCTTGATTAAGAAACCTCCTAATTAGGAGTTATCCCAATCCAAATCAGTATTTGGATAGGGGATTATCTTAATCCTATCTGCAGATTAAGTTAGCTTACTCCTGATCTTATCAGGAGGTTACCAGATTCAAATCTGATTTGAATTTGGTCTCCTAGAGTGGATAAGGTTAAAGGCTCAATCCTTTTACTAACATTAATCTTAGATTTGCCCCATAAATGGGTGATCATATCAGCCCAACTCGAAATGGGCTTTTGGCCCATTAAGTGTTCAGTGCTTAACTAGTTTCCATTCAGTTGCCCAGTTGGGCTTCTTTGTATGGTGTGGGACCCAAGCATTGATCTACACACCGGCCACATGGGTTTGGCCCAGCCTTTATTACAAGGCCCAGCCGAATTCACTGAAAAGCTCAATAAACCCCTGAGCCCATCACATGGACCCTATGGGCCCAACACTTACATTAAGTGGTCCCTGGGCCAAGCCATCTTATAAAAACCCAGGGATTGTGGGCAGGTGCAAGATTAGCCCATCAGGTATTATCCTAAATGGTCTTACACTTAACCTCTCAGCCCTTAATGATCAAGCACTACTTGACAAGAGAGGACCTCTCCCTCGGCTACAAGGAACAGTGCCACACTCTCCACTCACATGGATCCTGGGAATTAAAACCATTTTCAAAATTAATATATATATATATATATATATTAATTTTGCAAACAAAATTCCAACGATTGAAATCAATTGCCGGCAGTTTGGTTTCCATCAGAGAGAGTGCATTTCCCGATCATTACCCTTGTTCGACAAAGGGGCTGATCCTATCACTATGATCACCCACTCAGGTGAATTCTCATATTGTCCCAACATACCCAGATTTTGATCCCCGCTAAGGATCTCACTAATTAGCATATCAAAGACAGTCTGATCTGATACCTAGTGAAGTATCATAATTGAGTCTAGGGGTCAGGTGTAACTTTCCAGTTTTGCCCATCTGTCTCCAAGGTCCAGGGCAATACTGGAAATCTGGTCCGGTTCAAGGATTCGAATAATCCCATACTGCATGTGCCTTGGGTCTTACCCTGGTGGCCAAGACAGGCCATCCCAACACTTGGTGGCACACCAATGTCAGCCTTGGCAGGATAAATCTCCCCAGACTTATCCAATGGCTGTGAACATTTAAAACTAACACGAGTCTCTATAAGTGTCCAGTTTTAGGGTCTTACACAGAACTATACCAAACAACATGAATCAAACATGCACTTTATTTATTTACACTAAATGTCAAAAGTATCAAATTGGATTGAAGCTAAGGGCATACAAAACTGTCTAACAGGGTTGGCTAGCTACCATGTGCCATTTGAACTCCTTGTGTGTTACTCATCTCTTGGCCGCAGCGAGCTGCACCGCTGGGTCCAGTCATGGTATCTGCAAGCACGCGTCATTGAACCGCTTGATGTAGCCCCTAATGGACTCTCCTTCCCTCTAGACTACTCCGAAGATGCTTTCCTCGGTTCTAGGGCACCGCTTGCTAGTAACAAAGTGTGTGGTGAAGACCTACACGAACTGGGTCCAGCTTCTTATTGACCCGGGGGCCAGGTTCCTGTACCAGGTGCGGGCCACCCCCCTGAAGGTGGTGGTGAAGGCCACGCACATGCACGATTCACTGGCCCTAGCTAGGTGCATTTGGGACTGGGAGGCATCGACGTGGTCGTTGGGGTCGAAGGACCCATCATACTTGTCTAAAGATGGCAGCTTGAAGTCTCTGAGCATGGGGACTGCAAGGAGTACTGATGAGAGGGGGGAAGGAACTAAGAGAATAGGGGCATCTTTTACTTCGTCCGAGCTTGTCTCTTCTTTACCTCTGAGGTTGGGCAATACACGGGTGGTAGTTCGGCAACTTCGTCGGCATCTTCGTTGCTGAGTGGGCCTGGTACTGGCACTGATGGCCTCTATGTTGCCGAGCTCAATGGGCCCAGACTGATGGTAGTCCACCGCTAGGACGCTGAATCGGTTTTCTGTTAGTGGGAGCTCAGACTTGGAGTGCCGAGGTACTGACTTGGCGGCGAGGTTCCCGACCCGCCGGCGAGCTGCGAGGCGGGGGTGATTTTTCTTTCCCCTCGGCCTGGGGATGAGGCCTGGCTCTTGGGGGGGTTCCGAAGTTGGGAGGCTTCTCCTTGGTGATGGCGTCCACCCTGAGGGGAGGGCTTAACCGGCTTTGGAGCAGGGTGCCGAGGTGGAAGTTGTGGTTGGTTCAGAGGCAGTTGGGGGAACTACTGTTGATAGTGATACTGAGAGATGTGGTACAGTACTTGGTGCTGCTGGAGCTGATGCTGCTAGAACCGTTGCATTTGGGTTTGCATTGCCCGCATGCATTGCATCAAGTCATCAAACTGGTTCTAGCTGGTCGCCAGGGGGACAGTAGCTGGTTCGGTAAAGGTTGTTTCGACAGGGAGAGGAAAGGGGACGTTCATGGCGGGAAGGTTTACGGGCGCCACTATTCGTGGCACATTCAGGTTGGGGATCCCATCCACCGAAAGGGGGATGATGAACTGTTCGATGCACACCACAGGGACTTGAAGTTGTTCCCGGTGGTGTTCATCTCCGTGCCATGTCCGGCATTGCTGGAAGAATCCATGAGTGTTGGGTCTTTTTTTTTTAGAAAAAAGGGGTTATGAGAGTTTTAGATGGAGGCTTTTAGAAGCGTTTCCCACAGACGGCGCCAATTGATGGTGCGCAATCCGGCTGGTCCTACCTGTCAACGATCTTGCCTCAGGCTGGAACAGAAGGTGCCTGAAACGGAGGAGAAAGCGAGTAATCTCCGGGGAAGAACCCGGTGAGAATGATCCAAAGCACAAGTTTGTATTTCCTCAAAGGCAAGATAAAACCAGATGGCCCAAAGTTATCACATACCTCGTTCTTGGGGGGAAGAGAGCCTTTTATAACCACTTCGCGCACTCACTCCTAAGCTTCTGTCAGGTCGGGTATGATTACCTCTACGCTTCTGCCAGTTCGGGTGTCATCACCTCTGCTGGGGCAAAACTGCCACTGCTCTCTTTGTCAGAGCCGTCTCTGTAACTGGAGATGGCGGTGGCAGGTGGCGGTGGTAGGTGGTCGTTGAAGTGCGGCTGTCAAGCATCAGATCCCAAGTCAGTCAAGTGCACCACCTCAGGATACGGACTCCTTCGGTGTCAGGTACGGTACGGTTGTTCAGTTCGGCGTCCTGGAGGCGAAGTACTGGATTGGTGTGCGAGGTGAAGTCTTGAGTTCGGATAGAGGTGTGGCCCGAACTGCCATGGGGCGGGCCAGTTCGAGTCGTTGCCCTTTGTGTTCGTAAGGCTCGGGGTCTAAAGTAGAGCTCGGTCTCCTTGTGGGGAGTTCGAACCGCAAGTTCCTCTTTTCGAAACTCGCACCTTGGGCGTACTATTATGCCGAGCTGTTGCCTTTCCACGTGTTGAATAGTTATGAGGTCGGGCCAAATCTTCCTTCATCACTAGTGAACTCTTCCTATTTGCTGCATCCATACTACTGTTATAAATTTACATAGCATATATCATGTTTTAGTCCTACTTATTTTAAGAACCTCTTGTTTTCAAAGATTTTCTCCTCCGTAAACTTAACTTTGCATTTAGTCTTTCATTAATTTCATCAATTGATATAATGTCGTTAGAAAATAACAAACACAATTGTACGTCCTTTTATCTATGATTAATACAATGTATGGATTTTGATATTCTATGATAATGATTCTACTAGATTTCTTATATTTTATGGTAAAAATGTTTGTGGACCTACCTCCATGCTCTTACAATAATGATTACTTTCAACATTAAAATTTATAATCCTATCAGGCTGTCCATAAATCAAAATATTCCATCGACTGGGTTTATGAATCCATTACATCTGCTTGGCGTAGAGATTTTCTTTAAATGCATTACCACATTCTTGAGTATTTCAAGTTACCTTTAAGAAAGAGAACAGAATAACCCAATTGAGTTACCGAGTGGGTATCTTACAAGTTACTCATCGGAGATCAATGGCGTCTGAAAGGAAAGAATCCTGGGCCATTAGAAGCTCAGGCATTCGAATAAAATTGAGTTCCCAGTGTATTTGATCATGTTTTAACTAGCAACTTGATGCATCGAATCTAGGATGATAAAGCTAGAGGGAGAGAAGTAGGGAACATCTTTGCTGGCCTGCATTTTGATATGTTCGTTTTCCAATAGCAAACCTACTAGTATTACTCCACTAGTTTCTACGACCTAACAAGAACTCCAGGGAAAATGTGGGCTGCAGAAAATTAAAATGCATGTCCGGTACGTAGGAATGGGATTTGAAGAAAAAGCAACGCTTTATTATCAGATGGAGAAAATAAGCAATCCAGATCTACCATTTCATGCGGCTGAGAGAACCATCACAGCAGGCACCAAAGCCGAAGGCTAGAGCCTGAAGCAAAATACAATACTGCAACTTGATATGTTTGCTTTTCCTTTCCTCCTATTTACATCTCTAACATGACAATCTGTTAAAACGCACACAGATTCTAAGATACACTGGGATGGAATCGCAGGGCATCATAAAGTTGTAAGGACAGAAAAATGGGTGTTATAAAACTTTCAAATTAGAATCACTTGTAAGCATACAATAAGGCAAGGAAACATCAAAGCTGTTATCACCTCCGATGAATCGCCTACCAGAAAGTCAAGATTTTCAGGCAACGACCACCAGGTGCGCATGGAAATTATCAAAACATGATTGGGTGAATGGGTGAGGGCGTGGTAACGTTGGATGCCAAGAATCTCAAGACCACGCTTGGCCCCATTCATGAAAGCATGCTTTCAATCAACATTATAGAGGATTAGGTGCACAATAGCACAGCTCTTTCATCTTAAATGCGAAGCGACCCACTGACTGGATCCCGACCAGAACTAGCATCCTTGTGTTTTAGGGACAGGTTTGCAAATTGGGAATCCAGGTCTCGGCTGTTGGCACGACGATGAGTAGAAGGTGGCTGCTGCGGTTGCAGTTGCTGTTGCTGATACAAGGTTCGAAGCCTTGCGATCTCCCTCTCCAGCATCTCCTGCTCTACTGAACCATCACCAGAACCAGAAAAGGTCAGTCATTTCCCTAAACAGTAGTTGTAACCTACATCCAGTTAACATCTGCATGAAACTTACCGAATATACTAACCAGTCCTAGAATTTTTTATTGAAAATTTGGAATGACTATACAAGTAGTTGTAACCAGTGTTTTAAGACTCAGACCAGACTAAAAACCAGAATGTTCTACAGGTCCCAGTTTTACTGTTAAACCAGGTGGCTTGCCCATCCAACCCACCAAAACCGTCATTTAACCAGGACCTGGAAAGGCCACCAGTTCCCAATATCCATGGTCCAACCATCTGGTCCAAGGCTGAGACTTAAACACTGGTTGTAACAAATAAGATGTCTATTTCTTTACCATTTCAAGTTCCTATAAATGTTTGCTGTCAAACACAAGAAACAGATCCAATAAAAGAGTACAAATCTAAGCAGTCAGGAAAACATAATACTTACAGTACTTGATGAGTTGTTCCTGTGCCAAACTCTCTAGCCGTTGTTTCAGGGCTTTGTTCTCCATGCTCAGTATAAGATTCTGCCGGTCAAGAAATTCGATCTCAGCTGAAACTTCAGACCCTTCTGCCTATAAATTTAGAATAGAAAGATAATATTGTAAAAACTTGAAGGGTTAGGGTAAATAACTCCATCTGCGTCATATAAAAAAAATTGAAAAAAAAAAAAAACCTATCTGTCTCCACTAACTTCTATTAGGACTTGCCTGTAAAGCTTGGACATTCCTTTCAAGTTCGGCTATGTACTGAAGTTTTCGGACCCGTGACCGTTGAGCAAATTGCCTGGCAATAAATTGCTTCTCAGGTTACAGTACTTTGACATGTACTAGTAGCAAACTTTTCCATACCATAGCACTCTATTTCTTAGCATTCTAGAAGCTTTCAAACTGCAAACTCTAATATTCTATGCTTAAGGTTCTTTACAAAGATCCAACTTGAAAACATGTATAGAAAAGGCCAACTTCTATATTTCTATTACAGAGATCCAACTTGTATCAATTAGGTTTGGAAAAGGGAAAGAACGTATACTATACTTCAAGCTCAGTTTTTAAACATCTCAGAAAAAGCCAAAAGAGATGGGAATAATTACATGGATTTTGTAATATGTAACAGAAAGCAAAAAGTGATCAAATAAGCAATGTATAATCAATAGCAAATCAGATCTTTGTACCAATGTTTTAAAACCCAGACCAGAAGTTGAACCAATTTCCCCTTCGAGTCAACAGGTCAGAAGTTCAGTTTTAACGTCTAGGTCAATGGGTCAACTTGTGATGTCATCTATATTCATATCTATATGTATAATTCTATACTATTAAAAATACTAATGAGCTTGTGGAACTTTTTCTTTTGGAATAAAATTTCCTTATTTTTTAATTTGGTCCCACTCTAATCGTGAGGGCAGAAAATGTAATTTGAACTACTACTTTTAACCTCATTCAATTCCCTCTCATTAAGTTTTATACTCAAGATTATTAACTCCTTTTTTTGGTAAAGCCCTCCCCATTAAATCCTATAAGGTATTTTTGTCTCACTACTATTAAAAATATGAATTATGAATGAGCTTCTTGAACTTTCTTTCTGACTCAAATACACCTACTGGGGGCAAAAATTGTAATTTGAATCATTACTTTTCACCTCATTCAATTCTTCCTCATCAAGTCCTATATTTAAGGTACTACTAACTTCCACGATTACTCATTAAATCCTATATTTAATATAATAGGATTTAAGCACATGCACATTTGCTAGTAACAATAAAAGTGATAAATAAAATAAAATAATAAAAAACACTATATCCCTTTATATGGTCAAACAAGGTCAATGGTTCAACCATGAACCATCCAGGTCACTAGACCATTGACCAAGTCGAGTACATTGTAATATGACAGATTAGAGGTTTGACCCAAACTGGAATTATGAGCAGACACCAAGTCACCAGTCTAACCAGCCAGGTCAGCAATGGGTTGAAAACATTAAGGTTGTGTTTGAGAGTGCTTTTTGGCCTAAAGGGACTTCTTGACAAAAAGTTTGGCTGGTCACCAGCTTTTTTGTTCAAAATAGCTTCTCGCAAACGTGACAAGTCAAATGGAGTTTTTTCTGCTTTTTTCAAATGGACATTTTTTATGTAAAAAAAAAATATATATATATATATATATATATATATATGTTTTGAGCTTTTCACCAAATGATTTATTGACTGGCTTTTGGCTTCCCCAACGTGAAAAGCACAAAAAGCCCATTGGAGAAGCACCCATAAATACGGCCTATCTTGTACTATATTGTAGCTTATGATTTCAGCTTTAGTTCATTAACTTCATTCTAAAAAATATAGCCATTAATTTAACTGTTCAAGTCATTCATATAATGGTTCATAGTAAAAATGCTTCACCATAGAGCATATTCCAGCAATTTAAGTAAACTGGAATGCATAGATATGAGTAAGGGCATGGACATCGACACAGGAACCAGGGCCATGATCTCCATTTCTTAATATCCAAACGCATACAGAAGTACAATGATCACATTTAATATGAAGAAACCATGATTTATGCTTAGTTTTTTCCTCTTCAAACCAAGTACATTATTCACATAATATTTTTCAGTCCAATTTATCAAATATAACATTTAGATAATGAGAATTGTAACTTTTTAAGTGAATTCTAGAAGTGACTGGCCGTCATGCTCTTTGTGGGTCTCCTAGCCTATGCTTGTATCAAAAAATTGTCTGTGGGCAGGCACCAAGCTTGCATTTTATTAGCATGTGTTGATATATAATATATTATAGGGAAATTTATGGTTTGACTCCAATCATAATTTTTTGTTGGCTTCCTGAATGCATTGTCTCAAAACCCCACCTATGCTACAGTACCCTATTATATTGTGATAAATTCCCCCACCTGTCACTGTTCCCAACTGTACAAACTCATAAAAAATTATAAAGTGGAGGAATCAATAAAACCCCTATATTATATGTTACTTCACTTTGTTTCATGGTTTTACTTTTGAAATATAAAAGATCCAAGGATTTTCAGAAGTGAAAAGAAAGAAGGAATGAAGGATAAAAGAGGATTTTTCTTCTCTACAACTATTCTCCCTTCCTTACATTAAACAGAACAGGGGCTCCAGCCCTTGTTCTTTTTCTCTTTTAGTTACATAGTTACACTTATCTTGAAAGATTTATTGGTACAAAACTGCATACTTCCATGTTGCTAATTCGGCATAATATTGCTCTATTATACTACAGTATTTTCTACAAGTACTTGTTATACTATATATCTTTGAAACATTGAAATTTAACATGTTTAACTTCAAATCTCTTTACTACTCAAAAGAATGCTAATCTTTTTTTTATAAGTGTCAGATATGATCATTTGTGATATTTTCAGAGAAAATTAATGATATTAGTAAAGTGCATTGCAACATTTTTAATTAATATGCATGCTCACGGGTGATAAAAGTAAGGAACCAACCTAGAATTTAGTCTCTTCTATTTTATAAAATTCTATTGCCTAGGCGACACCTAGCACCACCTATGCAACTAGGTTACTAAATCCACTGTTGCCTAGAAAATTACCCACAATTTTAGCAACTATAATTGTACATAGGGGTCACTGCACTGAGTTCACTCTCACTAATCCAATCTCTGAGAGAACTAAGTTGTAGTTAGAAGCTATTAGCTGCTGCATTGCCCAGATAGAGATAATCGAAAATGGCTTTCTCTAGATTGCTAGCTTCAGCTCTTGTGCTGGTATTTCCTTTTCAGCTTCTCAGAAGCCAGAGAAATCTTGGTTGGTGGCAAAACTGATGCATGGAAGATCTCATCCTCTGAGTCCGACTCTCTGCACCGATGGGCTGAAGCAGCTCGTCTCCAAATCAACAACATACTGGTTTGGAAGTACAATGCCAACAAGGATTCTGTACTGTGAGTGACAAAGGAGTCTTACTCCAGCTGCAACGTATTGAGCACCATTGCTGAGTGCAAGGATGGCAACAGCAAGATTGCACTGGGCCAATCAGAGCCATTCTATTTCATCAGTGGAGCCAATGGACACTGCAAGAAGGGGCAGAAACTGATTGTGGTTGTGCTTTCTCCAAGAAGTGAGTTCATTAGCTTTTCTCCGGCAGAAATTGAGGGACCCGCTGTGACTCCGACAAGCAGCGCTACAAACTTGAAGGGTGGGCTGTTGGGGATGGTTTTGTTCTGAGAAGTGATAACTGGGTTTGGTGGGAAATTTCAAGTTTCCATCTTCAGGGGATTATTTATTCATTTATTGGTTATTTTTGTCAGGAAATTTTTGGGCATGATTTTGTTATAGTTACTGAGATTATAATGGGATTTCTATAGATTGAATCAAAAAATTGTACACAGGAGTCAGGGCAATGTTTACTCTTCTCCAACAAAGTTTAATTTCATTGTTATCTAATAATTAATACATTTTTAGCTAAAATCCTAATGAAGGGCAATTTGTTGAGAAGGGGGTGAGTTTAGATGAGACAAAGTGTGTCTTTTGTAATGTTTCCGAGGAGTTAACTGATACTGATCACCTACTGCATTTGCACCTTTTCCTCTTTAATCAAGAATAGAATTATGGCCAGATTTGAGGTGAGAAGTTGTCCAAGTTCAATGGAGACTTTCTTAAAGGGTTGGAATTTAGAAGGCTTAACTTAGAGAGGGAAAATCATCTGGACTGTAATTCCAAAAGCAATCTTCTGGGTGATTTGATTTTGGAAAGAAAGGAATGGAAAAATATTCCATAATCAGCATAATTCTTTAGATACAATTCTTCGAATAGTTGGAAATTCATGGTCGACTGTTCATAGAGGATTTAAAGGAAGAAATTATAGTACCTTTTAGGGCTTGAGAGTCTTTTTTGTAAACAGTCAAAGGTTAGTATCTTTGTAAACTATCAAGGTTTTGGATTTTTCTGGGTGTTTTAGGAAGGTTTTGGTTTCCCTTTGTACATCTTCTAGCTGTACATGGTTTTGTTAGTAATATAAATATAGTTATCTTTACTTTGTTTTTTCTCAAAAAATACAATTTAAGATAACCACTCTCCACCTCAAATGAACTTGGCATTAAAAAAATGCTTGAGAGAGGGAGATCACAATACAGATTTTTTCCATAGGTCAACAAATGCCAAGGCCTAATCAAACTTGACTACAAGAATCAGAACCAATAACAAATTAACAATATTGTGGAAGATCCAGATGCTAGAAAAGAAAAATAAATAATGTAGTGGACTTTTACAAAAACCTATACAAAGACAAATATGCAAAAAAAGATCCACACTCGATGGGTTGCAATTGTCCAAGATTTCTGATAGCCAACAAGCTCTCCTTGAGGCAACCTTTACAGAGGAAGGGGTCTAGGAGGAGGCTATAAAGAGTCTTGATGTAGATAAACTTGGCTATAATGGTTTCAACATAAATTTTTTTACAGCTTCTGGGATATTATCAAAGCTGATTTGCTTCATGCACCAATAAACTTCCACAATAATGGCTCCTTTAAAGATGTTTGAATAATACTTTCATAGCTCTAGTCCCAAAGAAAGGCAGGGCAGAGGACATCAAAGATTTTAGGACCATCAGCCTCATGGGCAATACCTATAAGATCCTACCCAAGGTTCTTGCTACCAGGCTCAGATGTCTTTTTCCCAGTGTTTTAAAAGAGCAAGACACAAAAAAAGTGCAATGGCCAATTTGCGCCTGAGGCGCAAGGCGAGGCGTGCACCTTTTTGAAGCAAGGTGCAAAAGTACCAAAAAAATGCTAACAAATTTAAAAAAAAAATGTCAGAGAATTCAAACAAAATGCAAAAACAAAAAAAAAGCATAATATCAATAAAAAATATGAACTTAAATTTAAAAATAAATGTTTTAAAAAACCTATTATCTAAAATTAAAATACATAAACATAACATGTAAAGCGTATTCAAATGAAATTTTAAAAATTAAATCAAACATATAAAGATTTTTTTATGAATAACATATAAAGCATTTTCAAGCATGTAAAACCCACAATCTCTTTTTTCCACAATTGCATTACTTCAAGTAGCTAATGTGATGTAAAACATTTCGCATTCTTGATTCTAGGAGTCACCTTTATACCAAGCCCCTTGAGGCAAGCCTGAACAAGTCCATGTTAGGGTCTTAAACCAAAGCTCCGATAACCCCCTATTTGCTAATGTTGTCCATTCATTCATCCTATTAAAATATCTTCGTAAAAGGCAATTAAAATTATAAAATCCTTTTTTTGTGAGAATTAAGAATTTAAGACCCTAACATGGACTTGTTCGGGCTTGCCTTGAGCGGTGTGGTCGAGGGTCCGGGGGCGGAGCCCCTAGCCCAGCCACTAGGTTCAAAAAATAAAACAAAAAAGAACAAAATTTTGAAAAAGCACACGCCTAGGCTGAGGTGCAAGGCGCATCAGACGCACCAGGCATGTGCCTTTTGAAAGGGCTGCGCCTAGGACCTGGGCAAAGTGCGTACCCTAAAATGCACCTCACCTGTGCATCTAGGCAAGGGGTTTTGGGCAAACAACTTCTTGATGGCATCCTAGTGGATTAGTTGTGGGTTCTTTGTAAGCTGGATTTCGAGAAGGCATTCGATCATGGTATCTGGAATTTTCTTAAAGCATCTTTTTGAGAAAATGATTTTGGCAGTAAATGGAGAAGCTGGATTAAGACTGATGTTTCTACCCCAACTTTTGCTATTCTTATAAATGGGGCTCTAAGGAGCTACTTCAAGAATTCCAAAGTCTAAGGCAGGAGACCCCCCTACTGCCTTTTTTTGTTTATGTGGAGAAACAGTCCAGTAGATTATTGTGGTCCTTACCTTATTAGGTTCTGTTTTATTAGTGTTATCACTACTGTTTTGGTTTTTTTTAGTTGATGTTATTACCTGTTATATATTGTTTTGGGCGACGGGTATTTATGTCAATGTAGTTCTCTTTTTAATAGAAGCATATAAATAACAAAGGGGTGGTAAAATCAAATTAGAACTGCTCCCTTCTTTTCTCATTCTTCATCTCTTCTCTTCCTCTCTTCTTTATTCTGTTACTTTCTTTTCTTTCTTTATTTTCTTGCAGAACTTGTACCAGAGCACTAGCCGACTGTGAACACCACCAGCCATCTTGGTACCAGAGCAAGGTTAAGGCTTGCTAGGGTTCCCATGTAGTCTTGTTCCAGCCGGCTACATGAGGATAATCTAGGGTGGATTTTTCAGTCAGATTTGCCTGATTCTTGGAGGTTTGTTGGAGGAATTTGTGCTGCCCAAGATATGCAGTCTTAGAGATCACCAATAACCAGGAAGGATCGGAGTTCTTTGGATCGGAATAAGGTGTAGAGGTTAAAGCTTCAATTGGTACTGACGCCTAGGGTTCTCTGAGTAGAAAACAATTCTTTTTTGAGATCGACAACTTGAAGAAGATTGGGCTCTTCTGGAAGAAGTGGCTGAATTCTTTTTTATTATCTCTAGGGCTGGTTCTAGGTTGTTTTACTGAGAACTGATCAGTTCTAGAGCTCTAGGTATTTCAGAACTGTTTTTTGTGTTGGATTGCTATACATGCTGTACTTCAGCCTCTTTCTTGAATATCTGAGAGCCCTTGGTGGTCTGCTTAGCATGGAGACAGTTGGGAAGGAACCAAAAACACTTGGGAAGGATCTATGGGGCTTGGAAGTATATCAGACAACACTTTTCAGATTAATACTGTTAAATTTGATGGCACAAATTACCTAGAATGGGCCCAATCGACCATGATGGCTATTTGAGAAAGGGGAAGCTTGGATATGTAACTAGAGACACAAAGCAACCAACAAAGGAAAACCCAACTTATGCTAAACGGGTTCAGGAAAACCAGCTAGTGATGACTTGACTGTGCAAGTCTATGCAGCCTCACATCAATAGAAATTACTAATGGGTGAAAACTGCGAAGGAAATCTGGGAGAATATGAAGGAAACCTACTCCCAGCCCCTAAATGTTGCTAGGGACTATGATCTGAAAAGTGGAGTGAATAACCCTAAACCCGGGGAGAAACCTGTATCTGTTTACTTCTCCACCTTGAAATCTCTGTAGCATGAGATTGATCACTTGGAAACCATTGAATGGAAAAGCCAAAATGATGCAACAACATATAAGAAGTTGGTTGAAACAAATAGGATGTTTGAATTTCTTATTGGACTGAATTTAGAATATGATATTATGAGGCAACAATTACTTGCTAGGGTCAACGTCACTCTGTCTCAGGCTTATTCACTAGTACACGGTGAAAAGAGTAGAAGGAATGTTATGCTACAAATCCCACCCATGGAATCAACCTTGACAGCAATGAAACCAAAGCCTATTGGTAACAAGGGAAATAAAAAGGGAAGACAAGAGGGAGATAGTTTGTGATTATTGTAAGAAGTCAACGCACACTAGAGTCACATGTTGGAAGTTGTATTCCCATCTTATTCCAGCAAGACTCAAGAATAAGAAGGGGAATGCCAATGCAGCTATTACTACTGATTGTGCATCTTCTTCTACTACAAAATCCACATCCTTAGATGTCTTAGCTGCAGCCAAAGCTGTCGTAACTCAATTAGAGTGTGAAGTTGGAGCCTCAGGATCATCTTAGTAATCAACTACTGAATCTACTACTACTGACTACTCCAACTTCAGCTTTTGCTCACTCAGGTACAAGAGATACTGCCTATCATGCTTCATCCACAAGTAATACTAGTCTTTTTTGGGTTGTTGATTCTGGTGCTTCTGATCATATAACTAGTTTATCTTCTATGTTTACTTCCTACTTCTTATTTTCTGGCAGAGACAAGGTTTCTTTTGTTGATGGCTCCCCTGTACCTATTTCTTACAAGGGAGATCAGTGTGTCTAATGCCATTTCCTTGTCCTCTAGCCTACATGTCCCCAAACCTAGCACTTATCTGGTTTCAAGGAGAAGCATTACTAAAAATCAGAACCGCTCAATAACTTTTCTCCTCGACCATTGTGTCTTCCAATTCCAGGATCTGGTGACAAGGTGATTGAGAGTGGATGTGAAACAAATGGAATCTACTTGTGTAGGTAGGGTAAAGGCTAGGTTGGGGAAGTGGTCTCTTTGAAAGACAGAGAAAGACCAAGGGTTAGAGGGGATTGGTTCTCCGGCTAGGGTCTCGAGCTCGGGTGGTAGAGCCTAGGAGTTGATAGCAAAGGTACTTGGTTGTTGAATGACTTTCAATACGAGGATCTCTATTTAGGGAGATCCTGAGATCCTAAAAGGTAGGAGATAAAGGTGCTCGTCTCCTATTCGGAAGGGGATATTGTGCTTGTTGTCAATCATTAAGTGCACCACTAGATTTTCACCACATGTCTCATGGGGATCTTTATGAGGATCGGCTTTCCTTTCACTTAGGAGCCCTCATTACTCATGTGTGCTACTACCTCTTGCGTGCCTTAATTGACATGGCACTAGTGATGTCACCTTCTGGCGGGTGACGTCTTGTTAGCCTTACGTGGCACCCCACCACGTTTGTCCCCTCAACGTTGCGCACATAGGTGGCATCTGAACACGGTTCCTTAGCGGGCCATGGCATCGCGGCGATTGAGGGTTTATCGCAGGTCTAAGTGTGTGCAGATCTCATCGCAGGTTCAGCCTAGGTTTGCCTTGGCTCGGGCTACAAGTTGGCTCATCAAGAGCATGCGATGAACCTAGTGATTTAAAATTTTGCTCTTCTTGCTGTTTTTTGAGTCTAACGACTGGGTGGGGGGCTCCGCCCCTGGACCCCCGACCACGCATCTCGAGGCAAATCCTAACATAGACTTGTTTGGGCTTGCCTCGAGGGGTGTGCTACAAAGGCGACTCATAGAATCAAGAATGCAATATGTTTTACATCACATTAACTACTTGATGCAATGCAATTAAGGAAAAAAAGAGATTACGGGTTTTACATGCTTGAAAATGCTTTATATGTTTGCTTTTATTTTTAAATTTTCATTTAAATACAGTTTACATGTTGTGTTTATGTATTTTAGTTTTAGATAATAGGTTTTTTAAATCATTTATTTTAAAATTTAAGTTTATATTTTTATTAACATCTTTTTGGAATTTTTTGACTTTTTTTATTTTTTTGCTTTTTTTTGTAATTCTACGCTTTTCTTAAAAAGGCGCACACCTTGCCTTGCACCTTGCACCTCAGGCACAAATTGGCCCTTATGCTTTTAAAACACTGGATGAACCGTGGGTTTATTGCGGTTCTACAATGCGCGCTATGGGTTCATCACAGGCCTGTGGTGCACCGCGGGTTCATCACAAAGGGACAATTGACTGCAGGCTGATCATAGGCATCCATGTGGTATCAATATAGTGTTTAATGTGCTCTAAGGGACTAAATGAGCAGTATATACCTACAACTTGCTTGAGATCCACTTGAGAGGAGGAAAGAGATTGGGAGTTCTTTTGTGTCTCAACCTGTGAGTCAAATTATGCTTTGGCATAATCGATTGGGTCACTTATCTTTTGGGTCTTTGAAGAGTCTTTTTCCTACCTTGAGTCGATCCAAACAGTTTAAGGTGTGAGAGTTGTGGACTTGCAAAGCATTATAGATCAATGGAGAGTACAGATATTTCCTACTATTTGGGGACTTGCAATGCATTATGTTTAGGGACCATATCACATTACTACAATGGAGGGTACAGATATTTCCTACTATTTGTGGATGACTGTTCTCGTTTTTCCTTGGGTTAAACGAGGTACTTACTCTTAACCCGTGCATTCCACCATATCGTCTACAAATTTTCTCCTTTTTTAATTTTTTTTATTTTTTTAATACATGTTTTTTGGTCTCTGATGAATGGGAAGATCATTCTTGGCCACATCAGATGGCTTTCCAAGAGCCATGTTTAATCCACGTAATTAAGTCAGTTTTGGTAGATTTTCCCACCCCCACAAAATGATTGTCCACTTGGAATCAAACACGATTCTAAGTCGTGGTTTACTCCAAAACATGATTCTCGGAATCAAACTTCTTCCCTCCATTATCTTCTTTCTACAACCAAGTTTAAACATTTCAACTGAATCCAATCACTCTGCTACAACACAATAGATCAATTGCAAAGAGGAGCGAAGCATCGATCTTTGGCTTCTTCAACATTGCAATATCTCGGATATGTTCTCCAAACTGAATCCAATCACTTCGATCACCATAGGCTTTGTACGCTATAGGCTCTATGTTTGACAACCATTGAACATTGTAGCTAAAGGCTTTGTGTTTCTTTGACATTAGAACTTCCACTCTTTGTGTATGAGGTTTGAACTTCAATGAAGGGAAAAGAAAAAGGCAATTGGAGAGTCTCCAGTTGTCCAACATACCATTTTGAAGCCAAAAAAGGTAGTTGTAGGTTCTGTGTTTCTTTAGCATTAGAACTTTTATTGTATAAGGTTTAAACTTCAAAATGAAGACAAGAAAGGTAGTTGGACAGTCTCCAATTGTCCATTTTGGTTATGATCTTCAAACTTCACAATGAAGGCAAAAAAGGTAGTGGGAGAGCCTCCAGTTATTCTTTATTCTTAAATGAACTAAATCTTAAGTGACATTGGCACAAGAATAGAGACTATAGAGTTAACCAATCCATAAAGTCCAATAGTCCATAAAACTACTGCCATGTTAATCTAATAGTCTAATATTAATCTATAATCGATTAGGTCAGGAAATTTTTGGTTTGCAAACTTATAAACTAAAACTGACCCAGGCAGTCAAGTTTGTGTATTTTACTGAACCAAAACCAACCAACAGCCTTTGGAAACAAACCATATTGGGTCAAGTTGGGCCAGTTTGGTTGGTTTGGTTCTCTTTGTGAACAGCCCTAGCTTGAGGAATCCAAGAGCCCAAGTATTGAAGGAGTACTTAGAGACTGCAATGGGTGCATAATTGCAATATACTTTGGAGTTTGGAGCCATAGGAGTGGATGACTCTACAAGGGCTGAACTAACAGAAAATCAGCAAAACTCTAAGATTTGATACCAAGAAGAACACTCAAATATGATAATCTAATAGTGGAAGGACTCAAAAGTAGTGTTTGGATGGTTGTAAAACAATACCCCAGAGCTTTGGCAATACTGACATATGATAAGAGAAGGCACTTGACTAGGCAATCAAGAACAAGCTTCTTATGGGTTCAACAAATAGCAAACAGGTTAACTAATGAGCTAGCCACCAAGGAGCACAAAGGGAGAAGCTGTTTTGGGTAAATATTCAACCTTGTCATGTACAAGACATAACCAAACATGGAGAAGCCGAACTGATGTAAAGAGGGGGACAACAGGGTGGGCAGCAGGGGTTAGCCTACATTCCATGAGGTACTAGGCACACATTCTTGTACATCATTTTTTATAATCAATAAAATTTTATTGTTATCCATCATAAAGATTACTATATATTAATACTAATAAGTAGCAATCAAAGAAATGGAATTTTTCTGTTTTCTTGGGAATTGGGGACACTAGGTTTAACTCGCAAAAATCCTGGTTGCAGTAGGTTTATTTAACTTCCACTATAATTCAGACACCACTTGCAATAATGTAAAACCTGTGAACACTTTCACTAATCCAATGTGTTTAGTTTATTTTTACACCAAAAAATCAATCCAATATATAGGATCGATTCATTTTTTGAACAGTCAAAAAATAAGAATTGTATCCTTTGGAAAACAATCTGATTATTTAATTGTTAGAGGAATCCAATTAAGCTGTCTTTTGGTCTAGAAAATCCCCTAATTGGGTCTACAATATCTTTTTTTTATCAGCAACACAAAATGATTCATTAGATCATCAGAATGTGTACAACAAGAAGTTGTGGGTAGACATAAAGTCCACCTAAGCCCCACTAATTACAATACAGACCCAAGCTTAACCCAACAAAGAAATTCATTAGTTACAAACAAGCCCCAAAAGGACCCAAGGGATATCCCACTAGCTACAACATAGCCCAGAACATAGATTGCCTTTGGACTCCTTGCTTAGCAAGACCATCAGCTATGCTATTAGCTGACCTCCTAATCCATCTATTGTGAATTCCAGTATCTTTATAAGCCTGCTTAAAGCGCCTGAACTCATTTCTTAATCTCCAGATTGCTCCTTCCTCTTTTTTCAGCCAGTTTACAACAACTTTTGAGTCCCCTTCAATAATCAACCTGTTAATCCCCAACTCTTCAGCTTTCTCAACACCAAACACCGATGCCTTCAATTCTGAATTCTCCACATTACCATGCTGGGTTGGGCCTGAGAGCATGGAAATGATATTTACATTCTCCTCGCTTATTACCCCATCAATGCCCGATGGACAAGGGTTTCCCAAGCAGCTCCCATCAAAGTTTAGTTTCTTCCACCCAACATCCGGAGGGGACAAAAATTCAGTTACAATAGGTCTTCTAGAAGCTATATTTGCAATTGTTCCCCATGATCTGAAGAAATCTTCTGTCTTAAAATCTGCAAATATTTTCAAAGTTTTCACCCAATGTGCCACCCTTATAGTTATCACTTCAATCATAGCATCTCTACCTCTTTCTTTATCACCAAATATCCTCAGATTTCTTTCCTCCCAGATTGTCCAGACCACTACTGCTCTAGTGCATTTTTCCATCACTTTTCCTCTCCTTTTAGAGCACCTGAAAATGTTGGAGCTAAAAAGATCTTCTAGATTAGCAAGAGGATTCCAGCTGCAACCAAACAAAGAGGAAACCCACTCCCATATAGAATTAGCAAAAGGGCAGGAGATAAAGAGGTGGAGAGAAGTCTCACCATTCAGCTTACATAAGGAGCACCAGTTTGGGGACAGGCACCACTTTGGTCTTTTTCTCTGAAGCAAGTCACAACTCACAAGTGTTGATGGAACCATGGAATACTTCCCAACAGAAAGTACTGAATTTAGGAGGAATGGGCTGAAACCAAATCTCCTTAACAAGGAAGGAGAGGAGGCGGTGGCAACAAGCGAGTTCAAGAAAGATTTACAAGAAAAAGAACCTGACTGATTGAGGGCCCAGACTCTAGAATCTGAAACACTATCCCCCAAAACTACTGAATTCAACAGGTTAACAAGGTAGAGAAACTAGAGATTTCAGATTCTCTTAGATTTCTAATAAAACCCAAATTCCAACTCAAGTTTGAAGAGGAAGAAGAAGAGATGATAAAATCACTAATAGGTTTACCCTTGAGTCTGGAGAGAGCAGAGACGAAGGGAAAACCTCTGACAAGGGGAGTCCCCAACCCAGATTTCCTCCCAGAATCTGGTTTTCTGACCCAAAGCCAAATCATACCTTATAATGGGAAGAAACAAAAGAAGAATGTCGTGGATGGCCTTCCAAGGTACAATCAAGCAATCAACCATTGTTTGATTGCCCATGGATACCTGAAATAACTCTAGTCCACAATTTCTCATTTTCTTTGGGGAACCTCCAAAGCCAATTACTCAACAGAGCCACATTCTTCAGTTTTACATTTCCAATTCCCAAACCTCCTCCTTTCAAATGCTTCACCTTCTCCCACCTAATCAAATGGTTATTTTTCCCTTCCCAAGCTCCCACAAAAAAAAAAAAAATCCCTCATAATTTTCTCGATTCTTCTTATCACAGCTTGGGGCATTCTAAAGACCAACATTGTAGTAGATTAGAAGATTTGCCAAGGTGGACTTGATCAAAGTAATTCTCCCTCCCAAAGAGATACAATTCCTCTTCCAACTTGTCAATCTTTTTTCAAACCTTTCAACTACTAGGTTCCAAAAACTGACTGATCGAAGGTTTCTACCAAGGGTCATAACACAGGCCAATCTCCAGTCTCACACCCCAACAATGCAGCCAAATCTCTCAACTCACTCTCTTCCAAAGTGATGCCAACCACTAGAAAGACCAGTTAATTCTCAAGTTGGAGATCCTTTCAAACAAGTTCACAACTAATTTTAGGTTTTCCACATCTTCACTGCTCTCCCCTTCACAGAAAATCAATGTATCATCTGCAAACCACAAATGTGAGACCAAAACTCTATCTCTCCCAACTGACCAACCTTTGATCAATTGCGTAGAGTTAGCCTTTGAAATCAGTTTACTCAATACCTCAGCTACCAAAGTAAGAAGAAAGGGAGAGAGTGGGTCTCCTTGTCTAAAGCCTCTAGTCCCTTCAATGAAATCAACTGCAGTGCCATTCACTAGAACAAAATAGTGACTTGTTTGCAAGCATCCTTTGATCCACTTACACCATAAGTCCCTAAAGCCACACCTCATTATAGTGATCAAAAAATCCCAGTCCACAAGGTCATAGGCTTTTTCCAAGTCCAACTCGATTGCCACTCCCTTCCTCTTTAACCTTTTTTGAGCCTCCGCACACTCACTTGCAATTAGAATTTGACCAATAATTTGTCTATCTAGGATGAAGGCCCCTTGGTGCTGGGAAATGAGAGGGGAGCACCGTTTTAAGCCTCAGAGAAAGGACCTTGGCAATTACCTAATAAATGTTGGTTACTAAGCTTATAGGTCTGAAGTCTCCTGGCTGAGTGGCACCTTGCTTCCTTGGGATCAAAGCTAAGAAAGTTGAGTTCATCCCTGGATTGATTACTCCCCTTCTATAGAATTCCCTGAAACTTGAGTTCATCCCTGGGTCTTAAATTCTTCACATGCTAATAAGGTACATTCCAGCTTACATTAATGCCCTATCGTAATTGTACCTGTTCTTGAAGATATGGTGGCAGGTAGTTCCACCAAATTTAGTTTCTCCAACCCAAGTCAAGCCTGTTAAGTGCTTTAGCATGAAGGGGTTGTATACCTAAACCTTTTACTTACATGCAGAAGCATCTTGAAACATAATAGGAGATTTTTTCTGGTCATATGATATTTATGCATATTACTTTAAAGGGTTATTAGACCCACATTCTCATCCAGTTTTGTCCTTCTATAAAATAAATAAAAGTGTACAAAAGACATGAGCCCTCATGAACATTCAATCTTTGTTGCTTATCAAAATTAAAAAAAAAAAAAGCATTCAATCTTTGTTTCTTTATATATCTTTGCTTTCAGTTCATTTTGGTAATTTGGCTACATTATCCTGATTTTTATGCATTAAATGCCCATAATAGACAAATAACATAATTAAAGGAAAAAAATTCTAGCAGTGCAAAAGACCAGACATTTCAAAAGTATAGTTTCCATGCCCATGCATGATGAGAATAGTAAAAGCAACTCATAAAATTGAACCATCAACGAGAGCATAAACTTCTCAGTAATTCAGGTATTAGTTGGAATCAAAAGCCCCAAAAAATGCTACAAGCGTACAACTCTACATAAAATGGGAGGTAATTTTAAACAACAATCACAATGTAGAAAATGGAAAAAAATTTAAAAAGAAAAGTAAGAAGGCTTACTGTTTAGCACGTTTTGGATCTGTTTCTGATGCAGAATGCTTAGTGTAAGAAACATCCCTTCTTTCAGAAGAGATTCTTAGATCCGGTGGACCAGACTCCTCCTGATCTTGCTTTTCAGTGGCCGTAGATGGGACACCATCTGGTTCCTGTGGAGCACACAAAGATCCTGCATTTTGAAGTCTAACATTATCCCTTGCAGATGGAAAGCTACTAGGGTGAGTCATAGGATTCAAGGATGATTCCCATGCCCTGTTCTGCTGTCTTCCAAAAGAATTTGGCTCCATATAGAAAGAAGCATGTCGCATATCTTTGTAACGATCAAAATCTTGAGATCCCCATGAAGGTATGGCATTAACATTTTTAAATTTGTATTCTTGAACTAAATTTTCTATGTTAGAAGCATCAGTTACATCCAAGTATGCAAAAGAGTCACTTGATGAGCGTCGATGACCTCCTCTCCGCACAGGTGTCTCTGGTTCATTAAGGAGTTCCTCAAGCCATGAAGGTTGTTCCTCTATGAGAAGGCTCTCAGATGAAGTTCGTTGGTGGAGTTTATGCCCCTCTCTTGGCTTTGGAATACCTTTTGATCCCATTGCAGGAGAAGAGACATAATCAGCGTAGGTTGGAGAAATGCTGGGAAAGGGACTTTTGGGGGGTAGTAATGACTGTTTCCCCGTGTTTGTTAAACTTCTTAAATTTGGAGCTTTAGAATTTGCCATAGCATAAATACACCAGTGCCTGTACAAAAGAGAAGTGTGAAATGATGGAAAGACCAAGAATTATAAAGTAAAATGGTGTCAAAGTTCTTCATGCACTTAATAATTCAAACACTCAACAAGGCAAGGCACAAACATATGTGGATTCTAGCCAAGTGCTTCAAGCACTCAACAATTCAAGCATGGCAAGCTCTCGATGTGTTTGCCTATCTTCTAACTGCATTAACTCAGTAGATAGTATGATATTAGATGTATTACATCCCTAATCCTAAGAGGTTAGGACCTCTACGGAGAGACAAAGGGCTTGTAGGCCCCAATGCAAATTTTTTGCCCATATATGTAAGGGAGATGGTTTTGTGATTTTGGTTGCAGTTAATTCTATGTTAAGGTCAGGGATCAGAGATCTATTGTACTTTTGTTGCTTCTTTAGTGGAAATTTTGCTATCTGAGATCTTATCTACAATAACTAGGACTTCTGGAATTTAAAAGGTCTTTTATTTTGTTTTTTAAAGCCAGTGGATCAATGCTAGTCCAATCACCAGTAAAAGGTAATTTATAAGTTAATAAGCAATAACAAAGGTGTAAAACACACAAGGATGTATGAAAAATAAGCAAAAGGGCAAAGTTATAAAAGGCATGTGCCTGGATTGCCTTGAAGCCCAGAAATCCTGGGTTCAAGCAAGGTGCATGCCTTAAAATGTGCATAGTCTATTTATTAATATGGTGATACTTGCTCAAAAGAAACAAAAATACCACTAAGAGGAAAAAAATTAAGTAGGACTCATCCAACAGAGAACAGGAGATCTGAATAGGGTTAATTTTGGATCTTGGATGTTCCAGACTCTTCTAAAAAAATGCACCAGGATTCCAGTGGAAGATGATGGAACAATGAAATCATGAAGCCAAGAAAGGCTTGGAGCAGAAGCAGAGTAGCAAGGCATGACATCCTTAGCTAGGATAGGCATGCAAAACAGTCACAAATTGAATAATGAAAAGATCCAATACAATAAGAACATTATTCAGACGTATATTGATACCATAGCCCTAAACTAATTATCCAAAAGGAGAAATGTTCCATGGGTGCATACTTCTTTTATCATCAATGACAAAAACTTTAATTTATAAAGTAATCACAAAATATTCTAGACTTGCAATGTAGGAGACAGAAACAAAACCAGCCACAATCTGACTATAACCAAATACAACTTAAACAACTAACTCACTACAGCATCAGCCCCAGGCCTGGTGGCCCTACAATAATTCAGGTATACATAAGTATACTTAAAATTGTTTGGTTGGTAACTCCTGTCACCACTTATAAATTCCTAAACGTTGGCATTCACTAGTAATAACACTTCCATTTTAATGAGTTATACAGTAATAGCTACTTAGCTAACAAATCTTCCAATATGCAACTACATCAGACCAAAATTACTTAGTAGCATTGCAATTTCAGAGGGAAATTCCTGTTTCATCTAGGATATTTTTCTCATGAGACCATTCCATTCCTCTGCTAAAGGAAAGGGAAGGAAATGAACAATACAACAATCTAGACCTATAAACATACTACATCATTAAAGTAGAAACAATGTAGTGCAATTTGCAATAAAACACTAAATGAGCGAAAGAAGGAAAAATAGAAACCCAAAGAAGCAACACGATGATAATGCAATTGAAGCCGATCGAAAACTCATCGAGAAACGCAGTGAAGCGGAAAGATTAAAAACAACGTCATCAAAAACTATCTAAAACGCAGGTAACAAAATCAAGAGATTTTAGGGGTGAAAAGAAACAGAAGAAAGGGATTTTTGTTTAGAATCTTGAACAAGTAAAATAATCAAAAACATAAAAGTGACGATAAGAAAAAGAAAGATAAATTCAAAGGAAAAAAGGAAATAAAAGTTCTTTTTCGAAGAAATTAATCGAACCCCGAATCAACAAAAAAACTAAGAAAAAAGTCACATTTGGAAGCAAAGACAAGAACAAGATCAAACCCAATATTTTCGAGCTCTAGAAGTAGAAATACAAAGATCAACAGATCAAACAACAATCAAAAACAAATAAAATGTGCATTCCCGGCAGAGCCTGCAACTTCGTACCTTGATCTTCTTCCCTTCTCCTTTCGTCTGAAACGAAACCCTAAATCAAAATTTTCGAAAAAAAAAACGCTAGAAAACAGGAAAAATTCTAGGGTTCTTCAAGAGAGATAGAGAGAGAGAGGTGTTGGTGGACAGATTGGGATGGAAAGGTATGAGCCAATGGCATTTAATGCGAAATTGTCAAAATATTATCCAAGTTATCGTGTCGAGCGATCGTTTCACAATTTATCGGCACCAAATTATCGTTCCAATTTATATTTTTCGCGACATTTTGGACCTTTTTATAATTTCTTATTAGCTGTAAGATGTTGCTGGAAACACCTCTAATTCTGCTCTGAACACAGAAATATCATGCCAGCTAATTATGTTAATCATACCTGCTCGCGAACCTTTAAACGGGTCGGATTAATTTTCTACCCGATTAATGACTCCAACCTACCAGCTTTGAATTCGATTAAATATTCGAATATTCGATTTCATTTAAATTTGACTAATTAATTATTTTAGGTAATTAATAGATATATAAAATAAATATTTTATTTATATAAAGTATATAAATATATAAATTATTTATATAATTTAATTATTATATATAAATTATATAAAACATTTCAAAATTTTATATATTATATATAAAAATTAAATAATCGATTAAATTCAGATACTTATCCAATCGAATCAGATTATATCCGAATTTGAATCGGATTAGTTATTTGGTATGAATAGGATATTCGTATTCGACCGGTTAGATATTCGAATTATCTGAATTTAATTCGATTATGTTGAATCTCGAATTCGAAATCAGATTTTTGAATACCATTAACACCCCTAAGGCTAGTGCCTTTTTCTTTGGGTCTATTTTCAATCTCTACTTCTACTATCTTAAAAAATCAAAATTTTATAGACATCGTGTTTTTTTTTAATACCTCTTATTTTTCAAACCTGACAATATTCTTTTTATATGTATCCAAAATTCCCTTTCATTATTTAGTAACACATTCTTACTATATAAAACTTTATAAATAATAATAATATTAAAATATTATGAAATACTAATAGTTTTTATTCTTTAATTATTTTATAATTTTATTTTTATTAATAATTTAATTATTAAATGACAAATTATTATTTTTATTGTTATTTATGTCATATTTTTATTATTTTTAATTATTTAATTATTTTATATTTTTATTTTTACTTTGTTATTTACTTATTGAATATTTTTATTACTTTATTATTATTAGTATTAGTGTTATTATTTTCAATTATTATTTTAATTATTTTTCTTATTTAAATATTTATTGTTATTTACTATTTTATTATAATTAATTATTATTCTTATGATTTTATTATTTATGTTATTATTTATTTAATGATTTTTATTATTTTTAATTGTTTAATTGTATTATTATATTGTATATTATTTATTTAATGATTTTTATTATTATATTGTATACTTAATTTAATTGTTTAATATTATTAATACTTTTAATATTTTTATTGTTTTATTAGTTTTATTATTATTTGTTTACTTATTATAATATTATGTGGTTATTTAATAATTTTATTTAAATATGTAATTATTTAATTCATTATATTTATTATTCTATATTTAATTATAATTATTTTATTATTTTTTGTTTTTAACATAACTTTTTTCTAAAAATGATTAATATCAGTTTATTAATGTTAATTATAATTAATGTAAATATTCCTTATCATTATCAACAATGGGGGCAAAATTGTAAGCTAACCATATTCAACATTCAACATTTAGAGCTTTGCATTCAAATATCATATAGAGCAAAAATAAATAAATAAATAAATAACACCAATTCAAAGGGGGGGCCTTGGTGCAATGGTTGGGTTTCTCCATTGCAGTCAAGGTACTAGGGTTAAAATCTTAGAAACAACCATTAGTATGTCCAAAGGTAAGGTTTGTGTACGTTTGTCCCTCCCCTAGACCTCACATTGGTGGGAGGCTTGTGCATTGGATTACCCTTTTTCTCAAAGTACTTTTTTGCTTTTCAAACATCAAACTTTTAAACCAAAAGAAACACCTAAGGATCTATTTGAAAGGATTCTAATCTTTGTTTGAACTGCTTTGGTTGAGTTGCTTTAAAGAAAATATTAAAACCCTGTTCTGGGAGGGCTTTTAGCATTGATTGAGCGGCTTTAGAAATATTACTAACAAAAGCTTAGTTGGAAAAATCAATTTTCACGACTCATGTAAGCATATGTTCAATTGTCCAAGTTTTTCACCAAACATGGCTTCGTGGCTCTCAATGTGGGGCTTACCTTGTAATGTGAGAGGCCATGTCATGAAAGCCCTTCCAAATGGGCACTAATTAACTTTATGGTTTTTTCACCAAATATGACTTTGTGACTTTTCAATGTGGGGCCTACCTTGCAACTTGAGAAGCCACATCATGAAAGCCTTTTAAAGGATTCTAATCTTTGATTGAACTGCTTTGGTTGAGTTGCTTTAAAGAAAATATTAAAACCCTGTTCTGAGAGGGCTTTTAGCATTGATTGAGCGGCTTTAGAAATATTACTAACAAAAGCTTAGTTGGAAAAGTCAATTTTCACGACTCATGTAAGCATATGTTCAATTGTCCAAGTTTTTCACCAAACATGGCTTCGTGGCTCTCAATTTGGGGCTTACCTTGTAATGTGAGAGGCCATGTCATGAAAGCCCTTCTAAATGAGCACTAATTAACTTTATGGTTTTTTCACCAAATATGACTTTGTAACTTTTCAATGTGGGGCCTACCTTGCAACTTGAGAAGCCACATCATGAAAGCCTTCTTAAAGGATTCTAATCTTTGATTGAACAGTTTTGGTTGAGTTGCTTTAAAGAAAATATTAAAACCCTGTTCTGAGAGGGCTTTTAGCATTGATTGAGCGGCTTTAGAAATATTACTAACAAAAGCTTAGTTGGAAAAGTCAATTTTCATGACTCATGTAAGCATATGTTCAATTGTCCAAGTTTTTCACCAAACATGGCTTCGTGGCTCTCAATGTGGGGCTTACCTTGTAATGTGAGAGGCCATGTCATGAAAGCCCTTCCAAATGGGCACTAATTAACTTTATGGTTTTTTCACCAAATATGACTTTGTAACTTTTCAATGTGGGGCCTACCTTGCAACTTGAGAAGCCACATCATGAAAGCCTTCTTAAACGAGAGCTTTCATGCAATGGCTTCTAGCATTCCATGAGATGATAAACCTATACACTATTGATGAAGGGTATTTTGGTCAATCCACTTAATTGGGGACACGTGGATGTTGTCAGCAATACAACGTCCGACTCAACAAAACAGTTCGTGAGGTCAACACATGGCAGTTTATAACAAGTGCACGGCCGAGCTGAGGCGAGCTCGGCCCACTAACAACGACATCTCACCCTGAAAACGTCCCGCGCACCATGTCCTTTCCAACACTGTTAACGCAACTACAGGACCATCTCACGCAAACCATGTGACACAAGACCCATGGGCAACTTATAACCGCTGCACGAATTTAGCAACTAACGGCCCAACATCCCCTCAAACTACGGAAACAACTCCACACAAAACTCAAAGACATTGGTCAATGGCACTTGAACACCTAATAACTATAAAAAAAACCCAAGGACACTCTAAAAGGTATATGCACTAAAGCTCTTGAACTCTCTCAAAAATTCCCATCAAACCTCCTCTATGACTTAAGCATCATAGTGTTTTTCTAGGTAAAACACACCCAATCTCTAACCTATCTCTCTTTATAGAATCCCTCAGCTTGGACTCCCAATTTGGCATCATAGCTCGCCATTGATAGGTCTAAACTTGGTTCGAACCACCTCACCAAACATGAGGGAGTGAGCGAGTTGTGTATCAACATTTATAAAAGTCATAAATCCACTTTTTGGTGAAGCTATCTCATGTAGCTTTTCAAAACAGCTCAACCAACACAAAAGCCCTCCCAAATGAGCTCTTAGTGTGGGAGGGCTTTCACGTAGTGGCTTATGGCATTACATGAACTAAGAAACCCAAAATGCCGTAAAACCATGTTGGATAAAAAAACCAAAATGCCGAAAATATGATCCGTAAAGTCAATTTTCCAGTAAAGTCATCTTAGGTAGCTTCTTTGAAATGGTTTTATAAGACAATGGATTTATGTAAGTACATTAATCTGGATTGAATGACACAAACTCGAGTCAGACCGAATTGGTTCAAACCAATTATTCATTTAAACAAAGCTATTGCATCAATTTTGGAACTTTCTAAAATATTAACTAAAGGGCAAAATTGACAAAATCAGAATACAAGAAGAGGATTCAGGAAGCCCAAAATCATTATAAATAGGGGCCCCAAAATCCATATGGGACCCAATTAACGATATATCCAAGAGGCATTCATATCAGCGCCCCACAACACATCTCGGCCTTACCTTCGGAACTTCTTCCGATGATGTCACATCTCTTCCATATTTGTCATCACGAGATGCTCCCTATAAGGTCGAGATGTGATGTAGGGCGTTGTGGGGCGATGTGATCTCATCCAAGAGACACATTGTAAAGGGGAGAAACGTACATTTTACCCTCATTTCCCAAATCACAGCCATTCTCTCTCTTCCTCAAAAATCACCAGCTCACTATTATTACACAACTAAGGAACTATAACGTCATGATCTCTCACCAGGCAGTCCCTTTAGTTGGTTCTTTCTTTCTCCTCCCTATTTTTCCCCGACCTGAATCGCCATATTCCTTGGACCTTTGGGGTAAGACCGCAAGTGTCAAATTCACTAGCTTAAAGGTTTAGTCAACACTATGGTTTTTAAAACCGGATCGAAAAAGTCAGGAACCGGTCCATTTTTTCTTCAAATCGGATTTTTCTTAAAAATCGTTGATTTTGGTCAGCAAACTGTTGATTCAGACGATTAACTGTTTGAACAGTTTTGACCATTTTTTATATATATATTTTTTAATTTTTTGCCAAAACAGTTGGACCGTTCAACCCAAAAACCGGACCCCTGACTGGTTCATTCTCCTAATCAATCAACGCAAAAACCCTCCCAAATGAGCTATTGGATTCATCAAAAAGTCGATTTTTTAATTGAACGATAGCCTATAGGCTTTTTCTTTCATTAAAGCATAGCCTTTAGGCCTTAATGTGGGGCCCACCTTATAAAGTCAAAAGAACGAATAAAGATGGGATATCGAACCAATTGGTCCATATCATATGTAGTGCACTACACTCAGTCAAGGCCACATATACAGATTTCTTTGCTAAATTCTTTTTTAACCAAAAGAAATATCACCTATATAAGAAAAAGTCTATGGTACACAAGTATTATAATGTTCCAATGTCAATGGGATTAGAACAGGTTGCCTCCAAGGGTGTCAATGGACCGGTTTTGGATTGAACCCCGTTTAATCCAAAATCAATTTGGACGGATTGGATGGACCAAAAAGATATATTAAATTGGACCAATTCGGTTTAAAATATTTATTAGATTGGATTGAACCTGGTCCGTCTGTAACAAATTTATATTGGATTAGATTGAATTAAGCTAATACCTGATCCATTGATATAAGACAATAATATATGTGTCAATGGATCGGGTTTGGGTTGAAACCAATTTAAATTAAAATGAATTTGAATAGATTGAAACATTGAATTAGGTCAATCCCAAATTAGTACAAAACATTCATTGGATTGAACTGGACCTGATCCATTTATACTGGATTGGATTGGACCAAATCCAGTCCAATTGACACCCCTAGACTTACCTCAACCCGAGACCAAGAGTGACCCCATTATGAATAGGGATGTGGGTAGAGTTAAATGGTAAATCTGCAATGGGTTCAATATAAATAGACTTAGGTTGAATCAGATGTATTCACTCAAATCAGGTGAGGAACCAGGTTGTTTTTGTGGTTGGATTTGGGCTGAACCAGATCCGATCCATACTAAACCCTTGTTCAGTTGAATCAGGTCAAGAGCAAAGTTGATTTTGGGTTGGGTTTGAGTTAAAACCAAATCCTATCAAACCCCATCCATTGACCCTAACTCATAATAGGGTCGGGCCAATGCAGGTTTACCAAATTAACCCAATTTACTGACATCTCTAGTATTTATCTTAGGCTGATCTGGACTTTAGTGTGGTGCGGTCAGGCAAATTCACATCAGCTCCCCATAGGACATCCCTACCGTTCACTGGGAACATCTCCCCATGAGATGCAAGTATAAAAGATGTTCCCAATGCATGCTTAGATGTGCATATGGGCCCCGTGGAACGCATATGTGATCTTGAGTCAGGCATCAAGCAAATACCTCCAGAATTGGAATTCCTATTAACAAGAAGATCTCTTATATCCTTTTTTAGAGGAGACAAATCAGCCTATACATCACCACCACCCCAAACAAACACACAATCACACGTACGCTAGAAAAATGTTTTAGGAAAGTTCCTCCCAATGGTCCACATTGGCCTTTGCCTCTTTATGGAATACGGATAAATATAAAAATAATTTAAAATCAATGAAAACACCAAGATTATTTGTCACTAAATTTGAAATATTATGACTTTTTTCGTAAAGGAATTATTATGATGGTTGATGAGTATTGTAAAAATTGCTTCATTTTCAATATTCTGTTATTAAATATGAGTTTTTTAGATTTGATTTTGAATAATTTGGTATGGTAAAAATTACTACAATATTTTTTTATTTGAGTTTTTTGATGGGTATTGTAAAAATTACTACAATAATTTGGTATGGAATTAGCAATTTAAACAATTAGATTTAAAAATATAATAATAATTACTAGAATAGTCCATTATGTAATTCACAACCTACATGATAGGATTAATTTACAAGTTCAAAGGTAATACATTGATGATAATTAATTCATTTTTCTTACATTGTCTATGTAAATAAACATATTTTTTAGTATGGACATGTTGTATAGAAGTTAAGAGGGGGAAAAGATAAAGAAGACTTCAACATATAGTACTAAATGATTAAGAAAATGGAAGTAGCTAGGGCCATTGTTTGGAGCAATGTTTTGAAAAACAACTTGAAAATGAAACCACATTTCCCTCCAAGTGGTAGGTCAACATGGTAATCATCCAAGTAAAATGGGTTGATTTATGACTTTGTAAATCAAATAATATATATCTATCTATATATATATATATATAGAGAGAGAGAGAGAGAGAGATAGATAGATAGATAGATAGAGAGAGAGAGAGAGAGAGAGAGAGATAGATAGATAGATAGATAGAGAGAGAGAGAGAGAGAGAGAGATAGATAGATAGATAGAGAGATAGAGAGAGAGAGAGAGAGAGAGATAGATAGATAGATAGATAGATAGATAGAGAGAGAGAGAGAGAGATAGATAGATAGATAGATAGATAGATAGATAGATAGATAGATAGATAGATAGATAGATAGAGAGAGAGAGAGAGAGAGAGAGAGAGAGAGAGAGAGAGAGAGAGAGAGAGAGAGAGAGAAAGTTGAACATGTCTATAAAATTATCTATTCATCCTATTAAATGAAAACTACTTCAGACATGTACAATGTATGGACTTCATTAAGAGAAATTGAAGTAGAAATAGCATTATTACATTCTCAACTAAGTTGAGTGGCCAAATGTTTGTTATATAAATGGAATTTATGTGGACTTTAAATTAGTAACAATATATTGTACGTACCTTAAATGCAATTGCTAGTAACACTAATTTAATAATATTTTTATTAATTTTAATAATTGCTAAGTGGAATTTTATTAATAATTTTGATTATTTTTAAATGGATTTTCAAGTAATAAAAAGTTATAAATCTAATGTTTTTATTAATTTTATTTTATTAATAGATTTGTATTCACTTTTATAACTTTTAAAAGGAAATTAAATGGATTTAAAATTATAATTTGTATTAACAATAACAATTAGTAATTATTATAAATATAATTATAATAAAATTTAATAGTTAATTATAGTTTTACGATTGTTAATTGTCTTAATTTATTATCTACCGTCTTTCTCTTATTAGTTTTTTTAGATCTTTTTTTATTTATCTCATTTCAGGTTTTAAGTATGATATATACCAGAAAAAAAACGTATTCTTAATCATTATTTAAATATTAATATTTTAATATGCTTGATGGAAAATTAAATGCATGTATTTGGAAGGTGGAGAAAGATAGAGATAAAGTGAGACTTTTAAAAGGTAATGTTAAATAGTGTGGAAATTTGAAATAGTTTAAGGGAAAATTTAGGAGTAAGACAAAAGTAATTGAAAATGTGAAGATAGTTTAAGAGAAATTTTAGGAAATGGAACATTTATAGGTAAATGGGATGTGATATGATAGAGATTATGTTTAAAAATACAAAAAATACTTAAAAGAATGTAAAGGGGATGCTAACATGGACAATTGCATTTTAGTAATAAATGATGGATTTTTTCCATAAGAAGTAATATAGGATAGATAAGTATGATAATAGATGAGAATTATTGTTATTAATGTTGGAAATGGCTAAAAATACAAAACAAGAAAACAAAAAAGAAAGAGAGAATTAATATCAAAGTCATGACTTGCTATTAGATCAAACAAAATGGAACATCAAATCATTGACTAAAGTCGACATTTTTTTTTTGCTAGCAAACAATTTAAGGGCTAAACAGACCCAAAACCCTAGCTAGTCATGATGGGACATGCACCAACACACACCTTAATGCTTCAAGGGACTAGGGTCGGGCTAAGTAGTTAGGTTTCTCAAAGATGAAAGGGGAATTGTAATGATTTTGGAGTTGCCACATAAGTTTTTAGGAAATGGGAGCTTAGAATAATATGGTTTAACAATAGAAAGCGTTGCTTGGTGACTTACCCAATGGCCAATGTGAACAAAAAAATTCAAATCCGAGTGCCGGGATATGTTATGGGAAGGTATTAGCACCCCCTAACATGCCCAATTTCACAATTGACATCTTCTTCATTAAATCTCATGTTAAAAATTTAAATAATTTTGGGTTTGCTTTAAATGAGAGATTAACAAACTAACAAATAATCAAGTAAATAATTGGATAAATTAAAGACGAGGAAAGAAATTAACACTGAATTAATGAAACCAAATATAGTCAAAAAATAACAAACAACCTATTAATCTAACATGGAAACTGGGTTTCAAAAGAATAATCCTATCTCAAGAAAAAAAAAAAAACTAATAAACAAAAATAGAGGATGAATTAATAGAGTTAAGTGAAAAAAAAAAAGAAATCTTAAATATGTATGACCATTTTGCTGCTAAATGAACAATAACTTGAAGTAAGATGATTGAAAAATAAAGTAAACAAGGTCTAACTAGTAATGATTCAAACTAATTATCTTCTAGTTATGCCTTATCCTCTTTGTTTTAATACTAAATCACTTTAACTGAAAGAATGGTGAGTTTAAAATGAATTTAAAGATACAAATCTATTAATCTAATGCATAGAACTAAGGAGAAAGTGAATAATTAAATAGACTATATAGAGATAACAACCAATGCCACTAATTACTAAACAATACAACTCCTTAAATTAGTATGCTCAATTATTAAAAATCTAAAGACCTATCTATACTACCATTAAAAGTGTGGAACTTTTTTTTGACTAAAATACCCTCATTTTGGAATTTGGTCCATGTTTAATTGTACAGATAGAAATGTAATTTGAACAACCACTTTTGTCTTTATTCAAATCATTCTCATTGTCTTATATTCAAGGTATTAACTCTCATTAACAATCAATGAATCCTATTCTTGACTAGCATCCTCATACTTTTGAATTTGATCTCCCCCTCATTGTGAGGGCATAAAATGTACTTTGAATTACTACATTTCTCTTCATTCAATTCATTTTCATTAAGTCTTATATTTAGGGTATTTAACTCCTATTCTTTCATTGAATGCTATATTTAAGATATTGTTTTCACCCCCCAAAAAATATAATATATCAATTATATCTACATCAAATACTTTTAATGATAAAAAAATATGTGCTTTTTTAAATTTGCCCAAAAAATGGAACAATTTTCTATCATGGTGGCGAGTAAGCAATTCAACCATTTGGGTCAAGTGGCTAATCCATGATGTCATAATTAAATAAAATCATTTTAAAATAGAAACGAATAAAAATATAGAAAAATTGGGCTCATCTCTGATGTTATACATATATACTAATCATATTAAAGAAAAATAAGTTTAATTAAATAATAATAATTATTATTTATGTTGGAATGAAATATAAATTTAAAACCAATCCAATAATAACAATTATTTTTTTTTTGTGTTGGTGGCTCAAAAACTCAACCTTTTGAGTTAAATGGGCCAACCTGCGAAGTCATAATTAAATAATAAAAATTAAAATATAAAACAAAAAAAAAAACAAAAATATATAAATTATGTAAAAAACATTTGAGCATATCTCTAATATTTTATATTAAAGAAAAATGTTGTGACAAAGAATAATTGCTTTTATTTTTAATTAAGACCAACCCAAAAATGGAGTTCTTTTCCTATTTGGTGGTAATTCAATAATTCAATCCTTTGTGTCAAATGTGTCAACCCTTGATGTCATAATCAACAACATTAGTCATTTTCCCCATTGGGCAAAAAAACTTGGATATCGTATTTCCTATGATTAGCCCTAAATCTAGTGTTTCATCTTTGTTATAGGAGTATCCTTCACTCATGCAACATTTTAGTGGAGGATGTTCTTTGATTGTCACCACTAGCACCGACTTTGTTATCCTTCTCAACACTTTCCTTATCCTTGTCATCTGCCTTCATCTTTTAATGATAGTTTTCTTCCCTGTGGCCTTGTTTGTAGAAATAACAACAATATGAAGCATGATTTCATAGATAATTGGCTACCAGAAACCCTCCTTCCCTTAATTAATCCACAACCTCTTAGGATTCTCCTATAAAGGACTAATCTCTAAACAAACCCTAGCTGTTGAAGTTTAAGTAAGAGTAGCAATAGATTGGTCGACTTTCAATACTCCCCTAGCCACCTATACAATAGATTGGATATATTGTTCATTGTAAAGATTTATAGGGAGGCGACAAAAATGAATCTACATAGCCATGATTGATGGTTCTCACCTAGATCAAAAGAAGGAAATCACTTGAAGAAACAAACCATATAATCCTTGACAATAATCTCCCCCTTTAGCCAAACATGAAGGAATTCATTTTCATCTTTGAACCTAATCAAAATGTGGTGGTTGTCAACGGACACTACTATGGTAGTGTTGGGTCTTGAAGGTCCCCTTGATAACTCGTTGATTTCTACAAGTTCACCTCATTTCAACATAGGAGACTTAATAAGTATGTCGATCATTGGGAGAACAATGGGAGTGAGAATCGATGAAGGTTTCAACAAGGAAGTAAATGAGGGAGGAGGGAGCATGCCTAAGAGGAATTCCCTATAGGAACCTTATAGAGGTGTAAATTGGGTTGTGCCGCCCGTGGCCCAACACAATTTTGAGCCGACCAAGCCCGATGGTTCATGAGCCTTGTTGGGCTTGGGGTTTCAAGTCTGCGGGCTAGGCTAACATGACCCGACAGTGTAGGTTGTGCCGCCTGTGGCCTACGGGCTAGCACAACCCATATATATTTATCTATATTTATATAATATATTATATAAATTATAATTATATAATAGTATCTAGTATATAATATATTAATAAACTAAATAATTGTATGCATCAAAATTCATATAAAATAAAAATTTTAAGATTTTTTTCATTTTTTTAAATAAATAGCTTTGGCCCGGTTTGGCCAAAGGCTCGACCCATGGACCCGCCCAGCTCGTGGCATGGCATGGCATGGGCTCGGGCTGTGTCGGGCCGACCCCCCAAAATATCCTTTGGGAGGGAGGCATAACCCATTTTATATCTTTAGAACCCTAGCTGCTGATATCACCCTAATGCTGCGTTTGTTCAAATTTCCATTACTTTTTAAGAAGTAAAATTTTCAAAAATATATTATTTTATTTCAATTTTCATTATACCATTTCCTCTCAATGCTATAAAATTCAAAGTAAGATAAAAGAAACTACTAAACTTAACCAATAAAAAGAACATCTATTACTTGTTCTATCCTAAATGTTTAATGCATGCCCTAGCCCCTATGTCATTCAAACAATTTAATTAACCATATATATTATTGGAATAATAGCCCTACCTCAAGATAGATGTAGCTTCACCATTGCCCAAGTTTAGAAGTCTTTCCTTTGGTCTTTTAAGGTTTTTTCATTTACTTCAGTCTTACATTACTAGGGAATCTTCTTGTTGCACGAGCTTATGTAGGTTTCTTAACTTATAGGGGGTCTTATAAAGTCTAGACAAAGGTCTTTGAGATTAAAAGGTCAACCCTTATTTTTAGGCAATGAGGGAGGATTCTTTTAAATGCCAAAGCAATAGATTGGAGTGGGTTCAATCCAATCAATACCCAACGAATATATTAGAATGGCAATCCTAACTCCTTGGGTTGCTTAAATATCTCTAAGGTCTAGGAAGTAGTTTATGTTCATTTTTAGTTTGAAGGCACTTTTGACCAATTAGAGTTATATAATAGCAGGATAAGATCATATTTATCTAAAGTTATTGAATATCAAGTAGTTGGTTTTCACAAAGTTGGTTTTACTATAACTGGATTTTAAAGGTCACTCTTAGTGAATTCTTCTCATCATGGACTCTCTTCTTCCTATTCAAGGGGAGAGTCCACCTATAAAAGTTTCATAACTAGTTTTGGACTGTTAGGTCTTGAAATTTTAACTCTTAGTCTTTGCAAGTGATAGGAAATTCAAACTTTTTTGGGCATTCCCTATATTAAATAATTGGATAAATAATCCCAAATTGAAACATTTAATTAATCAACTAATGCACACCCTTGATTGTGATGATCTAGGGCTCCAAATTTTATGATGGCCAAGTTTATTCAAATGATTAATGCCTCTAATCTAGTTAGGATTTTGATTGGATGGTATAAGATTCAATCGAGTATGAACAACCACTAGCATATTGTTTGATTTGTATGATCTTGCAAACTATACTCTAAAATGATTTGATTTATGTTCTAATATGCTTTGATATTTCAATTAAGTCTAATATTGGGTAGGGATGAAAACATTCCAAAATGGATGTCTATGATTGACTCAGTCAACTAACCTTGAATTATATGGTCAATTAAGCTCAAGTTTAGGCAAAAAGGATATGCATAGACTTTTGATTCTATCCTTTATACATCCCAAAACTCTAATTCAATCAAATTATTATTCAATGTATGAAAAGACAAAAATTTCCCTATATGTTGGTGATTTTCAATTGATACAAAGATGAAGTTTTCAAAGGTTCTACAAAAGACCTGGTATAAGACATAAAAGGTGCAAATATGTGGTGTTCATAGATTGTCCCTCTTTGTCAAAGGTTGTATTTTAAAAATCGAAGCTTGATAGTATTACCCAAGTAGCCTAATCTAAGAGGAGGGAGGGAGGGAGGGAGTGAATTGGGTTATACAAGTTTCTTCCCCAACCATTACCTTATCAAAATGAGTGCAAGATGAAAGTGATTAAGAGTAATGACATGAAATTGTATATCCAAGAACTATAGGATTGAATATGAAAATCAGCAATAATTATAAATAAGAAGAATAACAAAAAGGCACACACAAATTAATACAAATTCAACCAAACTCGGCCTACATCCTCTTCTCAAACAACCTCTTGAGAATTTCACTATACCAATTGGACTACCATGTGCCAACAAAACCTTTACATTAGTTGGACTCATAGGTGCCAACAAGACCTTTCATTGATAGAACTTATGAGTGCCAACAAGACTTTATAATGTTCAATGATGAATACAAATGATAAGAAATGAAATGCCTTTACAAGGCTGATATGAAAATACAAAGTAAATTATTTAGATGCAAGGGAATGGACAAGAAAATATGGGCTACAACACTTGAAGAGATTCAAGTTTCTTAGTGAGAAGCAATTTAATACTTATTGCCATTCAACTTTTCTAACAAAGATGAAACAATGCTTGAATACTAATTGCTATTCAAGTTTCTTAGTTAGAACTTTTCTACTCAATGTATTTCCTTACATTTTTAGCTCTAACTCATACATAGATAGCATGAATTAAGGCTTGAAAGCTTATAACCATTGGGAGTGGATTAATCCACTTTAGGAAACATTCAGAGATCATTCCTAATGATGTTGAAAGCTTACTAGAAAAGGAAAGAGAAATTGGACTTTTAATTATAAACATATTGATATTTCTTTATAAAGTAGTCGACTATTATGACTAAGTGGTCAACTACTTCATCTTGTTAGAGGTGAACAGTCAATTATTAGAACCAAGTAGTTGACTACTACTCATAGGAGAGAATATTTTATTTCTAGTAGTTGACTACTAGGTGAAGCTCAGCCTCGACAATACACTTAGGGCTTGTTTATTTCCTCTTAACTCTTATCTTTTAAGATGAATCTTTTAACTTTAAGAGAAAAAAGGTTTTTCTTTTCCTCTTATCTCTTATTTTTTAAAGTGCAATCATACACTTTTTTATTTTTCAATGATACCCCCAAAAAGACAAACAAAAACTCTCATATATGGGGTCAAAATGGATATTTGATAATTTTCAGAATTCATAATTCAGAACAACACTCTTTCCATTTAAAGTTTAGAGGAAAGAAAAGTTCACCAATACCAATATACCTCTTTATGTAATTATTACACATTCAAATGTCATACTTCAGAGCAAATGAACAAGCCTTTAGTTGACTACTACCTTCTTGATAGTTGATTACTAGGCTTGTTCATGGGTTGGGCTTCGGGCTCAACTTACATTATCTCGGGCTTGAGCTTCAGGATCAAACCCATTAGAATTCTGGCAAAAGTGAAGCTTGAGCCCAACCCATGAATAGGTCTATCGACTACGGGGTCACATTAGGCTTACCTGTCATAGCTAGTTTACTACTACCTTTTGGGCAATCAACTGTTGAGTGTAACCCAACAATAAATCACTTAAGTTGGCAACTCCTATGGTTTGGGAGCTAAATCCTTCGTCTTATAAACTTATATTTTTGTCCAGGATAGAGTTTGGGAAAAGCCTAAGTACTTTTTCTAATTATTAACAATTGATCTCTAAGATTTTGGTAGAACTGGGGTAGGTGTGAGTTTAACCCATTGTAATTCTTCTTGTACTCTAATTACATCAAGTCATTACAAATGTAATAAACTTCTAGACTCTAAAACTTGGCTTCTTCTTCTTCTTGTTCATGAAAGTAGACTTGCATTCCTTTGAGAGTCATCAATCCATTTAAGGGAATAAATTATATGTATGCACACTTATATTTCAAAAACATTAGTACTTACAATGAATTTGCATTCATCAAAACATATAGGGTCAATAGATAAGACAACTCATTGTTGTAGGAAACCCAATGGAATAATTCCCCTTATTTACAAAATGCAATGTCAGTAGTTTTTCTTCAATGACAAAAATGAGTTCCAAAATTTGTTGTTCTAAATACATGATTTGAAAATTTTGAATTCCATGGATTTTCTAACCTTTACTTTTAGTTGGAGATCATCTAGTTTTTTAGTTAATCATGTAATAAAGGAATTACAAAACCTTTCTCACAGATCCACTCCTCAAAATTTTATAAAAGATTTTGAACATGCTTTTGAAAAGAAGAGGCAAAATCCTTCATCCTTAGACCTTAAGCTTGGAGGTCATCTAGATCTATGGTCGACTCTACAACAAGGGAATTGCAAAACCTTCCTTAGAAACCAATTCCTCGAGGTTTTCCAATGTTGGTGATTGATTGATGAAACAAGTAAGTAAAAACCTATTGTAGAAAATGCTTTAGTCAATGAAAAATATATATTTTTTGTAGAAAAATTGTAATTTAAGGGAAATAACTCAATTAGATTGCTTTGAAAAGCAGTCTTATAAAGAAACTTTGGTGTGTTTCAATGGTTAGGAGTGGTAGATATGAAAGAGAAAGGTCAATATATAAGCCCTTGAAACCTTTAGGTTTGAGAAAAATCAAAATGATACATTGAAGTTGGGATTATGTTGGTCAATGATATGAAAAAGCAGTGATCCTTAAGGCCCTGTTTGAGAATACTTAAAAGAAGTACTTCTTTTAAGACGTGGGACCACACATTAAATGGTTTTTAAGTACTTATGGGTGTTTGGTAAAAAAGTTGGAAAGAAATAGTTTTTTTTAAAGAAGTACTTTTTTGAAAAAGTGACTTCAAGTTGGCTTTTTTTTAAGTAGTTCTCAAAAAAAAAAAGGATAAATTAGTCCCCTAATAATTTTTTATATTGCCTAAAATACCCCCACACCCAAAAAGCACTGTTCATCATCTTCTTCCCTGACTTGTCCCCATTCCCGAATTTGATACTTCACAGACTTTAGCTTCGTCATCTCCCTTCCACTCCTCCCTTCCTTGCTTTGTCCCTTCATCTACCTCGGTTTTCATCAGAGCTTCCAAGGAAGAACTATAACTGCTCCCAACAATGGTTTCAATCAGGGCTTGGTTTTTGTGCTACATAAACAAAGACCTGGTCGCAGTGAATAAAGACGACCTCTCACTGTAATAATGGAATGCAACTGGCAGTCAGGGGCACTCTTCCCTGGTAGCGTCAAAGCTCTGCTAGACTCTGTTGAAGCTTTTCTCTTCGATTGCGATGATTAGAATTTCGAAACAACCATTAATCGCTCAAATTTTCAATTTTTCGGTTTTCACTACTTACAAATTCCTTAGACGAACATTCTAGTTTTGTTAATCTTGATTTGATTTTCTTGGATGTTTTTCACTTCTTAGGCGTCATTTGGAAGGGCGACAAGCTCATTGGAGGAAAGCCTTAGACATTAGAGAACAATTCTTTGTCATCTTCCGCTATTATGATTAATTATTTATTATTATTATTGTTGTTGTTGTTGTTGTTGTTATTAATAGTAGTTATTATTATTATTATTATTATTATTATTATTATTATTATTATTAATTGGATCCACATGGTATCTCACATGGGGGTCCATGTGGGCTGTCAATTGAAATGTATATTATAACATATGAAAACCATTGTATATATGTATGAGTGAAGAGAGGGCTAAAATTGCCATTTGTGTCAATATAAGCACTTATGGGGAAAGTAGCTTACCAAACATTACACCCCAATAAGTCCTTAAAAACATAATAAGTGATTTGAAAAGAAAAGTGGGTTACCAAACAACCTTAAGTGATTGTTAAAATAAGTACTTCTAAGAAGTATTTGTGAAACAAGTACTTAATCATCAAACAGGACCTAAGTTGGTGATTACTTACCTCAATTGGGCATTATGGTTGGTATTGACAACTATAATTGTAACTTAGTTCACCATTGGGTGATGAGAACGAGGAAAGGTGAAATATGGATGGAAAAGAGAGTTGTTAAAAGTGATAGATAGGTTGAGATGATGGTCAAGAGAATGATGAAATGAATGATTTATTTCTTGGAATCATTATGCATGAAAATGATGTGAAAATATTTATGTTGGGAATTCAGTTTTGATTCTCAAAAACTACTTTGAAATGTTGAAAAATCATTAACACTTAACACATAGAGAATTGGTTCAAATTGTTGGTTTAAGATCTTAACCACTTTATCAAGGATCAATCTTCACATAGATTTGTTTATACCAAGGTTTCCCATAGGACTAGCCATTCATGATCTTTCTAGTTTATGACCACTTAGCAATTTCCAACTATGCATGGTTTTTCTTTGGCTTAAGATATGCCTCATAATTAGGTCCTATTCCTTGTATCAATCTTTGATTGGATTATTTGTCCTCTCATGATTGGTCAATCTTTTTCACCCTATCTTTTACTTGAGCCTCCCAATTGGGTTTTCAACTTAATTAGTGAATTTGGAGATCTTTTCTTGATACGGTGGTTGTATTTGAGATATATTTAGATAGCATACATACCCGTGAAGGATCAACCCAATGTAGTTTCTAAGAATGAGCTTATTTATAAGAGCTCCACATCTTTCTAGTGATTGGAGAACACTTTATCTAAGAACAAATCATGGATTGGGACTTCGATGCAGGAAGAGTAATACATCATCATCTCAACTAGAGTGACTAAGTATTTGGGATTATGATTCTATATTTCACTTTTATCTCTCATTTTGTTCTCAATAAAAAGAGTAATACATCATCTCAACTAGCAATGGCTTAGGACTTGGCTTAAAACTTGGGCATAAAAAGAAAGGGATACATAGGCTCAAGATAAATTAAAAGTAGTATCTAGGATCAATTGAGGGGTTATGAATATGCGAACTCACTAGAAGGACTATATAGTTGGGGTTTTGGTCCCTTTTTCAACTATTGGCTTTTGGAAAATAATGTTTTTCTTCTTCATTTTTATTTGATGAATTATGTCATGGTTTTCCTTTTATTTTCTCTTCTTTAACCATTTTCTTGGGGACCATGTTGCTCTTGGTTCGATGATGGAGGTATTCACTCATTCTTTAAAAAACCTTAGGAAAGGTAAACTATTTAGGGATTTTTGTTGTTTTGGGATTGTTTTTTATGGGTTTAAGGAAACAAAAGGCTTAGTACAAAATGGTTGACTAGGGATTTTAATATGACACTGGGTAGTTTAGAGTATTGAATCAACCCAGGAGGACCTCCCTTTTTATGGGCCTTCTAATGCTTTTGTTGCCTTGTGTCTATAATACTAGTGGTAGAATCTAAGATTTCCCACTTTCTTTCTTTTCCTTTTTACTCCATTTTTTTGAATAGGATGCCCTACTATAGTGGAGGTATGTTTTCGTTCCTTAGCACCCAAAAAAGAATATTTATTGAGATTTTTAGTCTTCTTCTATTGTTAATATTTTTGAAAAATTTTGAATCTTTTTGGGTTTTGGGGGTTTTATTTAAGGTAAAATAAAAAAAGTTTAGCTAAGTCTCAAACTAGTTACCATATGCGGAAAAATTATGATCATAGTTAGCTTAGTAGGGTAAACTATTGGTTGAAGATGACCTCTCTTTTAAGAGCCACTATAGGCTATTTTTCTCCCAGTTGGACATCCTATAATTTAAGGAGGATATAATTTTTTATTTCTTTCTTTTTCTTGTTTCTTTTTTTCTTTATTTTGGCAATTTAAACTTAAGAAGTTCATTCTTTCTTGAATAAGTGAAGTACATGGCATTTGCTAAAATATGGTTCTAATGATGTATCATGCTAAGGGTTGATGGCCTGTCCCATTAAGAATTGTTATGATGACCTTCATTGACAATGATTTATCACATTAAAAATTAGACTAATGGCACCATGCTAAGAGTTGAGCTTGATGACCTTCCTTGATGATTATTTGTCAGACTGAATATTGATCTAATTGCTTTGAGGTATGCCAAGATGGTTGATTGTTCTTTAATCTTTTCTACAACATTGGCACTTGATGACTTTAATTCCATCCATAACCAAGAAAAAGTGGGTAAGACCAAGTAGACCTCTTTTGTAATCATTAACCATTTTAAACATTTATGACCTTTTATAGGTAGAATATTATTGGGTTTTACATTTCTAGGATTCTTTTAATCTTGATTATGTAACTTTACCTCTATGCATCAAAGGAGATTACCCATTCTTCATATTCTTTGGTGTCAATGAATTTCCTTCACTTGAATCATGCTTCTAAAGAGAATAAAATCATAATTTTCTTTGTTAAAAAAATGGATGTATGAGTGAAACATTCATATAGTTAGCACATGAATGATTTCCATAAAATTGTATGGTGATATCTTAATAATGGGGAAGAGACTTTAGACTACCATATAGGTGTATTAAGATGCAAATTGATATGATTTCTTCTATTGTTAATATTTTTGAAAAATTTTAGATTTTTTTTTGGGTTTTAGTTAAGGTAAAATAAAAAAGGTTAGCCAAGTCTCAAACTAGTTACCATATGTGGAAAAATTATGATCATAGTTAGCTTAGTAGGGTAAACTATTGGTTGAAGATGACCTCTCTTTTAAGAGCCACTATAGGATATTTTTCTCCTAGTTGGACATCCTATAATTTAAGGAGGATATAATTTTTTATTTTTTTCTTTTCTTTCTTTTTTTTATATTTTGGCAATTTAAACTTAAGAAGTTCATTCTTTCTTGAATAAGTAAAGTACATGACATTTGATAAAATATGGTTCTAATGATGTATCATGCTAAGGACTGATGGCCTGTCCCATTAAGAATTGTTATGATGACCTTCATTGACAATGATTTGTCACATTAAAAATTAGACTAATGGAACCATGCTAAGAGTTGAGTTTGATGACCTTCCTTGATGATTATTTGTCGGATTGAATATTGGACTAATGGCACATGTTGAGAATTGAATTAAATGATTTATCATTATGAGAATTTATCTAACTGCTTTGAGGTATGTCAAGATGGTTGATTGTTCTTTAATATTTTCTACAACATTGGCACTTGATGACTTTAATTCCATCCATAACCAAGAAAAAGTGGGTAAGACCAAGTAGACCTCTTTTGTAATCATTAACCATTTTAACCATTTATGACCTTTTATAGGTAGAATATTATTGGGTTTTACATTTCTAGGATTCTTTTAATCTTGACTATGTAACTTTACCTTTATGTATCAAAAGAGATCAATCATTCTTCATATTCTCTAGTGTCAATGAATTTCCTTCAGTTGAATCATGCTTCTAAAAAGAATAAAATCCTAACATTCTTTGTTAAAAAATGGATGTATGAGTGAAACATTCATATAGTTAGCACATGAATGATTTCCATAAAATGGTATGGTGATATCTTAATAACGAAGAAGAGACTTTATACTACCATATAGGTGTATTAAGATGCAAATTGATATGATATAATTGAATTGATTCATTCAAGGATCTTTATCATTGTCAGGTTGTAGGTTTATGATCAATTACTTTGATATACTATGGGTGAAGATACTAGAGGTTGCATTTAGCATACACTATATGCTGGGTAGTTGAAAATGATTTTACGGTTCTAGGAATGTCCAATAAGAGATCTACACTCTTAGACAAAGTGCCACTACCCAGAAGTGGAATTGAATCAAGTCACTTTTTAGGAATCCTAGTTGGAGTAGGACTCTAATAGAGGTGAAAAGATTCTGTGGTTTCTTTAGAATTTACAAAGATCATGCCCATGGTGTTGCACAAAACCCGTAAGAAATAAAAACAATAAAATAATATAAATACCTCTCAGAAAACATACATCTTTCTAATTCAATATCCCTCTAGACTCGCACATGTTTAGCCTCCAAGAATGTCCATATAAAGCAGAAAGAAATCAAAAGTTCTCCTATCACCTTTCTTGAACTTCTTGAAGAAGGAGAAAGAAGAGAAGAAAGGGTGGGTGGGGCTCCTCTTTGATTATGTTAGAAATCATTTCTCTCTTAGGTTTTTTTTTTTGAGTTTCTTATACCCCTAGGGCCGCCCATGCATAGCTTATATAGAGCTTGACCTTAATTGCAATCAGCAAAACTTAATCCCTAAGTTTTGCATAATTATAATTAGGTCCTTCCATTAAAACTTCTTTTAGTGAATACACCCCTTCCTTTTACCTTTGATTGCACTCTACCTCTAGTGTGTGTGGCCTCTTGGGTAGGTAGTAGCAATTAATACTAAACTAATTTATTATTTTAGTTTGAAATCCTTCCAGTTGTATTAAATTAAAACTCTTTTAATTCTCCCTTAGTTATGAATAATCAACCATTGCTCACAAGGTTTCTACTAATCATGAGTGACACTTAGTGGTATGTCATGACCACCTTAATCGTACTACTTTAATCATATGTTCCAGTGAATTTATAGTGACTCGTATGGTGACAATTACTCAAACCCTACTACCTTAATCATATGTTCCATTGAATTTATAGTGACTCGTATGGTGAAACTTAGAACTCTTTCGTAAACCATACTGCCTTGTATAAGGACTTCTATGTCAAATTAACTTTGGGTTGAAGCTTAACTCAAACCCAACCCAACCAAGTCTGCCCAATTGCCACTCCTAATAGTAGCCTTACACCTTTTTTTTTTGTAGGTGCCTACCCCACTTCATGGGACAAGAAAGCCTGAAATTTTTGAAAGACTTGCCAAGTCAAATAAATGATTGAACTTGTTTAATGCAACTAGCTTTGGCATAATGTCAATAATATTTTGAGATGTATGAATCTTCACCAATTTTAGTCTTCTTTCAATTGTCAATTCATGTATCCAATGATACTTCACCTTTGGTCCTTATGTGGAAAACTTCATTCTTTGCCTAGTGAATGAAACTCTAATTATTAAAATGTACAATTGCAATTTCTTTTTGTTTCAACACCAAATCTTTAACTAATCCATATAACCACAAAGTTTCTTTGGTTGCTTCAACTGCAACCATATATTTTGCCTCCATAGAAGATAAGGCAATATTGGACTGAAGGGTATGACTTCCAATTAATGGGACCACCTACCAAGGTAAACAAGTAACCTATTATTGATCTTCTTTTGTCTAAATCTCTAGCATAATTTGAATCAACATATATACCCAACAACAGTCCATGAACCTCCCTCCCCTATGAAACATTTGTAGACAACTCATTTTTGCACAATTTTATGTTTTTCTGCTACAAGTGTTTCATGATTAAATTGTGGTGTTCTATTTGCTTCTTCAAGAAATGGTATTTTGGTATTTTTAGTTAAAACTTGTAATTAAGCACGTGTGTTGCACATATAATTTTTTTTTGTTTTCATATTAGTTACTAGAATTTTAGATATATCATAGTTAAGATAGAAATTGAAAGTTAATAAATGTAACAATATGATTAAAAATAAACTTAAATAATTATACCAAATGTGCACCTATAGAAAATTTAAATTACAATAACAATTACTACTACTACTACTATTGTTGCTGCTGCTATTGCAACTACTATTACTAAATTTTGTATTCCATTTTTGTCTTAAATAAAAATAATTTTTATTTAATATGATGACTATATAACATTAGAAATATTCCGAAATATCTTTGACAAAATTCCATACTATTTTATTTTTTGTGTTCTATCTTTTTCTAAATACTTATTATCCCAATTGGGGTTATCTTTTTTTTTTTTGAGTAACTTTTAAGGATATATACATCCCAAGGGCCTTAAGCGCATTGCCTTGATATTTTTGTGAAAAACCCATTTTTTGGCCCCAAACTGCAATTTTTAATATTTTTATAAATAAAAAATTAAAAACTGAGTTAAAAAACAAAAATAATGTAAATAATACATATATTATATGTAATTAATATATATATATATATAACATAATTATGCTATTTATTGATAAAATATATATTTTTACACACACACACACACACATATAGCGTTGACATAGAGCGATTTGACTCGTTTGACCTTGATAGTCGAATTGGTAACCTATGACCCAAAGGCAAAAATGGGTTGACCTTCGGGTTTGTTTTTAAAACATAGTTTATTATACTTATTATTGTTTAATATTTCAAACATATGATGTTAAAAATGTTCCCAATTTTTTTTAATTTCTATATTTTTTGCATTTTGTATATTTTTTAATTTTATTATTTAATTGTGGCAACATGGATTGGCTCATTTGACCCAAATGGTTTAATTTCTTACCACTACCTAGATAAAAATACTATTTTTTCCAGGTAGATCTTAAAAGTATAAGTTTTTATGTTATTGAAATTATTAATTTATTATGTATGGATTTAATTATAGGATTTAATGATTAGAATAAACAAAAAAGCCTTAAATATATGATTCAATGAAGGTGAATGCAAATTAATACTTTAAATGTTGGATTTAATGTGAGAGAATTGACTGCATGGAATATCTTAAAACTACTCTTTTCAACTCATTTAATATCAATAGCCAATTATCCTATTTGCCCTTATTTTTTATCAATAAATTTAAATATAGAGGGGTAAATTTTGTCCTAAAAATTATAGAATTATTCTTGAGGCTATTCGTACTTTTTAAAGTAGTATATATTAATTAGATCAAACCAGTTGTTAGAGTTGTACTTAAAATTCTGAGTATTTTGGCACCATTTCGGCCCAAATTCTAGCCAAATTAAATTGTTCCTTTGAATTAAGACTAGTTGGTTAAGCCAATAAAAAATCTCCATTTGGAATATTTTTACCTTAGATCAACCTAGAATTTTATATGACATATTATATATTTATAGGAAGCTCTTTGAGTCTACTCTATAGCCCAATAAATGGAACTCAATTTGTACTTAATATACAAAGTTATAACTATTTTACAAGAGATGTTGACTTAGCATAGTTGATCTAAAGCAAACTAAACAATTTGACTATTGAATCCCCAAAATTTTGGAGATTTCTCCACCAATTTGGACTCCCATTTATCCTAACCTTCTGGAACTTGTATCTATGACTAGGAGAGGTCCCTAAACCTCTCAAAAGACTAAAAACAATTAAAAAAACCTCAAAGAAAAAGGTTTCTATTTTTAAGGAGAGCTTCTTTGTTGCATTAGGATTGGCAACTTTCTTTTTGTGTGCAAAAATGACTTCTCCTACTTTATCTATAAATACCACCTCTCCTAAAAGGGTAAGGGACCTTTGTCTAAACACTCTGAATGATCCATAGGCTAAAAAAATCAATCTCTGCTTTATGCTTCATTGATTTTCCTGTATTTTTTAATAAAATTTATAGAAAATTCATGTTCAATGTTTGGGCTTTTTCGTTCCCATCGAATATTGTTTCTTGCTTGGGACTTGTTATCCTTAGCCTCAAGTCATTTTGGTTTTTTGGAGTTATAGGAAATGGTTTCATATTTTTTGAACCCTAGTTATTTTTTTGAGAGATTTTGTTCTCCCCCCATATTGTGATCAACTTATGTTTTGGCCTCCTATTGGCTCTGAACTAAGTGTTGACCTATTTTATTGGGTATAGTGTGTGTCGGTTGATTGATGGGGTGTTGTAGGATTGTCAAGTATCTATTCCAAGATAGATAGAATTTCCTAAGGAAGTAGATACCATTTTTTGAGTGCTCCTAAGCAATGTTGATGCTTCTAATGGTATGATAACTATTATAAAACTTAATGGAACCACCTTTCTAGAGTAGTCCTAATCAACCAAGCTTATCACTAGAGGAAGAGGTAAGCTAGAATTTAATACAAGCAAGGAAGTGAAGTCAAAATATGATGACCCCAAGTTTGATAAGTGGGAATAGGATATTTCACTTGTTATGTCATGGCTGGTTTGTTTAATGCAGCCACATATTGCTTGCAACTACATGCTTCTCTCTACTACTAGGTATTTGGGATCATGTTACTACCATGTATTCCAAGGCAAGAAACATAGCTTGGGCATACTGACTTCAAAGGAAAGCCTACAATATGCATCAAAGGGAGATGACAATGGCCATGCACTTCTCTTACTTACAATCTCTTTGGGAAGAAATGGACCATCTAGAGTTATTGGAATGGAAGAATCCTGAGGACAGTGAATAGTACCGAAAGTATGTTGGGAAGAACATAGTTTGATTTCTTGGTAGGTTTGAGTGTTGAGTGTCATTTTACTTAGCAGCACATATTGAGTGTAAATATTGTTTTCGTTGCTCCTACATACTCCTTGGTGTAGGGAGAAGAGAGTAGGAGGGATGCCATGATGTAGAATATAGTTGTTGAGTATTCTGCTTACATTTCCTCTATACCAAAAGTGTAAACAGATAATGTATAAATGAAAAAACTGATGAAATGGTGTAGAAATACTACAAGAAACCAAAACAGATTAAGGATTAGTGCTGGAAAGCTGAATCTACATTTGAAACTTGATAAGTTTGAAAACAAACAAAGAAAGGAAATGCTCAACTTGCTACTATAGGACTTGACTATTCATTTCCTTATGTTCAAGCTCTTTCATATGATTCCTTTGATGTGATGGAGAAGCTTAGAGCCTATTGATTCAGCTTGAGATTATTGGATCCTCTATCTCTACTAGTTTTAGTAATCCTTCTAGTGATTTTGTTAAAATAAGTACTACACTTTATTGTCCATGTTTATCTCCTAGCTCCTAGATTGTGGACTTTGGAGCTAGTGCGCACATGATTGGTATTCTGGTTAAACAATGTATGCCCTTATCTCTAATCAAATTGATATAATTTAGCATTTAGTTATGAATAATATTAGAACATTATTATTTTATGTGTTTTGATATGTTTCTATGTTTACCCCCTCAAATTGAAAATTTATGAGACATGCTTAGTTTATAATGTTCTCAACCATTTGATAAACTTAGGGAGTTTATTTTTCCAATGCTTACACTATTGTACTATTGAATTGGTGGAGCAATTTCTCTTAACTGCTAGGGTTAGACCTAAGGTATAATGAGTAAGTGTTTGTTGAAACGCCAAATATGGACCATTTCCATTTTTTTCCTAGACTTTGGTGACAAATGGGCAATATTGGAAAGTTCCACTTAACCCCAAATTTGATAATAGTACTACATTAAGTGTTGGATAGAGGTCTACAATGAGTTAGGCCACCTTGCGGGCTGGAATGGCCCACTAACTATAGTGATAGGTCGTGCCGGGTATGAAACGTCCCTTGGGGCTAGGCTGGGCCGAGTGTTTTTGGCCTATAGGCTAGGTTGGCATGGCCCATGCATCATTTAATCATTTTATTATAGCATCTTTTCAATTTCATTGTAATTTTTCAATTTTATATTTTTATTGTATGAATTAATTATTCACATGGAATAAAAGTTTAAGATGATTTTTATTAACCATTGAATTTTTTTTATTATTTTTGTAGTGAAAACAAAAAAAGAAAGAAAGAAAATGAAATAACCCAACATGACCTACATTACACCTCTAGTGTTGAATTAGATTGCTTTTGATATGCCAACCAGTGAGATCCTCTAAGGGTCAAATGTTTGGGCATGTTGGAGTAATTTGGAATATCACATGAGTGGTGTGATCATTGTGATAAGGTCATCCACTTTGTCAAACAAAGAGAATATTTTGGTTTACACTTTCTTTGACGGAAACCTCAAACTACCAGTAGTGGATTTGAACATGTTTTGAAGTCAATTTGCAAAATGCATTTATACTTATAAATACTTTATTTAATGAAATGGTTTGCAATTTTAATGTTGGGATCCATCTAAATAGAGTGTGGCACTGTATTTTACACTTAGGGAAGATGTCTTTTCTAGTAAGCAGTGTATAGATATTATGGGCTAGGAGGTTAAGAGCAAAAGTCCTTTTAGGCTAAAACCTAATAGGCTTATTTCTTAGGTTAGACCATTATTTGGGTTCATAGGATAGTTGAAACCTAGATCTCACTTATGTTTAAGTGTTGGGCTGATTCTAAGCCCAATATTGAGTAGGTGGCTTACTAGGTTCAACTAATGAAATTGGCGCATGTGTTTCTCAAAATGTGCCAATCCACATGTTTAATGTGAAAAATTAGTAGATTCCATGCCATACAATATTTAAAGTTGTGAATTAAAATAGCTTGAGAATCGGGATGGGCATGGATTCTTTCTTTGTACTTTTATGATTAACATGGTTTCCTAATTAGAAACTTCTAATTAAATTAGAAATCTGATCTGGAAACTCTTAATAGGGCTACAATAGTCCAACTCTATATATGATAGAGAATGGAGAACCTAGGTAGAGATTACCATCAATTCTCCTACCTCCAAACCATAGTTTGACCAAGGTTGAAAAAGAAGTTTTTTTTTTCTCTTTTCTCTATAAGTTTTTCCATAAAAAACATGGATTTTTCAAGTCATTAACAGTTGCATTTTAACAAGAGTTATTGGAATTCACATCAACTTACAAAGAAAGACTAGATCAAGTTCTTACTATTGGGTTGCACCATCTTCAGTTTGCAACTCGATTTGGACTTGAATTTTGGGTATATATCACCACTTAGGGTGCTGCAATTGTGATATATTCATAAAGTAACATCCCTACTTTGATCCTGACATGAAATTTGATTAATTAAATCCTATATTGATCCTAGGAGAAAATCATTTCTTTATGAAAATTTTGATTTATCCTTCTAGGACTGATTTAAGACTTGAATTATACACCAAATAACTCAGAAAGGTTTGACCTTTTTTTGGCTTAAATCAGTCCATATAACAAGGCCTTCCCACTTTTCCTCTTATAAATTGGCTTTAGGGAAAGGTAAGATTATTGTAGTTGATGGGTCTTAGACTCTAATCTTTAGTCTAACTAAAGTTAAGCTTGCTCATAATCTTTCCGTGAGATATCTCCTTCATGTTCCATGGTTGCACAAAAATATTTTATCTATCAATTCTCTTTCTAAATTCCCTAATTGTTCAGTTGGCTTTTATCTTTTATGTTGTGTTTTTAAGACTTGAGCATGGAGAGAACGATTGGAATTGGACATGAAGTTGATAGAGTTTATCTTTTTTATTAGGTTCTTAAGCAAGGATTACTATGTTAGATAGAGTCATGTCAAAGTAAAAATCTATGCCTTTTGAAATTGTGGGGTTTCCATCTTGGTCATGTGTTTCTTAAGTCCATTAAGTTTCTATTTTGAAACCTATGTTAGTCTACGTCCAATTTGAGTTTTCAAGGAGAAGTCTGTCATATCTCAAAGCAATGTAGAACTGCCTATTTTGTTAGTAATAGAAAAAGTGTTTTTTTTTCAATTTGATACATACTAATGTTTGGGGCCTATATTATGTTCCTTGTATGGGTGGTTATAAATACTTTATCCTATTCATTGATGATTACTCTTGATACACCTAGATATATCTGATGATGAGTAGACATAAAGACTCCTTCATTGTTTAGAACTTAAAAAAACACAATTTTGGAAGAAAATCAAGATAATAAAGTTTGACAATGTAGAGTATGTACTTTGAAAAGAATATACAAATCTTTCTTGAAAAAAGGGGGAAATTTATTAGACATATGATTGAAGTTACCAAAATGCTACTTTTCTAGACTTCCTTCATGGACTTTACATCTTTAGTCTCCTCATCACCTTTTATTACTTATTAATCCCATTTTTGTTTTCTTCTTAGAGTCTTTGGTTGTAGTTGTTTTGATTATAACACGAGTCCTTTTCACCTTAAACTTGATTCTAAGTTCATCAAGTGTGCTTTTCTAAGTTACTCTCCAATCCAAAAGGGGTACAAGTGCTTTGGCCCCCACTTTAGCCGATGTTATATATGTGGCGGAGAGTGCTAGTGAAGATCGGACTCCATTTTGTTTCGTTGTTGTTTTTTCTATGGATATTCTTAGTCTATCTTCATCTCTTCTTACTTGTAATGATAGTATTCTTCTCCTCCTCCTACCCCTATTCCTTAGTAGAGGTCCTTGGGGTAGTGGTTCATCAAATGTAGAAAGAGGGTTGCTCTTAAGGCTGAATTGGCTCAATAATTTGATCACCTTGCTCTAGTTAATTTTAGAAGTAACATTGAAATTGATACTCTTGTTGACTTTGAGCTTTCCATTCTTATTGTTACTAGGCTTGATATCTCATAATTTGATCTTGACCTTTCCTTTATAGTTCAGAAAGGAAAAATGAAGTGCATTGTCTATCCTATCACTTAAATATTTCTTTTGATGCCTTATCACCTTCTTACTATGCCTATATTTTTGCTATTTTTACTATTTCTATTCCTTGTAATGTTATAGATGTAGTACAATCTCCATAGTGGAAGGATGCTATGGACTAGGAGATAGAAGCCCTCATAAAGAATTAAAGTTGGGAGAATGTTCTACATCCTAAGGGTAAAGGCCCAGTGGGTTGCAAGTGGGTGTGTACAGTTAAATACTGGGATAATGGCTCAATTAAAAGATACAAAGTCAGGCTGGTGGAGAAAAGGGTATATCAAAACATATGAGATTGATTATCAAGAGACATTTGCACTTGTGGCTATATGTCTCTTGCTGCTTGCTATTCATGGCCTTTATACAAGATGGATGTGAAGAATGCCTTTCTTAATGGAGATCTTCAAGAAGAGGTCTACATGGTTCCTTCAGGAGTAAGCTTCCCTAAGGGTAAAGTTTACCATATAAAGAAGTCCCTTTATGGATTTAAGCAGTTTTTTAGAGCTTGGTTTGATATATTTAGAAATGTTGTTTTTAAAATTGGGTTAACTCTAGGCATACTCCTTTTATAAGAAGGGTCAATGTCCTAGTGACTGTATTGATAGTGTATGTTGATGTTATTGTTGTCACTAGAAATGATAACTCTAGAATTGTTTAGTTGAAGTCATTCATTGCTTGTGAGTTTGAGATCAAAGGTCTCTAGAGTCTCAAATACTTTCTTCGAACTGAGTTTTCAAGGTCAAAGGAAGGGATCTTTATTTCTTAGAAAAAGTATGTTCTTAACTTTCTTCAATAGGTAAGCAAGTTGGGGTGCAAGCTAATTGAAACTCCCATTGAGTGTTGATGATGGAGACATTCTTCTAGAAAATGGTGTCTATCAGAGACTATTTATTCATCCTTTTTACTTTTGTATGACCAGGCTTGATATATCCTAAGTCATAAGGGTGTTGAGTTAGTATATGTATAAATTCAAAACTTTACATAAGCAAGCAATTAACAAGATTCTTGCCCACTTAAAGGGATGTTTAGGAAAAGGAATATCGTACTCTAACCATGGACCTAACACTGGGTGAACTTATATTTGTTGTGGTGCAGTGTTTGATGAACAGGTTTTCACCATTTAGCAATTTACATCCTCTTAGCCATCTACTCATAACTCTACCACTGTTACACTTATTTATAGCATGTAGTTCCCATCAATAGTAGCCAACGTGCAATATTACACTCCAGTTCCAGTGCCATTACTGGACTCCCAATAGGCCCATACAACTTTAGCACCATAATAGGACCATCAGATTTCATCTTCAACTCCATCACCACCAATGCACTCTCTTATTCCATCCAGCTCTTCTAATATCAACCCATCTCATTGTGACGCTACATCTATAAAACTACCTTCTTGCTTAGTGTCATCATTGATATTATGTGTTCTGCCCCACATATTGATCCTCCCCAAGGACATATCCTACAATCACTAGATCCTAGGTTGGATCTTAAGCTCAACGTACGCTATCCACTCCCTCAGGCCTTGATTCATGATGCTACTTCAGCTGAACCCAATCCTACACCTCTGCTGCCTTGAAGTCAAAGGAGTGGCATGATGCCATGGCCATCGAGTTTGATGCTCTACTTTGTATGGCATGTGGCTTTTGGCTCCACCATATAACCATCCATGAATATTGTTGGTTGCAAGTGGATATTCAAGTTCAACAAACATGCTAATAGTTCCCTTGAGGGGGCATTCTTTCTTTGAATTTTGAGAGGGGGGGAAGTTGATCAATGGAGTTTTGATTCCCATTAACTAAGAAATCCATTTTCTTTTTAGATATATGTGGGGACCAAGGAATGTTTATTTTCCTGGGTATCACTTTTAGGTGGGTAAATAACTTTTCCACTTAGGGGAAAGTCACTAACACTTGAATGAGGCAAAAATAACATTTTTAATAATGAGCTTTTATGGCTAAAATGGTCATTGCCTTATTTACCTAAGAAATAAAAGAACATGGGTAAATGCACTTACCTGGATAAGTCTTTCCTAGGAAACACTTACCCGGATAAGTGCATTTACCTGAGTAAGTAACTTACTGAAAAGTGAATAGGGCCATAAATCTCATCTCGTGGTTAAAGGGTTCTCTCAAGTTCCTAACATTGATTTCGAGCATACTTTTAATACTATTATGAAACATACTACTATATGATGTGTTCTTGCACTTGTTCTTTTTCATGGCTGGCCTATAGGGCAATTGGACATCCATAATGTGTTTTTGCATGGTGATATTGATAAGAATTAATGCTTACATGGTGCATCCTTTGGGTTTTTTTGGACAAATCCATGCTCAATAATGTTTGCAAATTGAAGAAGCCCTATATGGGCTGAAGCAAGCTCCTAGAGCTTGGTTCCAACACCTTCTAGTTTCTTATGCTTGTTAGGTTCCAAGGCTCTCGGTCAAACTCTTCTCTCTTTATTTACCACAAGAATTCCTTTTCATTATTTGTGTTCATCTATGTAGATGATATTTTGTTTACTGGTAGCACCCTTGAAGCTGTTCACCACCTCATCTCTCTCATGGGTCGTGAGTTTTCTCTTCATGACTTAGGTCACTTGCATTTTTTCCTAGGTCTTGAAGTCCTTGTGATGGTCTCTTATTCACTCAGCGTGAGTATATTGTGGAGCTGCTCAAACATGACCCTTACACGACCAAATGTCTCTTTTGCTCTCAATCAGGTCTACCAATATCTAAATAGACCCATAGAGGAACATCTTGTTGTTGCTAAACATATCCTGTGCTACTTCTTATCTGTTTCACTAATGTGGTCTTTTAGTTTTATTATGAGCCCCATAATTTTTTTTTTTTTGTTTTTCGAAACCAACCAAACACTTTCCTTGCCATTTTTTTAAGAAAAATTTTAATGTGTGTACACTTGTGCCCATAACAAAATATAGCTTAAAGTTGATTTAGGAAGAGGACAAATACAAATATGTACAATTCTTTTTTTTTCTTTGGTAATAAACAGGAGGAGCTACACAAAGTAGGGGTAGCTAAATACATATAATTCAAATATAAGATTCAGAAATACCATATATCAGGTTTTGCACTGTAAATTTGCAGATAAAATGCATATTTTTATTTTATATGCCAAACTGCCAGGTTCAATATATCACAACAAATCAGTGCATATTATATAATGCACATCGGTTTTTAAAATCACGAGAAATGCTATTTTAAAGGGATTTAGTATGGTTTTTGAACTGCCATTGACCTGAATGGTCAAACTGTTCGACCTGGGAATTGTTTAGGGAACCAGTTTCATTTTACCCCAAACCTGATCCCTGGCAAAAAACTATTAAATCGTTGACCCGTTGATCCAAACAGTCGATCCGTTCAACAAAAAATGATCAAACCACCAACCCAAAAAATCATGACAAGAACGATTCTATTTTTGAGTTTTTTTTTTTTTTTTAAATCATGGGATTTAGGGGATCTATAGGTTTAATCATTAGCACCCCTCCTGTCTTATAAAAGCATTAAATCGGTTATCCATACTTTTGAACCTTGCTACATGCCAATATGAATACCAAACCATATATCATGTTTAATATTGTTTGAGAAAACATAGATACTGATTTAGCCTAATGGCAAGTAGGAAGTATATAGGCAATTAGGTCTATGTTGAGTTTGGGCCAAGTCTAGGGCTTACTTTTGTAGGTCTATTGTGTCAGCTTAATGAATGTGTATCTATTGATATAATGATATGATAGTGTAGAAAAAAGAATATTAATGTGATATAATTTATTATTTTGATGGATATAATATAATTTATTATGCCAGTAGTCAATTTTGAATTATTATCTGGACTTTCATATTAGCCACATATTCTTACTCCCTACGACTAGAGCAGTGCATAATGTGCATTCCTCCTTTACACACCCAACAACTTTTTGGCATGATTATAGGCTTTGGGGCAGTTTGAAAACAGCTGAAGTGACTGAACTGTATCACTTGTTGCTTTTGTCTTTTAGTGAATAAGTTGTAGATATGAACTCCTTAATAGTTGAAACTCTGGGTTTAATTATTTTATCTATTAAAAAACAAAACAATAATTCATTCAGTTCAGCCAATTTACTTTGGTCCATTTGGAGACCTGGCAGTCACCACCCTGAGTGTTGAGCTTAACCAGCGAAGCTGATTACTCCTACACAAATGATTAGTAGGGTACATCTTCTATATTAATTTATCAATCCAACCCAGACGAAGAAAAGCAGTTCAAATCAACACTTCCAAATCTTTTAGGAAAGCTCATCATCATTTGTCTTGTTGCATCTTTGATCAAAACTTGTTCTGTTCAAGCTTTAAAGAAAGTTTCTCTGATGATATTTTGCTTTATTTCTTATCGTTTCGTTTTTGGATGATTGCTATTTGTCAAAGGCTTCGAGTTGTTAGAGCAGAACAACTGTGTTGATCTTATGGCTCCATGTTTCCTCTTTATTTGTTGAACTTTCTGCTTTAGGCAAACCTGGCCGACATTATAGACCCAGGAAAATGGTGGAGATGCTGACTTCTAATGGATTAATATTGTCAAACCCAGTTGAATCACAGCTCCACTCAAACTGAAAAGAAAACAAAAAATCTTGGGGGGTCTACCTGCAGCCATGCTTTTGCTACATAAATTTAAACAATTAATAAGTGCTCGTCTGAGGTGGATATCATACCCCATATGCACATGGATTAGCTTATAAGATATGGTTGATGGAAAATCCGGAGAACCCAAATCGGCTTTCGGCCAAACATTTGAAGGGCTATCTGCTGCAGCTACTTTGAATAGTTTATCTGGAGTATTTCAAAGTAATTGAGCCAGTTTAACAGAATCTTCAGCTCAACCCTCCCAAACGGGCCCTAAGAATTTATTAACTTAACTTATAAGAAGTTAGAAATTGACACATAAATACGATTAAAAGTCTCTTAGGGTCGGACCTAATTCATCAGGTGGCAAGTTTGGAAGTCCTAGGCCCCACATACTACAATATGGTCCAGTCATGGTGTACCTGGTCCAATCCAATAAGTAAATGTGCAAAAACCAGTTCTGAATCATATCTTGTAAGGTTTGTAATTGAGACCATTAGGTCTGATTCGTAAAACCGGATTACAATTATCAGCTAATACGTGTAATTTGACAACAAACCTATTTATTTGTTAAATTAATATATTTAGACATCACAACATGATAGTCATCAGAAAAATGGGCATTAAATTGTAGGTAGGGGTGGCAACGAGCCGATCTTCTCATGAGCTGTTCGAGTTCTGCTCGGCTCGGTTTCAACTGAGCTTCAAGTCGAGCTCGAGCCTACTAGAGCTCGACTTGTGAGACTCGCGAGCTGGCTTATATATATATATATATATAATATAGAAAATAATATATATATATATATAATAAAAATATTATAATTCTTAAATTTTAAATATCAAATAAAAATATTTTTATATATAATTTTTTATTTTTATAAAACATTTTTTCTCAAAATTGAGCTCGAGTTCAAGCTCAAACCTTGTAGTGCAATCTCGAGTTGAGCTCGAGCCTCGTACTATTCAGCTCAGCTCGGCTCAAATTCACCCCTAATTGTAGGTATCATTGCAATAGTAATATTAATAATATAATTATATATGCATGATCAACTTTAAACAACCAAGGTATGATCATATCAGCACTAATGCACTGAATCCCATCAAAACTTGAAATTAAATATGCTTAAGTTGGAGTAATGCTATGCATAAAATGTTTGGTACAACTAAAATTGACCTAATAATAATGGAAAGACATAATGCAGACCTAGACCTTCTATAATTTAGCCGATTTGCTCTGGGTCAGATGGAATTGACAATGGGGCAGGCTGGGGTTGGGTTTTGCATGCCACATCCCTGACCCCGAATTCAAATGCTCCACACCGAACCCCATCGGGGCTAGAAATCTCAACCCCATTCCTGTCCCATGAGAACGGGGATCCTCAAATTTGCCGGTCTAACCATGGTCATTCTTTGCATATTTACAATTTTATATTCTTATTCCTTTTAAAACCTACCTAAAACATATAATATAATATATGATACCATCCCCGCCTTATCCGCAATCCTCAAAGTTTTGGGTTTCCCCAAAACCCATCCTGAACCCCTAAACAGTGATAAAAAACCTGCCCCAACTAGGGCGGGGGGGTAGAGCCCCACGGGAACAGGTTAAATTGCCATTTCTAGGTCAGACCACCCCATTAACAGCACTAGGTCCAACTGGCTGGTTCAACGAAGCCCAACCCAAAGAACACAGGAGGAGGGCGGCTGGAGAAAAAAATAAATGTTTGTTGTTCAACATATCGTCATAAAGTGACATCATGGAATCCTATATAAACACTTTTGGGTCGAGACACAAGACATAGCGTCTAAAGTTGTTGAGAGACAACTAGAACTGATAGTGGCTTCCCATTATTGGCATCGTTACAACTATGCATTTCCCAATTTTTATCAAGTGGGGCCATCGTCAGTTTGGCTGATGCTCCCTCCCCCTCCTACAAAGCACATGATTAGTGGGCCATCCTCTCTGATTCAATCCATCCCACAAATCACACCAATCGCCAAACCCCCATTTGACCATCTTCCATATCATCCATACATCCATGAGCAATTGGGCAGCTCGGATCTGTGTCTTATTGGTGGGCCATCCTACAACACTAGACAGCAATGCATGGTACTTGGTATACCTAAAGATCATCCTATATTTTCCACAATTTTCTTACATTTTTTTTTGCTTTTCTTTTATTTTGCATCTCGTCAAGGAGAGATATTGAGTCCTGACGTCTCATTCAATATGGGATAGACGATATCTCACGACTCATGACTAATGAGATGTTTGTTGTTTTGCCTCAAAGAAAAGAGAGAGGGGTGTTTGTTGTTAATTGCTTAATGATACTAAATCAAATTCAACATAAGTTTCATTGAATAAAGTTAACTTGTGTTTCAACTGTTAAAAAGTGATGGAGTGAAACTTTTGAGGGATTACAAAGGAAGACATGATTAAGTAGCGTTAGGAATTATAGGATACATGGGATTCTATTGCAGGAAAGCAGACATGCAGCCTACATGGTAGGGATAAGGCATGGTTTTCAAATCTGGACCAAACCGGATGGTTGGGCCGGAAAAGCCGGGAACCGGTCAGGTGACCAATTTCATTTTACCTTAGAACCGTTATTTCCCTTAAAATCGTTAATTTGATCAACAAACCATTGATTCGAACGGTTGAATAGTGCAAACCATTTGAACCGTTCAACGGTTTGACCGATTTGTATTTTTTTATTATTTTGTCAGAATGAATTATTAATTCGATTCAAATGGTCAGACCATTCAACCCAAAAACCAGACCCCTGACCGTTTCATTGTCTGGATCGGTTTTGAAAACCTTGGACTAAGAACCTAAGGTTTGCCTGGAATAGATTCATTAGGGCTTATTTGATGTGGATTCCCTTTTAACGGAAGATATGATGGGGAGTAAGATAAGGCTTGTGAGACCATTTATTCTTGCATGTCATATTCCAGCAAACATGGCTGTAGAACAGCTGTTGTAAGTTGTAACCGTGGTAGTTACAACTGTGTTACGACTAAAGGCCTGTGAACTGTGAAGTTTGAGTGTTACTTAAATGTTGCTTTCTTTTATTTATTAATGTTGCAAAGAGCCCTTGGACAAATAAAGTCAATTCATTAATAAAATAATGAATTTTATTAATTAATATTTTGAAGCTGAACCGGATCAGAAGACCCGAAAAACCTGATTAGATCTCAGACAATGAGATTTAACCAATTTGGAGCCCTGTTCGTTTTGGGGAAAGTTATTCCTATAGATCTCAAACAAGTTTGTCCATTATAACATTAATTTTTTATGGATAAAAAAGATATTTCCTAAAAAATATTTACTTAGGTAAACGTATTTATTCGGTTAATTGATCTTTTAGAAAAGGAAAAAAGGCTTAAGTGATTACAGATTAAATCCGCATTTAATGCATAATGGGATTGCGATGTAGATAGAGATGTAGAGGTGTGATAATTGGATGCAAATACGGATGCATCTGGATCCGATCCAATTACAGCCCTGTCAGAAAGCTCACAGAGTCACAGTTGGATCTGATCCAAGTCTGGAGATAGTTCTCTAACCAAAGTTGTTAATTCCTTTTTTGTTCTTTCGAATTTGATAATTATTTTCTCTAAACTTTATGATTTTTTAATATTATTTATCAAACAATCCTCTTTGTATCCCAACAACCTTGCACGTGCGGGGCCTATAAAAACAAACAACAACAACCGCCATCCTTGCGGTGGATGGCAATGGGCCCATGGGCTCATGTCTCCTTCAGTTTCTCATCCCTTTTGTGTGATTTTCCAGCTTCCATTTCTCGTATTAGTCAAGGCCCTGAGATTCTTCCTTGCTTCATTTTCATCAACAGTTTTTCCTTTGTCGATTTTCCTCGGTGCTCTCTAATCTAGACAATTGTTTCTTGGGGGTAAATACTGCAAATGCTATATTCATTTGTCCAAATTATAAATTTATAATTACAATTCAATCCGAATCCGATTAAGGGTGACCCGGATTCGATCAGTTTTTAATTGGATCAAATCGTATGGGAGTTATGATATTCTCCTAACCCATATCTTGCAGGTTTGGAAATGGATATGGCCTTGTGGGTCCGTATATAGGGCTGTCAATCGAATCCGAAACCCAATGTTGGATTTGATTATTTGTTTACATAAATGGGTTGGATGCAGATATGACCCCACATTTTATTAAAATCTGAGTCCGATTAAGTTTATATATATATATATATATATATATATATATATATAATAAATTTAATATTTCATATTTATATAATTTTATTGTATATCTATTAATTTTTTATTTTTTATTTTAAGGAAAACAAAACTTCAGAACCAAATCAGATTTAAGTTTTTATTGGTTGGATCAAATTTGGTTGTCCAAATAACCTGATTTTTTATTGGCAGTTTCAGCGAAAATGACCTGATTAAAGCCCTATATATGGGTCAAATCCACATCCAAATATGGGATTGCAAATGATTTGTATGCAGTGCAATTTCATTTGCATTGGTGCAATAATATGAGATTAAGGTTTTTAAAACAAACCTGGACAACCGATCAGGGGTCTGGTTCCCAAGTCGAATGGTCGGCCCGTTTTAATAAAAAAATTAAAAAAAAAATGGTCAAAACTGTTGAATGGTTCAAATGCCCGAATCAACGGTTTGCTGATTAAATTAACGTTTTTTTGACAAAAATTCGGTTTTGAGAAAAAATGGAACTGGTCACCTAACCGGTTCCCGGTATTTCTGGTCCTGTCCAGTTTTGAAAACCATGTATGAGATTGCAAATGGTTTGTGTAAATTTTAGATTTGTATTTTTTTTTTTCTGTTTCAATTTGTACTTTATTTTGTGTGCTTGCTGATCAGATGAAGAAAATTATAAGGTAAAATTCGAAATAAAAATGAACCAAAACTTATATTTAACATTTTTCTCATATGCATTTTCATGCACTTGCACCTAGGCTCAATTTAGGAAAAGTGCAGATACAAACATGTACAGTGCAAATTTAAGATCAAACTGCAATCCAACTCAAATGATGGGAGCAAAATAGATATCGATCTCAACAACATGATACAGGTCATAGTTGTGGGTCCGCTCCGAATCCGACCTGTTTCTATCCCTAGGAATAGTCGAATCAATAATTCTTCCTCCAGAGCAAAACAATCTTTCCGTAGGGCTAGGCCTTTCCAGGGACCTCTGTGGGGCCACCTTTCTATTTCAACTCAAAGCAACTTCTGAAAGAGATGGGCTTTATTCCAAACACAAAGGCTAGTGTGGTCCATGTGGACACAAATTCTTCTAACCAGATCCACACGTTTTAACTAAAAATCTCAATGAAAAAAAAAAAAAAAAAAAGAAAAGAAAAAGAAAAATGTTGTTGGACTTGGACCCTTTTCAGCGCTGCTGTGGTTTAATTGTTTAAATGCCCCGTTTGGGAGAGCTTTCATGTGGGACGTGGCTTTTGGCTTTACGAGGTGAGCCCCACCCAGGCAGCATATGGGCATTATTAATGAAAAAACACGGAAAAGATTGGCTTTCCACTGAAGCTTCTCTTTTCAGTGGCCTGGGACTGGGAGGGCTGAATCTTTTGATTGCATGCACTGGCTCTCTTTGAGCCGCTTTGAAGAAGCTATCAAAAGAAGCTTCACTGAAAAATCGTTTCTTTTAGCTCCACGACGGGCACATTTGGGCCTTTTGGAGTATTCACCAAATGGGACTCCCAGGCTTTATGTGTGGGGCCCACCTTTCGAGTCGTTGACGCTGAGAGATAGCCCTCCCAAGTGGGCACTAGGTTAGTGGAGCTTCTTTCTGGTTACAACTTACAATTGGGTAGGGACCGACCATCTTTTGAGATTTTCTAGTGCAGGCTCGTTAACACTGCAATTTGGTTTGAAGTAAAAGGTAGGTAAAGGTAGGAAAACTCATAAAAGGTTTATGTGGGTTTTCCTACCTTTCTCTTCCTTTTTCTATCTTTTCTTTCAAACCAAATACAGTCTAAAAAAACAGAAATTTAAGAAAAATCAGTAAGGATGATAATTTTCCCCATCCCTGTTTGGTACCCGACTTCCCCGACCCCCATTGGAATGAATTCCCCATTCCGCCCCAACTTGATTATATATATTATTTTATTTATATGTGGTATAATTTATATTATTTACGTTATATATATACATCAAAATATATTTAAAATATTATTTATATTTTAAAATTTATTTTATTTAAAATAAAATTATTTTTGAAAAATGCTATTAATTAAAAATTTTGGAGATTCGAGTCATCATGGGGAATCTGACTTTATCAAGGATGGGGAATGGAGAACAAATTATAACCCTGATAGGGATTGGGGTTGGGAATGGAAAATATGATCCCCACCATAAACTCACCCCATCGTCATTCCTTCAAATCACCTAATAGTAGGATCCATTAGTCAATCCTTAATAGCCTAATAGGATTGCACCCTCTACCATGTAAATACAGACCATGAATTGTTTTCAGGGGGGCAGTCTATCATTATAGACTCAAAGTAGACCTGTTCATGGCCAGGTAGCCCGGCCCTATCAGAGCCCTAGTTCAATCCTGTAATATTATATATAATAAAAATATTTATGAATAAATAGTAATATATAATAATATTATATATTAATAATATATAAATACATTAATGATACATGGTTCTGAAAGTTACTTTTACTTCTTATTCAGACTGGGCTTCGAGCTTTTACATAAGGACTGGATTCAGGCCCAAGAATAGGCTGATCGGGCTAGGTGGCCCAGGCCTAGGCGCCTGAATATTTTCTGCTGACAAGTGGTGAAAGTCCGGCCTGAATATTTTCCCACTCATTGATGACCAATAAATCCAATGTTGGTCAAGGGGTTATTTTTTAAATATATAAATGTTTATGTTTTTCTTTCTTTTTTTCTAGAAAATATCACAATAGTGGAATAAAAAATCTTAGAGGCTATTTGATAATGGCTGAAATGCAGCTTACTATAACCTAAAATATTTTATTATTTAATTATTATTCACTAAAAGGCAAAATAATATGAATCCATATTAATTTACATGACTTGGTTACAATTGTAAATAAAAATGAAAAGATTAAAAGTCACAAATATTTTTTACATTTCATGAAGCATGATATGACACCATCATAGAAAATCATAATTTTGAAACCAGAAATTCAAGAAAATTTTTGAAAAAATAAAATTTATATGTTTTTGTTTTAAGATCACAAAAAAGAAAGAAAAAGAAAAATTAAACTATTTATCTTAGAAAATATCCCCGAATGGGTTCAGATCCATGGATTGAATCTTGTCTTCCAAAGAAATTTGTTTCTTTTTTTATTTTCTGAGCATTAATGAAGATAGTTGTTTGGATGGTGATAATTGGAATTTGGGTTTGGTCAACTAGATCAGTAGGTAACCTGATCTTTAAGATTTGATGATTAATAATAATTTTAAATTTGGACCCACGTGGATGGTTGGTCGAACAAGTAGTGAGGAATCAGATTGGCAACCTTTTCAAGGTTTCAGGTTAGAATGGAGAAATCAGACAGACAGTCTTGGGTCACGCAACACAGAGATTATTAAGGCTTTTGGACAGCCCAGCATGGACAGGCCTCCCTTTCAGCTCAAAAACCGGTCTGCTTAATAATGTCTTGTGACTTCAAATCAGCCTCGCACAACGACCCACATCACATCTCCGGAATATCTTCCGATGATAACATCATCATTTCTGATATTATCATCAGGAGATATTCCCAATACACAACGGAGAAGTGCTGTGGGACATTGTGGGGGCAATCTTGTGGGGGGCTGATTTGATCTCATGTCTTGTTAGTTGCTTTGTGTTTTATTAATGCGGAAAATCTATGGTGCACGGGGAGATTTTGAGTCCGGATTTTCTACCCACGACAACTCTACTTATACCTACCCACATAACATCTCAGCCACACATAGGGAATATCTCATCCTCTTTATATGTTATTATGCATGGGGAGATGTTCCTAATGCACAAAGTTAGTGCTTTGTGGGTAGGCGTGGTAGAGCTTTTGTGGGTAGGAGATCTGGAGTCAAGATTTTCTGCTTGAAATATTGCATGAGTGTAGGGTTTGTTGTTAACGAACTTTTTAAAATAAAGCACAATAAAACATATTTCGATTAAATCAATTGAAGTTTCAATAATTATATGGGTGAGGACATGTGGATTTTTAAGCCAAGTAATTGGGCTTTTACCTGGTACCCCCCCCAAGGGGATTTATGGGCCCAAGGCCCAAGTCTATATAAATATAACTAATGGCATAAGAATCTAGATGTATCAAGTCTCATTGGCATGACCATTAACTCCCATATAACCCAACACCCATGATTAGCAAAATGGGTTGAGATGGCAGTTCCAATCCTAACCTATAAATAATCTTGCCTAGGAAGAAAGAGGGTCTCTTTTTTACAATCACATTTGCAGAAGCATTCATCCACTCACACCAACACTTGGAATTGCAAGCAACCACAAATTCTTGTAAACTTTAACTCCAAATCCAACATCAAGAGAGAAGAAGGAAATAAACTTCTTAGTTATCTACTTCACACTTGGATTCAAAATCACCCAAGAAGATCAACCCAATGCAAGAAGGCCCTTCTTAGCGAAGCATTATTCACAGCTGATTAAGCACAAAGCTCGGGCTAAAGACACCTACACCAACTCTACAAAAACACCAAAATCAAGGAAATTTATATCAACACTTTGAGAAGTATAAGAAACACACCAATGATCCTGATCTTCATCATTTTTGACTATTAACCAAAGGATGCTCATGTCATTTAGTAGAATCAATGAGAGTTAATTCCATTGTTTTTTTCTTTATTATAAATTCATTTTGTAATTTGTCACCATGTTTTTGCGTTAATTAAATACACGAAATTTGAATCGGTTGCAACAATCATCCAATGACTACCAAGAAGACTACAACTTCCTTCAACAAGTCCTCTAGCGCTCTCCGTTCTTCCTATGACTAACCTATCACACGTGCCATAGTGAAATCCAACAAGGTTCAACTATTGTTTATAGTAGAGTTTCCAACCAGGAAAATCACCAAAGCAACCATTCTACAAAACTAAGGCTTCTCCAACCCTTCACACTCTGATTTGAAGGAAAAGAATCATGTTGACTTTGATAACCAATCCAACATTAGGTTAAGAATGGAATCTTACTTCTCTCCATTATACAACCATTCCTATACTCAACCTCTAGCGATGTTATACTATTGAAGACAACAGAATCCACAACGATAGAGGAAAATCTCTAGAATGAAACCATTGACAACCTCAAGAACTTCAATGTTGAGAAAGATCTCCAAATTGCATACTTGATGAACAAACTGGTGATATAGAGCTACCAAGCAGAATTCAACCAAGGACCTTCTCGAATGCAAGGATTCACTCCTTTAGTGACTCCCAACCTCTAAGAGCAGCAAAAGCGACAACAAGAGGAACATGATTATGTTGTTGTGTAGAATGTGATACAAGACACCACCCAAGTCTTTGTCGCCTCCTTAACTATGCGATAACTTTATCCTAGGACCCAAAGGTAAAACCAACTTTGATTGTTTAATTGGAATCTTTTTTATATTGAATCTTATCACACATCAAGTTAAAAATCCAACACCATAGGTACATAGAGCTCAAGATTCCAACTCTAACAATACCAAGGTTGACAAAATCCAATACCGTTTACCCATCTATCTTAAGACCCAAAGTCAAGACCGATTTCAATCTTTTGATTGGAATATTTTTTATCCTAGACCTTATCTAATAGAAATCCAGCACCATATGAACGTAGATCCCAAAATTCCAAACCTGACGACATCAAGATCACCTAAACCCGAAATCATTTACCCTTTCGTCTTAAGAACCGAAGTCAAAACCGATTTCAATCGTCTAATTAAAATCATTTTTATCTTGAACATTATCTCACATCAAGTTAGAAATCCAACACTATAGGTACATAGAGCCAAATTTCCAAATTTGAGATATGAAGATCACCCAAACCTGACACTATTTATCCCTTCATCTTAAGTCTTGAAGTCAAAATCGATTCCAATCATCCGATTAATTTTTTTATATTAAATATTATCTCATTTTAAGTTAAAGATCCAACACCATAGGTATATAGATCCCAAAATTACCAAGATCACCAAAATCTAACATCATTTACCCCTTCATCTTAAGACCCAAAGTCGAAACCAATTTTGATCACCCGATTGGAATCTTTTTCGATCCTGAACCATATCTCACATGAAGTCAGAATTCTAACCATATAGACACATAAATCTCAAAATTCTAGGTCTAACAATACCAAGACCATCCAAATATGATATTGTTAACCACTCTATCATGAGACCTGAAGCTAGACTTGATCTAAACCCTTTGTTTAGAATATTCTTTTTTGAAACTTTAAACTAAGGGACCCATATCTTGTTTCTAGACTCTAGAACACTCTTTCATTTCAAAATTTTCTACTTAATAATTCTCTAATCAATTAAGGCAATCACCTAAACTTGGAATATCTATTTTAAGCAAACCCATGTCTTTATCACTAAGGCATTCCATTTATTCTCTTGATTGATTGAGAAGACCTCTCACATGGCTGATTTTCTAGCCCCCTCCCACAATTAATGTCCCTCCAAAATTATTTTAAACCCTAGCCTTTGATTTCCCAATCAATAAATTCCAACCATTTATTTGTTTATAGAGTTCTCCTAAAAACTCTATAAATACCCTCACTACTTTTCACCTAGACATACATTGTAATTGTTTTTTTTTTGGGTAAAAGATATCAAAGAAATAGAGGGAAGAGAATAAAAGAGAGATGAAAGAAGAGAGAAGGCAAAAAGAAGAGTTTTTGGGATAAAAAACTCAAGTTAGCGACGCCAGTTTTAGTATTTATGTTAAGGTGATCCAACTTAATAATAAAAGACAAGAAAAGTACAAATATGCCCCTATGGCATAAAGAATAGAAAAAAAACACAAAAAAAAATATATAAATTAATTGATTTTAACACTCCCCCTCAAGTTAGGACATTGATGTCAATCATGCCCGACTTGTCACATAAGTCATTGTGCCACAAATCCCTTTGTAAAATTGTTTGAAAGTTAATCCCTGGAACCAACATATGGAGTGAGCACTTCCCCACTCATAATTTTCTCCCTAATAAAGTGCTTGTCGACCTCAATATGTTTAGTTCTATCATAAAAAACTGGGCTGGTTGCAATGTTGATGGTAGTCTTGTTATCATAATACAAGAATATGGGACCGTCAATAGGAAAACCCAGCTTACTCAATAGATTCTTTATCCACATAATTTCAGCCAGTCCATAAGACTGCCCTATATTCAGTTTCAATACTAGACCTAACCACAACATTTTTTTTTCTTACTTCTCCATGTGACTAGGTTGCCTCCCACAAAGGTATCATACCCACTAGTGGACTTTTTATCATCAATTGATTTGGTCCAATCAGCACTTGTGTATACTTCAGCCTTCAAATGTGCATTCTTTTGGAATAGTAAACTAGCCCCCAAAAACTTCATTAGATACCTGAGGATTTTCTCTGTTATCTCCAAGTGTGTGGTCTTAGGAGCATGCATGAATTGACTAAGAACATCCATAGCATAAGCAATGTCTAGCCAAGTCATGAACAAATATAATAGCCTTTCCACAAGTCTCTGGAATTGCTTTACATCCTTGATAGTCTCCCATGGCAATCACATAGTATGCGGTTTGGATCAATAGGAGAGTCAACAAGTTTAACTCCAAGTTTTCCTATATCCTAAAGTAGATCTAGGATGTATTTTTTTTTTAGAAATGAAGATCCCCTTTTGTGAACGAGCCATTTTAATTCCAAGAAAATACATCAAGGGACCTAGATTCTTCACCTCAAATTGAGTGGATAGGAACTCCTTTAGTTTATGAATTTCAACATTCCAATCACCTGTGATTACTATGCCATCAACATACACTATCATGGCTGCAATTTTTCCTTCTCATATTTTCACAAATAATGTGTGATTAGTCTAACACTATTTGTAGCCAATCTACGCCCTAAGACCTACTCCTCATCCAAGGGAGAGGAAGTCATGTCTACCACTGTCACACCAATTAATTAAGATCCCGAAAAGAAGAAGAAGACAAAGATCTATGTGATATCTTTTATAAACCAGGGCCAAGAGAAGTCTACACTAACTTTGAAGGAACTACAAGAGAAAGAGTATCCATTCCCTGACTTTGATATTTCAAAAATGCTTAGCCATCTACTTTAAGCAAAGTTAATTGAGTTTTCACCATCTAAACAACCTAAAGAGCAAGGATGTATGACTAACCCCAAGTATTATTAGTACCATCAAATAATAATTCATCTAACTAATACGTGTTTTGTCTTGAAGGAAAAAATACTTTGCCTTGTGGAACAAGGAAAGATAGAGTTAGACCATGGTGACAATCTATTTGTTACTAATGTCACCATGGTGACTTTTGGGTCTCTTGGCCTAGTGTCATTGTAACCCTTCACAAGTTCTTCATCATTTGTACCCATAAAACGTAAGTTAACACTGCAACCCACGTTGTTAGTTTCTCATCAAGTTATGGAGACCGGTAGAAAGGCAAATCGACCCCCAATGATGTTTTCTCTAATAGTGTCCCTCTCAGATGAGGCAATTCCTATCCAATTTCATGTTGATTAAGAGGTGACCACAGTCTATGCTTATCCTAACATGCTAAGATTTGGGAATTACAATATTCCAACTCTTTATAAGCTAATGTCTAATAACTTAGACTACTAGGAAGAGTCATCCATCTCAAGGGAAGATATAGAAGATGGGCGGTCCACCTTCACCAACAAGAAACCTAAGGAGAAGGTACTATGCCAACTTGAAGGGGTCATTTTGAATGGGGCAAGACTATTTCCATGTACTTTAATGACTTTGAAACAGGCAGAAATGAGATTACTACTGCCACTGGTTCGAGTTACAACGGTGGTGAAGGAATAAGGGGAGATGAAGGAGAGTGAAGAATAAGATAAGGAGAATGAAAGAGAGAAAAAGAACGAGGGATTTAGAGACTTAGAAGGAGAAACTACCAGTGGGAGAATAACTATTATTGCTTTTGTTTGCCACTGTATCAAGTGAGGAAGATGGTAAACAGTGCTTCCATTCGAATTGATGAGGACCAATTAGATTAAATCTAAAATAAATAGGCTTTTATAAAGGGGTAATGGTATTTTGGTAAATTTAGCAAAGTTTATGGGCACTTTTGTAATTTTGGGCAAAATGTGAAGGGTTGAGATGAATCTAACCACAGAGAGTGGGTTTGTGTATGTGTGGATCCACGAGATTGGCCGAAATGAAATCTTTTCGGATAAAGGGGTAAATTAGGGTATTTTGGCTAAAATTTGGTAGGACGGGGTTTTCTAGATGTTTTGGGTTGATTGGTGATGTTGTATTGGGCCAACTAGTTCCAAATCAGGAGATCTAAAAAAGCACTGGTTCGGTCAATCTAGGGCTTCAAAATGGAATATTGGTGCAATGAAGGGGCAAATAAAGACAGTTTTGGGTGAAATTTCATAGGGTAGGGTTCTGGACAGTATGAGGTGATTGGTAAGGTTAGATTAGGCCAACTAGGCCTAGATTGGAAGGATTCGGAATCCCATCAATCTGGAGTCTCGAAACAGAATCTACATGTGACAGAGCAGTAAATAAAGGTGTTTTGGGAGGTGGGTATTTGGAGGTATCTGAGATCTAATGGTGATGTCTGATTTGTCTTGAAGGGTCATGATCGTAGGAATTTGGGTCAACAGGATGTTCTGGAACGAAATCTTATTTTAATGAAAGGGCAAATAGGGGAGTCTGGGGTTGAAACTTTATGGGTAAGTGTTTTGATGTATCTAGAGTTAATGGTGTGGTTTGACCGGTTTGCATGTGTTAAGATCAAGGGAATCTGGGTTCGGAGTGTTTAGGTTAATAAAAAGTGTTAGAATAGAATCTTCACTTAATGAAGGGGTTAACAGAGGAATCTTGAGTTAGAAGTTTATGGGTAGGTATTTTGAGAGGTCTTGAGTCTGATGGTGGTGTCTGATTTGAGGGTCAAAGTGTAGATGGGGGTTGATCGTGGCCATTGGATTGGTATCGAGTATATTTAGTGTTGGTTTTGAGGGTTCTTTTGGTTTAGAATTCGGGCTCTTTGGTTTTTTTAGGTGTTGCCGATCGAAATGGCTTAATCAGGTGTTTGGAATAAATCGGAGGCTTAGGCAACGAATCGAGCAAAAATTAGGTGCTGGCAACAACATTGTAAAGTACTAAGCTCTCATCATTAACTTAAAAATGACCCTTGACCTAGAAATCTACCACCTAATATTGTATGGGGATACACAATTTTTAATTAACCAGTTGAAGATAGAGTATGAGATGTGCAAGGATGACTTGGTTCCACCATTGCAATCCAACTACTGAAGTAGTTCAAGCATACTACCATTGAACATGTACCTAGTGGAAAAAATAAGTAAGCAAACACCCTTGCTAGTTTAGAAGCAGGCTTAACACTATCGGGTGATTAAGCAACAACAATAAATGTTTGTGAAAAATGGGTTCTACCTCCTAAGTCACCTCAAGAAGAGGAGGAACAAGAAAGTAACCTAATTTTGGTATTTAGCATTGAAGTAGAAGACTATAGAAAATCCATCATCAATTACATGTAGAATGGGAGGTTGTCAGATAATCCCAAGCATAGAACTGAGATATGACACCAAGCACCCTACTTCTTGTACTATAATGACAACCTCTATACTCCTTCAATAATGTCTACTTGAGGTGTATCCACAGAGATGAGATCCAAAGTGTACTTAACACATTATGGAGTCTACAATATACACCAGTCAGGACCTAAACTTCATGATCAACTTAAGTGAATGAGCTTTTACTGACCAACAATGGTGTATGACTCAATAGAGTATGTTAAAAGGTGTCAAGAGTGTCAATTTTATGGGGATTTCATTCGCTAACAACCTGAATCATTACATCCTATAATTGCATCATGGTCATTTGATGCATGGGGATTTGACATGGTTGGACCTTTACCTAAGTGTTTACACCAACATCTCTTCATCTTAGCAGCAATCGACTACTTTTCTAAATGGGAAAAAGTGGTCCCTCTTCGAGAAGTAAAAAAAATAGGATGTTGTTAACTTTTTCCAGACTTACATTGTTTATTGCTACAACATTCCACATTACATGATTATAAATAACGGAAAGCCATTTTCAATAGCATTGGTGACACAATTTTGTGACAAGTTTGGCATTAAGTAGAAGTTTTCTACCATGTATAATACCACAGCTAATGGACTTGCAAAGGCCTTCAACAAAACCCTCTACAAATTACTTGAGAAGATAATGTCCAAATATAAAAGAGATTGGCATGAACACATGGATAAAGCCTTATGGGCATATTGAACATCTTACCGTACCACTACAAATGCAATTCCTTTTGCTTTAGTTTATGGTGTAGAAGCTATACTTCTCCTAGAGAGACAAATGAACTCCTTAAGAGTGGTTATCTAGGAGGGGACTATAGATGATGAGAATGCAAAATTATGGTTGGATAAGCTCGAGGCACTAGATTAGAAAATGTTCGAAGCTTAACAAAGAATAGAGTGCTACCAAGCTTATTTGGCTCGTACATTCAACAAGAAGGCTCAAACCCACTCCTTTAATAAAAGGAGATCTAGCCCTTGTTGTTCATTGATTTATCGTTCTCTCACACTATTCAGGAAGGATATTTGACCCAAAATGGGATGGGTCTCATGTGGTGGAAGAACTCTAATTTATTAATCAAGTGTACCATTTATAATGCAAAAAAAAAAAAGAAAAAAAAGAAAAAGTCTCTATCAAACATTTAATTTCTTGGGGTCTTAATGAACCCAATATGCTTTGGAGAAGACCTTGTTTGCTTTAACTTGAGTCCTTGCTTTAGTTTATCTATGCTTACACTTTTTTGCTTCCGATATTTGTTTGCTTTAACTCATCATATTGAGCTTTTCTAGCAGCAAGTGCCATTTCTTGGGGTCTCTATAAGTGTTTGTTTTTTATCTTCCAACCTTTGTCCCCCATCCTCAAGTGCTTGTAGCCTTGTCTTGATTTGACGTTGCTCATCTTCAATAGTAGCAATGTTTGCTTTGACTTGATTCCTCTAATTAGTAATGAAAAATGTGTTCAATTCTTATGCAACCATATTCATGGATTGAATTAATAATTCCCCATTTTTCTTTTCAATCAGAGCACTCCTAATTGTATCCCTCTGAGCAAGGTATCCCTCTATCGTGACAACAATGAATCAACCTAGACAACAATGAATCAACCTACTAGATCAAAGGAGAAGTATAAAGGTGGAAGGCATCTTCAAGGGCTTCTATCACCAACTCTTTATGCTGTTTAAACCTTTCTTGGTCATAGGCTCCACAACTCAACTTTTAGGAAGCTTCTGATCCCTTCCATGTTAAGGGAGTATGCACATGCTATATAATTTCTAACAGGACTAGTAGACCCCTTGGAGTAGGTTGAAGACTCTAGCATTGCTTAATCTATGAAAGCCCCTTTTGAGTAAAGATATGAAGAATATGAGAGTTGGAAGAGGTGGTACTACAATAATGGTGGGTTGGAATGAACTGGACACTTGAATGTTAGAAGATACATGACCAAGTGCTCCAAGTAATGGGTCTCCAATATAGGCAAGAAGGTTGCAAGAAAGAGGGAATATAATAGTAAGAAAAATAAGGTAATGAAAATGAAATCAAAATACAAAGTATGAATCTTACTACTAGCAATTTCATAGGGTGATAGATCTATGGGTGGAGGTAAAATAGGAGACGGTGAATTGATCACCAATGACTGGTTGGCTATTGACTCGACAACCTCTTTAACCTTCTCTTAAGGTCCTTCAAGAACCTTGGAAAAAGCACACTTCAAGGACTTAGCCTGTTGGTAGGGTTATTTAACAGTTGCATGAGCGTCCTTGCCACAAGACTCTGGTAGAAGAAGATTTTGTCCACTTCTTAGATTTTAAGAGGTATCGATATCCATGAATAGATTTTGTTGCGATATCCCTATAGCAGATACCTCTGTAGGATCATCATCTAGTTGAATTACTTCTCGAGACTATGAAATTGATGCCTTGGGACCATGTGTCTTTATCTGATTCTGGTGAGGCTGCTTATTGTTAGGAGGGAGGGTAGTAGTAATCTTATCATCATGCCCTCTCTTTAAGGGTAATCTTGGAGGTTGTTTGCTCGGATTAATTGCCTTTCCTTGCCTTGAGATCTTTTTAGGTGTTTGTATAATTCTACATTATTCTATTGTACCACTCAACTCGTTCAAATATATCTTCACAACAATTTCCTCTAAAACATGCCCTACACCTTGCATCCACTATTACAAGTAACTCGGGTCGCACTAGTGATCAATATGTCCAACAAGTCTTGGAATATGAAATGTAGCCTTGGTATTCACTTGAGCTAGGGATAACCATAGGCTATAAATCTATGTATGATTGGCCTTATAAAACAAGCACCTTAGAGTCCTTGGAACCCTTTGATAGAAGCCTTGTTAGCTAGCAAACCTATGTAGATTATACATCTCCAACCAACATTGAGACCCTTAGAGCAACACCCCATAGCCTAGGTGAATGTTAAACATAAATTCTCTAAACAATGTGGAGTGGGAAACATTATCTAAATGGTTTCTAGGATTCTAATCATTATATTGCACTTTTTTGGGTCTCTATTAAATCCTTCTCTAACATGGCTCCATGAATGGTGGAGCAGGCTGACTTGGCTTCTACCTCAAAGAATGAGGCATTTAAGATCCCTTAAAATATATCAATGAGAGATCGTCTATGTCCATAGAACATTGACGAAGACACCTGTAGAAAACTATAGTCTAACCCAAGCATACAAGTAATATCTAGGAAATGCAAGCATTGATGCTCCCTGAATGGTAAAAAACCCTTTCACTTGCAAGTAGGTGTTTGAAAGGCTCTAGTAAATGATTAACAACATAGGGGGAATCAAGCTACATGTAATGCCATGAAAGGCTCTAACATGGCTCCATGAATGGTGGAGCAGGCTGACTTGGCTTCTACCTCAAAGAATGAGGCATTTAAGATCCCTTAAAACATATCAATGAGAGATCGTCTATGTCCATAGAACATTGACGAAGACACCTGTAGAAAACTATAGTCTAACCCAAGCATACAAGTAATATCTAGGAAATGCAAGCATTGATGCTCCCTGAATGGTAAAAAACCCTTTCACTTGCAAGTAGGTGTTTGAAAGGCTCTAGTAAATGATTAACAACATAGGGGGAATCAAGCTACATGTAATGCCATGAACCATTCATGACACTACCTTGAAAGTCCTAGGATGAAGAACGTTGAGGTCATTTGAGGGAAAGACAAAGCGATACAACCACAAGACTAAGTAGGTTGCTACCCAAACTTTATTCTCAATCGCCTAACCAATAAATGCCAAAAAAAATATTTAGTTAATTGGGGTCTAGGTGTTACCTTGTACTTTTCCCCCTAGAGGGACTTTTTAGCAAAAACCTAAATGCTTAGTCTTGAATGTAGGAAACCCTTTTTTCTTTTCTTTCTTTTTTCAAATTAAGAGGCCTTTTCTATTTCTTATTAGAAGAAGGAAGAAGTCAAGTATTGGAAACTCAAAGAGATTCATTCAGATTGAGATCTCTACTACAGCCAATTTAGGTAAGTTGTTTTTGATGAGGAGTGATTTGTCCTGGCCTAGTAATAGGGGGACACGTGGACACGACCTAACTAGTAAGATGACAGCTCAACCCGACATGCCAAGTCCACAATAGATCGAGTTCAGATAGTCAAACCACCTCGGGACAAGTTCACCTCAGTGTAAGGTCGCATCAGGACCACCTCGGTCCCAAGGCACTTCGGCATTCACTCTAGGTCGGATCTAAAGAGCACTAGCTCGGGTAATACTGACAGACCACTACATGGTAACCCCAAAGATCTTGCCATCAGATTCTAAGCCTCGCGGGATCACAACTCGTAACGATAAGCCTTATCTCCTCCCCGCTCCGCAGAATTGATAAGCCCTATCAGTTATCCCCCATTAACGCATAAACGGATCTCATCATGACGAGGATCCCAGAACCGCTCCGCGAAACCCGCAAGGACTCCACTATATAAAGGCTCTACCCCTAGAGGCCCAAGATACGCGTGATTTCTCTGCTCTCTAGCTCTCTACACTCTAAAGATTTTTAGCTCGCAACCAAGTATACTGACTTAAGCATCGAAGCGACCTTGCCGGGGAAACAACCCCGGGTTCTCAGATTATTCTTTTGTAGATCGACCTAGTCCACCGTTTATTGGAAGCCAGATCACATCCAGCAGGGAGCAGTCAGATCGCACTTCATCATTTGGCGCCGTCTATGGGAAATCGCTACAAAAAGCCTCTTTCCACCAACAATCATAGACTCAAATCCATGGCATCCTCCAGCAACGCCGAACAAAGCAACGAGATGAACGTCTCTAGGGGGGCAATCTCAGTTCCCTTTCATCTGCATCGATCAGTTCATCATCCTGCTTACCACGGTTGGGGTTCCGACGCTGACCGCGCCCCAAGTGACCACTTAAGTGAATGCGCCACTTCCTCCTGTAGTCGGCGCGACGTTCGCTGAACTGTCTGTGGTTCCCCCTAAAGTCGGATAGTCCCAACTTGACGACCTGGTACACTGTGTTTGGGCCATTCAGGTCCTAATGCAGCAGGTCCAGCAGTATCAACTATACTAGTAGCAAGTATTCCATCAGTTCTATCAGCAACAGTACTAGCAGCAGTTCCCTCCACTACAACAGAATCAGCAGCTGGTTCCACCTCGGTACTCGGTAGTGCAACAGAATTGGCCTCGTCGTCAGAACACTCGCCCTCCTCACCAGGGAGAGATTTCCCAGGTTCCACATCCTCTTGGGAGCTAGGTCTCATCTCGCGGCAAGAGGGACAGACAAGTCACTCCTCCCACTTCGCAGAATGTGAACAGATCGGGAGACACTCAGCCCGCTAGAGCCATTTCACCTCGGCCCTCGCATCATGAAGGTTCACTTGCAGGGAACCAGTTCGGGGTTCTGGTCGCAGACTCCATACGAGGCCCTTCCGTTCACGGTAGCCAACATCAACAATCCAAGCCATTCCATGCCAAGACGATACCCGACCACGCAGAGGTCAGCAACACCAATGCGGAGCCGGTTAGGAAGCAGCAAAGAAGGCATTGTAAGGCACGCCGAATTGTAGTTCCAATTCAGATCGCCGGTCCTAATCAACCTGAGCAGCTAAAAGGTAAAGAGGAGGTGAGCTCAGAAGTCACAAAGACCACTCCCCTCCTCTCCGGATCATCCCCTTTGTCCTTCGAGCTCCTGGCGACCCCAATGCCGAAGGACTTCAAAGTGCCTCCGCTGGACAAGTATGATGGATCGTTCGATCCAAATGACCATGTGGACACATTCCAGTCCTAGATGCATCTATTTGGGACTGATGAGTCCTGCATGTGCGTTGCCTTCTCCACGACATTCAAAGCGGTAGCTCGCACATGGTACAGGAACCTCATGCCAGGGACGATCAAAAGTTGGGCGCAGTTCGTGCAGATGTTCACCTCGCATTTCATCACTAGCAAGAGGTGTCTGAGGTCTCAAGAAAGCCTCCTCAACATAGTCCAAAGAGAAGGGGAGTCGATCTGAAGCTTCATAAAACGCTTCAATGACACCTGTTTATAGATCCCCGACCTAGATTCCACTATAAGACTCATGACAGCAAGGAGAGGAATTACTCACAAGGAACTCAAGTGGCACATGGTGACCAACAAGCCTAAGGACATCACTAAATTCCTCAAGCTCGCCGACTAGTTCATCGGGACAAAAGAGGAGATGAACCAGAAAAGCAAGAATCCAGTGGAGAAGAGAAAAGGAGAAGGTGACAACTCGAATAACGATGGCAATAAATAAAGAAAAAGCAAGTCCCCGACTAGGGGAGGAAACAAGTCCGGGAGCCGATCTCCTAAGTCAGGTCGGCGTTCCCGAACTCCCCCAATCGAAAGAACGAGCTACACACCCCTCAATGCGAAGCGGGGAGAGATTCTTATGGTGATCAAAGACGCCTCCTATGTGAAGTGGCCACCTCGGTTGAGGGAAGACCCCGCCACTAGAAATAAAATGTATACTATCATTTTCATAAAGACCACGTTCATAGTACCGAAAACTATAGAAATCATCGTGACGAGATCGAAGAACTCATCCATCATGAATATTTAAAAAATTATGTATAAAAAGAAAATAGGAACTCGGCAAATCATCAGATAGATCGACAAGGGGAGCAAAGGAGAAATGCTCCCGAGTTCAGCAACAAGTAGAGTGAGCAGCCACAAAGATAGTTATTAGAAGAAAGACCGATCCATGGAGTAATTAACATGATTACTGGCAGGTCCATCATCACGGGCTACACCTCAGCAGTGGGGAAAACCTCGGTTCACGAACTAGAATGTGAAGAACAGAATCCACCGAAGTGACCTAGGCTCGGAGACCCCATATATTTTACAGAAGATGATGCACACGGGATTCAGTACCCCCATGACGACGCACTGGTCATAAAGTTGGGAATAAATGACTTTGAAGTAAAGTGCATCCTAGTAGATTTGGGCAGTTCAACTGGCGGTAGAGATGCCCAACATAGATTCAAAAATTATAACTCACAAGTTAAACATTGATCCTTTAGTCAGACCCGTTAGACAGAAAAAACATAGCCTCACCCCGGAGTGTTGGAGGATAGTCGACGAGGAGGTCGGGAAGCTCCTTGCAGCCGATTTCATCAGGGAGGTTCATTACCCGAGTTGGGTAGCTAAACCAGTTCTAGTAAAGAAGGCCAATGGTAAATGGCGCATGTGCGTCGATTATACCGACTGAATCGAGCTTGCCCAAAGGACTATTTCCCACTGCTCAAGATTGACTGTCTAGTGGATGCGACCTCAGGGCACGAGTTGTTGAGCTTTCTAGACACATACTCAGGATACAAACAGATTAAGATGGACCCTACCGATGAAGAAAAAATGACCTGTATTATTATAAGGTCATGCCCTTCGGACTAAAAAATGCCAGGGCAACCTTTCAAAGACTTGTAAATAGGATTTTTGAGCCGTTGATTGGCAATAAGATTGAATGTTATGTAGATGATATGGTTACAAAAACCCAGTTTTCAAAATATTTGTTGAATGACTTGCAAAGTGTTTTTGAAATCTTGCGTAAATATAACATGAAACTAAATCCCAACAAATGTGTCTTCGGTGTCACCTCGGGTAAATTCCTGGGCTACATAGTCAACCAACGTGGCATCGAAGCCAATCCCGAAAAAATAAGGGCCATCTTAGACATGAGACTACCTCATAAGCTAAAAGAGGTTCAGAGACTAAACGGCAGGATAGCCACTCTGAGCCGTTTCATGTCCAAGTCGGTAGATCGCTGCCTGCCTTTCTTCAAGGCAATAAAAAAAAGAAAAGATTTTGAATGGACCGCAGAATGTCAGCTCGCCTTCAACGAACTAAAAAAATACCTAGTTAGCATCTTGGTTTTAACCCGAGACGAGGAGGGAGATGTTTTAAAGTTGTACCTCTCCGTTAGTGATGAGGTAGTCAGCTCGGTACTAATAAAACAGGTAGATTGGGTCCAACGACCCATCTACTATGTTAGCAAGGTTTTGCAGGATGCTTCATCCTTACTTCAAAGCCCACACCGTCGTCATCCTCACCAACAAACTTCTAAGGCAAATCCTACTCAAGCCCGAGGTATCTAGTAGACTGACGAAATGGGCCATTGAACTCAGCGAGTACGACATCTAGTACAAACCTCAGACGACAATTAAGGCCCAAGCCTTAGTCGACTTCATTGCAGAATGTGCCTTCGCCACCGCAATCTCTGAACTAATCGAGCTCGGGCATGTAGAGGAAGCTTCAATCAGCGCAGCACCAATCCCGGTCTGAGAAAGACTGACTTAGGATGAAGAGCCATGAATCCTCCACATCGACGACTCGTCTAACCAACAAGGAAGTGGAGTGGGCATAATTCTGTATGGACCAAGCAAGGTGAAACTGGAATACGCGCTCCATTTCGGATTTGTAGCATCCAACAACGAAGCAGAGTACAAGGCGTTGATAGCCAGGCTCAACTTACCAAAGAAGTAAAAGCCAAATACCTCATCATCTACAGCGACTCCCAGCTTGTGGTCAACAAGATCAACGGCAAGTATGAAGCTCGCGACCACACCATGGCTGCCTATTTAGCCAATGTTAGAGAATTTTTGCGCAGTTTCTTATTCCACTTCATCAAGCAGATTCCAAGGTCCGAGAACGTTGAGGCCAACACCCTGTCCCAGTTAGCCAGCACAAGTAGTAACACAATGAGGACCGTGTACATAGTGGACCTGCCTCGGCCTAGCATTCTCGGGGGGGTAGAAGAGGTCACTCCTATAGTACAAGCAGAGCCGAGTTGGATTGACCCACTCATGGGACCCTTCCTGCAGATCGTAATATGGCCCGAAGGGTAGAGTGCCAGTTAGTGAAGTACGTCATCATAGACAGATAGCTGTATCGGAGATCTTTCATGCTCCCCTACTTGCACTGCTTGTGACCTTCAGAGGCCGAGCTTGTTCTCCGCGACACTCATGAAGGCTTGTGTGGCAGTTCCTTGGGGGGCAGAGCTCTTGCCCAGAAAGCATTGCGACAGGGGTACTATTAGCCCACGATGAAGGCAGACGCACTCGAAATCATCAAGAAGTGCGACAAGTGTCGAAGGCACGCCAACATCCACCATCGACCTGTTGCCGACCTCAAATATCTCACCAACCCATGGCCCTTCACGCAGTGGGGGATCGATATTCTTGGCCCATTCCCGCTAGTGACTGGACAGAGGAGATTCCTGGTGGTAGCAGTAGATTATTTCATGAAGTGGGTGGAGGCGGAACCCCTAACAATGATCACAACCCGCAATATACAAAATTTCTTTTGGAAGAATATAGTATGTCACTTCGGGCTACCTCGGGTACTTATCTCCAACAACGAAAAGCAGTTCGATGACATCAAGTTCCAGAATCGGTGCACCGAGATGGGGATACAGTAGAACTTCACTTTGGTGGCACACCCTCAGGCAAATGGGCAAGCAGAAGTCATGAACAAAGACATACTCCATGGACTAAAGGCCCGCTTAGCCCGAGCTAAGGGACTATGGGTAGACGAGCTGCCTAGTGTATTATGGGCCTACCGAACTATCGTTAAGACTGCCACGGGTGAAACCCGCTTCAACCTCACCTATGACACGAAACGGTGATCCCAACCGAGATCGAGGTGCCTACACTATGCCTGGAGGCATACAACGAAGAAGCAAACGACGATGAGCTCCGTACCAACCTCGACCTGGTGGAAGAAGTATGGGACCTAGCATATATTCGGACTACAACCTTCCAGTAGAGAGTGGCTCGATACTATAACACCCGGGTCAAGAAACGACATTTCCATGTCAGTGGCATGGTTCTTCGAAAAGTTATGGTACCTGAGCTCAGTGTCGGTATGCTCAGACCGAACTAGGAAGGTCCATACCGAGTAAGGCAGGTACTCGGGGAAGGTACGTACGAGCTTGAAACCCTAGAAGGAAAACAGGTACCTTGAGCGTGAAACATCAACAACTTAAGGCGATACTACCTATGATTGTCGAACTGGAGAACGGACTATGAGTCGCTCCCAGAAGTTCAAGGACTAAAGTGCCGAGCTGATAAAAGACCTTGTCACCACATAAGACCCAGTCGCCTCTTCGGCATGGGTGAACAAGTCCCAGTCGCCTCTTTGGCATGGGTGTGCAAATCCTAGTCGCCTTCGCGGCATAGGCAAAGTACCTCTAATGCCTAAAGCATAGACAGCTCGGGCATAATCCCTATGATGTCTAGCCCACTTCGGGTATATACCCTGCAATGTCGCTCACCTCGATGTACATTATGTGAAGTTACCCCTACGAGTAGTCCAAGTAGACAGTTCGGGGTGACCACCACTTAGAAAAAATTTATCATTGGTTATCCTTACTTGTTGTCTAGCTCGGTAGCTCGACAATTTAGGGTAACCTATACACCTACTCCTACCTCTGTCCGGTTCAGTTCCCCAGATTGGGAGTCATTTACACTTAGAATATTTTTGCACAAGGATTAGTCCAAAAAGTTTGTATTTCATTGATGAAAATATTTTAAGTACAAAGATCTCATTATAACTCGAGCTCGATGGCCTCGGGGTGTACATCCAAACAGTAAAAAGAAGAAAAAGTAGGGATCATGCATGAGGACTGCCAGGCAGGTCAGTCTTCATATGCTCCTATGCGTCATCTTGACCCGATGGGCCCGCCTCTAGGACTTCATCGCCACTTTCTTCTTCAGATGAGTCGGGCTCTCCGTTCGCTACCTCCGCCACCTCGAGAGTAATGTCAGACATAGAGACGACTCTGAGGTCAAGATCGAGGAATTTCTACCGCATTAGATACTTGCACAACTTAAAGCTAGAATGATAGGAGCTCGATCCATATTTGACCTGGAGATCGTGGAACTCCGAGGATTCTTTGAAGCGTTCAATGGCGTGGCTTCTTTCTTCAGCTTGCACCTCTTGGATGGCGGTCTCGAAGATCTCAGTTCACTCTCGGATCATTGCTTCGAGATTCTCGATCTCTCATTGAAGCTTCACCTTCTCCTCGGTCATTGCTGAGATAAGCTCCTGTTGCTTCACCTTCTCCTCGGTCATGGCCATGATCAGCTCCTGTTGGCTCCGAGCTCCTTTCTTGGCTTGAAGAACCTCGCCCCGAGCTATGTCCAGCTCGCAGTAAAGTTTCTGCACCTTCTCCTCAACTTCCCGAGCTTTCTTCAGGCAAACCTCAGACTGGTAGACCAACAAATGAATGGCGGAGTTCACCTAGTAAAGAAAACTGAGGTAAGTATGTTTGAAAGGTTGAAAAGGAAATAAAATGTAAAGTAAGATACTTACCACCATGCAATAGTTGGCAACCCGGCCTCCGAGCTGGCTTGTGGGCATGTCAGCCCATTCCGCGACCTCGGCAAGAAAAATAGCATCTTTGCTCTTGAGCAGTCCGAGCTGAGGGGTCATTATGCTTTCTTTGGGGGACTCAGGCTCGGGTGCAGAAGTGCTCTCCAGTTCATGAGTCTGAACGACTTCATTCTGGTCTTTGTCCAAGTCCACTATGGGGGGTTGAGGGCAGACCTCCTCCTCAAGAAGCTTGGTAGAAATCGACTCTGGATCAAGGATTTCGGATGGGCAGGGGCAGAAGGACCAGCCTCCCGGTGAGACTTCTTTGAAGCCTTCCTCTTCTTCCCTCTCTGAAAGCTCTTGAGAAGGTCCTTAGCATCGACCTCCAACACGATAACTGTAAGAGTAAGAGAAAAGGTTAGTCGTGAACTAAAGAAAACCTTAAAATAAAAACCGAGGTGGAGACCTACCAAGAGGGCTCAGTCCAGCTCGCACAAGCTTATCCTCGGCCAAGAAATTTTTCATCTCCAGGCCGAGGTCCTCCAAGAGTTAATAACTACCCTAGTCTCCGCATCTAAGCTCACCCCGAGATCTTTGATAGCCACCCTCCAGTGAGTTGGAAAAGACCATCCCTCAAGATTTCGGACAAGGAAGTAGCTCCTCTTCCAGGCCCGAACTTGTTCGGGCTGCCAAGCAAGATTTTAAACCCAGGCCGAGGAGAGATGTAGTAACTTTGTCTGACGTCCCCACACAGACAAGCGGAATTCTTTTTGATCAAATAGATCGAACTGAAGACGTCTAGGGATAGATGTTGGTTGTACTCATGGAACAGGGAGATGGTACGTACTATGTTCCGGATAGAGTTTAGGTGTAGTTGGTCGATGGTGATGTTAAAAAACTTGACTATCTCTATAATGAAGGGGTCGAGTGGGAAGCACAGCCCGGCTGTGAACTGCTCCTCAAAAACCATAAGCTCGTAAGGATTGTGAGCCCAAAGATATTAACCTAGAGGAACACTAAAGACTAAGCTATCAGGAAGATGATAGCGAGCTACTAAATACATTAACCTATCCGAGGTCAAGGTAGAAGGACCGAAGTCGTCCGGATCCTGACCCCAAGAAGAAGATGGGACCTCCATTCTAGAGGTTGGTCCCTCCTCCCGAGCCTTGGGCTCCCTAGGCCGAGATGGCCCAACTTCAGGTACAGAAGTTTCCTCTAAAGACTGAAGAGGGGAGTCACCCAGCGACGACATAGCCTCCCCACTAGGGGCCGCGGACTGCACCTCGGCACCCTCGACCTCACTAGAGTCACCTAAGAGCCTATCTAGACTAGAGCTAGACATGATTAAAATACAAAGGAGAACAAACTAAGGAAAACAAGAACTCACCAAGAGAAGGACGACCTCGGAATACAAAGAAGGAAGTAGCGAGCTGAAAGACTCCAATGCGACCTCAGGGAGAGCGCAATTACAACTTCTGGCGAGGAAGAAGGGCCCCTCAGCCCCCTATTTATAGCTCTCCACGAGGCGATCAACGGCTGGGACCTACTTGGTCTAACAGTTCACGTGAAAACCGATCGCACGATGCCTAAGGACGAAATCAGCTAAGAGCGTTATGTCCACGGAGTCCATAAACAGCGTGATGTCCACGCATACACCTGACGTGACCTGGGCTATTGCTGGTTAAACCGGAAGTTCAAATAGGTCCAACCGACTGATCCGCTCGACAAACCACCTAGGCCTTGTGCCAAATCCACCTGGACCCGTCGTGAACTCCCCGCACTAGGTCGGGACCCTTGGCTCGGGGAGTGGGGGCAATTGATGAAGGGTAATTTGGCCCGACCTAGTAATAGGGGGACACTGGACATGCCAAGTCTGCAACAGATCGAATTCAGATAGTCAAACCACCTCGGGACAAGTTCACCTCGGTGTAAGGTCACATCAGGACAACCTCGGTCCCAAGGCACTTCGACGTTCACTCTAGGTTGGATCTAAAGAGCACCAGCTCGGGTAATACTGATAGACCACTACATGGTAACCCCGAAGATCTAGCTATCAGATTCTGAGCCTCGCGGGATCACACCTCGTAACGGTAAGCCTTATCTCCTCCTCGCCCGGTTCGGGCGGAATTGATAAGCCCTATCAGTTATCCCCCATTAACGCGGAAATGGATCTCATTGTGACGAGGATCCCGAAACCGCTCCACGAAACCCACGAGGACTCCACTATATAAAGGCTCTACCCTCAAAGGCCCAAGGTATGCATGATTTCTCTGCTCTCTAGCTCTCTACACTCTAAAGCTTTTCAGCTCGCAACCAAGTATACTGACTTAAGCATCGGAGTGACCTCGCCAAGCAAACAACCCCGGGTTCTCTGATTCTTCTTTTGTAGATCGACCTAATCCGCCGTTTACTGGAAACCAGATCACCTCCAGCAAGGAACAGTAAGATTGCACTTCATCGGTTTTCTTCTTTAAGCAGTTGAGTTTTTCTTTTTTATTATTTTTTTTTTTTTGCATTTTAGGGTTAGTTTTAAATTAAGAATTAGGGTTTATCATCGGATGTCCATTTTCCAAACACTTTTCAATAAGAAAAATTATTCTAATCAAAGCCCCATACTAGGATCCTAACAAATCCAATCTTGTAACATTTAGATTTATAGATTATGACTTATGTTAACCTTTAGATTGTAACAGACTGTACATCATCCAACTTTGGGCCCCCAGAAATCAGCCCTCGGGTGATGTTTTTTGCCATAGACAGGTCTGAAAGGTAAGATATAAGCTGATTTTTTATAAGATGCCATTAGAGATGCATACATTGATTAACAGGATTACAGCTCAAATATCAGAAGCCCAAACTACCATTCAGCTGAACAGTGAGGAATCTATCTTGACTCTTTTTGTAGAGGATAATGCTTTGGATATTCATTGGCAGCACCGACCAATTCAATGTATCAAAATCGACTTTGATGGGCCCTTTCTTCTACAGCCTTCACAGCCTTGCATTGGGTATGTTTTCATACTTCTATGCTTTATTTCATAGAGAGATGTTCCCAATGTAAGGTTGCAAGAGGCCGTTTGAACGGTGTGAGCACGGGCTTGCACTGACTGAAACCCATCTCATGTTTTAGTAGGAGATGCTCTTGCCGTGATAAATACCTGGTGGAGGCCTCCACCAGCACACCTTGCCTACGATTGCAGGGCTCATATGACTCAAATCCCTCAATTCTCGGTTCATTTTGTTAAACATTCAGAAAACCACGTGGGCATCTAGTGGCTAAATGAGCTCTTTCTATCTCTTCTAATTCTGATATCTTCCTTTCAAAAGGATTGTACCCTGAGCATTATTTAATGAATGCCTATTTACCTCCATGAACATACCTGATACGTCCCTTGACATCATCGCTCCAATACTCCGTTTCTATACTTCTATATACTTTTGAGCTTTATTCTCAGACTCGAGCCCACACTCCCATGCTTGAAAATTTCTTACAAACATTTTGTAGGTCAAGAATCAAAAAAAACATGGTACAATCCCTTTAAGTAAACCACCTGTTATAACACAGAAAACAGGGATATATAATAAATTTCCTCCTTGTAATTTATAAATCCAGCAATATTGCCCCAGTATAAGGATAATCTATGCTCATTAATTCAAAATTTCAAGGTGTTTGCACATGTGGTTCCAGGTTTCCTTCACTTTAATCAACAGCAATGTAAGGTCACTAGCAGGCCCTTCTTAGTTCTTACTACTGTAAGAACAGAAAACAGAAAGGTAAATTAGGCCAGATTTCTACTTAAGCATGCGCCTAATTGTGTAGACTGCATCAAGTAACCGATTGCTACCGGCATCCAGTCACTTTTACTTACAAAAACTTAGAAATAGTGCAAGGACCTTTAAACAAGACACTTCATTTCTTGAATCCTCATTACAATGTGAGTTTGCTAATGTACATCACATATGAACTTGTTGAAGAGAAGACAGTCTCCCAGATATGAACAAGATTATTACTAGGTAATATTAAGAACCCAGCAGCTTCTTACATTTTGCATACCCTAGCATAAGCAGAAAAAGCAAGAAGCACAATGCTGAGGTACCTCCAACAAAGGGGCCAAAAATTCCATCAACTTTGCTCCATCGGTAAGGAATATTCATACCAAAAGCCCCAGCTATCAGGGTTTCAATAGTAATGGAGAATGATGCAATGGTTAATGTCAACTGAAGCTGAATAAGTTCATTTCTCTGGTTGTCAAGTTGGATGTTCACATAGTCCTCCGTGTCATCAATGTATTCTCGTACCTGTTGATCAAAACCAGGAAAGGAGGGGGGAGGGAGAAAAAGGTAAGCAAAGAAAAAAATACAAGTCAATACAAAAGAACCACGTGATTTTTCATCCATGCATCTTTCAGAAAATTAAACATGTAAACAGAGATGGTCAGCAAGAAATAGCTGCTGTGAGAAAACTTGTTGTGAATGCACAAACCATATTGGAGACTAAAGCTCAAGGCAGCAAGCAATGCATAAACCAAATTGAACATTTCTCAATGATCTATTAAACATTGTTGTTAGAAAACTTGAAAAGTTAAACATGTAAACAGACAGATGGTCAGCAAGAAATAGCTGATATGTTCTCTCTATGTCGCCTCTCTCCTACATAATGGAGGGAATTGTTGATTAAAACCTGAAGAGAAAGTGACAAAACTAGGTAAATGCTTCTCATGCTTTCAAGGCTTTTAGAAACCATAATAAGTCAGTGTTCAAGGTGCCAAGGCAAAGCCAGGCAACAGGGAGGCACTTTGTTGCCTAGGCAATGAGCTTTTTTTAAAAAAAAAAAAAGATCTATGGTAGTTCCCTAGATTTCATACTAATAAGTAGTAAACTAGTAATCTTTAACTAATAATTACCATAATCCTCATGAAATAAGTATAAATCTGATGTAGGACCAGCTCAGTTCTAGTCCTTAGAAAATGTTGAATGGTCTTCTTGGATCAGAATTTTATGGCTGTTGATGGCTGTAATGGCTTCTTGAAGGAATGAGAGAGAAAATAGGGAGAGAAAGAAGAGAGAAAATACGTGGAATCACTCTAGGGCATGGGAATCACTCACCATAGCTAGCATAAGCTGAAGAAAACTCAATAAACTTCATTGCCTTTGTGTAAAACGTCCATACATATTTATAGACTCTAAATTCATAATAATCCTAGGAGTCAAACTGTTAGACTCAATAATCCTAGTAGGACTCAAACTAAGCTGTTATATCCTATTTCAATTCAAAGAAGACTCAATAACTCTAATCCTACTTATGCAATGACTCTGAAATTTTAAACATAAACAAGCAATAACCAGACAAATTAAACCTATCATTGGACCCCACAGAAAAGTGCAAAATGACAAAAATACCCTTGGTGTTCAATTCAGTCCAAATCCTAAGTACCATTACTAATGCCATATCAGGACCTGTTGTAAGCCCTTCTTCTTTCTAGAATAAGTCTTCAAGGGTGCTGATTGAATCCTATCAAAATCCCATATCAAAACATAGAAAATCAACATATTTATGAGAAGAAAACTAAGAAAGGATAGATAACATACAAAATATACAGGACACTTTTCTGAGTGTCCTTTGAAATGAGCAGACTCACGAATCAGTGGAAGGAACGGTGAGAGGAGATGACAGAGTTTCAGGAAACGGTCACAGAGGGGGGGGGGAGTTGAAGAGTTGGCCGAAGGAGGAAGAAGGTGAGGAGGTGAATAGTCAGAGGGGCAAAAATGGAAAAACAGGATCTAATATGGAAAGTAAGGGACAAGTGGCAAGCGGTGATGGGGTAGGGAAGCCAACTGATGGGTTAAAAGGTAAAGGGGAGGGAGCTGAAAGGTCTCGGGTGGGTGTGGATGTTGGGTGTCCGAATGTGGAGGGTGGGGCCCATTTGAAAGAAAGAAATTCAAGAGGCTTAAGGACGAAGAGCTTAGGATTTCGAAAAGGCAGGAGTACAATTGGGAAGAAAATTTTTAAAGTGGATAGTCGAGAAAAGGTGAAGAGAAAAAAAGGAGGGGAGGAATGGGTGTGGGTGGTAACGAAATATGAAAATTGTCGAAAGATTGCGAACAAAAAAAGGGGAAGAGCAGTTGAAGAGATCGCCAACATTGGTTTCTTCCAGGAAGGGTCTGCAAATCCACCAATAGCCCAGGTAGAGTTGGAACCGATTGGTTCACCTTGAAAAGAATCCTTGGAGAAAGAAACAACCCTAGCGGTAGGGACTAATCTGGGTAGCCAGGAAGAATCGAGCGTCAAGAATTCAACTCGAGCTTCAGAAGAACATGACCAGAGCATCACACGCTTTTATGTCAGAGGAAGGGTGAACAAGGCCCCTGGCGATAAAGGAGACAAAGAGGTTTGCATACTTGAAGAGGTAAGTCATCCTATTATATCTACCCCTTCCCCCCTTCTCAAGACGAGAGAAGAAAGAGAAAAAGAGCCTTGAAGGAAGGGGTGTGGGGAAGGAGAGAAAGAAGCAGGAAAAAGAAACAGAGGACTATTTACAGAACAAAGTATATAATAGAAGAAAGATGTCGGTTTCGATTCAGGGGAAAACAAGGGTGGAACAAGCTGAGGCCTTAGAGGGGGCAGGAGAAAAGGGAGGGGAAGGAGAAAAAAAGGAAGAGAAGAGGACCCAGAAAAGACCACTGGGAGTGGAGGAATTGATCAGTCGACAGTGCTTGATTAGACAACCTGTTGGAAAGGGAGGTAGCAATTGGGAAATCGCCAGGCCTTCATTTTTGGGGAGGGGAGAGATTTGCAAGAATTGCTTTTGAACGATTTGAGAAGAACAAAAAAGAAGAAAATTTTAAAAACAAAGAGAAAAATAGACAGGAAAAAATCTGGGGTGAGGAAAATTTCTGTGCAGAGGAAGAGTAAGGGGATGGAGGTGGGGGTAGTCAGGTAGCAGGGGGAGCAGAACGAAGCTGTCATCTTGGAATGTCCGGGGCCTGAAGGAGGAAAGAAGGAGAGAGCAGGTTAGGATTTTGATCAGAACACATATTCCGGAGGTGGCCTTATTACAGGAAAACAAATTAGAAGCTTTTCACATGGAGGTGGCCTCAGTTGAAAGCTTGTTTCAAGCTGAGTCTTGATTCTCCCAGAATTTGAGCAGTTTATCTAGTAGAAATTTTCTGGGGTGTTCTTGAGTTCCCAGTCTTAATGTAATCTTGTTTTTCTAGTGTTCAGATGTTTGGGAGTTATCTTGACACCCAACAAGTTTGTATCTTTCTTTTCTTTTTAATAAAATTTTCTTCTTTACTCTTCAAAAAAATACAGGCCGAGTCCTTGTTTTGATCCTAGGAAGAAGATGAACAAGAAGTTCTATAGGTTGGTCTTGTGTGTCAATTGGATATCTTCAAGAAGTTCTATGAGTTCAGGTTTTAAAGTCTTATAGTGTTCAAGGCTATTTCACTTGTGTGTCGATTGGACCTAAACAAATAAGAAAATTATAAAGAAACTAGTAGAATAACAATACTAATACTATAAACCTACAACATGAATAATTTAGTCTAAAAATATCTATTTTACTACTATTAATAACAAAATTAAAATATAAAAATATTATGTGTCTTATATATAATATGTAAGTGTATGGATGAGGCAACCCTCCAAGAGCACCTTATCGCCTAGGAGCTGCCTTGACAATTATGGAATAAGTTAATAAAATTTCTAACAGTAGGCAGTAGAAAATTAACTTGTTTTGAAAGAAGGTAAAGTAGAAAATTAACTTTGAATGTAGTAGCTGTAGCAGATGCAATATAAAGCTTAAGGTTTCCACTATGGTAGTCAAATAGTTATGCAGATCTATCAATAGTCACCAATTAGTATGTCATCAATCTAGGATTTGCTTATGCTATCTTCAAACAAAGAAAACTCACAGATAATATCTTGTTACGAGTGCCCTCCAGCTGCATGAAATAAGCCTCAAGCAACATTTCCAGATCCTCCACGTCATGATCATCTGAAAGGTTGCTGGTAATCAAACTTGCACTCATGTTAGAACTAAGGTGTGGCAAATTGGGTGTAAAATTGACGATTCCATTTGAGGCTGTTCCACTTAATGATTCAGACTGCTGATTCTGGACCCACTTCCTCGTTAAATATAGTTGTGCCATATCTTCATTGTCATCTAAAAGATGTTCTATTTCATCTCTAACCTGTTATTACCAGAGATGGTTTGTCACCCAAGGAAACAATACCATACAAAGCACATAGACCAAAATATCAAATTAGGAATTCAAATAATTACTTCTAACACCCTCATGCCTAGGCAATGCTCTAGTCAAGCAGTGAATGCAAGGCAGTTTCCCAATGATGACTAACTGTAGGAGAGGCACAGACTTCAGACCATACACAATCTATCTGATCATCACACTTTCATGTTTGTTTCCTTTGCATTTTCCACATTATGTTACACTTGTAAACCAAATTAGGTAATATTATACTAATGCAACAGTTTAATTGCATTGAACTGTTCTATATGCTATGAAATTTTAAAATTAGGACAAGAAATGGTTTAAAAAGAGGAGAAAGACAAAAAAGAAAAGAAAAACAATTAGATATATAAATGTTTTAATGGACTCAAAGAGGAAAACCACCTCAAAATGCTTCATACTGTCAGAAGTGTTGTATTACGATATATTTTGGTAATTCTTTCATTCTATTTTACTCATTTATTTGCAATTCAATTTCATTTTGCAGTGGTGCAAAAGTATGGGAGTGCAAATGAGTTGACTGAAGATTCTGGTTTACTTTTGTTTTAGGTTTTACTTTGTTTTGTTTGTTGCAGTGCAGATGAAGTAAAGCAAAACCATGAGCAAAGTAAAACCCTAAGAAAAAGTGAATTTTCACTCTCATGGGTTTTTAGTTTTTACTAATGCAAATAAAATTGCAGTGTAAACAAATGGAGCTTAAGTCAATTTAGGGGAGAGTGACTTTTTCTCTCTACAAGAGATTTCTTTTCTTTTCTTTTCCCCACTACTTTTTCATCCAATTGAACCACTAACCATCTCATTGCAAGAGGGAGAGACCTAGAAAATAAATGCTGTTTATGTGGATGGAGGATCAGTACCTCATCTACTTTAACATTGCACCTATACTTGCATTTATAATTTTTTTTAATGAATGAATGGTATTTTATTAAATAGAGATAGAAATAGTACAAGCATGAAGCACCCTAAGAGGAGGCACAAGGTGTTACCTCCCCTTAAAGGTGGTTCCAAACCCAACTCTTTTCAAATTACAGTTACAAAATAGACAAAAACAGAGAATCCCTTGAAGGCCCTTGTTTAGCGAAAGAATCTGTCAAAGCATTTTTTTTTTTTTTATCAATAACACTTTCATTAACTCATCAAAAGAAGATTTACAAGAGGAAGACAAACACGCTTATCTTCCATGAGCAACAAAGAACCTCAAGAAAAAGAAAAAAACAAAGAAAGAAAGCACACTATAGTTACAGCTTAGCCCAAAAAAGCGAATCCCTTTCTGCCCCTTGTTTAGCTAAACCGTCAGCTAGGGAATTAGCCGATCTTTTAACCCAAAGTATCTTAACTTCCATCTCCCGCACCAGCCACTAGAATTTCCTCCTCTCATTATTGTACTTCCATAAGCCATTGTGATTTTTAACCAGCCACCCTATCACCACCTCTAAATCCCCTTCAATTAAGAGTTTCCTGATGTTCAACTCCTTAGCTTTCTGTACTCCTTCCATAACTGCAAAGATCTCAGCTCTAAGGGAGTCACCCACTCCAAATGGGCCTGAGAACATAGCAGAAATGACCCCATTTTCATCCCTAAAAACACCCCCAATCCCCAATTGTCCCGGATTTCCCCTGCTACACCCATCGAAGTTTAGTTTCACGAATCCACTAGGTGGAGGGGTCCAAGCCACACTCATTACTGACTTAGTCTGTGTGCAATTTGCAATTTCACCCCACTTCCTCAACATGTCATCCACAGTGTAATCTGTGAAAAACTCCAAAGATTTCAGCCACTGTACTGCCCTAATATGAATGATAACCCTCAGATCTGCTGCTCCTCTCTGAGCTTCTGAGAATATCCCGGAGCTTCTTTCTTCCCAAAATGTCCAACATACTGCAGCCCTTAGTCCTCTCCACGTTGTCCTTCCCCATTTTATCCGCCACCTGAAAAAAGAAGGCGAAAAAAGGCCTTGCAAGTCTGATGGGGTATTCCAACTACATCCAAATAGGGACAAAGCCCATTCCCAAATTGACCTTGCAAAATGGCAAGACACCAGTAGGTGAAAACCAATCTCCCCATCCGCTTTACAAAGAACACACCACTGAGGTGACAAACAAGTATTGGGTCTCTTCTTTTGGAGTAGATCAACAGTGTTGATTCTTTCCAGATAGGCTTCCCAACAAAAACTACCAACCCTAGGAGGTATTGCTCTGCACCAAACCTCATCAACAGGAAAAGGAGGGAATGTAGGACTGGTAGACTGACTTAAGACTTTGAAGAAAGAAGCACAAGAAAAAATGTCGTTGGGAGAAGGTGTCCAAATTCTAGAATCTGCCCTAGTGGGGTCTAAGACAACGTCATCAAGAATTGCAATAAGGCTCAAAATATTATCAAAGTCTGAGTCCCTCAAATCCCTTCTTAGACCCAAGTTCCACCCAATCCTAGAAGTGGAAGAGGACGGGGTGATAAAAGACGAGATTGGCTCATTTTTCAGATCAGAAAGAGCAAACAAAGAAGGAAACTGATCCTTTAGAGGGGAACTCCCCACCCAGGTTTGTTCCCAGAATTTTATGGAGTTATCGGAATTCAAATCATACCTGATATTAGGGGAGAAAACTAGTAGCAGGTCATGAATGGCTTTCCAAGGAGAATTGCTTGTGGTCCTAGCTCTGATTCCAGCGTCCCATCCATTATGCTCCAGCCCATGAATACTTGCCACTATTCTAGCCCATAGCTTCTCCTTCTCCAAGGGGAATCTCTACAACCACTTTCCCAACAGAGTCATATTCCTTCTCCTAATATTCCCAAGCCCCAAACCACCACATGTTTTACTCCTACAAACTACCTCCCAGCTAACTCTATGATCCCTCTTTTCCTCTCCCGGTTCCCACAGGAAATCTCTCATTAACTTCTCCAATCTATTAGCAACCTTCACTGAGATTTTAAACACCGACAGGAAAAAGATAGGTAAATTAGGAAGTGTGGCCTTAATAAGAGTAATTCTCCCACCAAGAGAGAGGTAGTTCTTTTTCCATGACACCAGTCTTTTTTCGAACCTTTCCACCACCGGGTTCCAAAAGCTCTCTCTCATAGGATTATCACCTAAAGGCAACCCTAAGTAGTTCAAAGGCCACCCTGAGACTTCACACCCTAGCACTTCAGCACTCTCCTTGAACTCTCCCTCCTCCAAATTCACCCCCACAACACAGTTTTCCCAAGGTTAACCTTCAAGTTGGATATTTGCTCAAACAGTTGTATCACCAACTTCAAATTCCTGATAAAGCTCACATTACCGCCTTCACAAAACAGAATCGTGTCATCAGCAAACTGCAAGTGAGTAAGTGGGGTTTCCACCCTCCCAACTCTCCAGCCTCTAATAAGCCCCCTAGAGTCTGCTCTGTGAATCAATTTCCCCAAAACCTCCGCAATTAGAATGAAAAAGAAAGGAGAAAGGGGGTCTCCTTGTCTTATACCCCTACTGGCTGGAAAGAAATCTACCACTGTCGCATTCACTAGCACTGAGTAATAACAATTCCGGACACAACCCATAATCCACTTACACCACCTATCCTCGAACCCAAATTTAATCAAAACTTTTCTCAAAAATTCCCAGTCCACCAAGTCATAAGCCTTTTCCAAGTCCAACTTACAGACCACTCCCTTCTTATCCCTCTTAAGGTTCTCCACACTCTCATTAGCAATTAAAATCTGATCAGTAATTTGTCTTCTATTCACAAAAGCTCCTTGGTAGTGTGCAATGATATTTGGCAAAGCCTTCTCCAGCCTCAAAGACAACACTTTTGCAATGATCTTATACAAGCTATTAACCAAGCTAATTGGCCTAAAATCCTTCGGGTGGGAAGCATCTTTCTTTTTTGGAATTAAGGCTATAAATGTAGAGTTCACACCTGGATTGACAATTCCTCTCCTGAAAAACTCCTCAAACACCCGCAAAAGATCAACTTTCAAAATATCCCAATAGTCCTGATAAAAAACCATTGTGGAGAATCCAAATCTGTCAAAGCATTTGCCGATCTACTAACCCACTAAAAGTAACTGACATGGTTCTCATAAGCCATTTGACTTTTTTGATGATATCCCTATATCCCCAAACAATAGTTTCTGGATCTGACATCCATCCCACCATCACCTTAGAGTCTCCTTCAACTATCAAATTAGTCACTCCAAGTTGGTTGGAAATCTGTACTCCTTGTACCACAGCTAATATCTCAGCCCTTGTAGAGTCTCCATAAGCCACTGGACCTAAAAATAAGGACAGAGTGTTGCCATCCTTATTCCTCAAGATCCCTCCTATACCCAAAGGTCCTGGATTTCCTTGACTGCTCCCATCAAAGTTCAACTTTACAACTCATTCTGGAGGGGGTAGCCAACTTGCTTGTGCTCTATATTTCTTGGATGAAGTGGAGGCCACTGCTGCCCAACTCCTTCGAAGGTCATCACTAGAGTAATCCGCAAAGAGATCAGTAGTTTTTAGCCAAAGGATTGCCCTAATGGAATTATACAATCTTTTATTTCAGCAATGCTTCTCTCCTCTTGGAAAATTTTAGCATCTCTTTCCTCTCAAATGGTCCATAAGAGGGCTGCCCTAATACATTTCCACATTACTTTCCCTCTCTTTGCTGGCCAACCAAAAAAAGACGGATCAAAAAGCAGAAATGATGGTTACATGGCAATGGGTGCCTATTAACAAATAGCATGGCTGATGCTTTAGCTAAGTAAGGGGTCAGTTATTCAGGAGAGATGCCTAGGGAATCCATTGTATAATTCCATTAGGGTATATGTTGCTTGACAAGCTATGCATCTTCTTTGTACTTGTAAATATTGTTCATATTTTCAACAATTTTTTTTTATAAGTAAAAGATTCTTTATAATTTCATTAAATCGGAAAAGATAAGTAACTGTTACAATTGATCCCTGGTTACCCCTTGCTTTGATAATGAATCAGCCATAGCATTTGCCTCCCTTCCCACCCATTGTATAATAAAATTCATCTGCTGTGTTAACCATTTGAATTTCTTCATTTCATCTCGATAGCACCATATCACTGAATCTGGATCTTTTAACCAGCCCACAACCACCATGGAGTCCCCTTCAATCACCAGGTTTTCCAAATTCATCTCTTTTGCAATATGAACATCTTGTAGGACCACAAACAATTCAGCCCTTGTAGAGTCTCCATTCCCCACCAGTCCTGAAAAAAGTGCTATCAGATTCCCTTTCCTGACTCTATGACTCCTCCAATTCCAGAAGGACCTGGATTGCCTTGGCTACTTCCATCAAAATTTAATTTCAAAAAACCTTCACTGGGAGGTGCCCATAACAACCTTGTTTTTGACTTCTGTACTGAACTAGAAGCCACTGATAACCAGTTCTTCCAAACATCATCAAAGGAGAACTGTCTAAAGAGATTCAAAGTTAGTAGCCAATGTATAACTCTGGTCAAAACACAATCCATAATTTCTTGTTTGCTTCTCTGCTTCTCTTGGAAGATCCTAACATTTCTTTCTTCCATAAGGTCCAAACCACTGCTGCTCTGGTGCATCCCCACATTATTCTTCCCCATCTCTTTGGCCACGTTAAGGTAGTTGGATCAAACAGCATCTTAAGTGAACCATGTTACCAATTAAAAAAAAATATTGGTGATAATTATAATAAGGTACTTGCCTTGTGATTCTTGTCACCGAGGTGGTCATTACCTAGATGGGTACCTTGTTGCTATTAATCAAGGTGTTTAGGTAAGGTGCTCAACCAAGGGCACCTAGGAGACACCTTGAGAACTATTCTTTTAAGTGAACCAATTTAGGTTGAGAGTGGCTTTTTCTCTCTACTAAGTTTCCTTTTTCTTCTTCCCTCTTCTCTTTAATCAAACTAAATCCTAATCTAAAACATTGACAACTTATTATACACTTGGGTTATTAATGCGGTGAAGTGATGACTAGTCATTTTTGGCTTTCCTAGCCAATGCAATGAAGTTAATGCCTAGGTGCTAACTAGTTGACCACAAAAAAAGATATGTTATAAATATTAGGTAGTGATACAATCTCATATACAAATTAATATAGAATGTAAATATGCAACAAAAAATTAAATAAAACATTTATTTACAATTTTTGTTTAGAAAATATAGAAAAGGAAGGCTAGATAGACTAGGATGGGAGTTGCAGCCTTTGTTTTTCAAAGAAAGAGTGCAAGCCTGATCATTTGGTGTTTCCTTTGTTTGTGACAACTCCATACCAGCACACCACCAATTGAAGGAAAAATTAAAAAAAAAAAAAAACCCTCTATCTTCTTGTATTATATGCATTATTTCTACCTATAGGCATTTATTTGTAATGTACCATCAAAATGGTTAAAATAATTAGAATAATGTACCAAAATAAAAGCATTTACGGTACTATTTAAATAGATCATAGATAAACACAAAGTAACATTTTGGTTCAACAGGTGAACTAGTTGGTTAGTCAGTGTATGGTCATCCCAAGCAACCCATCATGATAATTGACCAGCTAGTTAGTGAAGTGGTCTCAATTGACCGGTCTTGACTAGTTGTAAACTAGATAACACTGTTAAAAACCTGACTCAATGTAGTAATCCTTCATTTTTTTCATAAATATGAGGTACTTCATTATTGAATTCTTTGTTTTCCTTATTGCTTAGGAAGTTCAAAAACACCCGATTGTCCTTATTATAGTTAGTAGCTCTGTGTTATACACCTGAACACCATCTTCTGTTTCTCTCCTTTCCGCCCTTTTCCTGTGTTAAATTCAAAATTGGAACCAGCCGGCTTGCCAGCTCTAATGAAAACAGTCATAGTCATCCAGGTTTCTAGACATACCTAGGTTGATGCTTTATCTGACCTGTAAAAGTTGCCATTTTTTAGTAGAACTAGTTCAACCACTTAAACTGAACAGAGTTTTAGTATAATATTTTTAATCTTAGACAAGCATAATGTAAGCCAATATGAAGAAGAAATAAACAAGATTCATTAATAGTACCTTTTGTACACGAGCAAGGAGACGAGTAAGATTGCTCTTTAAACTCCGAACATGTTCAAGATTCTTAGTGCTGACATTCCTGGCTAATTCATCCAAAACAGGGTAAGCATCTCTCTCAAGGTCTGCCACATTACTGTCCAAATATGTACAGACAACCTCCAATGCAATCTCTAGTACTTGAAACTCAAATGGAAGCTCACACTGCAATCCTTCAGCTGCTTCAGGAACAGGCAACCACTGTGTACTAGTTGGACAGATATGTTTTTCTTGTGCATCTATTGCACCAGTATCTTCAATCTTAAATGTGTTCTTATGAGGAAGTTGTTGCCTTAACTGCTCCACAAAAGGAATAACTTCATGGCATAATGGGTCTAGCAGCAGTACTTCTTCAGCAGTAACAATGGCTTTTATAAATTCTAAATTGATAACCATGGCTTTCTCCCTGGCTAAAACAAATTCAGAGAAACAAAAAATTAATATATTTTTTTGCACTGAACACAATAGAATGGTGAAACAGGATTCATGTAGACAACTCCATATGGTTGGGACAAGGCTTAGATGAAGATGATGAGGCAGACTGAAAGAGAGGAACCATTTTAAATCTAAAGAAATAATAAAATAGAAAGATAGAAAAGGTTACCCTAATTTCAAACTTTTTTGATTGGTAAAATATTAGTTTATTAATTACAGAAAGAATGATAAATGTAAAGTGTTAATGTGTGCAATATCACAACAAACCCTAGGCAGCCACTGCTATCTGTCAGCCCCCAAAATAGTCTATCCCTTCTTACCCCTTGTTTTGTTAAGGCATCTGCCAACCCATGTGCTGATTTCTGTGTCATTGAAATTGAACTCTCAATTCTGTGTGGCTTCCAACTGTCTGACTTTCCTTGGTGTAAGTCAGTATTGCCACTTTTTTATAATTTACATTTGATTTTATTAATTACAGACAGAAAATGCATGTACAAGAGGCATCCCTATACACCTTTATCTTTTAGTCATCCCACTATAGTACGGGAATCACCTATTTAACTTCTCAAATTACAATGGGTTTTCCAATTCTGGTCCTTGATGTAGAGAGACTACTGCTTTTGTTGAAACACCTCGTGCTATAAGTTCTGAGTAGATTGCACAAATCATGCCATTGCTGTCTCAAAATACACCACCTACACCTAAAGGTCCTGAGTACTACTAGTTAGAGAAACCCATTCAAGGACCTCACCTAACAGCTTAAGCTTTTAGGTTGAACAGTTGATATGGTATCAGAACCTGTTTGACCAAGTCATCTAGTATTCGATCCTTGCCGCCCCCCATTATAATTAATTAAATTTCTCCACAAGGTATGGATGGGCCTGTGTCCATGCTTCAAGCTCAATAGGCTTTCGCATGAGGGGCGCATGTCAGAGAATAAAAACCTATTCAGGGATCTCACCGCTTAAACTTTTAGGTTGACCAGTTCCTTGATACTACTGACCATACTTCTACTATTGGGAATTGTACATCTCTAAGATGGAATCTTAGTGGCCAGGTTGAGTGCAAAAGCCAAATACAGGGCAATGAGTAGCACCACTTGTGAGTTGATTTAGTTGAAGCAATTCCTTCAGGAGTTGGGATTTTCTATGTCACTTCCCATGCATCTTCACAATTAAGCAGTAATGCACCTAGCATCCAATCCAGTTTTTCATGAGAGGATGAAGCACATTGAGATCAATTGTCACTTTGTTAGGAAAAAAACTCAAAGTTGTAATGCAGGCACTCCTTATCTGAAGAAAGAAGACCAGTTAGCAGATTTGTTTACTAAATCTCTTGGTAGACCAAGGCTTCAATTCATATCTAGCAAGTTAGGACTGTATGATATATACCCTCCAGCTAGAGGGAGTATTAATGGAGTGGTGGGCTGGTTATTCTCTTCATATTCTAATAGTATTCTTCTATGCCATGTTTATCCCTTTCCCTTTAATTTGTTTCTTCTATTTAAGTTGTGTGAGGTATGGGTGGTAATCAAGTCATTTGATGACTTAAGTGAGGGTAATTTAGTCACTATATGTACTTTTTACTAAAGCAGGTTATTATTGTAAATTTCCCAATATATATATTCAACATAATCGAATCAAATTCGGATATACTATTCATATCGAATAGCTAATTGGATTCGAATTCGGATATGACCTGATTCGATTTGATAAATATCCAAATTTGACCAATTATTTAATCCTTAGATATAATATATAAAATATTTAAATGTTTTATATAATTTATACTTATATACTTTATATAAATAAATACTTATTTTATATATTTATTAATTACATAAATAATTAATTGGTCAAATTCGAATAGAATCAAATATTGGAATGTCAAATCAAATTCAAATTCGAATGTTATTTTTCAATATCCGTCGCATATTGAATGGAATTCGAATATAAGATTTTCTAATCGAATTCGAATTTGGATGTTGCCTTATTCGATTCAAATTCGATCTATTTACACCCTTACTGATAAGAGAGCTTCTTCTCAGACAAGTGGCATCTTATTATTTCAAGAAAGAGCATCTCAAAAGTGATTGGAAAAAAAAGGTTAGTTACTTCCTCTCCCTAAAAAAGTACCAACTTCAAATACAACTGTTTCTCCTCTTAAATTCAAATACAACCATTTCTCTTCTTAAATTCATATCTTTTATCTCTATCAATCTTAATGTCTCCCAGTTGCAAAAATCAAGCGCAAATTGTTGACATTAAAGGGTGATCACAAATCTCTACATAATTCACTCAACCTCTCATGGAAAATCTCTATTGATCGAGGATGATTTCCATGTGTCACCCTGAATGGTAAAAAATTTATTGCACAGATCTTTTTTGAAAATGGTTGGCCTTTTTCAGTGGTGAGAGAAATTCAATAGTGGTACAAACTTGAAAGATACACATAGTATGATATTTAATAGAAGTAGAAACTTGAAATCACTATATTTCTTTCTTTTTTAGATACAATATTCAATGGAAGTAGAAATTTGAAATTACTGGATTTTCTTTATATAGGCAAACACTTCCCAATTGCAGTATCTTGAATTCTTTCTTTTATGATCAAGTTTTCACGAGAAAATGCTTTCACATGATGCCTTTAAGATGCACAACCAATGGGGGGTGGAAGGCATGTGGTTTTCTTTCAATGCAACAGGGGATGGAAGGAATATGATTATGCATTTCCACCCTTCTTCAAATTAAAACAAGTGCAACCATAAGATAATGTATTTCAATGAATTTCATTACTGAAAAACAACCAGTCAATTAGTCAAATAATAGTAGATGGGTCAACCTTAAAAGAAATAATCTGCCCTACACTCCTTTTTGTTTTCTGTATACTTTTCATTTTCATGCTTGATTGCAGAGCAAGCACACCAAGGAATTATAGATCAAACAAAGCAACAACATATAAATCCTTTTACAATGATAAAGAAAGTATGTCTTGCACTTTCATTTTCTGCCTTTGAGTTTTGGTATCAAAAACTAAAAATCTATAACCTATTTTTTAGCAAAGGACTGCCAAATACCAGGAATGTATCGGACAAATACAGATCATAAAGTTCAGTTTTTAGGTTATTATTTGAATCGATGTTTGTTGGACCCATTTTAGTGTCATGGACAAAGAAGATGAGTACTAGGGGTTTGCCATGGCCTGTTTACATAAAACTTGCTGTACAAAATGGTTGGGTGTCCCATGCATACATTATACGGGTCCCCTTGCTTCACAATACACATCTATAGTTTTATACTATTATCACTAATCAATATTAAATATTCTCCTTCGTGTCCTTATACGTTTTGTGTTATATAAATATTAATATTATTAAACTATAATCTGGAAGTGATTCTTGCAAATCTCATGATTGTGATAATCAGAACAATGCATTTAATATCTAATATCCAATAACTAGGGTAACCAATCTGCATACCTAACTTACTTTTAAGTAAATAGTAGCAATTAATCAATATTTGAATTTACTATAATAATAAAGGCCTCCGAAAATAATTAAATTAATAAGTAAATAGTTTATTTTTTTCATCAGTAACTCAGAAAATGATTTATTAAGAATAAGTAAATAGTGTATTATATTTATATGAAAATTATTACTATAATCTATTTATCATAACAAATATTCACATAACATATAAGTAGAAAGCCCTCAGACTAGAGGGCTTCTATACTTTATACAAATACTCAAAAAAAAAAAAAAGAAAAACAAAAAAAGAAATGGGTCATCAATTATAAATCAAACCTGATCTATTTTACTAAATTAAATAAGAAATCAAATTTACCACATAAGTATTAGTGAATCTCAAACCAATAATATATGGTGTGGGACCATTCTTTTAGATAAAACAGGTTATTAGTTACAAATAAAACCTGATTTTATCTCTTAACTCAAATAAATAAAACAAAATATGTCAAGAGTAATGGCCCCATACTTGGTACGGGGTCATTCTCCAGTAATCCGAGATTAACAATAAGTGTAAAAGACTTAAACTTAAACATACCCTTAATTTGCACAAATTGACTTAAATATACCCTGAGTTTTTTAAATTGACTTAAATATACCTTATGGTTAGACCCAAAACCAGATTTAAACTACACTCCATTAGCAAAAGTTACATGTCATTTGCATGTACCGTCATCTGACCCTTTTGTTTAGAAAAACCCTAATATGCCCTTGCAATGCCATCAGTGGTTCATCTTCAACATATCACAGTTTGCTAATGTCTTCATTGTATGTAGGATGTGTCTCTCTGTCCATGTGTCTCTTTTGCTTCGGCCACTTGTCGTGTCGCACTCAGCATTCAGCAATTTCTTGTTGCTCGTCTCCACTCAATTGGTTCATATGCTTTAAAGGAAACCGCAGACTCTGATCAATTATACTCTCGTGTGCTTTTCTCCTTTCCATGTCATCCTCCAATATTACCAATGAAGCTCCTTCTTCCCCTCTTCCACCTGTAATTGCAACCATGATGTCCTCTTGAATTTCGGGGATGAAGACACCCAAAAGAACTTTACCAATCACCTCTACATGGCTTTGGATCAAAAAGGAATTCATACCTTCAAAGGTGACAAAGAACTCAGGAGAGAATTAATCGCTCCATAACTGTTGAAAGCAAGAAATCAAAGGGTCAAGGATTGCACCTCCTCTTAGAACTATGCTTCTTCGTGTTGGTTCCTGGATGAGTTTCCATCCCTAAAACAACACTAATTTCATTATGAAGAATCACAAGAAAACTTTTTTTTCTTATGCTGCATTTGAGAAATCAAAGAAGAGGAAAGTGTTGCTGGCAAGTAACCTTCATTTTTCCCCTCTCTCTGTATTTTATACCTTGGGAAACTTATTATTCCATCTCAAGTTTCTCCAAAACCCAAACTAGTTTTTCTCCCACCAGTTCTTTCATTATTGTTTAGTTTTTCTTACACAACTACTAAGAATCCACTGCTAAGGGTAAAAGGAAAATGAAAGTAGAATTTGAAAGTAAATTCCCGAATTGTCTCTTGAACTTTCTATTGTATTTTGATCTGATTCAGTGTGCTTGCAGGGGTTTGATCCATCAATTTGAACTTTGGGAGAAACCTTGACTTGATCAGTAAATGACCATCTCCATTCATCTCCAAGGCTTCGTTGAGTTCATGTTGTTAACTTTGCTTTTCCTTTCCTTTTTTCCATTCTCCATGTGTTTCGGGACAAGATTTTGCTTGTATGATTCCTTCTAAGCTTCTGTATTCCAGACCAGAATATTGTGTTTGGTTGAGTTACAGTGAAATATATTTGAAGGAGGTGTTTAGTTTTTTTTTAAATCTCTGCTGATTTTGTTAGTATTCCTTTTTGTTTTGTTTTGTTTTTTTTTTTTTTTTGAAGAGACTTGTATTCCTTATTTTCTATTATCTGTCTCATAGAATTGTAAAACTTTGGCCATTTTTCTTGTTTTCCCATTTTCTGCTGATTTTGCTTTTTCATTTTCCAATTTCTAGTTGATGGAAACCCTTGCCCATGAAGGAATAAGACCCCTGCCTCTAGGTGGTCAAATATCTAACTTTCAGCAGTTCTGTCCATGTGTGAACTCTGTGAGGGAGGAAAAAACGATGAACGGTATTTTTAAATACCTTTTGATTTCACATATTAACAAAGGGTAAAAAGTCTTTTTATTATGTCTGTCTGATATACCGGTGAGAAGGTATGTTTAAGTCCAGTTTGAAACCTCAGGGTATATTTAAGTGAATTTCCAAAAACTGAGGGTATGGTTAAGTCTTTTACCTAATGATAATTGCCCATTGGCCGACCGGGAGATCAACTTTTTCTCCCAATCGGCAGATATAGGTTTTCTTCTCTTAACCTTGCAACATCTCTCTCTCTCTCTCTCTCTCTCTCTCTCTCTCTCTCTCTCTCTCTCTCTCTCTTTCTGGTGCGATGTGTACAGGCGGAACTAAACCCTTCTTCACCTTGAATGCTCAATCTATTTTTACACTTAACAAAGTTGCACATTTTGAAGATAAGCTTCCTACAAAGAAAAGATACTAAGGAACATATATATCTGCAATCCAAAGGGAGAAGAAGAATTTCATGCCATAGCGGATAACAAAGAGCAGTCGTTCACCTCATACCTAAACCTAACATGATACAAGATTACAACATTAAGCACACGTTGAGGATAATAAACACTTGAAAACCGATTGTGCAGAGAGGATTTGTAGTCATATAACATCCCTTTCTAGGTCGATTCTAATGTTTATGGAAAGCAAATAAAGAGCAAAGCTAAGTCAAACAACGTCTCTGTCGGTTTGTATGCGATAATTTCAACCGAAATCCTCGGCAAAACATAAAATTGTCCGTCCAAAATTCGGAAATTGAAGGCATTCGAAGGAAATAATCAATACGGAAGTAAAGTCAGTGTCCGTATCATCCTTACCAAGAATATTGGAGGAGTGAGAGAAGACAGGCCCAAGAATTCTCAAATCTCTGGCGGGGATCGAAACGCGCTTGATGATTGTGCTCTTATCGCACTCCAGGAGCTCAGATTGGCCAAACCGGTCGAAACGCATCCAGAGTCTTGCCCCAACCGTCTTCTTCTTGGCCTTACTGGACGACCCTCCTGCACCGGACGTTGAGACGCCAGCAACAGAATTGTTGTTGTTGTTGATTGCACAGGAAGAGACGACATCGACCGGCGGCATCTCAATTGTCTTCTCGGGACGACGCCGTCCAATTTTCCGGGGAAACGAGAAGGGCCGTTTACCCATACTGGAAATGCGTTCGTCTCTCCCTTGCTATCTCCCTCCGATCCTGCCACCGTCGACACTCCCTCTCTTCACTCCCCGCTTGGTCCCTACGCGTGCAGGTAGTGAGAAATCTATGTGGAAAGACATGGAAGGAAGGAATCAATGTCGCCCAGGCTTATCTTCTTCATTCAGTGCTCACGATTGACTCTATCTAGTTCATGGGTCGGAGATGGAACTGAGACAGTCTGCTCTGCTGCAATAGTGCGATATCTGCGGTGCTTGTCTGGAAGTTGGGAGTGGGAGCACTGGTTTGTACCGAGTGCAGCACTCCTGCAAGCTAGGAATGCCAGTAAACAAAGAGAGCGTCTCTACGACCTCCTGATGGCTGATGCAGCTCTTTGAGTCCATGATGGTAAGTGAGAGCGCCCACCACGTGGGTTGTCCCATCCAACGTGGCTAAAGGATAACCGAACGATAACTACTAGATAGATCAGAAACAATAACTTTATTAGTTGGAACCATTAACGTTATACAATAGACCCACATATTATACATTCTTCCCCCACCTATGAGGAGAATTCACTCCCAACTCCCAACTAGTGGGTGCCGTGTACGGGCGTTTTTAAAATATTTTAAAGCAAAAGGAGCTAGTGGGTGTAATTTGGGTGGATCAGGCCCAGTTAGTAAAATCGGGCTTAGTCTTATTCAATTAGAGCTTTTTAACAAATTGGACTGGAGTGTTAGAACTTTAAGTTGGGCTTGGGATAAAAGGATCAGGCCCAATCTAAATTCAAGTTGGGCTTGACCGCTTGAGTAGCCTGAGCTCAATACAAGCCCATCTGAGCCCACCCAATATTTTATTATATACATATATCTATATGTTATTAATTTATTCTACCTAGAAATTGGGCTTCAAAGCTAATCACGCCCAAGCTCAAGCCTAGCCTGAGATAGTGGGTTAAGATTAGGTTGGCCTAGTTAGTAAAATCGGGCTTAACCATGAGTTGGGCCAACCTTGAGTTCGAAGTTTGAGACTTGGGGTTGGGCTTAGGTTGATCCTTAACCCGAACCAACCCACCGAAGTTGCACCCCTAGAAGGAGCATTCCTAAATGTATTAGTTGTTATTTTTATTAAATTGTTTTTAACTTTTACTAATTTTTTATTTAGTATTAATTTTTGTTATTTTTAAATGGATTAAGGGATTTTAAATTTAAACTAATTAAGTTTAAAATTAATAATCTTTTTTTTATCAAAAAATTTGTAGTACAATTTTACTTTTCAAATGAAATTTAAATGAATATCAAATTATAAGATTTATTTTTTAAACTAAAATTTTCTTGTTTTTTGGTTGTTTTATTAATAAACATGCATGTGTAATCTCCAACAATATTTTAATCTCTAATAAATATTAATCAATAAATTATAACAATAATACATAATTATTGAAATATGATTTAGTTATTAAATCTATTATGATTATTTTTTTGTGTTTTAATCAAATTTTTAATGTTATTACATAATTCTGTCATTTTAATAATATTTAAAATATGATTTAATTATTAAAATTTTTGTTTCTTAAATAATTAAAATGTAGTTATTTAAAATATTATTTAGTTAATAAATTGAATAACCATAAAATTAAAATTTATATTGTTATATAATTAGTCAACTAATTATAACTTAGTTATAAAACTTATTTAATTAGTTAATTAATTAAGCTAACAATGTAATAAAAATATATATCCCTCATCAAACAGCGTCATGTCTGCCACCTTCAGAGGGTGCCTTACACCTGACAGGCACGTACACTATGGCGACGGCCCCACGCGTGCCACCTCAGCCCCACCAGTAACGGCTGCGGCAAGCTGATAGTGGCGGTTATACCCGCCCTGTTAGAGGCCAGTGGGCCTGAGACAACAGATTTTTGTTATAAGGAGCTAGTATCAAGGAACGGAGGTATCATCTTCTACTCTCGTGCTATCTTCACTCTTAGCTCTCATCTTCTCCTTGCTTCTCCTACAGAATACTAACTTAAGCATCGGAGTGTTCCCGCTAGGCAAGCCCCCGGGGATTCTTCTTCTTCTCCATCTCAGGTACCTTCCAGGAGCCACGTAAGTGCTAGCTAGGAGTGACTGGATCGCGCACCATCAGATTATAACGCATATTGGCTAAACAATGAATACTAGCGCAAAGTTTCTCCTTTGCTCAAATTTTTAGTGTATAAGTTCTTATTCCTAATGGCTAGGACCCCTCGGCCGACGCATGTAGCTTCCTCCAAGGCCTTCACGCTCGGATTGGACTGCGGTCGGGACATATGGTTCATCACGAACCAAACGTTTGCCTAGCCTTCGCAATTGAGGCAAGGACAGACAGGAGACTCAGCTGCAAACCACAACCAGCACATTGGCCTTTAATGAACAAACAAGAATAAATCTAAGTACCTCATCAAGAAGTAGCGAGCCAGTCGGCCGAGGTGTGTATCTATGGCAATAGTCGGCCACCTCAGCTCCACAACACTTAGCATGACCAAGAAAAGAGGAACGTAACCCTGACCACCTTGGCCTCGCCTAAATCAATACTTAAGGGAATAAAAGCAAGCTAGGAGAGCTACACCTCAATGGCATAGCTCAACCTCGGATAATGCACTCTAACTTCCTAAAGCAAGCGACTAAGTAATGAGCCACTTCAGACCACTTTTTGCCTACTTGTGACCTTTCGAAGGGGAAGGGCATAGATCCCTCGGTAAAAAATAAATAAAGAAAAAAGAAGCAACAAATAGTGAAACATAAAGGCATAGAGTATGCAAAAAAGTTCCATTTGATATTCAATGTTTGACATTTACAAAAAGTTTCAACCTTAGATGGGGAGGCCGAGCCCATTTACAAAAAAGAAAAATAAAAAGGAAGGAACATCGGGAGACCGGCTATGCGTCGCCCTTGGTCAGAGGGGCAACAGAGTCCTCGGCGGTGTTTGCGCAAGTAGCATCGGAGGGAACTTTGGTAGAAACCTCGATAGTATACTCAAGAGGGAGGGAGTTGGGAAGCACCTTCAGCTCATCCACCTGGAAGTCTAGCACCAGCCTCAACAATGCCTTCTAAGTAGCCTTCAGACGCATAATCAGCCAAGCACTTCTGATATTCTGGAGTCCGCCTCTAGACAAGGACAACATTTTAATAGTTGACCTCGGCTTCCATGGCCCCCGCCTCAACCTTCGTTGCTTGAGCCTCGACATCTGTTGCCTACCTTTGGGCCTCCAGTGCGACCCCATCAAGGCAAGCACACTCCTCCTTGGACTTCTTTAGCTATTCTTGGAGCCGAGCTAGCTGAGCCTGCTCAACCTTCAAATCATCCTCTAGCGTCTACCAGAGTTGCTTCTCCTCACCCTGGGCCGAGAGGGTCTCACCTCGACTGCTCTTTGTGGAAGCCACTTGCACTTCAAGTTGCTCGTTCTTCACGAGCTAGTGCACATGATCAAGGATGAGGCTGACTTGGTCTCCTAGGCTGACGTAGTGTCAGCAGACCTACAACAGATACACCATCAACAAAGCAAACGAAAGCCAACAGATAACAAGTCAAAAGTTGAACGGAACTCACCTCAGCCAGGAAGTCCAACCCCTGGTCCCGGATGACGAGGGGATTGGTCTGCATTATCCCGAAGTGATCCCTTGTGGGGATCATCCCTTTGATCAAGGCCTTACCAACCCCTTCGGGATCGATAGTCCCCTTCGCGAATGTTCCACTTGGGGTGGAACACGCGTGTGAGGCACTCCCCATCCTCAGTTGGCTCCGATGATGAGGGGTGGGGGGGGGGGAATGAAGGCCTGGTGGTAGGTCCCTTGGTAGAAGGCCTCCTCGAAGCAGCAAGAGGATCCCTCCTTTGTTCATCGCCCTCAGCATGACAATACTTGTGCATAGCTTCTTTAACGAAGGTGTAGGTGGCACCTCGGGCGGCCTCTTCTTGCCAGCCTCCCTCAGTCGGCTCCCCTCCGATGACCTCTTTCCTCGATCACCCCCTCCCCCAATGGGGGCCTGTGGCCAAGGGGTCACCTCAGTAAGCGTAGACCACCTCTCCATGTGCACGGGTGTCACCTCGTTAGGCCTCTACGGCATCTGTCCTCTTGACGTCCCCTCGGTGGGACCCTTCTTCCTTGTCAAAGCACTCTCCAATAGCATCCACTTCACATCCAATAGAATCTCTACAAGAAAAAACAAGGGATCAGTACCTCGGTGCATAGCGAAAGCCGACGCCTGAAATAGCCGACACAGGAACTTCTCTTACCGAGGGGAGCTGAGCTGAGCCCCGCAAAAACCAAAGGGAGCTCGGCCTCCACTAGGGGCTTGGCTTGAAGCTTTCTCAACACAAGAAGATGGGTTACCACAATGACTTCATTGTCCCGAAGTGTTGTCTTAGGCTTTTCGGCGTCTAAGTACATCTCCCTTCAGCCTGACTTGAAAGACCAACCCTCAGGATAGGAGATAAAGAAGAATTTGCTCTTCCAATTATGGACGACAAGGGATTGTCAATGGGTCAGCCTCTTTGAGGCTGGAAGTAATACATGTTGGCCTCGGTGGAGTGCTTCCTCGGCATAAACATGGCTCGGAACATCTTCGACGTTAGGTTCACATCTTGAAGCCAAGCCACCACCAACATGGCGATGGTGGTTCTAAGGGCGTTGGGGGATAATTGGCTAAGGGTAACCCCGTACCATTTCAATAGCTCGGAGATCAGCAGATGAAGGGGAAACCTAAGGCCAAACTCAAGGAAATGCTAGTAGACATAGATCCCCCCTCCTCCGGCATCCATGGATGATCACCAATGTTGGGGACCCTTAGTCAGTCAAACCGAGGGATATAATACCTCTTAGCTAGGGATTTAACCTAGTCATAATCTAGGATGCTATCATGCTTTGAGCATGACATATGCTCTATGTTCATCCCTCATGCAGCATGCTCGGCTATCATCCTCAGACTGAGCTCAGGCACCGGATCCCCCTTTACCACTAAGGAGGATCCCTCGGCCTCCCTAGGCACTACGGACTTGGCGCTTTCACAAGGAGAGTCCTCACTCCTTCGGCTGTACTCAGCGTCCACGGGGACGACCCTCTCCCTTAGCACCTCGACCAATTGACGCGGGGCTGGGATCTCAACAACCGATGAGCCTTGGCCGGAGCTGGCAGGAGTTGGGGTGTGGTAGGAGCTCGATCCCAAGGATTCTAGGAGTTCATAGCATTTTGGGCTAGAATCAGAGTAAGACATGATAGGGTGTTTACCTAGGACGAGGACGAGGATGAGGACGAAGAGTTATAAAGACAAGAACTAAAGCAAAGGGCTCTTAGAAGCCAAAGCACTCGAAAGAAAATAGTGAGCAAATGCGCAACTAAGGCCCATGTTTAAAGGAAAATGGATGGCCTAGATCAGACTTGATCCAATGACTATCCAAAGAAGAAACCCCGTCCACTAACCGACATGCGTCACTCACCTCGAGAAGAAGAAACCAAACAAACTAGTTGGTCTCTTCACTGCAACTCACTAGTTTGCCTAGCCATGCTGACCTAGTGAGTGCACAACTTGGTTCACCCATGTTTCGTCCCCCCTACAATAGTGACACCGCAACCTGTCATGGGCGCAACCCCAACTCACCTATTCAGGGACCCACGACACGCCCGACCCAAACCTAGTACTAGGATCTACCTCCTCCAGGGCTCGTGGCATCGTAGAACAGAGCTCCCCCCACAAAAATGGCTAAGTACCAGCTCGGGCACCCAAGCACCCTCTCCTCGGCACACTCAGCCGAGGCCGAGGCCTCAATGGGCTCACCATCGCACCAGCATGAAGACAAGACAGGGGGCAAAACCTTCCCTCGTTCACATGCAATGATAACCTTGAAGCCGAAGTTGAGGCCTCCTAATAGGAGCCTCTACGGCCACCCTCAAAGAACAAAGGCAAGCTGACGTTACCACAGGCCACAACGTGCACAGAAGGCTCATCGACGTCTCCTAGCACAAACCAACACACTCCCTTTGGCCGAAACCGAGGCCCTCCCAATTCAGACCTCCACCACAACCTCAGGAGTGGAGGGGAAAATGACGTAGGTGCAGATGGCCCTGCCGCAGTCGCAGGCTTGCACATGTCAAGCGACGCATGTTGGAGCGGAATTAATCAGTAGACGCGCAGAACCCAGCTCGGCGGGTTTCAGGGAACCAATAGCGCAGGGTCACCTGGTGGCCTCGGATGGCCTCATTCCTCACGTACGAACCTGATCCCCACTATCCGAGCTCACCTACCTCCAAGCGGATTCAAGTATAAATAGGAGGTGACCCCCTCAAGGTAAAGGATTGAATACTTGAGCTCTCTCACTAGCACTTGAGATCTTTTGCTCTCCCGTGACCTCGTTCGGGTGCTTTTACCTCAGACCTCGTCCATTCCACCCCGATACTAACTTGACTATCGAAATCTTTGCCTCGGGTCTTCACCTGAGGTTTTGTGGTCCTGAAGTTCGAATTGATAATATACTCAAATAGCTTGCTCAGCCTTTTTTATTTTATTTGGATGGCAAGGAACAATCCAACTTTTAATAACACTCCTGTTTCCATTGAATGGATTCTCTCCTCCATCTCTAAAACTCAGTTGGAATTAACTAAATCTGTTACTCAATATCCTTACAACCAGAATGTGAGTTCTTTACAGATAAATGATCATTTTCTTCCATTGTTCAACCAATTTGAGGTTGTTTTACATTGTGGTGGGGGTATTATTAAGGGGTAGGGAATTTCTTTTGGTGTGTGTATATTTGACTCAAATAAATCCTTTGTCTTGGTTGCAGGAGGGAGGAAGTTTTTGGCTAGAAATCCAATGATAGTTGAACTTCTTGAAATACATCCAGCCAGTTATGGTTGTGGCTAAAAATAAAAGATGGGAAAGGATTCTTATTCTATGTGATGCCAAATCTATCATAGATTTTTTGAATAGGGGTTTCCCTTCACTTCCTTAGAAAACATATGCTTGGAGCCTTGGACTGATGGCATTAAAACTCTTTCTACCTCCATCTCTTCCATAAAATTTCATTATGTTTATAAAACTTTTGAATATGGATGCTTGGACTTATGGGTTGGAGCTTTTTCCCAATATACCTTTCTATTGTCAAATGGAAATAGCTCAAAATTCGGGCTTTTGGGCTTCTAAACAGTCAAAAAGCCTGCACAAAAAGATTTGCCAAATGCGATCAAAGTTTTTGTACCGGGACAGCCCTCCCTCTTGTATTGAACATGTTTATTGTTGTGGATGTAAATACTTACATTGTTTTTATGAGAATGAAATTTCTCTCGATGTAAAATTCGACTTGTGATAAATTTTATATTGATTTTCATTGGTAATTTATGTTTCATCCAAATGGCTATAAAACTGGACCAAAGTGTAATACTCCTCCAATTCGATATTTACACTGCAAACAAACGCAACCCAAAGGTAATACTCCTCCGGTTCGATATTTACATTGCAAACAAATGTAGCCCAAAGGTATGACCCGACCTACAATACAGAGACCGGATCTGCTCCTCACACTGACCTCACACCCACATCCTATCATGGGAACATATCCTGTACGGAATGATGGTTCAGCCCAGGGTCAGAATTTGTAGGCTCAAAGTACATTTAGGGTAGGTGCCAACTCAGAATTGATGCCAATTCACAGGCGGGTATGGGTGCATAAAAATGTAAGTTTTTAACCTTTTGAATGTTTATAGCTCTCGTTGGAAATAAAAAATCCGCATTGAGCCTGTTTTTACTTCTCTGTAAGTTATTATTGACGGGAGATGTTCCGAATGGATGGTGGATGTGCCCGTGAGGCGCCCATGTGTGAGGAGCAAATCCCGTTCCCGCGATACATCTCCCAAGAAGCAGTTCGTTTTTTAAGCCGAAAATACATTATGGCTAATTGGTTATGAAACAAACAAAAAAGAGGGAACTAAAAGCAAAAGGACAAATAAAAAAGGGAAAACAGCTTCCATTGTCTACAAAATTGTAGATCCATAGGGTTGGGTCTCCTTAAAATTGCTTTTCCATTTTTTTGTTGCCCTCTCAATCAAAGTCAGAGCTGTCTACGCCATTTTTTGAGCTCGTCCTTGCGAGTAGCTTTTGATAAATCAATTTTTTGGGCTAAGTACCTTGTCATTCGGTTTGTTTCCAAGTGGCCGATGACTCAAAAGCCGAAGTGGAGAATTTTGCTGGGTGAGGACCTGGATGTCGAGCTGGGAGTGGACCAAGTGCCAAGCTGACTGGTGGTAAGCTGGATTAATTGTTGAGCTTTGTAATTGTTTAGAGACATGCAAGGAATCAATGTCAGAGGACCCGGAGTGGCTAACCTGGCGAGGTTGCTCTGATGCTAAAGTCAGTACACTCATAGTAGATTGCCAACTAAAAATCATGAAGTATGAGATCTAGAATATGCTTACTTGCCCCCCTATGCCATTGGGGTTGGTGCCTTTATATAGACATTGTTCAGCGTGGGTTTCACACACCGCATCCAAGATTTCCGCGAGGTCGTCTAAGTGGTTCGAGATTTCCAGAGGCAACTGCCATGCACGTTGGCTATCCTCCGGAACGTTCGGTACATGGCCAACTTCCAAGGATCATGGAAGTATTGGGATATGCATGTCGAATTTGTCAGCGAGCACATCTCACAAGTCACCACCTGGACCTCAATCAGGCTGACACACCCTCGAGGGAGGTCGTTCCTCATCGAGGTCAGCTCAGCTAGTGATGAGGTTCTGCATGTCGGTCCTGGATGAGATGCTTCTAGCCGACCTGAATTGTGGTTGAGGTCGTCAGGTCAGCGCCTATGCCAGGTCACCAGTTCGGAACACCATCATCTTGGCTAAATTGTTGCCAAAGTGGTTCGAGGTGTTGGCCAATTGTTTTGAGATGCCACCACTCACAATGTCATTGGAGGGCAAAATCCGCTCTCATCAGCTTTCTCTCACCATTGCGAAATTGAGGGAAGCGTCCCGCTGCATGAAGCCATGAACAAAAGAACCGTACGTGTATAAATTCTTAACAGGGTTATGGCATGCATTGTCATTCTTCTGTAGGTAGATGGTATCGAAGAGCTCTGACTGAACATCTCTGTTTTCATGGTTTAAGAGTGGGTGGATGTATTATGCAATTTTCAGTTTTCATCGTCTATCTGGTTCAGGAAGAACGAATATCACTCTCAAATCCTTTGAAACCACGACTTTCATCGTTTCTGGACTTCTTGCTGGGGTGTACAAGAGAGGATCTAATCTTCAGGTTTTCTAGTTCAGGTGACGAGTCAGTACCTGGTGGCTCTCTCTCTGCGGAAGAGAGTGTATGGCCGAAAAAAGCGCTCTTGACGTGGCGCAATTTAGTTTGGACTCGTTGGGATTTTTGCTGCCCACACCGAAGACTAGGGTTCGAGAAATTTCTTCGTTGTTCTTTTATCGGTTTTCCTTCCACAAAGGTACGTATTTTTCCCTATCTGGTTTCCAACAATTTTTTGTCCAAAATTATTATATTAATTTCATTGTTTTCGTTTACTTTAGATTGAATCTTCTGCTGCCGAATCGTAACCCTACAAATTTCGACGAAAATCAGGAGGCAGTGGAGTGAACTGGAATTCAATTTCTAGGGTTTTATTTGTCTGCAGAGATTTTGTTTTCTAGGGTTTTGTTGAGGTTGGATTCATAGAATTTTGCGGTGTTGATGTTATTGTTGTGGTGGTGATGGATGAGGTGAAGCATAAGTCGAAGAGAGAGGATGCGGGAAGGAAGGGGGATACGAAAAGAGGGGATCGGGAAAGAGAAGAGAGGAAGAAGAGTCGGCGGGCGGAGCGTGAGAGGAGTGTTGATGAGAAGTACAAGGAGAGGGATAGAGAGGATAGAGATAGAGACGACAGAGGCAGAGAAGAAAGAGAGAGGAAGAGGAAGAGGAAGGAGAGGGAGAAGGTGAAAGACAAAGAAAGGGAGAGGGAAAGGGAGAGGGAGAGGGAGAAAGAGAGAGAGCACAGAGAGAGGGAGAGGGAAAGGGAGAAAGAGAGAGAGCACAGAGAGAGGGAGAGGGAGAGGGAGAGAGAAGAAAGAGAGAGGGAAAGGGATAAAGAGAGAGAGCACAAAGAGAGGGAAAGAGAGGATCGAGAGAGGGATAGGGAGAGGGAGAGGGAGAGAGATAGAGAAAGAGACAGAGCAGACAGAGAGAGAGAAAGGGAGAAAGAGAGAGAACACAAAGAGAGGGAAAGAGAGGATCGAGAGAGGGAGAGGGAGAGAGGTAAAGGGAGGGAGCGAGCAAAACAGAAGAGAGAAAGGGAAGAAAGAGAGCGTGAGAGGGATGATGGGGAGAGGGAGAGAGAAAGGGAGAAGGTCAGGGAGAAGGAGAAACGTCGGGAATTGGATAGGGATGAGGACGGGGAAGCTGATGATTATGACAGGAAGCGGCAGAAGAGAGAGGAGGATTATAATCAGGAAAGAGAATGTGAACAGAGAAAATTGGATGAGGAGATGGACAAACGGAGGAGGAGAGTTCAGGAATGGCAGGAATTGAGGAGGAAGAAGGAAGAATGTGAAAGGGAGAAGCGTGGAGAAGTAACTGGGGATGAAACCAAGTTGGGTAAGAACTGGACACTCGAAGGAGAATCTGATGATGATGAAGCCGTTCCCGCAGAGAAGTTGGATAAGGATATGGACTTGCATGATGATACTAAGCCTGCTGCTGAAGGCAGAGATGATATGGTGGTGGATTCTGGGAATGGAAGTGGAGTGCATACGGCACAAAATGGAGGTGACAGTGTCAGTGGGGAGGAGGAAATTGACCCATTGGATGCTTTCATGAATTCTATGGTATTGCCTGAAGTTGAGAAACTGAACAGTTTTGTGGACACTTCTAAGGTTGAGGATAAAAAATCTGATTCCAAGAAAAAGGACCAGAAAGACGGTACAAGTAATGGGGTTCAACCGAGAAAAGGTATAAATAAATCCATTGGAAGAATAATTCCTGGTGAGGATTCTGATTCAGATTATGGTGACCTTGAAAATGATGAAGCTCCACTAGAAGATGAAGATGATGATGAATTCATGAAAAGGGTGAAGAAGACTAAAGCTGAGAAATTGACGCTAGTTGATCACTCAAAGATCCAGTATCCACCTTTCAGGAAGAATTTCTACATTGAAGTGAAAGAGATTTCAAGGATGACATCTGAGGAGGTAGCTGCTTACAGAAAGCAGCTAGAATTGAAGATACATGGAAAGGATGTGCCCAAGCCTGTGAAAACATGGAACCAGACTGGTCTGATGAGTAAAATACTGGATATGATAAAGAAGCTTAACTTTGAAAAGCCTATGACCATCCAAGCTCAGGCATTACCAATAATTATGAGTGGTAGAGACTGCATTGGAATTGCAAAGACTGGTTCAGGGAAAACGTTGGCTTTTGTTTTACCAATGTTGAGGCATATCAAGGACCAACCACCTGTTGTTCCTGGAGATGGTCCTATTGGGCTTATAATGGCACCTACAAGGGAGCTTGTCCAGCAAATCCACAGTGATATCAAGAAGTTTGCCAAGGTGGTGGGTGTTAATTGTGTGCCTGTATATGGAGGTTCTGGAGTTGCCCAACAAATAAGTGAATTAAAGCGTGGGGCTGAGATTGTTGTCTGCACTCCAGGTAGGATGATAGATATTCTTTGCACCAGTAGTGGAAAGATTACAAATCTCCGTAGAGTTACATATCTGGTTATGGATGAAGCGGATAGAATGTTTGACATGGGTTTTGAACCTCAGATTACTCGCATTGTTCAAAATACCCGGCCAGATCGACAGACAGTACTCTTCTCTGCCACTTTTCCTCGTCAAGTTGAGATGCTGGCACGTAAAGTGTTGAACAAGCCTGTGGAAATACAGGTTGGGGGAAGGAGTGTGGTGAACAAGGACATAACACAGTTGGTTGAGGTGAGACCAGAAAGTGAAAGATTTCTGCGACTCCTAGAACTGCTTGGAGAATGGCACGAGAAGGGAAAGATTTTAGTATTTGTCCACACACAGGAAAAATGTGATTCTTTGTTCAAAGACTTGCTAAGACATGGTTATCCTTGCCTCTCTCTTCATGGAGCTAAGGATCAAACAGATCGTGAATCCACCATTTCTGATTTCAAGAGCAATGTCTGCAACCTGTTGATTGCAACAAGTGTTGCAGCAAGGGGTTTAGATGTGAAGGAGCTTGAACTGGTGATTAACTTTGATGTCCCAAACCACTATGAAGATTATGTCCATCGTGTTGGCCGGACTGGTCGAGCAGGTAGGAAGGGCTATGCTATTACATTTATATCAGAGGAGGATGCGAGATATGCTCCAGATCTTGTAAAAGCCTTGGAACTTTCTGAACAATCAGTCCCTGAAGATCTGAAGGCTCTGGCTGATGGGTTCATGGCAAAAGTAAATCAAGGACTTGAACAAGCTCATGGGACTGGTTATGGTGGAAGTGGTTTTAAGTTCAATGAGGAAGAGGATGAAGTGAGAAAAGCTGCAAAGAAAGCACAGGCAAGGGAATATGGTTTTGAGGAAGACAAATCAGATTCAGAGTCTGAAGATGAAGGGATACGGAAGGCAGGAGGGGACATCACCCAACAAACTACCCTTGCTCAGGTTGCTGCTTTAGCTGCAGCCTCCAAGGTAAGTATGGCTTCAGTGCCAACCCCTATCACTGCAGCACAATTTCTTCCAAATGGAGGACTACCCGTGCCTCTACCTGGTGTCCTTGGTTTATCTATACCAGCCACAGCAGCTGTCGTTCCTGGAGCTACACTTCCCATTGTACCCAATGAAGGAGCAGCTCGTGCTGTGGCATTGGCAGCTGCGATGAATTTGCAGCATAACCTTGCAAAGATCCAAGCTGATGTAATGCCTGAACATTATGAAGCAGAGCTTGAGATTAATGATTTCCCCCAGAATGCTCGTTGGAAGGTGACCCATAAGGAAACTTTAGGTCCAATTTCTGAATGGACAGGAGCTGCTATTACAACAAGGGGGCAGTATTATCCACCTGGTAAAATTCCAGGACCTGGTGAGCGCAAGCTCTACCTGTTCATTGAGGGACCTACTGAACAATCAGTGAAAAGAGCAAAAGCAGAATTGAAGCGTGTTTTGGAGGATGTCACAAACCAGACATTGTCAATCCCTGGTTCAGCCCAGCCAGGAAGATACTCAGTTCTTTGAAAACTTGGTTAAGATGTCACTAGTTGGCTGAATGTAACTGCTTTTATGTTCTCTAGCTGTTTAAAAACCATTCTTTGGATCTCTATCTGCAGTCCAGATTCTATTGTTCTTTGGATGCTTATATTTTGCCCACTAGGATTCACTTTCTCATTGTTTTCCCCATAAAAGCTGTTAGAAAAACTTGTGATATCAAGAAATGGAAGCAAATGGTTGTCTTGCAAGGTTTTGTTGTCATCAACTCATTATGAGCTGTCTTACTTGTTAATTTGCACGTGTTGCACTTTTTGATTTTACTTGGGAATCAGCAATAAAATCATATCTGAGATAATAAATGGCATTAGATGTTTGAGTGCAATTTTTATGTTCCAATGATTAAGAATAGATATATTAGGACTTGGGTTTCTAACGTTTAAACTCATAGAAAGCCTTCTGAATCTTTGTCTGTACTATGAACCATGGATGCACTGGATCTGTTTGAGGGAAGAGATGGAAGAGGACCTGGTCGAAGAAGAGTGAAGGGTTTTTGGAGGAAATAGACAGGAAGGTAGTGGAAGTTGAGTCGGATCGTGGCTGCTCTTTTGGAGTTTTTTCCTCTTGGCCAAGATATAGAGGGGGTGATGGTCCGAGGAATTTGGCCAAGATATAGAGGGGGTGATGGAAGACAAGGACGAAAGCTGGCAATCTGGTGGTGGCCATTTGTAGTTCCTTGTTGCAGATTGGTTTTGTTCATCTTTTTTTTTCTGAGTTTTCTCATGTCAAGTGAAACGACTCTCTGCAAAAAGAATATGTTAAATTATAATATGGATTCTCTTGCCCACAAGAATCCTACCCACGTCTATCCATATCATTCTACAACTCAACATTGGGAACATCTCCCTATAAATGGTAACATGTTAATACTGAAGATATTTCCAATGTAAAGCTGGGAAAGGATTCTTATTCTATCTGATGCCAAATCTGTTACAGATTTTTTGAATTTGGGTTTCCCTTCTCTTCCGTGGAAAACATATGCTTGGAGCCTTGGACTGATGGCATACTCCATCTCTTCTATAAAATTCATTATGTTTATAAAACTTTTGAATATGGATCCTTGGACTTGTGGGTTGAAGCTTTGTCCCATTAGACCTCTCTATTGTCAAATGGAAAAGCTCAAAATTCGGGCTTTTGGGCTTCTAAACAGTCAAAAACCTGCACAGAAAGATTTGTCAAATGCGACCAAAGTTTTTGTACCGGGACAGTCCTCCCTCTTGTATTGAACATGTTTATTGTTATGGCTGTAAGTATTTTGTTTTTATGAGAATGAAATTTCTTTCAATGTAAAATTCGACCTGTGAGAAATTTTATATTGATTTTCAATGGTAATTTGTGTTTCATCCAAATGGCTATAAAACTGGATCAAAGTGTAATTCTCCTCCGATTCAACATTTACTTCGCAAACAAACGCCGCCCAAAGGGAATACTCCTTCGATTTGATATTTACACTGCAAACAAACACAGCCCCTGATTTGATGTGTACACTGCAAACAAGCGCAGCCCAAAGGTAAGATCCAACTTGCAATGGGGAAACCGGATCTGCTCCTCACAGTGACCCCACACCTACATCCAATCATGAAATTTTTGTACGGAATGATGGTTCAACCCAGGTCAAAATTTGTAAGATCAAATACATTTAGGGCAGGTCAGAATTGATGCCAATTCACTGGCATGTAAGTTTTAACCTTTTAAATGTTTATAGTTTTCATTTTCTATAAGTTATTATTGGCGGAAGATGTTTCGAATGGACGGTAAGTTATTATTGACGAGAGATGTTCCGAATGGACGGTGATGTGAGCCAATGTGTGAGGAGCAGATCCCGTTCCAGCGACACAGCTCCCATGAAGTTCGTTTTTTAAGCCGGAAACACATTATGCTAATTGTCTACGAAACAAACAAAAAAGAGGGGATTAAAAGCGAAAGGAGAAATAAAAAAAGGGAAAACAGCATCCATTGTCTACAAAATTGTTGATCTACATGCTTTTCCATTTTTCTGTTGCCCTCTCAATCAAAGTCAGAGCTGTCTACGCCATTTTTTGAACTCGTCCAACATTGCCAAATTGAGGGAAGCGTGCCGCTGCATGAAGCCATGAACAAAAGAACCGTAAGTGTATAAATTCTTAACAGGGTTATGGCATGCATTGTCATTCTCCTGTAGGTAGATGGTATCGTCGAGAAATTTCTTCGTTGTTCTTTTATCGGTTTTCCTTCCACAAAGGTACGTATTTTTCCCCATCTGGTTTCCAACGATATTTTGTCCAAAATTATTTTATTAATTTCATTTTTTTTGTTTACTTTAGATTGAATCTTCTGCTGCCGAATCGTAATCCTACAAATTTCGACGAAAATCAGGAGGCAGTAGAGTGAACTGGAATTCGATTTCTAGGGTTTTATTTGTCTGCAGAGATTTTGTTTTCTAGGGTTTTGTTGAGGTTGGATTCATAGAATTTTGCGGTGTTGATGTTATTGTTGTGGTGGTGATGGATGAGGTGAAGCATAAGTCGAGGAGAGAGGATGCGGGAAGGAAGGAGGATACGAAAAGAGGGGATCGGGAAAGAGAAGAGAAGAAGAGTCGGCGGGCGGAGCGTGAGAGGAGTGTTGATGAGAAGTACAAGGAGAGGGATAGAGAGGATAGAGATAGAGACGACAGAGGCAGAGAAGAAAGAGAGAGGAAGAGGAAGAGGAAGGAGAGGGAGAAGGTGAAAGACAACGAAAGGGAGAGAGATAGGGAAGACAGAGAGAGGGAAAGGGAGAAAGAGAGAGAGCACAGAGAGAGGGAGAGGGAGAGGGAGAGAGACAGAGAGAGGGAAAGGGATAAAGAGAGAGAGCACAAAGAGAGGGAAAGAGAGGATCGAGAGAGGGAGAGGGAGAGGGAGAGAGATAGAGAAAGAGACAGAGCAGACAGAGAGAGAGAACGGGAGAAAGAGAGAGAACACAAAGAGAGGGAAAGAGAGGATCGAGAGAGGGAGAGGGAGAAAGAGAGAGAGAGAGAAAGAGACAGAGTAGACAGAGAGAGGGAGAGGGAGAAAGATAGAGAGCAGAGAGAGAGAGAAAGAGAGGATCAAGATAGGGAGAGGGAGAGAGGTAAAGTGAGGGAGCGAGCAAGACAGAAGAGAGAAAGGGAAGAAAGAGAGCGTGAGAGGGAGAGAGAAAGGGAGAAGGAGAAACGTCATAGGGATGAGGATAGGGAAGCTGATGATTATGACAGGAAGCGGCAGAAGAGAGAGGAGGATTATAATCAGGAAAGAGAACGTGAACAGAGAAAATTGGATGAGGAGATGGACAAACGGAGGAGGAGAGTTCAGGAATGGCAGGAATTGAGGAGGAAGAAGGAAGAATGTGAAAGGGAGAAGCGTGGAGAAGTAACTGGGGATGAAACCAAGTTGGGTAAGAACTGGACACTCGAAGGAGAATCTGATGATGATGAAGCCGTTCCCGCAGAGAAGTTGGATAAGGATATGGACTTGCATGATGATACTAAGCCTGCTGCTGAAGGCAGAGATGATATGGTGGTGGATTCTGGGAATGGAAGTGGAGTGCATACGGCACAAAATGGAGGTGACAGTGTCAGTGGGGAGGAGGAAATTGACCCATTGGATGCTTTCATGAATTCTATGGTATTGCCTGAAGTTGAGAAACTGAACAGTTTTGTGGACACTTCTAAGGTTGAGGATAAAAAATCTGATTCCAAGAAAAAGGACCAGAAAGACGGTACAAGTAATGGGGTTCAACCGAGAAAAGGTATAAATAAATCCATTGGAAGAATAATTCCTGGTGAGGATTCTGATTCAGATTATGGTGACCTTGAAAATGATGAAGCTCCACTAGAAGATGAAGATGATGATGAATTCATGAAAAGGGTGAAGAAGACTAAAGCTGAGAAATTGACGCTAGTTGATCACTCAAAGATCCAGTATCCACCTTTCAGGAAGAATTTCTACATTGAAGTGAAAGAGATTTCAAGGATGACATCTGAGGAGGTAGCTGCTTACAGAAAGCAGCTAGAATTGAAGATACATGGAAAGGATGTGCCCAAGCCTGTGAAAACATGGAACCAGACTGGTCTGATGAGTAAAATACTGGATATGATAAAGAAGCTTAACTTTGAAAAGCCTATGACCATCCAAGCTCAGGCATTACCAATAATTATGAGTGGTAGAGACTGCATTGGAATTGCAAAGACTGGTTCAGGGAAAACGTTGGCTTTTGTTTTACCAATGTTGAGGCATATCAAGGACCAACCACCTGTTGTTCCTGGAGATGGTCCTATTGGGCTTATAATGGCACCTACAAGGGAGCTTGTCCAGCAAATCCACAGTGATATCAAGAAGTTTGCCAAGGTGGTGGGTGTTAATTGTGTGCCTGTATATGGAGGTTCTGGAGTTGCCCAACAAATAAGTGAATTAAAGCGTGGGGCTGAGATTGTTGTCTGCACTCCAGGTAGGATGATAGATATTCTTTGCACCAGTAGTGGAAAGATTACAAATCTCCGTAGAGTTACATATCTGGTTATGGATGAAGCGGATAGAATGTTTGACATGGGTTTTGAACCTCAGATTACTCGCATTGTTCAAAATACCCGGCCAGATCGACAGACAGTACTCTTCTCTGCCACTTTTCCTCGTCAAGTTGAGATGCTGGCACGTAAAGTGTTGAACAAGCCTGTGGAAATACAGGTTGGGGGAAGGAGTGTGGTGAACAAGGACATAACACAGTTGGTTGAGGTGAGACTAGAAAGTGAAAGATTTCTGCGACTCCTAGAACTGCTTGGAGAATGGCACGAGAAGGGAAAGATTTTAGTATTTGTCCACACACAGGAAAAATGTGATTCTTTGTTCAAAGACTTGCTAAGACATGGTTATCCTTGCCTCTCTCTTCATGGAGCTAAGGATCAAACAGATCGTGAATCCACCATTTCTGATTTCAAGAGCAATGTCTGCAACCTGTTGATTGCAACAAGTGTTGCAGCAAGGGGTTTAGATGTGAAGGAGCTTGAACTGGTGATTAACTTTGATGTCCCAAACCACTATGAAGATTATGTCCATCGTGTTGGCCGGACTGGTCGAGCAGGCAGGAAGGGCTATGCTATTACATTTATATCAGAGGAGGATGCGAGATATGCTCCAGATCTTGTAAAAGCCTTGGAACTTTCTGAACAATCAGTCCCTGAAGATCTGAAGGCTCTGGCTGATGGGTTCATGGCAAAAGTAAATCAAGGACTTGAACAAGCTCATGGGACTGGTTATGGTGGAAGTGGTTTTAAGTTCAATGAGGAAGAGGATGAAGTGAGAAAAGCTGCAAAGAAAGCACAGGCAAGGGAATATGGTTTTGAGGAAGACAAATCAGATTCAGAGTCTGAAGATGAAGGGATACGGAAGGCAGGAGGGGACATCACCCAACAAACTACCCTTGCTCAGGTTGCTGCTTTAGCTGCAGCCTCCAAGGTAAGTATAGCTTCAGTGCCAACCCCTATCACTGCAGCACAATTTCTTCCAAATGGAGGACTACCCGTGCCTCTGCCTGGTGTCCTTGGTTTATCTATACCAGCCACAGCAGCTGTCGTTCCTGGAGCTACACTTCCCATTGTACCCAATGAAGGAGCAGCTCGTGCTGTGGCATTGGCAGCTGCGATGAATTTGCAGCATAACCTTGCAAAGATCCAAGCTGATGTAATGCCTGAACATTATGAAGCAGAGCTTGAGATTAATGATTTCCCCCAGAATGCTCGTTGGAAGGTGACCCATAAGGAAACTTTAGGTCCAATTTCTGAATGGACAGGAGCTGCTATTACAACAAGGGGGCAGTATTATCCACCTGGTAAAATTCCAGGACCTGGTGAGCGCAAGCTCTACCTGTTCATTGAGGGACCTACTGAACAATCAGTGAAAAGAGCAAAAGCAGAATTGAAGCGTGTTTTGGAGGATGTCACAAACCAGACATTGTCAATCCCTGGTTCAGCCCAGCCAGGAAGATACTCAGTTCTTTGAAAACTTGGTTAAGATGTCACTAGTTGGCTGAATGTAACTGCTTTTATGTTCTCTAGCTGTTTAAAAACTATTCTTTGGATCTCTATCTGCAGTCCAGATTCTATTGTTCTTTGGATGCTTATATTTTGCCCACTAGGATTCACCTTCTTATTGTTTTCCCCATAAAAGCTGTTAGAAAAACTTGTGATATCAAGAAATGGAAGCAAATGGTTTTGTCTTGCAAGGTTTTGTTGTCATCAACTCATTATGAGCTGTCTTACTAGTTAATTTGCACGTGTCGCACTTTTTGATTTTACTTGGGAATGAACAAGTATCTGAGATAATAAATGGCATTAGATGTTTGAGTGTAATTTTTATGTTCCAATGATTAAGAACAGATATATTAGGACTTGTGTTTCTAACGTTTAAACTCATAGAAAGCATTCTGAATCTTTGTCTGTACTATGAACCATGGATGCACTGGATCTGTTTGAGGGAAGAGATGGAAGAGGACCTGGTCGAAGAAGAGTGAAGGGTTTTTGGAGGAAATAGACAGGAAGGTAGTGGAAGTTGAGTCGGATCGTGGCTGCCCTTTTGGAGTTTTTTCCCCTTGGCCAAGATATAGAGGGGTGATGGTCAGAGGAATTTGGTGCCGTCTTTCATTTGCTCTTTTCTGGATTATTTGGATGGTGAGAAATCTTCTGGAAGACAAGGATTGAAAGCAGGCAATCTGGTGGTGGCCATTTGTAGTTCTGTTGCAGATTGGTTTTGTTTCTCTCTTTTTCTGAGTTTTCTCTGGTCAAGTCAAACGACTCTCTGGAAAAAGAATATGGAAAATTTTTATTTGGATAATTGAAGAGACTCCTGATCTCCTGCCCACAAGAATTCTACCCACGTCTACCCATATCATACTACTGCTCAACATTGGGAACATCTCCATATAAATGGTAACATGTAAATACTGAAGATATTCCCAATGTAAAGCTGTAGTGTTATGTGCGTAGACGTGGGTAAGATTCTTGTGGGCAGCAGAACTAAGCTCAATTGAAGATGGGCAGTTTTTGTTCTTGTTGCTGTTGTATGGTGATATCACCCTCCCAGATTGTATCCTTTATCTTTTAGTGAAAAAATTCTTTTATTTATCAGGATAAAAGATGCACTGGATCTGTGCAAATAAAAGGTTGTAAAAACTTCAAAAATGAAATGAAACAATTTTTTTTCCTCCTAAGATCTAAAACAAAATTATTAAAGCAATTAAAACACCAAGCAGTTGATTCTATGTAATGGTAGCAAGCAGAGAATCTGTGAACAACAAGAAAATGACATAGCAGCATCCTTTAGCAAGCATGCTTTATTCAAGTTACGTTGTCTATGATTAGCTTGAAATCTTGAATTAATCTGGTCAATTAAATTAAAGTGTTGGCTAACCTCTTTCACAGTCATCAAGTTCACCAAGAAAATGAATGGATCATAAGTTAATGCATATCCTCATAGATCCAATGACATATCATTTCAAAACAAGTTAATTTGTCGTGAAATACTAAAATAACAACAAAGCTAATAATGTGTGAACAACAAACACAAATCTCATACATGATGACCAATGCACTGAAGTCCCGTGGATAAAGAAACAGATCATCAGCAAGAACAGATATCACATTACTGGAGCTACATGTTAACAGACTCCCGAGAGCCAATGCAAAAAGTTGTTTATGGATCAATAGAGATAAATTGTATAGCTTCAGATGGGAAAGTAGAATTCCAAATTATTTCAAGTTGGAGTTGTAGAATGAACTGAGGCCCAGATTAGATTAGCCTCATCATTGATTAAAAATTGTTGAAAAGAAAAAAAGCGATGTTTAGAGGGGCATCCTCAAGTTTAAGAAGTTAAGCACATAGAGTCAACATATTCTTAGATGGAGAAGTGGAAACTGATATGTCCACATGACCAGAGTCGGTGAGAAGGTTGCCACGTGGCCCATGTTGGAGGGCGAAATGCTAAATTCATTGATGAATTGGCCAAAACACGTGGGCTCCGTAATGGTCGGCTGCTCCAAATGGACCAACCTACCGAGTCAATAACGGTCACGCATTTATAATAAGTTCACTACCGAGCGGCATGGAGTTGTCGTGAACATGGTTTTTAAAATCTGACTGGACCGGAAAAATCGGGAATTAGTCAGGTGGGTTCTCTTCTGTTTATTTAGCCAAAAAATTATTGATTTGGTCAGGAATAGCTGATTCGGGTGGTTGAGCTTTATCTTTTTTAATTTTTTTTATCGTTTTGTCAGAATGAGCCATTTGTTCGATTTGAATGGTTAGACCATTTTACCCAAGGACCAGACCCTTGACTGATTCGTTGTCTGATTCAGTTTTAAAAACCTTGATTGTGACTGTTGTGGGCGGAGAATGTGGACCGGCTAGGGGAATTGTTAAATCTCCACCCAACAGTTCATTCTCTATAAATATAAACTCATAGAGGGACCCTGCTTTGTAGGGGCTGGAATGGAACTATTGACCCGTTGGCCAGGTCTCTTGCCAAAAATTGTTGAATGACTCATTGATTCGAACGGTTGAATCGTCGACCCATTGACTCGTCCAATGGTTTTTGTTTGTTTGTTTGTTTGTTTTTTCATTGGGAACCATCCAAGCAATCAGTTTTGTTTTATCCTAATCTCAATCCCTAGCCAAAAATCGTTGAATCGGTCAACGATTCATTGGCCCAAGCGGTCGAACCATTGACCCGTTTAATGGTTTTTTGTCATTTTTTATTTTTCTTTAATTTTTGTTGTTAGAACAGGCCATTCGTTCGAACCGAACAGTCGAACCGTCGACCCGAAAACTGGTAGCCAGAACAGTTCTGTCTTCAAGTCGTATGAGTCACACGCTCGAATGACATAACACATATGGTATTGCTTAATGGACCTTAGACACTCAATTTTTTGCCTATAATTTTTTTTTTGTTAGAACGAGTTGTCCATTTTTTTTTAATTGGGTATTGTCCAGGCAACCAGTTCCATTTTACCCTAATCCCGGTCCCTGGCCAAAAAACCATTGAATCAGTCAACAACTCATTGACCCGAGTGGTCAAACCGTTAACCCGTTGACCCATTCAATGGTTTTTGGCCATTTTTTTATTTTTAAATTTTTGTTGTCAGAACGGGCCATCCATTCGAATTGGACGGTCGAATTGTCAACTTGAAAGCCGATGACCAAAATGGTTCCATTTTCGGGTTGTATGAGTCACACGCTCGAATGACATAACACGTATGATACTACTTAATGGACCTCACACACAATTTTATGCCTATAATTTTTGTTGTCAGAATGGGTCATTCATTCAAATCGGATGATCGAACCGTTGACCAAAAAATCGGTGGCCATAATGGTTCCGTAATTTTTTGCTTGTAATTTTTTGGTGTTAGAACGGGCCATCTGTTCGAACTGGACGGTCGAACCGTCAACTTGAAAACCGATAGCCAAAACGGTTCCATTTTCGGGTTGTATGAGTTGCACGCTCGAATGACATAACACATATGATACTACTTAATGGACCTCACACTCAATTTTATGCCTATAATTTTTGTTGTCAGAATGGGTTGTTCTTTCAAATCGGACGGTCGAATCGTTGACCCGAAAATCGGTGGCCTGATAGGTTCCGTAATTTTTTGCTTATAATTTTTTTGGTGTCAGAACGGGCTGTCTATTTGAATCGAATAGTTGAATCGTCAACCCAAAAACCAATGGCAAGAACGATTCTGTTTTTGGGTCGTATGAGTCACACACTCGAATGATATAACATGTATGATACTATTTAATGAACCTCACAAACTCAATTATTTGCCTATAATTTTTGTTGTCAGAACGGACCGCCCATTTGAACCGGATGATCGAGCCGTCAACCCGAAAACCAGTGGCCAGAATGGTTCCATGATTTTTTGCTTGTAATTTTTGTTGTCAGAACGGGCCATCTGTTCGAATTGGACGATCGAACCATTGGTTGTCAAAATGTAATTAACAACATTTATCAATAATAGTAAGTAATTATACTATTTAATTAAATAATCATTAATGATAGTTTTAATAATATTATTTAGTTATTTTTAATAAAATAGTAAATATTAAATTTATGAATAGGATTTATTAACAATATTTATTAAATTAAATTTACAGTATTTATTAGTAATAGTAATTATAATATTTTATTAAATAATCAATAACGATATTTTTAATAACATTCTTAATTATTTTTAATATAACAATAATTACTAAATTTATTAAAATTATATATTTATTAAATTACTGTAATAATCAGCAATTACTGTTATTATAACAATAATTACTGTTATTTATAATAGTAATTAATAACTGTTAGAATAATAATAGTAATTTAAACCCAGCCCAGGACAAAGGGTAGCTTAGCATTGACTGGTGTTGATCATTTTAAGCCTGGCCCGACCTGAAAATTGTGGGCGGGCCCGGGCCAGCAAATTTCAGGGCTGGGTTTAGTGTTGACAACCTTAATCAGGACGCAAACAAAGGCTCCATTAATCTGAGCTAAAGTTGATTCAGCATGGTTGGGCAGGTTTGTCACTTTTAACATGTAAATAGATCGGCTCATATAGTATATTAGAATTTGATTTGACACTGTTTATGTCGGATTTTTGAAATGAAGATCCGACTGGATTTAATTGGATTCGATTTGAATTCAAATACTATCGGTAAATTGGATTTTTGAATCTGATTCGATTAGACTTGTTTTCTTTAAAAATTAATAAACTATTAAAAAATGAAATATATTAATATAAATAAAAGAAAAAAGATACAAATATTTTTTAATTATTTTATCTTATATACATATTTTTTATAAAAAAATAAATAATATAACAAATTTATAAAAAAATATATATAATATATAACAAATACCCGATCCAAAGATCCAAATAAGAGTGATCCAAATTCAACAAAATAGAATCAGATCTCGAATCGGATCATGATCCAATCTATTTACACCCCTAACCTTAACCCTAACCCTATAACACAAAAAATCAAGGGATTCAACTCATTGTCTTTTAATCAACAGGGACCTCCCTTCACAAAGAGGTCGGTGTCTTAGACGTGAATAAGTAATAACCGCCATAAAAAGGCAGCCATTAGTTGTCATTGTCCAAATATGAGATTGGATTCCAACATTTTAGGTAGATCAGTATTATTGTCGTGTTAATCTCGGTTAATTAAATTGTTAACAAAATTCCAGTATATCATTATGCAAAAATTTAAAACAAAAATGAAAAGAAAAATGTGTGTATGAGGTTGATTGGCTCTGCCTCTCACTCTCGTTTGCATACTAACGCCATGAAGTCATCAACACTCATTAGCCTTGACATAGCCAATTTCATCCCCCAATCATGTTCAAACACATGGCACACCCATTGGTATCATACTCATTGTGCAGGCCTCGGAAGACGATTGTGTCATTTCCCATTCAACTTATTGAGGTTTCATTAGGATGTCAATTTCGTGGAAATTTTTGGGTATCCAATCGGTTCTGTCCCTAATAGGACCCAATTATCAAAATCCTATAGGGTTTGGGACGAATTTAGGTTTTAACTTTAGGGTATTCGATACTTGATACCTGGGACGCATATATATGAACCTATTATATTATATATCATGCAAAAATTTATAAATTTTAAGTACTAAGATAATTATTCTATTATTAATATTTTATTTGTATAAATTTTTTGGGATTAAAATAATCATTTGATGTAAATTTGGATTTGATAGATTATTTATTTCATATAGTTATAAAATGCTAATTATAAAATTCTTGGGATTAAAATCATATACATGCATTGATTGCAAGGTTCAAAATATCGGTATGCCCGATCCACCGGTATGGGTGTATCGGGCGAATCAATACAGATTTTTAGTGTTTTTATTTCTTTTTATTTTTTATTTTTTGCAATAGGTTTAGGGGAGCCGGTTTAGGCTGCCTCCACACATTGATCTGGTTAGACCCCCGATACACTCACTATAGGGGCATATCAGAGGGGTCCTGGAACTATATAGGCCAATACGAGTCGGTACGTGTCGATACTTTGAACCTTGATTGATTGTTTTGATGAACACAAAAGTTAATAAAATTTATATTATTTCATTAAATAACACAAAAAAGCAAGATGACTTAATGGCTTAAAGTAGTGTTAAGAGATTTGGTGTTATCATAAATTGATTTGGCTTCAAGTCACACTATTAGCATTAGGGAACTTTTTTTAGTATAAAACATTTGGTCAAGGGGTTTAATAGATGGGGCGGGTCAGGACGGGTTTAACGGGTTTGAGAAATTGAGGGAAAAAGTTAAATGGATTTGAAACGGATTTGGAATTAGGGATAGATAGGTGGATTTGAGAATGGGTAGGGCAATTAATTTTCACGGGTACCCTACCCGTTGCCATTCCTCGGTGCCATTGCACGGGTACAGCAATTAATTTGCACGGCCTTCACCAAGCCTTCCGGTGCATATATGACAGTAACACTTGGCCACGTGGTTATTGTCTTAATGGCACACCACATGTGGAACTATTACAGAGACCTTATGACGTTGCTTTGGGAGAGATCAACTATTACTACGTCACTCCTACTTGCTCTTACTATTCTCTAACATTGGCATCTCGGCTTTCTAAGACCTCAATTAACTTGACCGTCTAAGTCCTTGTCCTTAGGACCACACCTCGTTGTAGAATTTGACAGCATCAATTGGTGTTGTTTATGTAATTGAACTTTCAACTTGGTAGCATCCGAGGTGTGGATTGAATGATTTGATTAAGATCAAGATATTGGTTTATAATTTCTTAATAAATAAGAAGGCTTAAAATGAAAATTTGCTTGTTTAATGGTTAAATAGTGGAATTTTGTCTGAAATTTAACGTATTGGGGGTTTTTTGGGTTTCTAAACACAGTGGTGATGTTTAATTGGTCAAATAAGGATAGAATAATGGAGATACATGGCTGATAAACTCTAGTCAATGAAATTTGCTAAAATAAAATCTTGTTTGATGAAAGGTTATAAATGAGGGAATTTGTAGATGAAATTTGGTGGGTAATCATTTTTAAATGTCTTGAATTTGATGAAAAAGTTTGATATTTGATCAGAGGCATGATTGAAAGATTTAGTTCAGATCAAGATTTTGGCTTATGATTCGTCAGTTAATGAGAAGACTCAAAGTGAAATCTTATTTGTTTTGGAGTATATTGGATGAATTTAATAGAATAAGAGAGTGATGATTTGATTAAATGGCCAATGATCTATTTGGTTCTTTCTTACTATTTAAATAGGATACAAGAGATCAGATTTACAAGCTTGATTCTTATCTAATCTAGGATAGGATTAGATTGATTCCTATCTATGATAAGACTTATCTTATTAGGATAAGAGCTATCTTACAAAGATAAGTAATACAACATTAGAGAACTTAGGACTCTTGAGTTGGATATGTGCATGGCTCATTCACGTTTGTTGTGCATTATCGCTTACACCCCCCCTCAATCGTAGCTGTAGGAGAGACAATGAGCTTGGTGCAAAGTAGTTCAAATTGAGATTGACCAAGAGGCTTCGTGAGAATGTCTGCTAGTTGGCCAGCCAAGAGAATGAATCATACATTAATGGGCTTGGCTGCTACTTTCTTGCAAATAAAATGAATGCCTAACTCGATGTGCTTAGAATGAGAGTGAAGTATAGGATTAGTAGCAAGGAATTTCACTCCCATATTGTCACACCATAGCAGAGGAGGCACAGAGAGGGAGAGGTACCTAACTCTTGAAGAAGCATACAAAGCCATAGAACTTCAATAGCTATAGAAGCCAAACTTCAATATTAAGATTCAGTGCTAGGCTGAGCCATAGTCGGCTACTTTTTGGAACTCCAAGAAATTAGATTTGGTCTAAAGAACACACAATAGCCACTTTGAAAGTGACGATCCATGAGACAACTCCCCCAATCAGCATCAGAATAGGCAATGAGAAAGGATGCGCGACTTGGTCAAAGAAGCAAACCATAACTAATTGTACCTTTTAGGTATCGAAGTATTCTATTGGCAGCAACCTAGTGGACAGTAGTGGGAATTTGCATGAACTAACAAACTTTGTTGACTTCAAAGGAGATTTTCGGGCAAGTAATAGTCACGTACTAGAGAGCACCCACAATACTACGATAGAGGGTGGGGTCGGTGAGAGGTTCTCCTTTCGAATTCGTGAGCCGAGTGGAAGCAGACATAGGAGTGGAGAGATGCTTTGCATCATGAAGCTGAGCGCGATGAAGAAGATCATCAATATACTTGTGTTGAGATAGGTGAAATTTAGTCGATGATCTATAAAGTTCAATGCCAAGAAAGTAATGTGCGGGACCCAAATCTCAAAGAGAAAACTAAGAAGCAAGGCGCTGATTCAGAGAGCTGATGGTTGTGGAAGAAGATCCGGTGATGATGATATCATCCACATAGACAAGAACCATAACAATGCCAGAGGTAGAGGGAGAGATAAATAAGGAGGTGTCGGCTCTGGATTCGAGGAACATTAAGGATAGAAAAGAATCATGCAGGCTTGTAAACCAGGCACGTGGGGCTTGCTTCAAGCCATATAATGATCGATGGAGACGACAAACATGATTTGGAATCTAGGGTCAACAAACCCAACAGGTTGCTTCATATATATTTCCTCTAAAATATTGCCATGTAAGAAGGCATTGCTCACATCCAACTGCCGAACATCCCAATTGAATGAAACTGCAAGAGATAAAACTGTGAGAATAGTAGTTGGTTTCACCACAAAACTAAATGTTTCATCATAATCAAGGCCGGCTTTTTGAGAGTACCCTTTCGCAACAAGACGAGCTTTGAAGCATTCAATTCTTATTAGGAGGATGTGGAACAAGAGACCAAGTATTGTTATGAAGCAAAGCTCGATACTCATTAGTCATAGCAAGGACCCATCAAGTATCCTTGTGAGCCTGAGTATAACATGTTGGTTATGATTCCAAAAGTGGACTAGCAAGTAGAGCATACCTTGGATTGGGTTTAAAAATTCCATGCCAAGCTCGAGTGATCATGGAATATAAGGAGGAGGATGACAACATGATTAAGGAAGTTGAATTCATCTCAAAGTTGGTTGTACATCATACTGAGAGGGAGGCAGTGATAGTGGAAGTAATAAACAGAAAGCAATCCTCATTAAAAACAACATTGCAAGAGATAAAGATCCTTCCCGTGGGGTGATGTAAGCAAACATACCCCTTGTGAGAATTGGAATACCCAAGAAACACATAGGAAAGTGATCAAGGCTGCAACTTGTGTTTATTATATGGTTGGATATGTGGAAAAAGTTTACACCCAAAGGCACGGAGCCTGATGTAGTCAGGTGGATGGCCAAATAACTTCTCAAACGGAGAGCGTGATCCAAGTACCAAAGTAGGGAGCCAATTGATGAGATAGACAACAATAGAGAAAGACTCAAACCAATATTTAGGAGGAACTACAGCATGGGTAATACGTACAAGACCCATTTCGACAACATGTCGATGTTTGCGTTCAGCATGACCATTCTAAGCTTAAGTATGTGGGCATGATATTCACCGATAAATCTTAACATGGTTGAAGTAGCTTTCAACAGTCTTGAATTAGGAAACACCATCACTTTGAAAATATTGAATTTTGACATCAAAGAGTAATTCTACATTGGCTTTAAATTTTAAGAAGATATTGAATGCCTCAGATTTGCAAGTAAACAGAAATATCCAACAATAACGACTGAAACCATCAATAAAAAGAATGCAATAACGATAACCAGAAGCAGATGTTACAGGAAAAGGTCCCCACAAATCACAATGAATAAATTATAAAGGAGAGTTATTAATAGCATGATTATGAGGGAAGAGGAGTACATGACTTTTAGCTATTGAGCAAGTTGAACAAAAAGATAAATCATCACTAGAGACTATTGGTAAGCTATGAGAGGAGATAAGTTTTTGAGTCACTCTAAGAGCAGGGTGACCCAGTCGATGATGCCAAATGTCAGGGCTGGTATAAGTACCCACAAATGCAGTAGGACTAGGAGCCATAGTCAGTAATTTGATTGGAAGATGAGGCTAGTAGAGACCATTCTTATTTGTCCCTTAAAGAAGTATCATCCCGATGCGTCGATCCTTCACAAAGAACTCATGAGGATGAAATTCAAAATAAACATTATTATCGACAAAAAAGTGAGCCACATATAATAGATTGAGGGAAATTTGAGGAACATGAAAAATATCATTCATAACCAAATGATTTGGAAGGTAAAACAGATACAGTAGAAGAGCCATAATGAGTAATTGGAAAACCTAAACTGTCGCTAATGGAGATACGATCAGAACCATCATAGTCAGAGTGAATCTGGAGTTTATTCAAATCAGAAGTGAGATGATGTGTTGCACCAAAATCAGAAAACCAAATATCTAGGTTCGGCTTATCATGACTTGCTGTAGTAGTATAGGCCAGAGGCTATTGACGTTTAGGGTTCTTCAGATTTTCAATGTGTGCAAGAAGTTTCTGACAGTACTTGGCAAAATGATTTCGACCTCCACAAATCTGACAAGGATTATTACTATATTTGGAAGGTTTAGAGGACCCATTACCCGTCTGAGGTAGTTCAAGTTGATTATATTTTGGTTAAGTTTTATAATCTTTGTTTTTGGAGGCAATGTTTGCTGAAGGAGAGCTAGCCTGTGTAGATGAAGGTATGGAATGAAGTAAGCAATTCTCATGAGTTAAAAGCATACCTTGTAAACTGGCAAAGGATATCTCATCTATATGAGTAATAATTTTCATAGAGAATGCATCATAGATTGGTCCAAGCCCATTGAGTGTATGATGAATTAATTGTGAATTATCCAATGGTTCCCCAATTATAGCTAGCTTATCACTAAACATTTTGAGCCTTTGGAGAAATAATTAGACATGCAAAGATCATTCTTTCATAATGCTCCAAGTTCATTCCTGAGACCAACGACACTAGCTATACCTCGACGGGAGTATAGATTCTCAAGGGTTATCCAAACTTCTCTGTCTGCCTTGCTTCCTACGGCCTAGGCTAGTGTTGCTTCTATTAGAGAGGCTAATAGCCAAATGAAAATATAACGATCTTGCTTGACCCACTGCATATAAGGTTCTTCCATTGAAGTAGAAGATCCTGAGGTGGTTGAATTCACCATAGAATGAGGTGGACAAGGAGTTGTCCCATCGACATGCCCAAGGAGCTCATGACTCAGAAGAGCGTTTTCAACCTGAAAATGCCATATGATGTAGTTGGATCCATCCAACCAAACCGAAATCAATTGAGAAATATGATTTCCCGATGCACCAAAGTTTAGTTGGTTGATAGAGTTGGTCGACGTGGTGGAAGACATGGTGGAGGTCTTAAACTGAATGCTTATGGCTCTAATACCATAACATAATAAGAGAGCGATGATTTGATTAAATGACCGATGACTTATTCGGTTCTTTCTTACTATTTAAATAGGATACAAGAGATGAGATTTACAAGCTTGATTCCTATCCAATCTAGGATGGGATTAGATTGACTCCTATCTATGATAAGACTTATCTTATTAGGATAAGAATTATCTTACAAAGATAAGTAATACAGCATTAGAGAGCTTAGGACTCTTGAGTTGGATACGTGCATGGGTCATGCACATTTCTTGTGCATTATCGTTTCTAGAATTTGGATAGGTGGGTTATTTTGAGGATTTTGGACTTAACAAGAGGTGCTTGGTTGCTTGGGATATAATTTCTTGTGCAATTTAATCATAGCCATCAAATTGGTATATTTGTCGATCAGATGGTTGAACAAGGAAAATATTAGTTGAAATTTGGTCTATGGTTGAGATGAGTAGGGTGGATGGTTTAGATATGAGAAGGAATTTGTTAATCTTGGTTGTCTCATTTTATTCATTCAAGGTTGTCGAGGTGATGGAATCTTATCATTTTTTAGGTTAATCGTTGTAGAATTAGGTTAGGAATTGGAGGGTTGATTGTATCTTAATGTCCTTGAAGAAATGAACATGTTAGATTTGATTTTGTGGATTTAAGGTTTTAACATTGTGTGGATTAGGACCATTGGAGGGGAGATTGCTATGAACAATGAATCTTAGGAGTTTGGTTATAAAATTCAACACATAATTGCGGTGCTTACATGTGAAAGGGGACTTTTGTGTTTTGAAAAGTCTCAAGCTGGTCTGATTTTTTCATGTGTTTGGGGTCTAAAAAGATTCTATAAGGAGGTGGTGTGAAGGAATTGGGTAAAAGAATGAGTGCTGACAACTATTCGAGCAAAAATCAAAGAAGTCAAAGAGGATAGAGTTGATGCCTTTTTTAATCACCACAACTCAGCCAATAGGATGGAAGCCTTCATAAACAAGATCATTATGGATCCTCTTCCACCTGATTTCAAGGCTCCTACCTTGGAGACTTATGATGGAACCCCAAACCTAGAGGATCACATAGAAAGTTTTTGTGCAATCATGCTTCTCTACGAGTTCTTTGACACTCTAATGTTCGAGCCTTCTAAGATACATTCAAGGGTGCAACCAAAAGATGGTTGTCAGGTCTCCCTTCATGGTCCATCACTTCATGGGCCCAATTTGTAGACCACTTCATGTCCCAGTTTGCAAGTAGTTGACACTACTAAAAGACCTCAACAATGCTTATGGCCATAAAGCAGAAACCTAAATTACTTTGGAATTACATAAAGTGCTTCAACACCGAGGCACTCAAAGTTAAGGATCTTGATGTGGATATAGCTGTAGTGGTTGCCACCAATGGCCTTATGTCATCGGCCTTTAGTTTTTCTCTTGATAAGAAGCCACCTTAGAACATGGTTAAGTTCCTGACGAAAGATGAGCCAAGCAGGCCCCACCATCATATGACAACTACACTGCTTTGAATGCTAATCGGAGATACATCCTCATATAGGTCAGGAAGCAAGAGTTCATGTGGTGGCTTTCCAAGTTGAAGAAAAACCCCCAATGGGGGAATCAAGACAAGTATTGCCAGTACCACCACAGTGTTGATCATGACATGGATAGGCATCATGAAATAAGGAAGAAGCTTAAGACCCTCATTAGGAAAGGGTATCTGAAGGACTTCATTTCGAAAGATCAACCATCTAGGTCAGCCTCAAAATTAGCCAACCCCTAGCCAAAAGACTCCTAGCTAAGGTCATTAATGTTATTTCTAAAGACACAACATCATGCAGAGAAAGATATTCTGCTAGAAAAGCCTACACTTGAAAAATCTAGATTGGGTACAAGACTTAGAAAGAAAAACCAAAGGAGGTTATCACCTTTATTGAGGTGATTTACAAAGGGTCATCACCCCCATGATGATGCACTGGTGGTCACTCTCCTTTGCTGACATCTTGTTCTACGAGGTCTCTGAGAAGATAAAGTTATCATCGGATTGACATAATCCCACTAACGTTCCCTTAGTCAATTTCTCTAAGGTGACTAATCCAAAAGACAATATCACTTTAATTCTCACAGTGGGAACAAAGCCCCAACACACCACTCTAATGACTGAGTTCCTTGTTGTTGAGGTCAGTTCTCCATATAATGCCAACATTGGTGAGTCAATGTTGCATGCTTTAAAGGTAGCGATATCCTCATACCACCAAGTAATGCTATGGAGTAGCATAGAAAGGAAAGACCAAGGAAGCCTTTCTTATCAAAGGGATCGATGTCAAAGATGAACCAACTAGCCAAGGCTAACCTGTAGAAGACCTTGTGGTTATCCCCTTAGTACAAATTGGGTCCCTTCTCTTAGAGGATATGTGCTCCAAATTGGTAAGCTTCCTCAAAACCAACACTAATGTATTTCCTTGGTCTTCCACTTACATGCCAAGAATTGATCTCTCGGTCATGACTCACAAGCTTAAAGTGGATTCAAGCTATAAGCCAGTTCGACAAAAGAAGGAAAACTTTGCATTAGAGTGATAGGAAGTGATCAGAGATGAGGTGGACAAACTACTTAAGGCTGAATTCATCAGAGAGGTACACTACCCTAAGTGGTTAAATAATGTAGTTATGGTAAGGAAGGCGAATGGTAAATCTACATTGATTTCACAAACCTCAACAAAGCTTTCCCTAAAGACAACTTTCCCTTAACGAGAATTGATTGCCTCGTTGATGCCACCTCAAGGCATGAACTCTTCAGTTTCATGAATGCCTTCTCTGACTACAATCAGATTAGGATGCACCTAGACGATGAGGAGAAAATAAACTTTAATATCGAGTACGGCACCTACTATTACAAGGTGATGTCATTTGGGTTGAAGAATGTTGAAAGAATGCTGAAGCCACCTACTAGAGGTTGGTAAATAAGATATTCAAAGATTAGATCGGTCACAACTTTGAAGCCTATGTTGATGACATGTTAGTGAAGATCTCTAAGCCAACCAACACATCATTGACCTCAACAATATCTTCAATGTCAAGTAGAGATTGGATGAAGTTGAGCCCTACTAAGTATGCCTTTGGGGCGAGCTCGGGAAAGTTCTATGACTTTATTTGTGATACAACAAGGCATTGAAGAAAACCCCAAGAAGATCCAAGCAATCCTCGGCGTGGACCCTCTGAGGTAGACTACATTTGCACTTGCGACCTCAGGCTAAAAGGTAAGGCCTTACCACAAAGCCCAAAGTAGGCTATAGAGCATGGATTTTGTTACTTAAAAATCCATGTGTATCCATGTGTATTGATATGATTGGTACTTTATTTTTCTTTTACTTTTTTTTTGTTTACAATCATTAGAGGATCCCAACCCAACATTTTAATGTTTAAAATGTTTAAAAATGTTTTTGTATCAACGTACTCATTCATACCTGAACACATTGAATGAATACAATATGCCTAATTTGAGGTGTATTGTATCAATTTTTTTAATGATAAGTCAAATCCCTTAATACATCAACAATTTATGTCAAATGATGTTTTTTTTTTAACTTTTGGAAATTAAAATAAATACAAATAATAGAAAAAAGAATAATTATTTTACTAATTAAAATTTATGAAGTGCATTTGTTATATATCTTATAAAATTTAATGGATCTCATTTAAATTATTAATTATACTACAATAAATAATAACATATTTGTGGAAATAAAAAATTTAAACACAATAATAACTTAGTTTACATTAATTTTTTTACTTAGCTATATAACCATTAACTAGCATATTAAAATTTTGAGATTAAATTAACTTTCTTTGGTAATATACAAAAGTAAAAATGATAACACAGAATAATTTGTGTTTTGGATTTTTAGATTTATAAATCTTTTACATTCTCATGGTACTAGTATATTTTTTAGATTTCATTTTTATTAATAAACTAAATTAATTAATTAATAACACATCAATGGATCTTTATATTTAGCAATTTGCTATATAACATGTTCATTGGACACTTGGTTTATGCATTATCATTCAAGTTATTGAATGTTCTTTCCACTGCATGCATACATTCCTAAAGCTGTGTTTGTGGTGCAAAAACAAATATGTTCAGTACAAGCACAATATGCCAGTTCATGAGAATGCAAAGTTGGTTCAATTTTACATTGATAAATTTTGTATTCTTCTCAAGCAGTTTTTATTGTAATAAGTACAAATACAAAGTTCGAAGACTGGAATCCACATTTTCTACATTAACCAACTTTGAGTTTAAAGCTTGTATCCATTTTTTGAATACTAACTTTGCTCTCATTTTAAATATAAACATGTTTTGGAAGTTGTGATAACCATTATTTTCAGTAAACAAATGTATCCTTACAAAATGCTTTCAGAACTGAACCAAAGTACATACATCAAACCAACATTTGCACTGCAAATAAGAATATTACAATACATATCCATTTGCATGCTTACTGTTGTTAAATACACAAAATATTATGAACTATCTAACAATCCAGTATGTTGATTGTAATGTATTTCTTCATATTAAGTATTAAAGTATGTGTTTCTTATAATGTTTATACCTTATTTATAGCTATTTCAACCATAAATTTAATGTCACTAATGTATAGAATTCATGAATTTTCTTTTTATTTCAACGTATAGTTATTGATACATATCATACAGCATGTATTGTACAATACATATTAGTTTTCAAGGTACAAATGTAATATCCAATTTTATATATCTATGTTCATTATCAAAATGAAGGTATGATGTTGAAAACTTTGGATCTATACTTCCAACCATTTTTGGCCTTACTGATGCACTTTGTGATACCAAGTAAGTACAATCTGATACATATCAATACTTTTTATTGAGAGAAGACATCAGACCTTAGTTTCCATATCTTAATTTTTCTATAGTATCCATAGATATCCAAATTCAGATCCGCATCACTTGCAACAAAAGGCGTTCCAATATCCTACCAACATGATTGGACACCATGCATTTCATAGCCAAGGATTTAAATATTAATAGTATCGTATTGGTATTGGCCTATGCCGGTATAGGATACGCTACTAACAGAAGCGTATCCCATGAGTCGTATTGGTATAGGCTTGTATCGCATTGTATCGGTCGACACGAATGGATACAGGTTGATACTCATCGATACACAGTGTTTCTCTATAAAAAGGTGCAGACGTAGTGATTCGAACTCAGATCACCATAGCACGCCCAAAGCTTACACCTTAAATAAAATTCTAAGTTACTATTCCACCTTTGTCCTTGTGATAATAAATAAAATAAAATAGACTTTATTAACTTTTGTCTCTACATGCGATTTTTTCAATCTCTATTACAAAAAAAAAAAATCTCTAACTAAAACTTCAAAAGAATAATATTCAAAAGCAATAATTTATAAACTAATACAATAAATAATCTATCAAATCCATGTTTATATAAAAAGATGTTTTTAATATCAATAAAATTATACAAATAAAATATTAAGAATAGAATAGCTATTTTAATAGTTAAAATTTATAAATTTGCAAATGATATGCATATTTAAATTATTATATATTTTTACAAATTATTAATTAATATTTTAATTTATATTAATAAGTAATAACAAGATATTTATATGCCTTGGACTCTTTGATTGATGCATTATAAATAAAAATATATGATATCCATGCATCCTAATGTATTAAATATAATATATTTTTTCATATATATCACTAAAATACACATCTCCTATGTATTTATATACTATTTGTGATTATTTTGATATTAAATTTAATGATACTATTGTATTTATGGAATTTATATGTATTTTCCTAGCGTAATCATGCATTTTTCATATTTTTCATTCGTATCCAAGCATTTTCAAAGTGTATCCATATTCGTATTCGTATCCAAGTTGCCCGATACAATACCCAATAACGATACTTTAATCTTTATTTTATACATAACAAGTCCCACTTTTATGGTCGGTCCCAATTTCATGGTAAGATGTATGATGTCTGATCATGTTGGGAGAGTGTTGAAAGTCTTTTGTAGCAGGTAATCCCAACTCTCCAAATTCACCTTTTAAAATCACTCTTCTGATGTTATTTATAGTTCCATTACTTCAAGTCTTGTTAAATGTCATCATATGTAACAACGCGCCAAAATACATCAGAATTTAATAGTTTTCGATACTTCAAATCTTGTTAAATGTCATCGTATGCAACAATGTGCCAAAATATATCAGACTTTGGACTCTATTGCATGATGAGCAACCATATTCAAATTAGGATATTAATGACTTGGGGAGACTAAAAGCATGAACCAACCGACTACATACTTCTGACCTCAAAGTAGGAGAGACACGAGTCAAGCTTTTCACAAGCTATTCGAGCTTGGCTCATGAAAAACTCGATTCAATTTGATCTAAACCGAGCTTCATGTCAAGCTCAAGCCCAATAGAGTTCATCTCATAAGGCTTGCAAGCCTAATTGAAATAAAAAATAATATATATATATATATATATATATATATATATATATATATATATATATAATTTTTTATTTTTATAAAATAGTTGACTCACATCCCAACTCGCACTTTCGAGCTTGACCCAAACCGAACTCAAGCTCAAGTCTCAGAATTCACATTGGTGCACCTCACAGCGTATGTCAACCTTGTACTGGGAACATCTCCCAGTGACAAGTACAAAAAGATATTTCCAATGTACGGGGTGCTGATGTGATCTTCTGACCTCACGTCTCAGTTGTGGCGACCCTATATATTTAGGAGTTGGATGATGATAACTCTTGGTTGTCTGAGTTTTACTTGTACGATTAGAACCGACACTCTTTGAAACACTGCTTCAACGGCATACTAGTTCAGTGCGTGCTGTTGTATACTTGTATTAGGTGGAATCATGGAAGATCAATCACAATGCAATCTCATCGAGTAATAAGCGTTTGCAGTTTGCACTGCTCTTTTGTTCCCATTTTTCTTGTTGCCACATTTCTGATCCACAAAGTTGTTCTATGGTTTAATAAACATGTCCTCCCAAGTGCCAACATTTTGCATCCGAGCAATGCAACTAAAACCACTCATCATGGACCGAGCTGGCTACCAAGTCAAATTCAGAACAAAAGGCCACCTGGGGGCTGGGGCTAATCCCAATGGATCCTTTATAGATTGTCGATATTCTGAATGATAGAATGGAAAAGTATTCCAGCAAATAAAGCAATCACATCTACCATATTTAGAGGTTCCATTAACTCCACATCCCTCTTCAGATGTCCAACCAGGAAATGTCAATGGTTGTGACTGGTGTCCAAGGTTACAAGTTCTCAGACAACTACAGAGCACTCCAATTTTCCATGCATATCAGTTACATCCCATGAAGCAGAAACTAGAACATCTGAGGACTCTAGTGCTGTATACCAGAAGCTGAAGCAAATATGATCTATACATGTAGGCCATCATCAGGAAAAAAAAAGTTTGATATGTTAACAAGGAATATAAAGAATTCAGCAAAATAAAATAAAATAATCACTTCTCCCCCTTTCCACTTTGTAGAACTCTGTGCAGATGGAATGCTTCCCCTTGGTCCCCATTCAAGGACCTCCTCTCCAAGCAGCAAGCAGTTAGCTGCCTCAGTAACTTTTCAAGGTACGAATGTAAGCAATTCTGTGAATCTTTCATGTTGGGATTAGTCGACAAAACCATAGCATTGACTGCATCTGCCACAACCTCTCGCTGGGTTGCATCAAGTAGATTTCCAACAGAAGATTTCACAGGTTCTTCATATGCCAGCAAAGCAATGCAATCCTAAGAACAGGCAATTCAATGAGGGATTCCATCATCTGAATCCTACTCCCAAATCATATAGTATGAAAATATACAGCAGTCCAGAGATTAGGAATAAACTTCATTAAGCCCATTTATACGTACACCTTATTCAGAATTAATGCAATGAGAAGATATTTGTAAGTTGAATAGACAGAAATGTGTGTATAAGACATGTCAATGTATACTATAAAAGAATAAATATACAACATGAATACTTTCTTCATATCACCATATCAATGTATCTATAATTTTTGAGTTGTGATTAGAGCACATCATTTTTAATAAGGGGGCACATCCCTAGTGAATAGGCCAAAAGTGATATTCAGAAAGGATGTGCCCTAATTGTCACTCAATCCATATCAATTGCACTATTGCAGTAACTGAAACTCAGTTTTATTTTAATGGAGCTACTTGGTGGAATGCTAAGCTCAGTATGCAAACATCCACAAAGTTCAGATATAAATCAACATTTCTTGAATATGTACAACATTAGTACCTGAAGTAGAGTTGCTAATGGTTTAATCCCGAAAAACTTTGCCAGTTCAGCCCTTGCATATTTCACAGCCTGTTCTAGTTCCCCAGCCTAAGGAGCAAATATATGTCAAAAGACTTCTTGTCATAGTTTTCTTTTGTGATAATACTGACCATGTAAGCTGATAGCAAACATAAAAAATACAACTACATAAAATTTGCAGTTAAGAATGGAATAAAAAGGATGAAGTTAAATCATGTGGTAGAATTCCACATAAGCATTGTTGATGTGGCCTCTAAAATACTCAGGATGGACCATGTGGTAGATTTTCTAATTAAACAACCTAAGGTGAATGACCTTGTAGGTGATAAAATAAAGGTCATGCAATTCATTCACAACTTATCAAAATTTTCAGATCTCAAATTTATAATTGTCACTTAAGGCCTTGTCCCAACTATTTTGATGGTCAGTTGCACATCTTAATAATTAACTCCATAGAGCCATATTTTATCTTTTGTTAATGCATTAAATTTCTGACTTGTATCACCACCATAGTCCATGGATTTCAGGCTTTAGACTTGAAAGCTCTATGATGCTGACTGAAACAATCCTTCATCAGAAAAAAAAAAGAACAAGAATTCCTCCAAATCTTCAAGAGGCTTATGCATCCTTGTGATTGGGAGGCTTCTGTGCCATGCCCCATGCCTCTCAGTAGTGGAACACCTCATGTCATACCTCCGTGTTTTAAAACATTGGTAGTGAGTAGGGGTGTTCAAATTCAGTTCATAAACTGAAAACTGAATCAAACCAAACCGAATAAGCTAGTTTGGTTTCATTTTTTAATTTTAAAAAAATCAGTAATCAGGTTTTGGTTCGGTTTGGCTGAGATTTTCAACTGAACCAAACCAAAAACTGAATTATTAAATACTTAATGTTCTATTTATTACTTTATACTAATTAAGAATTATCTTTCCCAATGACCAATTTGGCAATTCCCCATTGGGCTTTGGGCCAATTCTAACTTTCAATTGATAATAGTTAATTAAAACCTAGACTAATTATAAATTGTTCAGTAATCATTAATTGATTGTAAATAATGGCCAATTTGGCAATTCCCCATTGGCATAGGGCTTTGGGCCTATTCTAACTTTTGATTAATAATAGTTAATTAAAACCTAGACTAGTTATTAATTGTTCATTAATCAATAATTGTTTGTGAATAATGGCCAATTCGGCAATTCCCCATTGGCATAGGGCTTTGGAACCATTCCAACTTTTAATTAATAATAGCTAATTAATTAAAACCATTGGGCTTTGGGGTCATTCTAACTTTTAATTAATAATAGTTAATTAATTAAAACTATTGGTTTTGGGGCCATTTTAACTTTTAATTAATAACACTTATTAGTTATTAATTATTCATTAGTAGTTGAATGTTTATCATTTATGTGGAATCAGGGCCCAACCGAACCAAACAGAACCGAACGTTAGGGTCGGTTCGGTTCTGAACTCTAATTCGATTCAGTTCAGTTGGAGAAAATGCTCAAACTGAATAGTCAGTTAGGTCCTCGGTTGTAACTGAACCTAACCAAACCGACCAATTGTACACCCCTAGTAGCAAGTGCACTTATCTTCCTTTGTTATGGGCCTTCAAATAGGTTTTTGGGCCTTTTTTTTCTAGTTACTGCCTACCTAGGGGCATAATTATATTTTACAGTTCATTTCCAGCAATAGCAATGGGTGGTAGGGGTGAGCAATCGGTTTATTTAGTTTAAACCTGAACTGAATAAACCAAAGCTTTAAATGAAAAAAAATCCAAAACCGAAATTTTCAGTTCAGTTTTTAGTTAAAACTGAATTTCATTAATATATTAAAATATATTAACATATTAATATATATACATATATATATATATATTATACATTTTAGTATATAATATAATATAGTATAATATAATATATATTATAGATAATATATTTATATATATTGTATTCAAATATCCCAGAAGCAATTTTAACTGATTAGTAAACATAAAAAGATTACACATGGCCCACTCCTAGATTCTTCAATATCATCATTGTTCTCCTCATCATCTAAGCAATTGACTTGTAAAGTAGCAATATGGAATGAAAAATGCAGTAGAGTTGAGAGGTAGAAAAAGGTTAAAGAGGAAACCCAAAACCATGGGAGCCACTACTTGATCATTAAATGGATGACCTAGGAAAACAGTAAATTTGTGCATTTTATCAGAATCTCCCATCTCCTGCTGAACCATAAAACTAGTGTTTTAAAAGTGCAAGGCACAAAAAAGGCGCAGGGGCGAATTTGCGCCAGAGGCACAAGCCCAAGGCACAAAAATAGAAAAAAAAATGCTAAGGACAAAAAAAGAAATGTCAAAAAATTCAAAAAAGCCAAAAATAAAAAAAATATTAATAAAAAATATAAACTTAAATTTTAAAAAACCTATTATCTAAAATTAAAATACATAAACATAACATGTAAAGTTTATCCAAATGAAAATTTAAAAATAAAATCAAACATATAAAACATTTTCAAGCATGTAAAACCCTCAATCTCTTTTTTTTCCTCAATTGCATTACTTAAAGTAGTTAATGTGATGTAAAACATATTACATTCCTGATTCTACGGGCTTGCCTTTGTGCCACACCCCTTGAGGCAAGCCCAAACAAATCCATGTTAGAGCCTTAAATTCTTAGTTCTCACACAAAAATAATGATTTTATAATTTTAATTGCTTTTTAAGAAGATATTTTATTAGGATGGATGAATGAACAACATTAGCAAATAGGGGGTTCTTGCAGGGGCGTGGTACGAGGGCCGGCCTAGCCCTAAGGTTCAAAAAAAGCAAAAAGGTGTGGAATTTTCAAAAGGCGCATACCTAGACTGAGGCACAAGGTGCATCAAGCACACGCCTAGGTGCACCAAGCATGCACCTTTTGAAAGGGCTGCGCCTAGGATCTAGGTGAGGTGCATACCCTAAAAATGTGCCTTGCCTGTGCGCCTAGGCGCACCTCTTGAACCACTGCATAAAACATGGCTTTACCACCCTCTAGACCATAGTTTTCAAGGTGCCGAGGCAAGGCTAGGCGACAGGGGGGAGCCTTGTTGCCTAGTCGCCTAAGTGGGTGCCTAGGCAATGGATTTTTTTAAGTAAAAGCATATATCCTAGGGTAGTTCCCTAGGTTCCATAACCATTTTCCTTAATAATTATCCATTATTTTCATAAGAGAAGCATAAATTTCATGTTTAAGTCTAGAAAATCAACATTTTTATGATAAGAAAAAGAACAAAGGAAAGAAAATTCAAAAAATATAGGAGCTGAACCCCTACTTTTGTTATAGGAAAAGAAGAAAAGAAAAAGATGGAAGAAGAAGATATGGAAGAAGAAAATGTGTCAATTAGACAAAATTTTAAGTTCTTCCCTTGCTTATTGGTTTAGGTTTTGAAATCTTTGAGGGTTCAATCAAGGATCAAAATTTCGATACGATACGCCCCATATCGGGTCTATTGTATTGTAACTTTGGGGTCCCGATACACCTGTTTACAGGTGTTTTCAGGGACCCATTTTTTAAAATAATATATATATATAATGAAATTGAAAACTAAAGAATTAAAAAATAGGGGGAGTATTGTTATAAGTACCAATACACCTCTGCAAATACATGAGTTTGAACCATGGGTTCAAAACAACAGTTAGCAATGTTTGTGCTGATTAAACCCTAGCAAATAAGAAATTAATAAAAAGAAATTAGTATATAAACACAAAATGAGTATTCTCGTTTAATAATGTGTATTTTATAATTATAATGTCAAAAAATTAAAAATATAAAAGTATTTTATAACACAATGCACAAAACTGCTTGGCGACTAGGCGAGGCAAGACTCCAAGGGTGCCTTGTCACCTAGGCATCACCTTGACAACTATGCTCCAGACATTAAGTCATTAACCAATGCTGAAAGATCGTCAAAGCCCAAAAAATACAACATTGAAAACACCCTGATTTCCACTCTTACTGTGATAAAATTTACATTGCATGTTATCCTGTTTTAGTCCTACTTATTTTAAAACCTCAACTTCAAAGGTATTCTGTTTTAATCCCCCTACTATTACTAACATGCTATATAATAAAACTATGCAAAAAATATCTATCAATCAGAAAAGCACCACTTCTATCATTGACTAATTACAAAAAAAAGAAAAAAAAAAAGAGTAGGATGTTTCACTCAGAATGTATTGCGATAGACCTCCAGCAATATTCCTTGTTTTCCCAAAGAAGAAAATTTCCATCAAGAAAATAAAATGGTTAAATGACTTTTGATATGTAACTTGACACCCTGGATAAATGAAATAAAATTTTTGATGTAGCGTTCTTTTTGTTTTTAGCCCCAAACTTTACTCCCAATGGAGGGGCACTCACCATAACAATTTATAAATTATAACCCATTGTCAAAATCAAAAGGAAAGCCGTGTAATACAGGGGAGGACTTAGACAGCCTTGCCCCAAAACCCAGATACAAATAACTCACTCTACATCTCAACCCTGCAAAAGACTCTCATGTAGCATTCTTAAGTCCTGTCACATGCCTTAAACGTCTTCTTTCAAGACACTTCAAAGTAAATTTAATATATATAATATGGCTGAATTAATCAATGATTATACCAGGGCAAGGCTGTCTAAGTCATTTCAAAACATTTCCATCCATTTTAAATATGTTAAATGCAAATGGAAATATTCTATAATACAAACATCTAAATTGATAATAATGTCCACTAAATCATTTATTAAACAAAATAAAGAACCAAAACTTACACGAACGAGCTCAATAAATTTTTGACTATGAAGCAGAAAGCAAATAGTTGAGGTGTCATTCTGCAGAAAATAAATATTTCAGTCATTTTACCTCGATTTAAGATATTGTAATGGTAAATGAAAAGAAAGCAACTAATTGTGTTTGTCATTAGTTATGCTGAACAACATTTTAATACGGACATTAACAATGCAAACGATGTTAAATCTCTAAAGAGTGACTGAGAAAGTTGATCAATGTTAGAAGTGCAGCAGAAAACAGTAGAACTATACATGTGAAGTAATAACATAAACATTGCTTCACTACTTTAAAGCCAAGCATGATGAAGCTACAAAGGTAAAATGACTCACAGAGTGATTTTTAATATCATAATTACCAGCCAATTTGTCATTGGATTATAACATTCGTATCACTCAAGGAAATGGACACTTAAATAAGAAAAAAAATGCATAATAATTGAATCAAACAATAAGCCAAAAATTTGAATTAAAAGAAGCTCCTAAATAAACACAATTGCTAAGGCATTTGACAAGCATCAACAAAATGAAAATCCAAAGGCACATAAACTAAATTTAAATGAAACATATATCTTCAATCGTTTTCAAATAAATCAGAAGCACATATGTCGTACTAAATGATAATAGATGCATAGCACTAGTTGATGCAGTATGGAATTTGGCCCAACTGGGTAAACAATTACTAAGTTGGCTTCGACAACCCATCTTAGTTCGTTTTCGCAGAATTTCTATCTTAGTTCGTATTTACCAAGTTAGCGTTACAGCAGGATTTCTGAATTTGTATTCAATTAGGATTTTCTTTTTTGAAGAGATTTAGTAGGATTATAATGAGTTTTTATTAGATTAGGAAACTTCTTGGTAGGAGGCATAAAGGTGTAAAGAAGTCCACATAAAGAGTAGTTAGGGCAAAGTTAGGGCAGTTTTTGGTGATTTTCTCTTAAGTATTCAGTGAAGAGTTGTTCTTCTTGTTTATTTCGGCTTTGGTTCTTTTCTTTGAAGCTTTTCTGAACATGATTTATTTTCCGAACTGTGCCATTTGGTATTAAAGCTTAAGTTTGACATTTCTTCGGAGCATGGCTCCCAAGAAAAAACAAGAGTTGAGATCAACAAAAACAGTGGTTGTAGTTGTCGTTGTGGATGGTGACCAGAAACAATGGAAAACGGCTTTCAAGATTGGGTTCCCAGAGTTTCATGGAGATTTCTCTACTCGACAAGCAATTAAACTGGTTGTAGTTGTGGGTGGTGAACATAAGCAATGGGAAACAGATCTCAAGATTGAATTCCCGAGTTTCATAGAGGTATAGCCTCAAATGAATTCATGGGCTGGAGTTCCATGGAAGAGTTATCCATTTCAGAGTTTAAAGGAAAAGTCAAATCTTATGACTTTATTGATTGTTTTAATATTGATGAGGATTGTAATGAAAATCTTGCATGGCCATTCTCCTCAACAATATCTGTTGAAGAAAAACTTGTTGATTGGAACAAACCTCCCATCTTTGATGAAGAACCAATTGCTAAGGAGGAATCTTCCATCATTCACAATGAATGTCAAAATGATGGAGACAACACTTATTATCTTGGGGGTTATGATCATATTGTCTTCATGCATGTCTACGGAGATCCTTATTGGCAAACAATTTTGCAATACTCTAAATGATTATTAAAGGAAGAATCATCTGATGTGAAGTGCAACAGATATATCTCAAAATATAAGATATGTGGTGAAAAAATCTCAATTCAAATTGGAGGTTTACATCATCAATTATCTATGAGAAGGTTAGAAACAAAAAGTACAATGGAAGTGCAACAACATATGTTGGCAGCCTCTCAAATGGTAACATGAATCCAAGGTTGAATTCTCTCCAACTCGGGGAGGATGATGCAGTATGGGGATTCGGCCCAACTGAGTAAGTAATTACTAAGTTGGCTTCAACAACCCATCTTAGTTCGTTTTTACCAACTTAGCGCAATCACAGAATTTCTATCTTACTTCGTATTTACCAAGTAAGCGTTAAAAACGGGATTTCCGAATTTGTATTGAATTAGGACTTTATTTTTTGAAGAGATTTAATAGGATTATAATAAAAAGTGTTTTATTAGATTAGGAAACTAGCTTCTAGGAGGCATAAGGGTGTAAAGAAGTCTATATACAGAGTAGATAGGGCAGTTTTTGGTGATTTTCTCTTAAGTATTCAATGAAGTCTTGCTCTTCCTGTTTATTTCAGCTTTGGTTCTTTTCTTTGAAGCTTCTCTGAACATGATTTGTTTTCCGGGTTGGCTGGAAGTAGCATCCAAGCCAGATTGTGATGATTGATGCTTCCATTGTTTTCCTAGAAGAATCTACAGTCCTAGAAGTCGAAAGAGGAAAAAGCTTGTTGCTGGTATTTTATGGCCGATGATGCAGAGAAAGAAGGGGGCAGACTGGATATTATATAGATGGGAAATGGGAAAGATGACTTTCACTATCCTCTTCTTTCTCTTGTATTGGTCATAAATAGTGTTAGAGGACTGAGCATGACCTGTGATTAGCATGGTGATCTACATGGGAGCAACAATGTTTCATTAGGGGTTAAGAGAGGCTTCTTCCCTGAAAATTAAGTAGAGGGAGGATGGAAGTGAGAGTACAACGGGTTAAGAGAGGGGATGGGTTTGTGGCTGCAGGACGGTGGAGGAGAATACTGAAGTTCGAAGCCAAGGAGTTTCTACTTGAAGAGCTGAAAAACAAAGGTGGGGCAAGCTTGAAGAATAAGGAAGGGAAGAAGGCCACAGTGCTGCTGCAAGGTATGGAAGTGATTAATTGGTTCAGGGAGTATGTGAATGAAGCATGCCTCAAAGGTAAACAAAGAAACTGGAAGGAATTGAGAACTCAAGAAGGGAAGAGGTATGTTGTAGAATGCAGAAGAAACTGTAAAGGGGGTTACTTAGCTCTCTCTGAATTCTTCGGGAAAGGAAGAAGGCAACTAGTCTGCTTTCCTAAAGGTAGACAGGGTCTTGGATGGAAGAAAATCAATGGAATACTGGAAGAGTTTCATCACTACACGGAAACCTTGCGATTGGATCTACTGAAGGAGAATGGTAAAACCATCAAACTCTCAACTGAAGATGAAGACCAGGTCCAAGAGCTACTAGCCTTTGGACAGAACAAGCTGGTTGGCTATTCCAGGAGAGAGGAGTGGGAAGATAAATATGTGGTTCAAGTTAAAAATCCGGTTAGCAACTGGAGGAGAGTTGCAGACCTGCTCGTATTACAGCTGAAGTTAAAAGGAAAGTTTATTCTAACACCTTTTGAGAACAGTAAAGCTATGCTTGATCTGACTGAAGATAAGTTAGAGCTCTCAGCTATCAGTTTTCAATCTGATTATGGTGTGATTACAATATCTAAGTGGAACTTTTCATCTAACTCTAAAGAGTTCTTCACTGAGGATGGGGTGGTGATACAAGTTCTTGGTCTGCCCTTTCATTTGTGGAAATAGGAAGTGGCCGCATCCATTGCACTGTTATGTGGTGGTAAACTTGCCAGAGCCTTTTGGGGGGACCTTCGATCAGAAGCTCTCCTATTGAACGGAGTGAAACCAGAAGATATACCCAGAAAAGTGGAGATAAACGTAGAAGGTTGCTTCTACTCAGTTTGGCTGGCCTCCTCCATAGAAGCTACACTATGGAGGGAGGCTCGCAAGGAAGGGGATGAGAAGGTAGAAGAATAGGCCCTACATGGAAGAAGCAGAGTGGTAATCTCAAAGGCTGATCAGTCTTTTACCGATTTGGATAAGCAAAAACTGGAGACTTTAAAAGAGAAGGGGCAGATGGGTGGTCAAATATGTGGAATGCAAGCTATCAGTAGGGAGTGCAGTATTTCTTATGCGCAGATGGTTAAAGGCGGTAAGAGGGAGATTTTAAATTCAAGTTATGAAGGAAGATTAAAGGTTTCAGACCAGGTCGAACCAAAAAAGGGTGAACTTGAGTTGGGTGTCCCAGGCACTGAGTGTGAAGTGGTAAAGCCTCACGTGCCAATGCAAGTTAGCACAAGTGGGCCTCAAAAAAGTGTTGGGCCTGTTAAAAAAACCAAGAGTGGGCCGTGTCCTCTTAAGTCGGCCCAGATCAAGCCTCACTTAAAGAGGGCAAGTGACTCACTTAAGTCACATGCACTTGGGAAGGGGGAGCCTCCTAGATGGTGAAAACCATCTATTTTCTTCTCCTTTTAGCCCCTCCTCTCATATCCGCGCACCAGTTGCAGGTTCGGCCACTTCGTCGCTACAGTGGCTTCCGACCAAGAAGGAAAACCATTTACCCTTGGATAGGCGGAATACCAGAAGCAGAAAACGGCAGGATCTAGACCTTGTTGAAGACAGTGCTTACTTAGGTGAAGAAGCTAGTTCAGCGAAGGTCTCCAGCTCGTTACAATGGAGACCGTCGAAGAAGTTGCCGCTTAAGAAACAGGATTGTCGTAATCGCAGGAGTGTGAAGAGCAATGAGGTCTTCGACTCTGATTCGGAAAGATTGACAGACGATGAAGATTTAGCTGTTTCTGGTTCAGATTTTGAAGAAACTGTTAGCTTGGGAAGTATCGATCTCCAAAGCCAAGAGATATATTGGAAGAGGGTAGTCTAAACACCGAACTGTTATTCCTCGAGGAGGATACGGATCCGCAAGATTCTGGTACTATCAAAACGCAAAGAAGAGTGAGCCTTAGCAGCGGAGAACAGACCTCTCCCAATCTGGGTATGCCATACAAAAGACAGGTGGAGTTGGGAACACCGAAAGAGGTAAGGCAGAGTGCATCCCGACCAATAGACGAGTCCATCCCATATGTGCAGCCTAGTCAGGACATCAGGCAAGAGAGACAGGAATCATCCTTGGAGCCTTACAAAAGGAATTACACAGAGGGAAAGAGAAGTGAAGCTTTCTTGACTGTAGAGGGTGAGGAAGTATTGGTTGTACCTAGTCCGCTTACACAGTTGAGTCCAGAAAAGTGGAAGGGCCTAGCCCTGATTTCAAGAATTGATACCCAGCAGCCGGTCCACATGCAACCACCTATGTTAATTCCAGGTAAGCCTGTCCATTTGGGTTTAGATACTAATTTGGGTTCTCTGCCTGTAACAGATGTCCTAGAATCCCGACCAGACCAACTAATTGGTAGTAAGGAAGTGGCCATTGACAATGATGGAGTCCAATCAGAGAAGAGAGTTGGCTTGTTAGAAAGGAAACAAGAGGAGCTAGAATGGATTTGGGAGCAAATTTGTGCCCTGCCAGAGGAATATAAACAGGAGGAGGAAATGTCAGAGGTGGCTCCAAAAAACCCTAAATCAGAGGCAAGAACCAATAGATTGAGGCAGGAATTAGGAAAGTCAGTGGGAAACAAGGGTAGGAAAAAGAACAAACAGTCTAAAGTAGAGAGACTAATTATGGACATCAAAGGGGATATCGAGTTCAGTGGTAGAGGGGAAAGAAAGAGGGGTTCTAAATGAAGGAACACTTTACTAGAGGGCTAAATTGATGAGAGGTAATGAAGATAATAAGCTGGAATGTAAGGGGTTTGGGTAGTGCCAGAAAAAGGAGATCGATTAAGGAGTTACTTATAAGAGAAAGACCTGATATTGTGATGTTATAGGAGACAAAATTAGCTGAATTGGATAGAAGGTGGGTCAGGGAGATCTGGAAAATAAGAGGGGTAAGATGGTGCTCAGCTCCGTCGTGGGGGGCATCGGGGGGAATAGTAACTTTGTGGAGGGAGGACTTCGGAGAACCAGTATAGGAGCTAATAGGAAACTTCACTGTATCCCTAAAATTCAGAATGGTGGAAGATGGTTTTACTTGGGTGCCAACAAATGTGTATGGTCCAAATAATCACAGAGAGAGGAATGAGCTTTGGGAGGAGCTTCATGGGATTCAAGGTCTGTGGGAAGGTCCTTGGTGTTTGGGGGTTGATTTTAATACAATAAGATTCACAAATGAGTCAAATAATCCTAGGCAGGCCATTACAACTAGTATGAGGAAGTTCAATTACTTCATAAATTCCTATGAATTACGGGAGCTTTCTCTACTACAAGCTACCTACACTTGGTCCAACTTCCAAAAAAACCCAATCTGCTCAAAGCTTGACAGGTTCGTATTTAATGAGGGTTGGGAGAGCCACTAGAGAGGTTTGGTGGCTAAGGCTCTACCTAGGATAACCTCTGATCATTACCCTATAGAAGTAGGACAAGAACCTCTTGGCAATGGACCTAGACCATTCAGGTTTGAAAATATGTGGCTGACACACCCGGACTTCTCGCCTAAGGTTAAGGAATGGTGGAGTGAAGAATTGAGAGAAGTGAAATGGGAAGGGGTTAGATTCCACAAAAAACTAAAAAGGTTGAGAGGCAAATTAAAAGAATGGAATAAGGTTCATTTTGGAAGAGTGGAGGAGGTAAAAACTAGATTATTGGTTCAAATTGAGGAGTTAGATGCAAAAGAATCCCGAGGGATGATGGATGAGCAAGACAGAGAAATGAGGAGGAAACTGAAAAAGGAGCTAGAGGAGACTTTGTTGAGGGAGGAGATTTCTTGGAGACAAAAATCCAGACATAAGTGGGTCAAGGAAGGGGATGGGAATACCAAATTTTTTCATGATTTGGCTAATGGGAGAAGAAGGAAAATTTTGATACTAAAGCTTGAGATTGAGGGTGTGGAGATAACCCCTCAAGAGGAGATTGCCAATAGGATTGTGGATCACTTCAAATCCATCTATCAAAGACCATTAGAGAATCGATTAATAGTAGGGGAGGAGAATTGGCCAATTTTGAACCAAACAGATAAGGGATGGCTGGAAAGAATGATTGAGAAAGAGGAAATTAAACAAGCTGTTTTTTCTATGGATAGGGCTAAAAATTTTGTGAGTCCTGAAATTTGAGGATAAAAATTCCAGCCAATGGCTTCAAATTCCATTTACGATGGAATTTTATCAGGACTGTTGGGACATAGTCAAAGAAGACTTAATTGGAGTATTTAGAGAATTTGAGGATAAAAATTTTTTGAGTCCTGGAATCAATGCCACCTTTATAGCCTTAATTCCCAAAAAGAATGATGCCAGACACCCCAAAGATTTTCGGCCAATTAGCCTGGTGATAAGCATTTACAAGATTCTGGCAAAAGTGCTCTCTAGGAGGATCAAAGTTGTTCTCCCCTCTCTCGTTAGCCAAGCACAAGGAGCCTTTATTCAGGATAGACAAATTACAGATCAGATCCTTATTGCAAACGAGAGTGTGGAAGAGAGAAGGAGATTGGGCAGGAAAGGATTTGTTTGCAAATTGGACTTGGAGAAAGCCTATGACTTAGTGGATTGGAATTTCCTGCTAGAGATGTTGAGAAGACGTGGTTTTGGGGATAAATGGTGTAAGTGGATAAGAGGATGCTTACATTCTTGTCGTTATTCAGTGCTGGTGAATGGGATGGTTAAGGACTTTTCTCCAGTCAATAGAGGCTTAAGACAAGGGGATCCACTCTCCCCTTTCCTCTTTACACTTGTTGCTGATGTTTTTAGTAGGATGATTTCCAAAGCAGATGAGGAGGGCCAAATAAAGGGATGGAGAATAGGGAGCGGAGGCATTCCAGTAACTCTTCAGTTTGCTGATGATATTGTTATTTTCTATGAAGGGAATGAGTTAAGCAAAGTGGAGAACCTTAGGATCTTAATAAGTACCTTTGAGAGGGTCTCCAACTTGAAGGTAAATCTTGATAAAAGTTGTGTGGTTGGAGTAAACTTGAAGAATAGGGAGATTGAATCCATTGCAAAATGCTTAGGTTGCAATATTTCTTCTTGGCCTTTGACATACTTAGGACTACCCTTAGGAGCCAACCCTAAAGAAAGTAGTTTATGGGCCCCTATTGTGGAGAAATTTGCTAAGTGCTTGGCGGCTTGGAAAAAGAATTACATTTCAATAGGGGGTAGGCTGACTTTAATTAAGGCTACACTTGCCAACCTTCCAACCTACTTCCTTTCTGTGTTCAGGATTCCTCTAAGGGAGGCTAAGAAACTCGAGAAGAGAATGAGGGACTTTCTATGGGAACCAAGAGAGGTGAAAAAGGATCACTTGATCAGATGGGAGATAGTTAACAAACCAAAGGAAGAAGGGGGTTTAGGGATAGGGAACATAGTGTTGAAGAATGTAGCCCTTCTAGGGAAGTGGCTATGGAGATAGCCCCGAGAGAGAGAGATTATGGCATGAGGTAGTGGCAAGCATTCATGGTTGTGCAGGAAATGGTTGGGATTCCGGGATATCTCGTCAAGCTACCCTTACTACACCTTAGAAGGCTATTCATGGTATTCTCCCTCGCTTCCTCAAATTCATCAGCTATATGGAGGTGGAGCCTTTGTCTATTTGGAGGTAGGTGGTCTCTGCCTTCTGATTTAAGCTTGTTATTCAACCCATCTGTCTTTGTTTGGCACACTAGAAGAGGTAAGGTCACGTGGAGATGTGTCAGGGCAGCCACTCTGTGGACTCTTTGGGAGGAAAGGAATGCAAGAATTTTTTTAGAGAAGGAAAGAGGGTTAGATGAAATGAAGGATTGTATCCTAACAAGAGCAATCCTTTGGCTGAAAACTGTGGATATCTTTGATGACTTCTCCTTTGATGATTTGTGGAGAAATTGGCTAGTAATAGCCAACACTTCAACAAAGAAGGATAGAATTCTGTCAGAATGGGTTCCGCCTTTGGAAGGTGTCATTAAGCTGAACTTTGATGGAAGCAGCCAAGGCAATCCCGAGCCTTTAGGTATAGGGGGTATCCTGAGAAATAAGGACAGCAACATAATTTCCCTATTCTCAGGACCGGTGGGAGTGGGGGATTCCACAAGGTCAGAAATACTTGTTGCAGTACAAGGAATTCAGATCGCCAACCAGCTTGGGGTGGAGCATCTCCTAGTTGAAGGGGACTCTCAGGTGGTAACCAAATGGCTCCTAAACTTGGATACCACCATTTGGGTCTACAAAGATCTCATCAAAAAAGTAGTGTGGTTAACCAGCAATATGAGAGTTGAGGCAAAATGGGTTAGTAGGGCTGCTAATTCTTTGGCTGATGCTCTAGCCAAACAGGGGGTTTCTAGGGAAGATCTTTTTTGTGCTTCTATGTAAGTTGTTACTAATTCGGAAATCTGTACTTAACCAGCCCGGAGAGGTTGCAACTCGTACCTTTCCATGAGGACTTTGTACTATTTTTATTGCTGATTTATAAAATTATTTAAATTATCAAAAAAAAAAACATGATTTGTTTTCCGAACTGCACCACAAACCAAGCTATCCAAATTATGTGAAGCTAAATACAGAGCCAAGACTAGAAGAATCACTAACCTAATGCAACTAAATAGTTAGTTAAAGGGTTGTAATCCTTTAATGATACAATCCAATCATGAAGTCAGTATCTGCAACAAGAAAACTAATCACTAAAAGCCAACTGACAGATATATAATTATACAAGGAAGAAGATTGTAAGGTAGGAGAGAAAGATCATTTGATGAAATGAGAAGTTGTATGCAGACAAAAGGATAAAAGGTGTTTGGGTATTCTCCCTATTCTTCTGAACCTCAGTATGATGTCTACACAGGAAATAAAATCAGATGTTGTGAAGACTTGGTGGAGGATTTGTACTTTGCAAGATTGCCTTCCAACTATCTATCCTCTTTCTTCATACAAGCGCTGTTGTAAAAATTCATTTTGTATTCTTCTAATGGGTTTGTTTCAGTCCTTGGTTTTGGAAGGGCTTCGAGAGATTCAGAAGTTTCTAGTGTCATTTAACTTGTAGAAGGTTTTGGATGATATTTTTCTTGGATCCGTCCATTCCAAATACTCATATTTGGACAACTAATCTCTTGGGGTCTTTCTCATGTGCTCCCTTCTTCCATGCTCTTACCTCTTCCCCTGTGTAATTGTAGACTTTTCCAATTAAAGAGATTTCGAGTGGACCAATGCACCCTAAAATCAGGGTCTTCTGTAGGCAGGTATTTGATGGAAAAATTAATATTTCTAAATCTTCAAAAAGGTGGCAAAATTGGTGGTTATCCCCTTGTGTGTCTTCTTTGCAATGCCATAGAAAGACATCACATCATTTACTAATCTATTGTTCATTTGTTTCTTGTATATGGGAGTAGTTTTTCTAATTCTTTGGTTGCAAATGAACAATGAACACCTCCATCAGACTTGGCCAGTTTATTCTCTTTGACCACCTTCACAAGGCCAAGAAGTAGAATCATGTGGCAATGCACTAGGGCAGTACTTTTCTTGGACAATATGGAAGGAAAGGAATGTAATAGAATGGATCAAAAAGGATGCCCAAGGTACTTGGCAACATAGACATACATTAAGGTAGACTAAGCAGCTAGCTAAATAATTAGATATTGCTTGGAGCTAGACTTACAGATCTACAAACAATGTTGCCAACTCATTTGCAAGGAAAGAAGTTAATAGGGATGCTTTACTTTTGGGAAACATGATGTAATTACAACTGTACAACAAGAGATAGGTAGTTGAGGCAAGCCTATTTATGTAATTATTGTTGGAAATGATATTTCCATGTATTCATTCCAAGCCAAATGTCCTTATTTTTACATTCTCTTTGCTAACCAAAGTTACTTTTTCCCAAGGCAATGTTCTGTAGTTATTTTTTCTCTATAACTATTGTGTCCTTTGGCAGTATTGTAGGGCATCCAAACAATAGATGAGTTCTATCATGGGAGATCCAGATAGCCTGATTCCTTATAGACCTAAAACATCCTAACTATGGGACTATGGATGAGCCTGGACCAATTCTGATATTGATTCATGATAGGGTTCTAGTATCCAATTATGATACACACTGATATGGGTGAGCCTGGACCACTCACTTTAAAAGTTAGCACATGGATAGTTTCTACTAGGTGGAGTGGTGGGATCTTGTCCATTGAAGTGAGACTTTAGACTACCATGTGGGTGTAATCTGGGATACACACTGACATGAGCCAATTCTGATATTAATACATGATGGGATTCTAGTAATCAACTCCCAAAAGCCTCTGAGATGAATATGGGAAGAGTCCTTGTGGCACTAGGACTCTTAGGAAAGTTTCTAGGGCTTGTCTTACAATGTCCTGATTGATCTGGGAATCCCTGATATACCTGAATGATTGATTGCTAGCAGCTACCTTGAAACAGTTTCAAAGCAAGAAACTGAGTTTCAGGTTTCCCAATTAGAGCAGAACTCTTGGTTAAATCCCAACCAAATTTGAACACTGTTGTGCAAAAAGACTGAATTGTTTTTTATCTTTACAATGAATCAAATCAATTTATTTCCTTCAATTTCACTTTCAATTTTTATTGCACATTACTCCATTTTCAATAAATATACTTTACCACTACCATTTAAAAAAAGGAATTCAAGATTTATCAACAAGAATTGTACTAAAGAATCAATCATACAGAAAATTATAATCGAAGTGGTGCATTGGGTAAGGACAATGGACATCTTTGTTCCCTTTTCTATGGCTGGTATTTGAAGATCGCAAATGGTGGCAGACTCAAGCATAAGAAAGTATAAGCAGCAACCATTCAGAGCCACCTGGTAATGACCAAATAAAGCTAAACTTGGATAACAATTGAATTAGGAACCTCAGACCATCTGGGATAGGTGGAGTCTTCCAAAAAGGAGATGGTACCAAACTAGCAATCTATTCAGATCCAACAGGTCATGAATGCTCCTTGGCAACTTAAATGCTAACTGTTTTGCAAGATTGAAACCAGACAGAACACTAAACTTCAGGAAAATAGAGATTGAGATAGATTCAAAAGTAGTGGTGAACTGGATGAGGAATAGCAGCTGGGCTATGTGGCTATATAGAAATGTGATGAGAGAAATTAAATGTCTAGTAATGGACCTTGACACAAGAATCACATGGACTCTAAGGTCAGCAAATACTCACTGACCAATTAGCAAAGCAAGGTTTCTACAGGGAACAACTTTTCAAGGTCCAATTGTAACATATATAGTTTAAAAGGGATAGATGATTTCACTTCCAGCCTATGGAATAAATGTAAAGTAAGATATACTTAATTTACACAAATTAGTCTAAACGGTTGCCAATAAAAAAATAACATATTGTGCTCAAAAATTAAATGGGCATTAAAGATCTCTGCTTATAAAAATAATTAATTCAGTTTTCAAGCTAGCAAGATAACTGGCATCTGTACTAAGATTGGAAGTGCCAAAGAGACTGGTTTGCAAGATTTCTTGTTTGTTAGTGAACATTCATGTTCTATTCCCTTGCTTAAAATGCAACTATGTAAAGCAAAAACTGAGATCTTAACAAATAAGGGAAACAAATCATTTTGATAATTTTTCATCACAATTCTTCTGCATATTCTTCTTGTTGTCTATTTCTTTTCTTTCTTTTTTCCCTCTGGGGGTGTGGAACAATAGGTAACAGCATTTTTATTTCATCCAGATACAAGGCATTATGCAATTTTACCAATTCATGGCAATCTTCAAAGAATATGCTAGCAAATAGGCCATACCACTACCAAATGAAGGTAAATATAACCACAAAGGCATTGATGTAATATTTTTTTTATCAGTAAATATGTATTTTATTAAAATTCAGATTGTAAGCAGTTCATACAACTTGATGATGAGACTAATGATCCCCTTTCATCACTCTATTCACCCCTCATTATAGTGTAGCCCAAAATAATTGCTATCTCAATGCCCCTTGTTTTGCTAATCCATCAGCTAGCCCATTTGCACTTCTTCTGACCCATTTAAATTCCGCCTCAACCTCTTTTGCAATCTTCTCCACTTCCCTAATCACATGTTTAAATGTCCATGAAGACATTGATGTAATATTAAGTAGTTATGTTTGGCTACACAAGACTATAAATGCCGCCAGCCAATACTTTTTGCCTCTCTAATCTCTTTTCTCTTCTTCTTTTCTCCCTCCTCTTCTTTTCTTCTTCTTCTTCTCTGAAATCATGGTATCAGAGTGGGATAGGTCTCTGCAAATCCTTCTTTTCTTTTTGATCAAAGCCCCCTCTACTCTTCTTTGGACTGAGAACGGAAGAACAACCTAGCCCTGAGATCACTTCGGCTGTTTTTTCTCCTTCCACAACTTGATCAGAACTCAGTAAAATTGATCCCAGGAATTAGTGGATGACTGAGATACTTCTAAGAGGTTGGTAATTATTTTTTCCTGGTTTTCTTATTATTCTTGGATTGCAAACTCCAGAAATCTACTCGGGCTGAACAAGGGCAACAATCAAGCCTTTTTTTTCTTTGGTTCTTGGTCTGGTTACCAGGAAGAGGCAGTGGTCTTCCTTGACCGAATGGTATAAGGGGAGTTAGATACTTTCTTGTGGATCTGAAGATCCAGAACTGTATAAATGTGGAACCTCAGTAGGTCATGGGTGACCTGGTTGAGTTTGTAGAAGTACTGCAGCAGCTCTATTGAAGTGTTTGTGGCTCGTAGTAGCTCTGGAGAGGTCTGGTAGACCTGCGAATATTTGCAACAGCAGGTGCTGTCTTTTTTTGAAGTAGTTTTGACACATAAAGTTCTCTAGAAGGAGAGGGCTGTTATCCTGTGTGTGTGGACTGTAAGAACAGAATTGTTGTTCTCTTAGAAGTGATTGCTTATGGCCACTAAAGACTCTAAAACTTCAGGAACTACCTCTAGTCAGGGTACAGTGGTCATGATAGATTAAGCTTCCCAGTGACTATTACTCCCTCGGATGGCAGAAATTACTTGACTTGGTCCAAAGAAATGCGACTGTATATTACAGTCAGGGGTAAGGCAGGATATATCAATGGGAAAGGAACCCAGTTCTGGTACCGCTGAACATGACAAGTGGGACCAAGAGAACTGTATGATTATGTATGTCATGACTTTTGACATCCATATTACCCTCTGTTAAGCATAATTTTATGTGGGCTGACAGCAAAAGAAATATGGGAACAAGCAAAGGCAACATATTCGGAACAAAGACATTATACTAGAATCTATCAACTTCAAGTAGAATCTTCAACATGGAAGCAAGAGGAAAGGAGTCTATCAGCTTATTATTCTGCACTCACTTCAATCTGAAAAGTTGAATTACTACCAAGGTATTGAGTGGGAAAGTGAGAAAGATGCCAAAGCCTATAAACAGTTGGCCTCTCAGCAACATCTCTTTGCTTTTCTATTGGGATTTAATCCCATGTATGAACCCATTCATGTACAGAATTTGGGCAGCAAGGACCTTCCTTCTATCCAAGAGGTGTATTCCCTAGTACAATCAAAGGAAAGTAGGAGGTTGGCTATGAATGCTCCTGAGGGGGAGACTATTGCTTTAGCAGTGAGAAACAACACAAGTTCAGCAAGAAAGGGGGAAGGCCAAAAAAGAGTGGATGATGAAGATAAACTGAGCAAGAAATCAGCACAGGAATAGAGTAAGAAACTAAATCAGAAGAAATTCACCTCAGCAAACTTAGCATCTCATGAGTGTCAAAATGGTCTTTCTACCGTGAGCTCTTCTCAAGATTGCTCCCAAAGTTCTGAAGAACAACTGGCAGATGTTCTGACCAAGGGATTTAACTCCTTGCAGCATTATGATCTTTGTGACAAGTTGAGGATGATTGATATCTATGCCCCAACTTGAGGGGGAGTGATGTAATATTAAGTAGTTATGTGCCTTAAGGGACACTTTTGTCTTTTTATCCTATTTTATTATGTTTAGCTACCCTAGATTATAAATATAAAGTTGGCGCCACCAACCAATACTTCTTCTCTAAAATCAGACATTATTATAAGAGAAGCTAAAAGTGGTTCGGGTTGATGATATGTTGGTCATTAGAGATAGCATAGAACTATCCAGATCCCTCTAGCTCTACCTATAGTATAACACCATGAAATTGCATTTTCCAACTAACAGAGTAAATGCATTCCAATAACAGTCAAGTTCATTATAAACACTGTAAAATAGTTAAATGGAAATAATCAAGAAGATCAAAACCAGATGAATTTTACTATTTGAAATATATATATATATATATATATATATATATATATATATATATATATATATATAAATAAGAGGCAATTAGAATTTACTCTATCAGAATGAGGCAGTCTACCTGCACAATCTGAGGGTACCAATCTCGAAGTTTACCAAATGCAGAATCAACATCTCCACTCCTGATAAGCTTTATTGATAGAGAAAATAGATTAGAGAAAATTAACATCATACACAAAAAAAAAACCTGAAAATATGAGTCTAAGGTAACACTAGTATACAGTTTATCATAAGATGCACAAATTCCAATTAATCCAACAGAAAAGGGTAACATATCAAAGTTTTTTCTTCTGATCAATTAACATATCAAAGTTTTTAGTTGCCATCAGATTGTCAGTGTGTTTCTGTGCTTTCATTGAAGTTTTGTGGTCCTGGACTCCTAGTTTTCTTTCACAAGCAAGTAAATTACAAAGAAACTGCTGGTACTCTTCCCAGAATGCAATCACATCCACTGACAGACCACCCGGCCTCTCCAGAATTTACAACCAAGATCTCACCATCTCATGTCTCATGTGTTGTCAATCTCCAAGTAGCTGCTAATAAGTACTGAATAACATGAACAGTTGGAAATCCCTCCCTCCCTCTTTCTCTACCTACCTACCTACCTGGTCCTGGAGGTTGGCTCCCTCGAAAGAACCCTGAGACAAAGCAGTTTTGCATCACAGAACAAGAAACCTCAGTTACAGTGGTTATGATTTTAGATTATGACTGCTTGGAGGAAGATACTTTCGGTAGAGAGAGAGTTTTTTGTTCGAGTGTCAAGGAGGAAAAGTTCTGAAGTTTGAAGAGAAAGGGAGATCCACGTTTTTCTTGTCTCAAGTTGTGGTGGGTTGAATTAATGGTTTTATTGATGGGGCAATCCATGCAGTTGACAAGACCAGGCTAGTAGAGTGTTTGGATAAAAGATGGGGTTCTCTTTTCAATTGAGAAGAAAGTTAATAGTAAAGGATGTTTTTGAGACTGGATGAAGTGTTGGGAGATGGAAGGAGACAGGATATTTGTTTGCTAGAAGGGAGGAATGGTCAGGGCTGGGCCATAGTTGCTAAGGTGTTGCACGAGTTTGAAGAATAGTGTTGGTTGAAAAAGGAAAATTTGTAGAGTTTGGGGGGTTAAGAAGATGTTTCAGGGAGGTTCCAAGGAGTAGTGTACTACCAGGCTCATGTTGGGAGGTTGCAAGGAGGATTGGAGTAAAACGACGGTTGTGATAGCCAAGAAGAAAGTAGTAGATTGGACAATGATCCTTAATCACGTTATGATCAGAATTCCAACTTTGGAATCGGCTGTGCTCATCCCTTTTGATGACAGTAACGCTGTGCTGGATTTATGGAAGGTTCAGGCAGAATTTATGAATGTTGAAGCATAGGAAGCCATGGTTACCATGGTGAACTGAACACCTTCCTGCAATGAAATTTCAATCCCTGAAGGAAGTGTGATATTGAAGGTTTTTAGACTTCTGTTCAACTAATGGATGGATCACACCTTTGATAAGATAGCAGCAGTGTGCGGAGGAGTTCTGGAAGATGTTTGTACTGCTGATCTTCATGACGCAAAGATTAAAATTGCTGGTGCTAAACTGGAAAGGATCTCCCGTTTGATTGATCTCTTTGTTGAAGGAAGATGGTGGAAGCTCTGGGTGGCATCGGAAGATGAAGTGCTTCTGTGGTCCAGGGGGAGAGAGGTTGAAGATGATACCGATTGGGTTTTGTGGAACCCACGTGATAAAAACAAAGTGGAAGGAACAGAGAAAAAGGAATAAGTTGAAGGGATTGGTGTTAAAAGTTCGATGCTGAATAATTTGCATGTTCAATCTTCAAAAAAAAAAAGGTGATGATGGTGCTGATCTCGAGAAAGGGGAGATTGGAAAGGGAGAAAGAGGGTAACTTACAACTGGTTGGGCCTGTCATTATTTTCCTAACATGTGATTCTCTTGGGGAGCACGTGGGTGAAAAAGAGGGAGATAAGCTGGGCAGGAAACAGATGGGCTTTGGGCAGGATTGTAATGGTGGACCCAACAAAATTAAGTCACTTAGTTCTGGGCGGAAGGGTGGGCCTGTTTACAAAGGCACATTAATCCAAGATTTTAAGAGGCTTTCTGGGGTTGAGCTGGTTGATGAATACAAAATTTTTGAGTTGAGTAGTTCAACATTGAGGCAAGTGACGACGGAAGGTGGTGAGTGCGCTGTTGATCAATCAGATGGTTCAATGTCTAAAGAAGTGTCAATAGAAGAGGTTACAGAGGAAGCGATTTGTGATGCCAAAGGTTTCGTATGGAATATGGCAAATTTTTTCATTAAAAATAACAACAATTCAATGACCTTAGAGAAGGTTGATATGGGTGAAAAGAGGTGTATAAAAGAGAAGGGTGATGGTAAGCTGGATTTTGAAGTCAGTTTTCTTCAAGAGAAAAAAAGGGGAGGATGGGGAAGACATCTTGGACGCCACTGATAATAAGGAAAAAGTTTTGGAAAGGATTGAGGGAGAGGATTGGGGAGGGCAGAGAGTATTGGTGGAAGAAGAGAATGGTGCAGAGTCTATTCTGACTTTTCCGGGAAGTAATGAAAGTAGAATCGCAGAAGAGGGGGAGAGCAGACAGGGAGGTGAGGTGGATAGGATTGAAGGAGCAAAGAAAACGAGAGATGTGGAAGAGTTGTTGGGGAACAGAGAAGGGGATGGAGGATTAAAATGGGGGGGGGGGGGGGGTTAAACCATATAAAGGAAAAAAAAAACATTTCCCTTAGAGAAGAACAGAAAGGAGGGAAATGGAAGCAGAATCAGGGGAGGTAAGTGAGTTTGAACTGATGATTGATGAGACTCGTAAGGTAGAGAAGACTTGTGACATCGAGAAAGTGGTGAATAAGGGAGTGGAAGTCAGCAAAATTCTGGGTCCGCTTTTCCTAGGAGGGGAGGAATTTGCAAAGGAAGCATTAAGATCTGTAGAGGAAAGGATAGAGGAGAATAAAAATACAGTAGCTCCAGTGGTTGACTGCAATTACGATAACTCAATAATTGAAGAGTTGGATGCAGGTGTTGGAGGTTGCGGGGATATCACTACGGAGAGAGAAGAAGAGTTCGAGGGGGTGGTGGTTTCAGATAGGGGTCAGAAGTCTGCAGGGAATTTGGAAGAAGCTGTGGGAACTCTGAATACAGTTAGAAGATTCACAGTTCAAAGGAATAAAAGAAATCAGCAGCAGATCCCAGTTTCTAAGGTTTTTGCGAGGATAAATGGAGGCCTGTTTGGTGTTGGGCCTAACAAGCTTGTCAAAAAACCCAAACGATTAGTCAGAAGACAACAAAAGGATTGCATTCAAAAAACTGAGAAGAAAAGTTAAATGTGTTGGAGTACCATTATGGGGGCAGGGTGTTTTTCTTGGGTATCTTCTAGATGTCAGGGTGGTTTTGGTGGTTTTGGAGTACCGTTTTGTTGCTTTTATGAGGGGTTTTCATTAGTTGGGTTTATCTTTAGCAAGTTTGGAATTGTTTGTTTGGGTTTTATCAGCCTCCTTTTCGTTTAGTCTTTTGTCTCGGCTGATTGCTTATCACCCTCCTTGTATCTTCCTTTTTATTTCAATAAAATTTTCTTTTATCTTCAAAAAAAAAAAAAAAAAAGAGCATCAGCTGAACATATGCTAACCTGATAGCCTAAAGGAAGAATGCAGGCTAAAAGATAAACATCTAGCTACCCAAATATGATGATGAAAATGCAAAAGCCTGTAACTACCCAAATGATGGTTGTATGTAAATGCCCTTACATCACAAGGTTCTTATACCCCATAAAATTTTCCCTCAGCTTTGTAGGTAGCTCATGTATCTTTGTCCCATTTCCTGTCTTGTTGTATATGCTTTTCTTTTTCATAATGAATTGTAATTTGTGTGAATAGTAAACAGTGCAAATTGCAGGTACGACAAAATTTTATTTTTATATAATTTTTGTTACATAATGTACTTGGTAAGAAATAATGCTTTCCATATTCTTACAGAACAAAAAAATCCACTAACAAGAATTTACCATTTTAAGTTTTATCTGAATTGTTTTAATTTATCATTTTATATATTTTATTAGATAAAACATTTTAGATGCCTTGAACAATGCTATTCACACCAATGTTGAAAACAGCTTTCATTCATTTAACCAACTTAACTCTCAGGGAACCTCTCTTTTACTTGTCACCTAGCAAAACATATAGAATAAATTTGAATTATTGATATTATGTCCTTTTAATTATTTAATTGTTTAGATTGCATTGTCATATCTTAAATGCATGAACTAAGCCTCTGACCAATTGAAGTAACAATCTTAATTATCTAATGGGCCTAATAAATCAATTAACTTCATTTGAAATTTTGAATTTCAAGTTCATCTTTTTTAATAAACATAGATGTATTTTCTTGTAATTTTTCTGATTTTTTTTAATTTTTTATACGTATTTTTATATTTTTCTAATCTTTTAATTATTCAAAAGTTTTGTGCACCATTTTCAAAACACCTTAGGCACATTTGGACCCTAGTGCTTTTTGTGCACCTCTTGCACTTAAAACACTAGCACTCACACCAAAAGGACCTAAATTACCCAAACTGCTCCCATCAAAGTTGAACTTTAAGACACCTCTGCAGTTGTTAGTACAATTGAGCCATAGCCCTTTTGGAATAAGTGTTTTCCATTTCTCTCCATCGCCTATAAATGTTATCCATCAAGAAGGCTAAAAATATACCTCCATGGCTCCATGGATTTGATTCAATGCACCCCACTCACTGTAATAAACTCAATTATGGCTGCCTTGGTTTTATTCTGCTACTTCAAAATCTTTGCTTTTCTTTCTTCCCATATTATTCAAATGACTGATGCTCAAGTGTACCTCCACATAATTACTCACTCTTTCTTGGTCACTTAAAAGTTAATGAGCTGAGCCAATATTTGATTGAATACTTCATGCTGCAGCCAGAAAAAAGATAAAATCCAAGCCCAAATGGAGGTAACAAATGGACAGAAGATTAGTGAATGATAAGAAATCTCCCCACTTGATTTGTAAAGACAAATATGTGGGGATAAATACCAATTAGACCTACTCTTTTGGAAAAATCATAAGTATTAATTATCTCATGGAAAACCTACTAGCAAAATGCCTCAACTTTAGGACAAGTTTACTCCACATTTATTTTATAGAAAAAATGCTGCAAAAAGGGGAGGAAGAGAAAAGGATATAGAAGAAGGAAGCACTAGAAAATGAACCAAAGGGGTGGAATGTGACCATCAAATTTATGTTGGTAAAAAAAAAAAAATCCCTTCTAAGACTTGCACAAAAAAATGGCATTGAGGGCTTCTGAGTTTCTAAGACCTCTTTTAAAGCCCAAATCTTAATCAAAACCAAAAGAGAACAGAAGTAAATGAGTTTGGACACAGGCTCCTTCAGGATAAGGAATACAAAGATGGAGTTAGCGTCTTGGAAGAAAAACTACCTATCTTTGGGGGGTAGGATAGCTCTGATTAAGTCCACATTGGCTAATCTCCCTGTTTACTTCTTGTCTGTGTTTAAAATTCCTATGGGAGTGTGCGAAGTTTTGGAAAAATTAATGAGGGACTTCCTATGGGAACCAGGGGAGGAAAAAAGAGATCATAGAGTTAGGTGGGATATTGTTACCAAAGCCAAGAGTGATAGAAGGCTCGGATTGGGTAATTTACAGAAAAAGAATGAAGCCCTATTGGGGAAATGGCTATGGAGATTGACAAAGAAAAGGGATAATATGTGGACTCAAGTAATTCTAAGTATCCATGGACAAGCAGCGGACGGTTGGAACGCGGGAGTCTCATCTAGGGCTACAAGAGCTTCCCCTTGGAAATCCATCCATGCTATTTTACCCTCACTCCTTCCGCTCATCAGGTAAAACGTTTGTTCTGGTAATTCTGTGAAATTTTGGAAACATACGTGGGTAGAAAACTCACCTTTGAAAGAGCAAATTCCAGCTTTGTTCTCTCTCTCGAGTTTTAAAAATGAGCCTATCTCTACCTTTATATCCCCTACCTTGTCTGTTCCTTACTGGAACCTGGGCTTTAGAAGGGCTCTTAGAGACTCCAAGTTGAACACCATTTCAGATTTGCTTAAGATCCTAGATGAGGTGGTTATTGATCCCTCTAGTAGGGATAATAGGATTTGGGTTCCTTCCCCCTCGGTGTCTTTACTTGCTCTTCCTTTTTCAAAGAGTTAACCCAATCCCAATCGGCTTTAGGACACCCTTTCCCAGTCTTGGAAATTTGGGGTAAACCAATTCCTCCCAGAGTGGGTGCTTCTGCTGGGAAGCTTTCTTAGAAAAGTGTAACACTTGCGACTTACTTCAAAGGAAAAGGCCAAATTGGTGTTTGACCCCGCACTGGTGCATCCTATGTAAGGAGAATGGTGAGAGCTGCTATCTCTTAATGGTTTCCTGTCCCTTTGTATCAGAAATCTGGTGCTGGTTTTGTTCTCTCTTTGGTTGTAGGTGGTCCTACCCTCCAAGTGTGCAGAGCTTATTTAACACTACACTAGTGAGAGGGTTAAAAAAAAGAGGTAAATTTCTGTGGAGATGTGTAAGAGCAGCATTATGTTGGACAGTGTGGGAGAAAAGAAATTGAAGAATATTCCTTGAAAAAGAAAGAAATAAGGAAGCTATCATTGAAGTAATTTCCATTAGGGTGGCTCATTGGGTTAAGACCTTGAAGTTTTTTGAAGATTACACAGCAGGAGATATCATTAAGAACTGGAAAGAAATGGCTTGGTTAGCTCCTTTGAAATTTACCCCTTCTCCAGTTTGGGTTCCTCCACCTTTGGGTTACACTAAGCTGAACTTTGATGGAAACAGCGAAGGAAACCCAGGTCCTTCAGGTTTAGGTGGAGCTTTCAGGGATGAAAAAGGCCATATTATTGCAATGTATTTGAGGCCTATTCGTTGGGGGGATTCTCTGAGGGCTGAAATACTGGCAGTGTTGGAAGGAATTAAAACTTAAAAGAGCATGGCAGCTGAATATCAGAAAACTGGTGGCGGAAGGTGACTCGAGCCTGGTTAATAGGTGGCTGCATAAGGAAGACTTCAGTTTGTGGAAATACTTAAATGAGAAAAATAAAATTAAACATTTGACTCAAAATATGGAAGTTCAGTTTCAGTGGACTAAAAGGTGTGCCAATTCCCTGGAAGATTCTTTGGCTAAGCAATGGGTGGGAAGAGCTTTTCTTTTCTGGGGAGTTCTGTAATATGAAGTAAACTTTTAGGGAGGGTTAAGAGATTTTACCCCTCTCTCCCGTTGTATCCTCCTTTTTAATCTTTTTATTAATAAAAGTTTCTGTTATCTATCAAAAAAAATACAAAGATGGAAATCACTCATGAGTCTTCCCAAAAAAGGGCCTTGTAAAGTGAACAAACATCATATCAGAGAAAGTTTAAGAAAAGTGGAATAATGTCATGGATTTCCTTCAAAGGAGAAGCCAAAGTGTCCCTTGAAGATAAGCTAGCATCCCAACCATTATCCATCCATCAATGCTCAACACTATTTTATGCCACAAAATGCCCCTCTCAAGAGGCAATCTCCACAACCACATGCCCAGCAAAGCCATACTCTTATTCCCCAAGTTACCTAAGCCTAACCCTCCTTATTCTCTCCTCCCACTTAACAATTTCCACTTCACCAAATGATCCTGTTTTCATCTTTAGAGTTCCCATAAGAAACCTCTCATTATTTTCTCCATTTTCTTGACCATTAATTATCGAATCTTAAAAAAAAAATGCAAGTATATATAAAGAGATTAGCCATGTTTGGATTTGTGAGAGTAATTTGACCACCCAAAAAAAGAAGTATTTCCTTTTCTACAAAGCTAGCTTCTTCAAGAATCTATTAAGAACAGGGTTCTAGAGCCTACTTTCCTTAAGATTGGCACCTAAAGGGAGGACAAAGAATTTCATTGGCCAAGAGGTAATAATGCAGCCTAGAATTGCAGGAAGAGGCAAATTCATCGGTCCTCATATTGATTCCTACCAAGCATCTCTTATCAAGATTCTTTTTTAGGTTTCATATCACCTTGAACAATTTCATCACTAACCTCGAATTCTTAACATGTTGACCCCCTATCTAGATGTAAACGTGGAAGCAAGGAAAGAGTTCTTGGGTAAACAAATCAATGCTGACCCCCTAAATAGAATTCTTAGCATATTGATTCCTACCAAGCAGCTCTTATTAACATGTTGACCCCCTACCTAGAATATTAACTGTTTCGGTTATTATTTTCTAGTTCAAGGTGCATTAAGAATAACGCTCTATTATTTTAGAACCTTATACATTAAAAACCAAATCTCTAATTTGACACGGATCCACTAACTTGAGTCTATAAATAATCATTGTATTGCAATCTAAGAAGAGTTAATTTGATGAATAAACATTGGTATACTGAATTCTGGTTGTTGCCAGGAATTTTTTTTCTTTTACCTCTCTCTCTCTCTCTCTCTCTCACCTATTTCTTTTTATGACTTATGATTGATCTGTCTCTTTCCTATTTACCTTAACAGCAAGAGTTCTCCTCTTTCTATCTAATCTATTGATCATTCTTTGGTAGAAAGAAAGCTATCTACTTTCTAGGTTCACAAAATATTATAAACCGAGTAAACCAACCAAACCAGACCAATCCAATCATAGATGTCTGGTTTTATAAAAGCTCAGTCAGTTTCCATTTTGATAACAGTAGAAACCGACCATTCGGTTTGGTTACAGTTTATGTTTTCATGACCTGACTTAACACCAACCTGACCTGATAATATATACACACGCAAAATGGCGGATGAGAGAAGGTTCAGAGTAGTAGGAAGGTGGGGTGTTGATCGAAGCCAAGACTTTCAAGTTCGAAGAGGAAAGGATCAAAGGTGAGGATGCAATGAAAATCAGAGAGAATAACAGGGCGACTGTGTTGGTGTCAAAGGAGGTCATTGTCTGGATGAAAGGTTTCATAGATGGGGCTATCAACTCTGGTAAGGTGAATGGCTGGAAAAACTCAATGTCAGTTCTAGGTAAGAAATATGTAACAGAATTAAAAAGAAACAGAAAGGGATGGTTTATCTCTGTGGTGGAGTTTTTTGGAACAAATGGAAAGCAAATGCTATGTGTGCCGGAAGGGGGATTACGGAAAGGGTGGATGGATTTTGTGAAGGTGCTACAGTTTTTCCTTGTAGCCTTGGAAGTTAAGAGAGTGGATGGGGTGAAAAGAACTGGTAAAAAATCCAAAGACCAGGGTCAAAAAGTTCAGGAGGGGGCAGTTTCGATTAGTTCCTCTGGGAGTGTAAAAGTGCAAGGCCTTCCGACTGAAATGGTGGTTGCTTGCGCTTCTATTCATCATAGATTATTGGTAGGAGCAGGGAAGGATGAGTGGAAGAAAAGAAGGGTGCTAGTGGCTGATAAAGGAGTGACAGATTGGAGGAGGGTTCTGAGTACAGTTGCAGGGGAGATAGGTATTGGGAGTGAAGTTATGCTGTTCCCTTTTGCAGAGACGAAAGCCGTGCTTGATGTAGGCGACCAGGATCTAAGTTTTAAAGCAGTTGTGGTGGATGGAGGTCTGATACAGGTTCAGAACTGGAGCCCAATTTGCAATGAAGTTGAAGTCCAAGATGGGTGTGTCCGGCTGAAGCTTGTAGACCTTCCATTTCACCTCTGGCGAGGCTCTGTTCTTGAGCACATTGTGCAAAGTCTGGGAGGCATCTTGGTGAAAGCTGATAAACGAAATCTGGATGCCGTGGAGTTACGGGTAGCTGGTGTAAGGCATGAGAACCTGCCGAGGTTCTTTGAAATCTGCTCGGATAAAGCCTGGTACAAGGTATGGGTGGCTTCCGAAGTTGAACGGTCGTGGTGGGAAGGTGCTCCTAAGGTAGAAGATGATGAGCTGGCTGGGTGGTGGACACGTGGAGGGCAGAGGTTGGGAGATGAAAAGGTGGAGCAGATGAAAGATATTTTTGGGGTTACTGAGCCGGTTAGGGAAAACCAAACGACAAGCAACCTAATTAAGGAAACTAATTCAAATGGGTTTGAATTAAACAAATTAATGGCGGGCTCTTCTTCTTATGCTGATGTAGCAAAGAAGCAGGATGGGTTGGGGAGCAGAAAGGTTTGGTCCGAGCAGTTGAAGGAGGCGGGTGGGTCGGGCGGGACGAAGGTTGAGCCGGGACAGCGATGGAAGGGCCCACGTGACAACTTAAAAGGTCACGCGGGCGGGCCGGGTGGGTGTAACACTGAAAAGAGGCTCCACTTGAAGGACCCACGTGATAACTTAAAATGTCACGTGGTTCGGGGTATGGGGACTCTTCTTGGGTCGCTGATAGACGATGCTAATGGTCTATCATCGTCCCAAGTCGTGAGAAAGGGGGGATTGCATGCAATGGCGAAAAATGGACAAGAAGCGGGATTTGCAGTGGGTTTCCCGACAAAGTCTGGAGAAGCTTAGCCCCCTGTGACACTCCTCAGAGAGGCTGAATCCAAGATACGCTAGGGAAAGAACTGAAGAGAGGGAAGAGAAGGATGAAGGTTGGGTGCAGTGCAGTGAAGGAGATGAAGAATCGGAGGACTTTTCTGTTGTTGGTACTAGCGTGGGCAGTGTAAACGACGAAGGTAGTTGTGCTAGAGGTGACATGGATGGGTGGAATATTGCAAGCTTATTTCAGGATGAAAATTGCAATCGGTTTAACTCATTCCCAAGACTACAAAGTGTGCAAGGATTATCAGAAGGGGCAAACCAGGAGAACCGGAAGCACAGCAGGAACACACCATATGGGGGTGAACCAGGGGTAGAGTGGAAAGATCACCAGGATAACCAAAGGACAGAAGTACTTCCCAACCAACTCAAGCAGATAGATGGTTACCAACCTCTAGAACAAGAGAAGGAGGCCGGGAGCAGTCCTTTTATAGCTTGTCCATCAGTCCCAGGTAACCAAGTGATTTCGGTTTGTGCTAATAATGTGTCTCCTGTGTCTTTGGTTCCAAATTCCGTTTCTGTTCTATGTCCTGTACCCCATGAATATGCAGTCGAGCTAGCAGTCGGGCTCTCCGAGGAGGGGGAGAGGGGAAGGAAGGAAAGTGGGAAGGTGCGAGAAGGAAGGTATAGGAGTGAAAAAGTGTGGGAAATCATTGAAAGAGTGTTTAAGGAAGCGGAAGGGAAGTTGATCTGGAGGAGGGAAGGGGAGGAAGGAAGAGGAGAGGGGTTAGTGGAGAGGAGGGAAAGGAATGAGGGTAGAGATGGAAAGGTTTACGGGGAGAGAACAGGGAAGGAGGGAGGTAACAGGAGAGGGAGGATGGATAGAGAGGAAAGAACAGAGGTGGGACCAGAGGAGTGGAAGAAAGGGCATGTGGAAAGAGATGGAGGGGATTCTGTAGGAAGGGTAAGGGTGGAGGACTCGGTGAGAGAAGACATAATAGCAAAATTTGTAGGGAAGTTGGGTTGTAGGTTGGAAGATTTGAATGTGTTGAAATAAAGCTTACAAAAGAGGAAGAAAGAGATCAGAACAAAGAAGAGGAGATTGAGTGAAGTAGAGAGATTGAAGAGAGATGTAGAAGGAGACAAGAAGCTCGGGGTAAAAGGAGATAGAAGGAAAGGGGAAAAGTAGTGGGTAGGTGGCAAGGGGTTTAAAAAAGAAGCAGAATGAAGATTCTTAGTGGGAATGTGAGGAGAATTGGGAGTGCAAGGAAGAGAGCGACAATAAAAGAGGTAATAAGACTGTATGACCCAGACATTGTGTTGTTGCAAGAGTCTAAGAGAATAGAGTTTAATAACAAATGGGCAAGGAGTGTATGGAAAGCCAGGGGGATTGGCTAGGTGGCTGCTCCCTCATGGGGTGCTTCCGGGGGGATTGTAACAATGTGGAAAAGCGATGTGGTTGAAGGTTTGGAGGAGTTGATCGAAAAGTACACGATGTCCATGAAGTTTAAGCAGCAAGAGGATGATTTTATGTGGGTGCTCACAAATGTTTACGGGCCGAATGACTACAGAGATAGGAAGGAGTTGTGGGAGGAATCGGATGATGTTAGAGGGTTGTGGGATGGGCCCTGGTGCATGGGTGGGGATTTCAATGTGATCATATTCTCGGAGGAATCCAATAAGGTTAATCAGAAGGTGACAAAAAGCATGAGGAAGTTTAACAGTTTTGTGGATGCCTTTGAGCTTAAAGAGATTCCCCTAGCCCATAAGACATTTACATGGTCAAATCTCCAATCTATACCCATTTGCTCTAAGTTGGATAGATTCCTGTTCTCTTTGGATTGGGAAGAACATTGGGGAACCATGGCTTCTAGAGCTCTCCCAAGGGTGACCTCGGATCATTGGCCCATAGTGTTATGTAAGGAGGAAAGAAGGTGCGGAGGTCCTACCCCCTTTAGATTTGAAAATATGTGGTTACTTCATCCAGGGTTTACTAACAAGTGAGGGAGTGGTGGTATGAGTGTAACCCACTGGTGGAATGGGAGGGGATGAGATTCCATAAGAAACTACAATTCTTGAAAGGAAAAATCAAGGAGTGGAATTTGGTGGAGTTTGGGAGGGTAGAAGAAAGAAAGGGAGATCTGATGGATAAGATTGAAAGCCTTGACTCTAAAGAAGAAAAGGGAGAATTTGGAGAGGAAGACGATGATCTCAGGAGAGATTTGAGAAGACAGTTAGAGGACTGCCTACACAAGGAGGAAATTAGCTGGAGGCAAAAATCTCGGTGCAAATGGTTGCGAGAGGGAGACAGAAACACTAGGTATTTCCACTCTCTAGCAGATGGCAGGAGAAGGAAGAACTTTATCTCCAAATTGGTAGTAGATGGAGTTGAGTTAGTACAACAAAAGGAGATTGTCGGGGCTTGTGTGGAACACTTCAAATCTATCCTAAGAAGGCCTATGAGTAGAAGGGTGTGGGTAGAAGGATTGGATTGGCCAGATGTAGGGGTGGAGAATAGGAGAAGGTTGGAAAGAAGCTTTAATTTAGAAGAGATCAAGAAGGTTGTGTTTTCTATGGATATAACAAAAGCTCCAAGGCCAGATGGGTTCACAGTGCCTTTTTATCAAGACTGTTGGGATATCATGAAAGATGATCTTTTGTAGGTGTTTGAGGAGTTTTTCAAGAGAGGAATTGTCAATCCGGGTGTGAACACTACATTTATAGCCTTAATTCCAAAAAAGAAAGATGCATCCCACCCGAAGGATTTTAGGCCAATTAGCTTGGTTAATAGCTTGTATAAGATCATTGCAAAAGTGTTGTCTTTGAGGCTGAAGAAGGTATTGCCAGATATCATTGCACACTATCAAGGAACTTTTGTGAGTGGAAGACAAATTACTGATCGGATTTTAATTGCTAATGAGAGTGTGGAGAACTTTAAGAGGGATAAGAAGAAGGGAGTGGTCTGTAAGTTGGACCTGGAAAAGGCTTATGACTTGGTAGACTGGGATTTCTTGAGGAAAGTTTTGACTAAATTTGGGTTTGGGGCTAGATGGTGTAAGTGGATCATGGGTTGTGTCCGGAATTATCATTATTCAATGCTAGTGAATGGGACAGTGGTAGATTTCTTTCCAGCCAGTAGGGGTATAAGACAAGAAGACCCCCTTTCTCCTTACTTGTTCATTCTAATTGTGGAGGTTTTTGAGAAACTGATTAACAGAGCAGATTCTAGGGGGCTCATTAAAGGCTAGAGAGTTGGGAGGGTGGAAACCTCCCTCACTTACAATTTGCTGATGACACATTTCTGTTTTGTGAAGGCGGTAATGTGAGCTTTATCAGGAACTTGAAGTCGGTGATACAACTGTTTAGGCAAATGTCCAACTTGAAGGTTAACCTAGGGAAAAGTTGTGTAGTGGGGGTGAATTTGGAGGAGGGAGAGATCAGGGAGAGTGCTTAAGTGCTGGGGTGTGAAGTCTCGGGGTGGCCTTTGAACTACTTAGGGTTGCCATTAGGTGATAATCCTATGAGAGAGAGCTTTTGGAACCCGGTGGTGGAAAGGTTTGAAAAAAGACTGGCATCCTGGAAAAAGAACTACCTCTCTCTTGGTGGGAGAATTACACTAATTAAGGCCACGCTTGCTAACTTACCCATCTTTTTCCTGTCAGTGTTTAAAATCCCAGTGAAGGTTGCTAACAAATTGGAGAAGATAATGAGAGATTTCCTGTGGGAGCCGGGAGAGGAGAAGAGGGATCATAGAATTAGCTGGGAGATAGTCTGTAGGAGTAAGACTTGTGGTGGTTTGGGGCTTGGGAGTATTAGGAGAAGGAATATGACTATTGGGAAAGTGGTTGTAGAGGTTTCCTATGGAGAAGGAGAAGCTATGGGCTAGAATAGTGGCAACTATACATGGGCTGGAGCACAATGGATGGGACGCTGGAATCAGAGCTAGGACCACAAGCAATTCTCCTTGGAAAGCCATTCAAGACCTACTACCAATTTTCTCCCCTAATATCAGGTATGATTTGAATTCCGATAACTCCATAAAATTTTGGGAACAAACCTGGGTGGGGAGTGCCCCTCTAAAGGATCAATTTCCTTCTTTGTATGCTCTTTCTGATTTGAAAAATGAGCCAATCTAGTCTTTCACCACCCTGTCCTCTTCCACTTCTGGGATTGGGTGGAACTTGGGTCTAAGAAGGGATTTGAGGGACTCAGACTTCGACAGTATTTCGAGCCTTATTGCACTTCTTGATAACGTTGTCTTAGACCCCACTAGGGCGGATTCTAGAATTTGGACACCTACCCCCAATGGCATCTTTTCTTGTGCTTCTTTCTTCAAAGTCTTAAGTCAGTCCACCAGTCCTACTTCCCCCCTTTCCCTGTTGATGAGGTTTGGTGCAGAGCAATACCTCCTAGGGTTGGTAGTTTTTGTTGGGAAGCCTATCTGGAAAGAATCAACACTAGTGATCTACTCCAAAAGAAGAGACCCAATACTTGCTTGTCACCTCAGTGGTGTGTTCTTTGTAAAGTGGATGGGGAGACTGGTTTTCACCTACTGGTGTCTTGCCATTTTGCGAGGTCAATTTGGGATTGGGCTTTCTCCCTATTTGGATGTAGTTGGAATCCTCCATCAGACTTGCAGGACCTTTTTTCCCCTTCTTTTTTCAGGTGGCGAATAAAAAGGGGAAGGGCTATGTGGAGAGAACTAAGGGCTGCAGTATGTTGGACACTTTGGGAAGAAAGAAACTCCAGGATATTCTCAAAAGCTGAGAAAGGAGCAGCAGATCTGAGGGCTATCATACATATTAGGGCGGTACAGTGGCTGAAATCTTTGGAGCTATTCACAGACTACACGATGGATGACATGTTGAGGAAGTGGGGTGAAATTGCAAATTGCACACAGACCAAGTCAGTAATGTGTGTGGCTTGGACCCTCCACCTGGTGGATTCTTGAAATTAAACTTTGATGGGTGTAGTAGGGGAAATCCGGGACAATCGAGGATTGGGGGTGTTTTAAGGGATGAAAACGGGGCCATTTCTGCCATTTTCTCAGGCCCAGATGGAGTGGGTGACTCCCTTAGAGCTGAGATCTTTGCAGTTATGGAAGGAGTCCGGAAAGCTAAGGAATTGAACATTAGGAAACTCATAATTGAAGGGGATTTAGAGGTGGTGATAGGGTGGCTGATTAAATATCACAATGGCTTATGGAAGTACAACAATGAGAGGAGGAAATTCAAGTGGCTGGTGCGGGAGATGGAAGTCAAGACATGTTGGATTAAAGATCAGCTAATTCCCTAGCTGACAGTTTAGCTAAACAAGGAGCAGAAAGGGACTCACTGTTTTGGGCTAAGCTGTAACTTTAGTGTTTTTTTCTTTTTTTTCCTTTTCTTGAGGTTCTTTGTTGCTCTTGGAAGATAAGTGTGTTTGTCTTCCTCTTGTAAATCTTCTATTGATGATTTAATGAAAGTGTCATTGATTGTCTTCCTCTTGTAAATCTTCTATTGATGATTTAATGAAAGTGTCATTGATCAAATATATATATATATAAATATATATATATATATATATATATATATATATATATATATACACACACACGCATGTACACCACAGCATAAAATTCTGGTCATCAAAGGGATTTTTAGGTCACTAATACAATCTAGATTCACCTTAGTTTATTCAATGGGACCCATGTTCCACGTGTTTGGATGGAGTGAACCACATATAAGAGCATAGTATGTGGGAGACCACCTATGTGCATGGGCCCCTTGCTAGTCATTTCATTTGTCATCTTTTATGAAATTGTGGGATATAGCTGCCTAACCATCTATAAAATCCACCCCAGTTTGATAGTAAATCGTGTCATCAAATTTATGCACCTCAACTTGACACATGGCACACATGTGGATATAACTATCTATAAAATCCACCCAAACAAACATCACCAAATAGAACGTGTCATAAAATAAGGAAACATATAAATGGAAATCGAAAACAATTCGTGCATATCAAAATATTCTTTTTTAACTTGGACCCCACAAAGGAGAATGTTGATTCAGTTGAGTTCAAACCAACTAAACCGACCTCAGTAATATCTAGTTTCAGTTCAGTTTTAAATTAATTTCGGTCGGTTTTGGTTGGTTTTAAATCAATCCAACGCGATCGATGCAGTTGACAAAAATGGATAAAACTGAACCGAACTGATCAGTGTACAGGCCTACTACTTGCATTTCTATCCCCATTCTTCATTCCTAATCATCTATAGCCTTCCTTTCACCTTATAAATCCCACCACCATATCTAAAATTAGTAGGACCCCTACCCCATCCTGTATCACCCCCCAATCTCCCATCACAAAGAATAATATCATCTGCATAATGGATGTTTGTAATCACCTAACTATCTCTACCTACCCTCTATCCCTTAATTAGTTGCAGTCTTTTCGCTCTCAAAAATATTTTGCTAGAGCCATCAGCTATGAGGGTGAAAAGAAAAGGGGATAACAGGGCTCCTTGTCTCACTTCCCTTGACGCAAGAAGAAATCTCTAACCTCCCAATTGACCAGGATGAAATAACAACATGACCGCAAACACCCCAAAATCCACTTGCAACACCTTTCCCAAACAAGCGATAGAAAACATGACCAACTAGAAACGAAAGCATCTCTTTGGAAACCACTTCAGAAAAATATATTTTATGATGATAACACAAGCAGGCCTTGTTTAAAATGAGAAGACTACAATGTCAATGGGGTATTTATGGCTGCCATTGGGAAGAAACCCCAAATCCATTGCATTTGAGATCCAATCATCGATAGGTTCTAAAAAAACATGGAAAAGCCCTGTATATCCTTTGGGGAGGTCATACCAAGGCTTGTTGGCATGGAATTTGTTGTAGAGGAAATCCATGACTTTCTAGCATAAAAGGAGCATTTAGGGACTCCTATGAAAATACCTTGGCAATGTTTTGAGAACCTACTGGCCAAGGTACTAAAGTATCAACATACCAGCAGAGGTAACGACTGTATCGCAAGGATAATGGGTTATGGGTGACTAAAACTTGTAAATTAAGAAATCTGATAATAGAAGGGGATCCCAAGGTAGTAGTGCAATGGGTGAAGAATTAAGATGACTCCATGATCATACAACTAATGAAGTGGTGATCGATGTACAATGGGTTTATAGATCAGCCAATGCCCAGTGGACTGGCAAATTCATGGGCAAAACAGAGGCTAGATAGGTTACAGCTCTTTTAGGGTATCTATCTCCCGTTCCAGGGATGCCTGACATCTTTGTATAAACTGATTCTTTTTTCCTACACTAATAAATTTTACTGTTAATGCAAGGTGCCTACCAGCTGATTGGGAAGGCCTCCTGCTGGTCGTAGCAGAAACTTGGGATCAAATCCCGCCTGCACCTGGGTATCTATCTCCTGTTCCAGGGATGCTTGACATCTTTGTATAAACTGATTCTTTTTTACTACTATAATAAATTTTACTGTTATTGCAAGGTGCCTACCAGCTGGTTGGTAAGGCCTCCTGCTGGTCGTAGCGGAAACTTGGGATCGAATCCTGCCTGCACCTGGGTTGGGGGATTATGGGTTGGGGGATGGGCTACCCCCCGTTGTGTAGCTCTTCAAAAGAAATCAAAAAAAAAAAAAGGTTTTACTGTTATTCATCGAAGATGAAAGAAAAAAAGAGGGAAGATTATAACAAACATGCTTAAAGAATCTTTCAGACTGAAAATCTCATATAAAAGGTCAGTAAAGAAAAAGAGAAGTGCATTTCTACAATACTTGTCATTTCATTCTATCAGAGTGATGCCCTCTGTTATCTGTTACTCTCAACCAAGATGCATTCATAGTGAAACAGAACTATTCAGTTAACTGCAAACCAATAATACCAATTTTCCTACCTGACGCAAAATTCTTCTGTGGCCTAGTGCATACATCTCCCCTTGCTCATTAAAGCCATTTTCCTGAGCTACAGGAATAGGAGGAAGTGTACTTTTGCTTGCCATATCAAATGAATTAAGTGTATCTTGGTACCCATAATGTAGCAAGTAGGAGCGAACAATCCTGACAACCAGACAAATGGGAAAAAAGTTAGTCAGCCAACTAGTTGAGAAAAAATAATGGCCAAGCCCTCCAAACATGAAGGAAACAGAGCCTCAAGAGAAATTCTACATGTCCAACATCTAGTACAACTATGACAGGTAAACAAAAGACTACCTAGCCGAGGAGGGTTAAGCCCTAATACAATTCACTTCTACTACATGCTGGTAAATTAGCTGATTTTTCCCTCTGAATGAGTTGTACACTCTTAATGCCAATGATTTAGCTTCTCTGGCATCATGTCTAAGGGATCATGGACCCACATCTTCACTTACACAATTTCGGGTTTATTTATGTTGAGTTTGGATAATTGGAAAATTTTGAAATGAATTCCATTCCTGCCTTGATTTTATGAAATTGAGATAAAAGCCCTGTCAAGGAAGTGAAGGATGTTAATTCTGTTTCTGCTTCTAAATTCAGTAAGGAGAAGGTTTCGAACTACTTGTGGTGACAGGAGCTTCCCAATATATTGATGATGGTAAATGACATTTTAGCTTTGCAATAAGCTATGATTTTTACATTCATTTTGGTGATACAATGAAACGAAAGAAGGCCAATGTGCAATTGTAATTGACTTCTATCTTTGTTCTTATCAAAAACAATCAGAAATGCATATGATGAAAATGATTAAAATCATCCCGCTACAAGGAAACCTAATCTCAGGGGAGCTAATGAAACCGAAGTACAAAACAGCTTAAAGATGAGTAAACAGAAAAGCAGAAAATTAAGACATAAAGGCTTGTTGGTCTGCCTCTGCTGCCTGGAGCAACCCCCCACCCCACACACACACGCACACAGAAAATGTTTATTACAATGTAGTTTAAGCATCACATAGGCATTGACCAGGTATTTTGGAGGACAATCGTGGAATCGCCTAAGCAACCAACCAGATAGGCAGTATAGATGCAACCATCCTAGTGGCACACAGACACACACACACACAACTAATCATTCATTTCTGTTGCCTAGATGATGCCTTGTTGTTGATACTTTACCAGCACAAAATAACACTATCACCTACGCTCCTACCACCTTAACTACACTTAATTAGCATGCCCAACCCTCCTCTAGCCAAAAAGTTGGCTAAGGCATTAGCAGATCCAGGAATGACCTCAATAAGCTGTTTCAAGAGGGAAGCAAAAGTTTTTGCCTCTCCAAAGAACAAACCTGAGAGACCATTAAGGTTCAATTTATCAGTACTTGGCAGACATCTTCAATCAGAAAACAATTAAATTCTGAATAACAGAACAGCTTTAGGCCTTGCAAATTGATTTTGCAAAAGAAAGCAGAATACTCTTGAGTATTTATTCAACTACACAAAATTTATGACATCCAAAGACTGTTCAGATAACAGAAACACAAAAAGCTTTGCCCCCCAGATACAATAGGTCTCCAAGAAGTACAGTTTTATTCCGTAAGTAGTGCTTGCAAAACCTGACAATTCAAGGATCTTAAGGCATGTTTGTCATTGTCTTAGCAGATTTTCAAACCCATAGAGATAGTCATTTGAAATAGTGGATTGAGGCAGAATAGATTTTAACATGCATGACACAATTTCCTTGAAACCAACATAATTTGTGTCAGATTGACAGGTAGCATTAAAACTTTTGCTTAATTCTTATGAAAATGGATCCTCAATCAATATGATTAATAAACAGCCTAAAGTATTTGCAAAAGTAATGGTGGAAATCAATTAAAGGATCTGCCAACAATTGGTCATACAAGGGGTCATTGGTTGGTGCAATGGTAAAACCTCAGGCAGACAAGTGTGAGAAGGGAGATTCAGGTATGAGAGAAAACACTTTGTAAAAAAAAATGCCAAAGGTTAGGCACATGTTCATTCCACCCTCCCAAAACCCGGATGACAAGGACCAATATTGGGTAACAGCCATTTATCAAAAAATAAAAAAATATTGGGTAACAGCCCTTCTTGAAATGAATGATTACACTCCTGATTTATACCAGATTATATACAGTGGAACAATGCTACCCAAAGATACAACACTTTTCTTATGGCACTCCATTTCAAAAAGATATAAGCAAATCAGATATGGTCACCCTTGCATCTAAGGGGTAAACCAAACCAACAGTAAACTTAAGCTAACTGCTTAGTGACTTGGATGATATTTAAATAAGTGACATTACCCTTGTATTTAAATGAGTGACATTACCCTTGATGTTTATAATTTAAACCCAATTTATCCATCCTACATACACGTAATATGTATTAAATTCTTAGTTTCTCTTTTGAAAAGGTGTTTAAAAGACATTGATCCATGTAAAGAACTACAAAAAGAAAAAAAAATGATTGGTATATCCCCCTTGGTTGCATTATATGGACACCCTACTGGTCAGAGGGAAGAGATTACATTAATAGATAGTTCTTAAGGTATATTAAGAATCAGATAGAAGGATTACAATTATAAATTTACAACTAAAAAAGATAAAATCCAATGAAAGTGACTCCCAAGTTTTTATTATTAAATGTGGACTACTTTAACTGAACACCACCACACCAGAATAGCAGAGAAAGTCTTATCCAACTGAAGCTGCACTCTACAATTAGCATACCAATGACTGACATGAAGGGGCAACGATATCTTTTCAATCATCATCTGTTGCTTCAGTCTTTCCTCCAGAGCAAAAGCCTAATCAGGAGACACCAAGAAGAAATTTACATGTAAAGAGAAGTTTATAGATGGAAATATGCTGAAAAAAGCAAATAGATAAAATGGCCAAACTATCATTTCAAAACAAGTGGTAATTAGGCATCTGGTTAATAATATTATTTCATCTATGGTAGCTCATTTTGTTCTCTTATCCTAAGACAGGGTGACATGAAAAGCAAATGTGACCTTAAAATCATCATCACCATCCAAGCCTTATCCCATAAGCAAATGAACTTAAAACCAAAATTGAAAATGAATTACAAATGCTTGAAATTGAAACCAGAGAGGAAACATATACAGTCAGTCAATATACTTGCAGCCAAATTTTGGAGTGCTGAAACCTATCTCTATGCCTAACTTTTTAGTCTCAATTAGAAAGCTTATTTTATTATCTATCAGACAAGCCCAAAATCATGCAATTTGGACATGAATTGAGCAGGTTGAGATGATTTAAAGACAATCATAGCAGTATCCTTCTGTTTTCCTTGAGTCCAAGGTTTTTTTTTTTCTTTTTGGAAGGTGGAAAAAAAGTAATTGTAATAAGTATAAAATGTATGAGCGGGAAAGAAGCCCTCAAGCTATAACAAAAAAGTGTGCTTGTATTTATGCACATCACATTACATTCATCTTATGTACATAAGTTCAAAATAAAATGGCACCAATGGTCTGAGAAATAGTTAGCAGGAACTCCCATAAACAACCTTGAATTTACCAGCCCACCTCCGCAGGTTCCACTCCACCCTGCTAATAATCCCCTCAGATGCCGAACCACAGAGAGAAGACATATTCTTTCCTTACCCAGAAGCCACAGTCCACACAAAAAAGATAACTTTCAATGCAACCTGAGTTTTCCAAATCCAGAGTTCTAGTAGTTTTTTTTTTTTTTGAAGAAAAAAACTACTTTTTCTTTTGTTTTGAGTTAGAATTATTTTTTTATGGTGAGCAACACAATGGAGGTAGCCCATCCCCCAATCCCTTAAACAACCCCACCCAACCTGGTGGCAACAGGAATAGATTCCCAGGTCTCAGCTGCAGCAAAGCAGCGAATGTACCAACTTGGCCACCAACCAGTTGGTTTTTGAGTTAGAGTTCTTTTAGTTTAGGGATTTACATTTCTTTGATAACAAAAGGAAATTCATTAAGTGAAAAAGAACATCAAAAGGTTACAAGGAATCACCCACAAAGGAAAGAAGAGACAAAAACCACCAATCATTTCTGACAACAATAAACCCCACCATAACCAATCCCAAAAGCCGAAAAAAATACTCCAATTGCTAAAGTTGGACCAGATAAGAGGACCATTGCTAAGAAATTTGGCAACCTGAAATCTCATAGCTCAACACCCATAACCACCCTCCAGCAGACAACAACCAACAGGAAACTTCTTATATGGATTCCTGCAACAGCTACTTCTCATCCCATTCTCGACATCATCATACCCCCAACTTTACATCTATGGCTTTCAAACCTCTCAAACTCCAGGAAGAGACTTGCTATACTAAAAACATCCACAATAAACCTACTCCCCCATAAGAACTTTTTTTTCTCCATTACTACTCTCTTGCATTCCTCATAAAAGCATTATTTATGCAACACCTATATCATTCCAATAGAACTTATGGTCAGTTTTGAAGTCAGCCCAACTTTAAAGTTGAAGAAATTTAAAATAAATCTATAAAAGAACAAAATTTTTACCACAAAAAAAAAGTAAAAAATGTGAAATACAATTTTGCCTTTGGCTTAATTTTCTTCTTCAGACTGCTGATTCCCTCAAGAAGCTATTAGGTCCTGATTTCTAGGAAAATCTAGGTACTAATTCCTGCATTATTTTTCAAGAAAAAGAGTAACTTTATAAAAGAGAGAAAAGAGAGTACATGAGATGATGTACAAAGGCTAGTCACAAACAGGTTACAAAGGCATTATACTATTACTATATAAGTTTTCCCTGTGAGCACCAGACTTAGCTAATTTATCTGCTACAGAGTTTAAATTCCTGGGAATCCAGATTAAAGATGCATTCAAGGAGTATAACAGATCTCTAGCCTCGTCTAGATAGTGAGCCAGTCTCCAAGGTCCTCCTTCCATCTCCCCAAGTCACTTTATTGTGTTGCTAGAATCACCTCTAACCACCAGGTTGGTCAGGCCTAGTCTTCTTGTGATACGGAGGCCATTTAACACTGCTACGACTTCAGCCGTTGTAGAGTCAGCTGTCCCTAATGGTCCACTAAAGAACCACAAAGGACTACCATCCCTCTTCATAAACACACAACCACAACCAGCTAGACCCAGGTTCCCTAGAGTACTTCCATCAATGTACGAGGTCACCTCCTCCTCTTCCCTTGATTGGGGAAGATTAGTATCTCTTATAGCACTAGGTGAAGAGAACAGCAGCTCCACCGGGTTCTGCTGAAGCATGTTTAGAGAGAAGTCTTTGTACATCTCTGAATTCAGCACCCACAAATTGCATAAGTGAGAGATATGAAAGCTTAGGTCTTCCAAGGTTCTAGCTTTGTTGTTAAAAATGTGATTGTTTCGTTATTCCCAAACACCCCAAACGATTGCTTGGGCCACCATATTCTAGTAGAGTTTGCCCCTTTGACATAGCCCTCTCCCTTGCCATTGCCACAGAAAATCTATTAGTCTCCTTCCTTCAGCCATCTTATTCTAGATCTTTACCTCCAGTACACTTCTTCCCTCCTAACTACCTTCTCCCAATCTTTTTGAACTTGCCACTCTTTTTCTTCTAGCTTCGTCGTCCAAAGTCCCATTTTGCTCCTTCCCATCTAAGCTCATCCAATTCATTAATCAGTTTGCTTTTTTCCTTGGTGAAAGCTTTGAATTCCTCTTTTCCCCAAATTTTTAACTTCCTCTTAAGAAATTCCAACTTCTGTAAGAAACGGAACCCAGCCCACCCTTCTAATTCCTGCATTATCATCCTGCATCAAAGTTTAGGTGCTAGAAAGTTCCTTAAAGATGAAAATCAACCCAAAAGAAGAATAAGGATTTCAATGTGAAAGTAGAAGAAAAGAGGAAGAGATAGCAGAAATCAGAAGAGGAAGAAGATGATGAAAGAAGGGAGAAGGAGAACAGAGTTTGATCTAATCCATCGCCTTTCTCCTAATCACTTTTATTACTCTAATCTCAATGGACACAATTACAAAAATGCCCTTAATGGGACAGCCAGATCACAAACATAACATAAAAAGAATAAAAAGCAGTTAACATGCCCATATGGACAAGGCCCATCATCATAAACATAACAAATAAAAGAAGAAAAGAAATAAAAATGGACAAGGGCCCATTTGGCCCAGTCTCCCTACACTCCCCCTCAAGCTGATTATAGAATCATGCCTAGCTTGCTTGTATAGTGTAGTAGCTTCCCTTTTGGAACTCCCTTGGTCAAGACATTAGCTAATTGTTCTTAAGAAGCAATAAATGGAAACAAACTTCCCCTTAGGTGGCTCTCTCCCCTATGAAATGTCTATCCACCTCAATATGCTTTGTTTTATCATGTTGAACAGGATTATGAGCAATGTTGATGGCCACTTTGTTATCATAGTATAACATCATCGACTTCTCATAATCAATGCCCAATTCTTCTAGAAGAGATCTAAACCACATTAACTCAGACACTCTATGGGCCATTGCCCTACACTCTTCCTCAGTACAAGATCTTACTACCATAGACTACTTCTTACTCCACCATGAAACAATGTTCCTTGCCACCATAGCATAATAACTTAAGGTGGATCTCCTATCATCAAAACAGCTGGCCCTATCTACATCTGTATACACCTCTAGCTTCACATATCCATGTTTGGCAAAAGGAATACCTTTCCATGGACTTCCCTTCAAGTAACACAAAATTCTCTCAGCAACCGTCATATAGGTATCTCCAGAAGAATGCATTAACCAACTAATTAAACTTATTGCATAGGAAAAACCCAATTGAGTCATGCAGAGATACAATAACTTCCCAAGCAGTCTCTGAAACACTCCCCTATCAATCAATTATTCACCATCGGTGATCAAGAGTTTGTAATTAAAATCTATAGGTGTAGATGCAAGCTTAGTTCCATGATTTCTATTCTTGGTAAGAAGATCAAGGGCATACTTTTTCTAACGAATAAATATATCCTCCTTAGACCAAGCAACTTCTATTCCAGAAAATATCTCAACTCCCCCAAATCTTTAATTTCAAATTTAGTGTTGAAGAACTTCTTGAGGTTGCGAACTTCTTCTACATCATTACCAGTAACCACAATGTCATCAGCATAAACAATAAGAAAGGTCAAACTAAGTCTATGTGTATCCAAAGGTGAAAAGGGCAGCCTGAAATCTTTCAAACTAAGCTCTGGGTGACTGTTTTACTCTATTAAGAAACTTCTTCAACTCTCTTTATAAGGATTATTTGACTCCATTGATGTGTTTATTCCCTTACTATGGAGGAGACTATTCGACCATCGATTCACAAGGTCAGGGTGTACACCAGACATGATCGACATCCAGAATCATCACCAGCAGTTGATCTAGTTCTAGTGTTTGACCCACCACCAGAGTCTTTGTCGTTGACAGATCCACCACCACTAGATCTTGATCTTCCTATTGCTCAACATAAGGGTAAGCATGCTTGCATAGATTACCGCCTTTCTCGGTATGTCTCCTCTGCTTTATCACCTTCACATCAAGGATTTATTTCCCTTTTATCCTTTGTTCCCCTATCATGTTCTATACAAGAAGCCCTCTCATCTCCTAACTAGAAGAAGGTGATGGATGAAGAATTCCATGCTCTTCAATCCAACAATACTTGGGATCTTACTTCCTTACCTCTTGAGAAGGATGTGTGCTATAGAACAACATAAGCTAGGAGAGGACCTTTTTTTCTTTTGAGTCATCATCATCATCCATGCCTTATCCCAACTATATGGGGTCAGCTACACAAATCTTATTCCGCCAATCCATTCTATTTAAAGCCATATCCACTATTTAAATTGTTAGTGCTTGAATCATTTCTTACTACTACTACCCATGTCCTTTATGATCTACCCCTAGCTCTTCTAGGCCCTTCCACTTGTAACAAATCACTTCTTCTAATTGGAGCTCTTGGTGATCTTTTATGCACATGACTAGACCATCTTAGTCTACTCTCTCATTTTATCACTTATTGGAGCTACTCCTAGGTTTCTATGGATGGCTCCATTCCCAATACTATCGTTTCTAGTTATTCCACTCATCCATCTTAGCATTCACATTTCTATCACACTCATTTTCTAAACATGTTTCATGACTGCCCAATACTCTACACTATACATGATACAACATAGCTGGTCTTCCAACTGTTTTATAGAATTTTCCTTTTAATCTAAGTGGTATTCTCCTATCACACAAAAGTTCAAATGCACCCCTTCATTTTTCCCAACCTGCTCTAATTCTTTGGGTGACATCCTCTTCAATCTCTCCCTTGTTATGAATTATTGAACCAAGGTACCAAAAATGGTCAAAATGAATTGTCTCTTGGTCTCCAATCCTAAGTGTATCCTGGTTTCCACTCCTATTATTATTAGATTTGCATGCCACATACTCTGTTTTAGTCCTATTTATTTTAAAACCTCTTGTTTCTAAGGCACCTGTCCATAAGCTTAGTTTTGCATTTAATCCTTCATTAGTTTCATCAATTAAAAACATTGTCATCCGCAAACATGCACCATGGAACATCTTCCTGAATATGTTTAGTCAATTCAAATATGATCAATGCAAATAGATAAGAGCCAAGTGCTGAACCTTCATGAAGACCCATCATAATTGTAAAACCCAAAGTCTCTCCGACTAGTGTTCTAACATTAGTTGTTGCCCCCTCATACATATCCTTAATTAGGTTTATATACCTATTTTGAACCCCTTTCTATTCCAAGACCCACCATGTTATCTCTCTAGGAACTCTATCATAAGCCTTTTCTAGATCAATGAACACCACACAAAGATCTTTCTTCTTCTACCTAAACTTTCCTATCAATCGATTAAAAAGAAATACAGCTTCCATGGCTAATCTCCCTAGCATAAATCCAAAATGGTTCTCTGATACACTTGTTTCAAATTGTAATCTTTGTTCAACTATTCTCTCCCAAAGTTTCATAGTGTGGCTCATGAGTTTAATCCCTCGATAGTTAATACAACTTTGTATACCACTTTTGTTCTTAAAATAGGCACCATACTATTATTTCTCCAGTCATCAGGTTTTTTTTCTAATAGTAAAAGAAAAATTTTATTAAAATAAAAAAGGAACTGAGTACAACTACAAAGAGGTGTTAAGTAACTACAAAGATGCAACCATCACCACACTTGTAGGCTATAGGGATGTTCTCATATAAAGAGAGTAAAGCCATGGTAATCAGTGCATCCATAATGACTCTCCTAACCAAAGATCCTCCCACAATCTAAACCAAACTGCCCTTCTCTGGGTCATATCTAATGAATATGGAAAAGGTCAACGATGGAATGAATAATTTTCCAAAGGAAGGCCATAGTTAACAAGGCCAGTTTATGTCTCATTTCATTAGGATGAGCATCACTAATACTAGTGATTACATTGAGCTATACATTGTATGAGTTAATAGGAAATCTTTGAAGCTACTTACCCATCAAGAAAGTACTCCTTTGAGTAGTGTTTTAAAAGCACAAAGGGCATTTTGCACTTGAGGTGCATGCCTTTTTGAAATGAGGCACAATATTTTTTTAAATTTTCAAAATGAAAAGTGTTAAAAGATTCAAAAAATATTAAAATATTATTAATTAAAAGATACATACATAAATTTTAAAATAAATGTTTTAAAAAGTCTATTAGCTCATATAAAAATACATAAACATAACATATAAAATATATTCAAAGTGGCATCAACGTTTTAAAACGTGAAGGGATGACACAAGGCATTCCACTACCTAGAGGCGTGAGGTGGTTCAGAACATAAGAGGCGTAAGCCTCCCAAACACAAGGAGTCGTAAGAGGAGGGGGATGAGGAGGAAGAAGAGGAAAGAGGATCTCATTTTTTTTATTTTTAATAAAAATCTTTTATATTAAGAAGAATGAAAATGCATAGCATTAGTTGAAAGGTTCTCTTTTCTTCTTTTATTTCTTTCTTTTTCTTTCCCTTCCCTTTCTTTTTCTTTCTTTCCTTTTTTTCTTTTTTCTTTCTTTTTTTGTCTTTTATATGAGATGCATGAGGCGTATGCCTCTAGCATGCCTCATGAAAAAAGCATATGAGGCGTACACCTTTTGCACCTGAGGTGTACGCCTCAGACGTGCCAGCGCCTCTGTCATACGCCTCAGGACATTTTGGGAGCACCTCAGCTGGCGGTGCACCCCCAGGCATACGCTTCCCATGCCTTTTAAAACACTGTGTGGCATCTGAGAGGTCTAACAATACTTTTCAGTGGGTTTCAAGGGCCACTAATGGGATATAAGATTCTCTAGCAAGGCAAGGAGTTGAAAGGGAACAATTATTTTGGTCTCAGCTGCTTTAAGGAGCAAGTGTTCACCTGCTCCTGTGAGCAAGGGATGGGTAGGGAATGATTGTCTTGGGCTTAGTTGTTCTATCTGTTTTTAGGGGTACTCATACCCCGGTTGTAATTCTCTGTATATTCTTGTTTATATTAATATAATACTTTCTGTTGTCTATCAAAAATGTATATAAATGAAATTAAACATAACATATATAATACATTCAAGCAACCGACAAATCAAGCATGTTAGGCTTTCAATCTTTTTATTTCTTTTAAGTGCATTACCTTAATTCTACAAGCCACTTTGTACTGAGCCCCTTGAGGTGAGCCCAAACATGTCTATGTTTGGGTCTTGAATTCTTAATTCATACATAAAAGATTGTTTTTAATTTCAAAAAATGTCTTGTATTAATAAAGATGAATGAACAACATCAGTAAAAAGACTAGCATGGACATGTTTGGGCTTGCCTCAAGGTGCATTTTTGGGGGGTCTAGGGGCAGAACCACCATGCTTAAAAAAAACAGGTAAAAAAGCACAAATTTTAACCAAGGCACATGCCTACGCTAAGATGCAAGGCGCACTAGGTAAGCACCCTTTGAAAGGTGCTGCACCTGGGCCTAGGTGTGCCTGGACACACCTTTTAAACCACTACCTTAAAGCTAATCTACCCAGCCCAAGGCCACCTTCTCCCTATTCATTCATTCACATCATCTCCCATTGGATCAAAAGAACTTTATGCAAATTACCCACTCCCAAAGGAAACCTCTCAAGATTATCTTCATATACTAATCACCTATATTGAGACTAAAAAACAAAAGAAAAGATACATGGAAAATTGGAGAATGTGAGTTAGCAAGTGTTACCCTCCTCCAAAGAGACATGTTTTCATTTCCAAGAGGCTAATCTTTTCATCTCTCTCAAGAATAAGACCCTAAAGGTATAAAGATCTAGGGTTTGCTTCTAAAGGAAGTCCCAAATTCATTGGCCAAGAAGAGATTGAACAACCTAAGGTACAGTATATCCCAACAATAAAATTGACTCATTCCCTTATTTTAACCCTGCCATGTTTGTCAAGATGGATTTTCGAATTTAAAACCTTTTCAAAACACGGAATTGGTGCTACAAGATTTAGCATTCCTTGTTCACCCCGATTCTAGCTAAAGATAATAATCTCATCAGCAAGTAGGAGGTGGGAAATAGGCATTCTCTCTGAGCATGCTCTGAAAGGCCAATACCCAATGTTGGTCCCATCTATCTAGGGTCTTGCAAGGGGTGGACTTGATACAGACCTAACAATTGGCATTTTTTAGTACAAATTTGAACCTATGTTGTCACACTTGTCAGCCCAAGCTTTTACCATTACACCAAGTAATGGCTTCTTATCTAAGCCCACCCTCAAAAACACCTAATTAAATCCACCTTATCTTTGAAGGTGAGCCTACTGAACACATCAACCACCAAATTGAACAATAAGGATGACATTGGATCTCCTTGCTAAAGGTCTCACTTAGCAAGAAATAAGTCTTTGGCCAAACAATTGATTAAGATGAAGTAATGTTTTTTGTCCCAAGGCAGATCCTAATCCAAGATCTACACCTAGTCCAAGCACCTAATCCTAGAAAGACCGATCAATATTATCATAAGGCTTCTCCAAATCTAATTTGCATGTAAAGCCTTTGTTTCCAGATCTAACCATTTCGTGGACATGTTCATTGCAATGAGGAGCTGATCCATAATTTGTCTCTCTTGAATGTACACTGGATGTAACTGGAAAACAAATACTAATGAAACCAAGGGAAAAAAATCAACTATTTTTTATTAATCATGTAAAAAGGAGGAAAGAGGTTAAGATCAAATAACTGTTCCAGTGCAGAAGACCTCCAAATTCAAAGATTGAATAATTTAGGTAGAACTACCAATTGAAGAAATTTAAAAAAAATAAAAAACTCAAAATAAGTGTAGCTTGTATTAGAATCAAGAACAAAAAAAAAATGGCACAATTATTCCATACGGAGAAGAGGGTGCACTAGCTCCATATGTATTTGTTCAGCCTTGAAAAGATTCTAAGTGACTGCTTTAAACACTGTATACAAAATATGCTTAAGAACAAGAAAAATAAATAAAAGAAGATGGCTAAAAAGTTGCTATAACTGAGAATCAGGACTAAAATGAAAGATAGTTATCGCCTACCTCAATATCAAAAACAAATGGCTGCTGCCCAAAGTTGACATTTACCCTGACAAATTAGCACCATATATACACATATAAGTACTGGACCAGAGACTTTGAATTTCAAAATATTGCAAAGAAATCTGTGACATTGAAATCAGTATCCAACGGTGTACAAATTCATCATGTTCAAGGAGCATTTCAAATGAAAACTCACATAAACCAATTCTTATTACATAATGACTGCAATGTTACTGATCGGGAAAAAAAACTGCCTCCACTGTTTCTAATATTTCCTTAATAACAGGTGTATCATGATTACAGAAGAAAAATAAGAACATAGTTACATTCTAAAGAAAGTGGGGCATACTCTTCATTTTGGCTATGGACAGCAACAGTAGGAAACAAGGGACCTTTCACATCCTTATACACTGTTCCGACCAGTTTTCCATTTTTGCTGTGCATCAACGTTAGCAGCATTTGAATCCATAAGAATCATTTTGAGTAACAGAAAAATAAAACTAGTAATGCTATGAACGAGAAAATTAAATCCAGCTACCAAAGACTAGAGATTGATTAGGGACCATCAAAATTAGACCTAACAACTTAACAAAGTTGACATGAAATAATTATCTATAGAAACTAGACACACCATTATAACAACAGCAAAGAAATAACTACAGTTTAACACAATAGGCAGCAATTGTACGTGAAAAAGAACTCTTGTGAGGCATAGTTAATGCCACCGCCAATTGTATCACCGGATGTAAAGGTAGGACCAAAAGCTTCTCCCTTTCCTTGTCCACGGTAAAGTAGACCATCATCTCCATGATATCCATAACTGTTTGCTTCCCAACTGTCATATGAAAGGCAGAGATTATTGTACAGTATTATCATAACAAATAAGATCTGACTAATCATCATGAAATGATCCTAACAAAAGAAAACAGGCATTAATAGTGAGTATTAGTAACATTTAGGAAACCCGAAGTACAATTTCCTACAGAAAACAAGATAATAGTCCAAGAAATACCAAAGTACTAGCACTAAAATCCACACAAAATCAAGAGCAACACCATGCTTATCTTAATATCATTTTCTTTTTTGTTTTCTTTGAGGCTTATCTACTAGCAATTTCATTTTTTATCTTTCTGCTTAATTTGTAAAAGTCAAAAAAGAAAAGAGAAGTTAGAGTTCCACATGCACAAATATCACTGATTCTTTTCCCTACCCTAATTATTTCTGTAAAATTTCATTGATGAGAAACAAAAAAAAAAAACAAAAAAGGTGCAGAAGCTTCACCAAAACCATCACTTTGCTGGCTTGTTTATGCTTTTGTGACTGGTAACCTTGCCTCTATTTTCTTGATAAGCTTGCCACTAAAAGTGAACATCTCAGTCAATGGGTTTAAATGTTAGCCTTTTTTTCTTTTGATAAATGAATGAAAAATTTATTAATCAATGTTAGCCAATTCATTAGCAGATTTTCTTGCAAGGCAGGGTGTGCAAGGATGGGTTTATTGGGTCCTGTCATCTTGGGATGCTGTTGTTGTCTTGTAAATTTTAATGTACTAGCAAATGTGCACATGACAATTTTAGAAGATGATGATATTAATAATGTCCAAATAGTTTTGTATTCTTATGTGTATGAAAATAATTATTATTTACCACGCTTATTTTTTATTTAATATGATGAATTTATATATATATATATATATATATATATATATAATATGTATGTATGTATTTTTTTCATATTTTTTTATGTTTTATCCTTTTATTTTTATTATTCAATTATGACATCATGGGTTGACCCATTTGACCAGGATAGTTGAATGCTTATGGTCAAGAAGAACAGTTTCATTTTTTATCAGTTTTAAAAAACATGGGTAATTATATTGTCAAAAGTATTGGATAAGGATCTAATCAATACAATTTATTGGTGAAAAAAATACCTTAAATATAAGATTTAATGAGATAGAATGGGATTTATTCCTTAAAAATAAGACTTTGTAAGAGAGAATTCAAACAGATGAAAATTAGTAGTTCAAATTACATTTTATGATCACATAATGGGAGAGGACTAAATTTAAAAATAGGGGGTACTTTAATCAAAAAATTCCATAAGCTCATTCGTACTTTTAATAGTAGTATAGATATAGATATAGGTGTTTTCAGCTTTTCTACAATTTTTCATATTTCTATATGTATAAAAATAATTCTTATTTATCACAATTATTTTTGTTTGATATGATGAATATACAAAATTAGAGATGTGCCCAAATGTTTTTTGCAAAATTTGTGTATCTTTTCATTTATTTGTGTTTTAATCTGTTTTTAAATTTTTATTATTTATGAAATCAAAGGTTGACACATTTGACCCATGATTAATATAAAATAGCATAGGCATGCCCAATTTTTATAGTTTTTTATTTTTTATTTCATTTGAAGGGCTGCAATGGGGGGTAGCCCATTCCCCAACCCAGGTGCAAGCAGGATTCAATCCCAAGTCTCCACTACGACCAGCAGGAGACCTTACCAACCAGCTGGTTGGAACCTTGCTATTTTGTATTTTTTTTCCATATTAAAACTTTCATTATTTAACTGACATCATGACCCATTTGAGAGGAATGAGAAGAAGAGAAGATTATTTGAGAATAAATTGAAGAGGATTGAATTAATTGTAGAAGCAGTGGGTAAACTTGTAATAGAATGGGTTTTGGTCCTTCCAGATTTCAACCAATTAATATATCTGATTTGCTAGAGAATTTCTGGAATGTTCTTGATTTGCAACCTTGTAATGGAGATTCATTTTCAGTTTGATTAGTTGTATTAGATGTTTTGGTGTGTCATCTTGACAACCAATCGGTCTGTAGTGTTTCTTTATTTTATTTTAATGAAAGTTTTCCTTTACTCTTCAAAAAAAGTTAATCATTGACAATATCTCCATCAAGCAGCACATTGGGACAAACATTAGAGTTATTTGACTCTTATACAACTGATGATATTATAAGAAATTGGAAAGAGGTTGTTGAATCTGCCCCAAGTAAGCCAGTAGTACAAGTGAACTGGTGAACACTACAGACATTTAATTTTTAAATTGAACACTGATGATATCTGCTTGGGCAATCCAAGTCCATCAGGTGTAGGAGTGATCAGAAATCATTTGGGGAACATATTGCTTCTCTACTCTGGTCCTATTCGTATAGGAGGACTTAACTAGAGCAGAAATGAAAAGCAGATGGGTTGAAAAAACAGGGGGTTACAAGAAACACAATGTATTGGGGACATATAGATCAAGGGGGACATTCTACTTGATGGTTGGTTACTATGGATAATAATAATAATAACAATATGTAAAGCATGCAAAGAAAAAAGAAACAATAATAATAGTAATAATAATAATATATAATTATGCACAAACCATCTTATCTCCGCTAGGAGCTGCAACATGTTTAATCATTTTTTGTCTTAACTGTCAACTTCTTTTCTCAACTTTCAACAAGTATGACAAGTAAGCAACTTCTCTAAAAAAAATCAATAGACCTATTAATTACATCATAGAAATAGAGAAAATTCTTATTTGAGAATCATGACATTAACACAAAAAAAAGGCAAAGAAAAATATATAGAGACTTCAAGAGACGAGTGAAATGCTCACCCGGGTTGTCTTCGCATCTTAAATTGCTCAGTGGTAAAACCAATTGCAATCTGTCCCTTCGCCCCAGCATTCTTTACAAAAATCTCGAAATAATAAACAAGCCTTCTCACTGGTGCCGGGCAATTCGCCTGTACCACACCGACGTCGTGCCCGTGCAAATTAACATTGGTATACTGAACAGAGAGCTTATCCGTAGACACCACCAGAAACCCACCGGAACTATTTATAGTATTCAGATACCTGGGAACCTCCTCTTCATCCTCCATGTCTATGTCATCACCACCTCGACCCGCTCCGAACTGAGAGAGATCAATACAGCAACCACCCGAATCGTGATTATTTACCATTTGAATAGAACACCAATCTCTTCCTCCTATTGCTTCTCTCCAGTATCACAATCTCAACTGTTCCTCTCCCGTACTCTTAACTTCAAACCAATTCCAATTGAAAGGATACAGATACTCGGAATAGAATTTGAAATCTGTACAGTACTAGGACTCTAAATTCTCCTCGATGAATATAACCGATTCACAGGGATTGCACTTCAGGTCTGTTCTGAGTGTGAAGTGGATAAAAAACCCTAAATTCAAGGCTGTGACTAAGCGGACATTTGCGTGGAAGAAACCCTCATCAGAAAACTCTCTGCATAGATCGAATTGTGGAAGAGAAATTAGCAAAAACTCCAATAAAAATGTACAATTTGCAGAGGAAAGGATTTCCGGGACTGAGAAGGAAACGAAAGGAAAAAATTTACGACTTTTCTTGTTGCTGAAGAGAGCGGCGAGAGAAGAGAAGAATCTTGAAACGAAAGGAAAAAATTTACGACTTTTCTTGTTGCTGAAGAGAGCGGCGAGAGAAGAGAAGAATCTTGAAACGAATTAAAAAAATGGTGCTATTATGAAACATGAATTTGGGCCGAATTGAACAGGAAAAACCCAGTTGGCCAAACCCAATCCAACCCAACTTTCGGTTGGTTTGGGCTTGGGCTGGCTTCTTATGCCTGGCCTAGGCCCAGAGGCTTGTATTAAATTTAAATCAAACGTTCGAAAAGCCCGTGCCTGTCCACAGAGCTCTACCTGCGTGACACGTTAATAGTGCATACTCAAGAGGGTGTTTGGTATTGGAGCAAATTGGTTGTAATTCACATCTTTTGAAAATCGTTTTTTCATGTTTCTTGTTACGAAAAGCAGCTTTCTTACGTAGAATTTATTGATTTAATAATGTGCATGTGTTTTGAGACAGGAATAAACAGAAATAAACAATAAAACTTGGGAATTTATGTCAAATTTAGCTTTTCTCCTGATTTTTTAAGCAAACTTGAACAACTGCTTCAATACCAAACATCACTTAAGCTTTACGTGAATGAATCAAGGTTTTTAAAACTGAATCAGACAATGAACCGGTCAAGGGTTCAGTTCTCGGGTCAAACGGTCCGACCATTCAAACTAAATAAATGGCCTGTTTTGGCAAAAAATAAAAATAAAAAATGACCAAAATCATTGGACGGTTCAAATATTTCAACCGCTCAGATCAGCAATTTAACGATTTTTGGCAAAATAATACTTCTGGGGTAAAACAAAACCTGACCGATTCCCGATTTTTCTAGTCCTACCGTCCGGTCCGATCCAATTTTGAAAACCATGGAATGAATTATAAGAGACTAACCACTTTTGCTGCAACAAAGATTAACGGGTACCAAAACCACGAATTCAAAAGCCTTTGACATATTGCAATGGCAACTTGTGAAAAGCACCAGAACGTGGACAGCCAAAGTTCTTTCATGATCGTACACATCATACATTGAACTTTTTTGTGAAGAGATCCAATTGTAATTATCCTAATATTATAGTTATATACGACCTTTTGATAAAAACCAAAGTAAACTCCAAAAACTCCCCAACTATATGATTGGGATGTGATCAAATTGAGCTTTAATTTAACAATTCAGGCTCAAATTAGATTAAACTTATTTGAGTTCAATTCTAATTGACTTTAAATATTTGACTCATAAAATATTTAGCTTGAATTAATTCTCACAAGCCTGACTTTTATAAAGCAAAATACATTGTTTAGTTTTGCATCAAGAAATCACTAGCTTGCTACTTTTCAACCTTTTTCTCTCTTAGTGCTTTGCGAGAAATGGTTGTTCAGCAGGCTGTGGAACCAATGATAATGTTTTGCAGTGGAGCCAATGAATTTATTACTGGTGTGGGGTATTATGATTGGTTCCATAGTCAATTGAACAATTATCATGTTCAACTAATCTGAACTACTCTGTTGTAACCCATAGTGCCATTATACCTCTTGCTCTTCCATTTTTGCCACTAGCAAAGAAAAAATGAAGCCCTCATAAGAATGTCTCCTTGTTCCAAATTAAATGAATTCAAATGGAATTGTATACCTCTCTTTGTGTTTTTTACCTATTTTTGCAAAGTTTTGCTTGAAAAATACTAGATTTTTGGTATTAATCTTTTTTCTTCTCTCCATTACTTTCTAATAGTCTATTAATTTTTGTAATTTTTTTTTTGTTATAGGTTTAATCAAATGTTGATTCGGAGTTTATAGGTAGGTCAGCCCCCATCAATTACTCTCTCAATCTCTCTCTTCCTTTAGGTTTAATCAAATGATAATTAGCATTTATGGTTCATGATGACCATGAATTGGATGTATGTTAAGATGTATTTTTATTTTGGTATTTGTGTTAATATTATGACATTATTTATGATCTTTATTACTATTGGATTTGTAATTTAAAATTCAGACTTAGGTTTTTGTTTCTTTGATTTAGTTTCATTGTATGCTTGGGGATTTGGGTTACATGTTGTAATTTTAACTAATAAATGGAATTTATGCAAATCAAGTGCTAGGTTTCAATTAAATTTGAATCACATTTGTAATTGTAGCTTCTACAATGTTAGTCTATTTCTCCATTTTCCCTTTTAAATTTCTATTTTATTTTGTCTAAAAGGAGAACATTAAACATCAATTTTATTGCATGGTACTAATTATCATGATATGACATTTGATTTCATTGGATGACTAGTTTCTTGTATGCTTACAAATGTCATTCACTTGATGATTATGATACAAAAGCTGATCATTTAAAGAGATCATTACATGGTTAAATCAAATACTTGAATAAAATTTTTCTTCCTATCTTCATTGGTTGCCATTTAGTGTACACCATAATGTCACCTAAGATTGTCTCTTAAATAGTGAAAGTTAGGGAGTGTGAATTGAATAGAAGTAAATTGAATTAACCATTGAAATAAGAATTGAAAATGGCAAATAGATTGTTTATTTTCTCAATATTCTACCATGTCCATGTAGTAGGATGAAGTTTATGATCTCATAACAAGGTTGTTTTGTTTCCTTAGCAATCTGATTTGTTCTAAGCTAAGGATGAGAACATAATGTGGCTACTTACTTATTTTTTAATTAAATGTGAAGTGCAAATCTGAAATGATAATAATCTATATGCATTTAATCCTCAACTTTTATCACATGATTTTGCAACCCAGGTTTTAAAAAGATAGTTGCTTGTCTTATTTTATCATGGGACTTTGAAACTTGTTTAAAAAAATAGTTTGATTGTCATATTTTTTGATTTTTTATTTGAAAGAATTAGTTTTATACATTGAAAGAATTTGTTTTATCATGTGTTTTATAATATGATTTTAAAAGAACTAATTGCTTATGTTGAAAGAATTAGTCCTTGTTATAGGATTTTATAATATTATTTTGAAATAATTATTTGCAACATATATATAATGATTCTTAAGAGATTAAGGGTTTGTTTTGTAGTGTGGTTGAGAAATTGGGTGGTGTGTTCTTAACCACACCATACCATAGTAGAATAAGCATTCTATGTTGTGATCAAAATTTGGTAGCCTGAATAACACCACACTTACATAGGTGTAGTTCAGGCCACGCCATGTATTTTGTTTTTGTGTATCTCATATAGACAATGTAGGTGATCTACATCGTCAATCAAGAATACTATTTTTTTTTGTGTTTTTAAGCAAAACACAAATCAATAATTTGAATAAATTTAATATGTGATAAAGTAATATAATTAAAAATTTTTAAATATAAAAAATTTAAAATTGAAACATTAATACTATTATTAATAAAATAGTAATTAAAATTAATAATACTAAAAATAATTTAAAAAATAATATTTATCAAAAAATAAAAAGTAATAAAAAATATAAAACAAATACATAAGAGGACTAATAAAATAAATGATGTTGCACGACCTAGTAGCTCCCTATTGGCAGACAACTCAAACGTCGGGTTGATGAGATCACTTGGTCGAGTTGCAAAGAATAGTGTCAGAGTGTCCATGTTGCTATACCCAGGGTGGGCATCTGATGCTTAAGTTAGTGAATTGATTAATAGCTTAGGAAGCGAGAAAGCTAATAGAATTTGAGAGCTAAATCACATGTACCTTCTCTAAGGAAGATGATGCATTTATATAGGCTAACTACCGTGAGTTCCATGAAGCATGTCCGAGATCACCATCCCATCTAATTCGAAGGTAGTTCCACGCTTTGAAACGGATTCCTCGTAAGCTGATAATGCTTATCTAGTCTCGTCCGAAGCGGGAGGGAGCAAGATCAGTTCTGTCATCATGTCATCATGGTCCCAAGGGATTCAGAGACGGTAACCTGCTCAAGAAGGAAGTCGCCCGTTACATTGGGCAGGTTGATAACTAGATCTAGGCTTGGTCGATGGAGGCATATCGCCTCTTCACATTGACATAACATCTCCCAGGTTGTTCGTAGGTCATCCTATCGAGGTGGGGCTAAGGAGGTTGAGACAGGTGCCAAGTGTCCAAGGTCTGCTTGCATGGTACCGAGATGCCAATTGACGGTACTATAGTGTCAAGTGTCATGATATCACTAGAGGACCAAATCACCTATCGTCACTAATAACTAATAATAAAATAAAATTAATTAACTATTATTTAAAATATTAAAGATAACTATGATCAAACATTGCTCAGTTGCCAATTAACAACATATAGCCAACAATCCATATAATAAGATACATGTAGGTTTACAAGTTAAATACAAATAGTTTCTTCCAAGTTTAAAATCTAAAATTTTGTTTCACCATCAGTAATCTATATTAAGTATGCTTTTACCAACATCTCTAAAATGGTATCACAAGCTCACTACTAGGATTTAAACATAGTAGGAGAGTGACATAGAGCAATATGGCAATATCTTCTTTGCATAAATGAATATGCCTCCTGGTTTCATGATGGTCCACGTATTAGTGACAAAGTGTATAATCTACACATGGCATCCAATTGGCATCGTTTTCGTTAAAAATATAATTTACACATGGCATCATTTTCATTAAACTCATCTACCCAAAAAGAGGAATTAACATGGTTATCCCATTTTCAGTAGCAAAAAAATCATTGTCCATAATTGGCATTTGTTCTTGTCATAACAAATTCCGTTGACCCTTTGCCACATGAACACATTGGTGTACGCACATGACCAACCATCCCTAATATTAATTTAATAGTATAGCATTAACACCAAATATTGACTATAAATCATGCATATAATCAGGAATAACAATGCATAATATTATAATATCACGGTAATGTCTAGTGTATAGTCAAACATGATGTCTAAGTGAATGAGAGACATTTTTGGCCAACATCTACTCATATCCAACTTCATGTCATTTTCGAACTAAGGGATTATCAATATCAAATGAACACACTACTAATACATATGTGGTGTATTGTAACTTTCTTCCCCTATATGGTATTTTCTCTTCTAGTGGAACCCATGCACTTATATGGGTGCCATCTATTACACCAATACAACCTTATTCAAATATGCACAATGTCAGGAATTTGAATTCAATGGACCCTTGGGTTCACGGTGTGTGTGAATCCTCCAATAGAAAGCGTGCACATCATCCCTTTGAGACTCCCTCGTCATCTTTACGTTAAGTACCCATTAATTGGTTCAACCAGGCAAGAAGAAAACAAAAACCAAAAAAATTGAAGACACCCAACAATATTCATTCGTTTGAACTCCCATGTGAGCTTCAGAAAGCTCTTGGCTGGCTCAAAGAGTTAGAGTCACCACCCATTTTTTAGAGGAAACGGGCCCTCACTTTCGAGTTTGGAAAACAGTTTATTAGCCTTGATAGTGACCCCATTCTCGGCCAAGGAAAGGTACTGAACTGAAAGGCTTTGGGTTTAAAGGATTAGGAGAGGGAAGGTGTTAGGCACTCTTCTCCAAGCAGCTATAGCAGCCTATTACGGGAGTAGTTTAGGCTCAAACTTCGGCAAAACACAAATAAACAGGATTGCTCAAAGATTCTAAAATCCGGTGAAAACATTCCCAACTTCGCCCATAATTGATTTAAGGTGATGTTATCGGGTCTTAGGTACTATTTTCCCTAAAACTCTTGCCTCTCTACCTCTTTTTCTTAATCTAGAGGAAGCTAGGAGTGCAAGTTTCCCAAGATTTCAGGTTTTTAAGCAACTTGAAACTAAACTCAAAACAGAGAGATGGTGGAATAAGAGGCTTAGCTCTAGTATATGACCTTGAAACAAGCTTTCCAGTAGCTAAAAGGACCTCAAACAAAACTTGAACAATGTAGGAGCTAGGCTCGACATTTCTGGTGTTGAGTCTAGAGAACATGGGGATGAAACTTGAGTTTAGCTTCAGGAATTCCGGGATTTCGAGCAAGCTAGGTGTATTACAGGAAAGCTCTCCTCCTTCCTCAAGCTCGAGCTGAACCTCTATTTATAGAGAAAATGGAGGGAGATGGGTCTAAAACTTGTCTAGCTACAGTGTCTATAGCTCAACAGAGTTTTTTCATCAAAATAAGCAAGGATTTCGAGAGAATGGGACTTGCAGTTGACCATTCCTTCTTTGTGCAACAAATCTTCTTGATTTTGGGTGGTTTCTCATGGGTTTCGTGCGTCCAATGAGGGACTGGGGCATACCAGACGTTGTAGCCCCGTATTTGGGGCTAACAGTGGCAAAAAACATAAATTTGATGAGATTTTAAAAGTGGTTTTGTCCTTTATTGGTTTTAAGTGGGGGCCTATTTGGTATTTTTGGCTTTTTAAGCCTATTAGGCTCAAAATCATTGGTCTAGGTGTTTTAAAGTAAGGATCTGATGTCAGTCCCCACCCACTTAAGATCCTAGGTTGCATAGCTGATGTGGCGGTTCAATTGGGTGTGTTAAAAAGGTATCTCTCTGGTTTAATGGTCAAACGGATGAATCTAGTAATGAAATTTGGTGTGTTGGGGTTTTTTGGGTCTCTAAACATAGTGGTGAGGTTTGATTGGACAAACAAGGTTGAGAAGATTGAGATCTGTGGCTAATAAGTTTGGATCAATAAGATTTGTTGAAATAGAATCTTTGTTTGATAAAAGGTCAAACAGAGGAATTTTGGTGGGTAGGCATTTTCAAACATACCAATCTAATGGAAGTGATGGATTTTTGATAAGAGGTGTGGATTGACTGATTTAGTTCACATCATGATCTTAGCTTATGGTTTTTCAATCAACGAGAAGGCCCATAATGGAATCTTGCTTTTTAAATGTTAGATGGAGGTGTTTAGTCATAAAATTTGACATGCTGGGATTTTTTGGGTAATTGAACATGGTGGTGGGGTCTGATTGGTCAAATAAGGCTTGGATGATGGAGGTTTGTGACAGGTGAGCTTTTGATCAATAAGATTCGCCAAAACAGAATCCAAGCTTGATGTTAGGTCAAATGAGGGAATTTTGGGTTAAAATTTGCTGGGTAGATATGGATTGATATTATGAGGCTGTTGGAAGGGTTTGATTGTGTTAGATATATACAGATCATGAGTTTTAGGTTTGAGGAGTGTCGTAGTGTTATATGTGTCAAAATGGGATCTTTGATGGATGATTGGCTAAATCCAAGAATTTAGGGATGAAATTTTGCGTAATTGGTTCTTTGAGGATTTTGTTTCACATGATGGATTTTGATCGGGGATCAGGCATGGTGATATGGCATAATCAAGACCATCAAAAGGGAATCAAGTAGATTTAATGGTGGATTTATGGGCATTTGGGCTAAAATTTGGTTTCTTAGTGTTTAGACATGTTTTAAAGTGATTGGTGTGGTTTGATCGAGCATCCAAAATGTAGGAGATAGGTCAAAGAAGGGACCAAGCAAAAATTGGGTGCTAACAACTGCCCCTCTTTGTTGGAGGTAGCGAGTTGCTGATCAACAAAGACAAAAAAGAAGCATCTAAAGGTTTTTGTGAGGGACAAGAGGTTAGGGGAGGATATTTAGCTGTTGGAATATTGATCAAGGTCGAATTTGATATAGTGCAATACCCTCGCTTAGAAGGTGTAGTACCATCCTAGGCCTTAGCGAGTAAATGCAACCATCACACAAACAATAAAGTGGCGTCATCCCAGAATAAGTCATTGATAATTTTTATATCTGTTGACTGGATTTGATAATTTTTTTAATTTGATTTGAATATTTGTAACTTTGGGATACATGATTTTGAATTTTATCATCTAATGAATTTTTGTATTTGATGAGTCTTATTCTCGATTTGTTGGTAACTTGGATGATTTGATTTAACTCAATTTTTGATATTTGGTAACTTCTATTGATCATTTTAATTTGATAATTTCGAGGTTTGTTATTTAATGAATTTGATTTAATAATTTCAAACTTGATCACTTGGATATTTGATGAATTTGTTATTCGATAACCTAGATGAATTTGATTATATGATTTTGATTTTTGATATTTGGTATTTTGATGTTTGATAATTTAATGAATTTGATATATATTTTTTTTATGTTTGATATTTGATATTTGATGAATTTCATGCTTGATTTTGATTTGATGTTTGCTGAATCTGTTATTGGATTTTTGATGATTTGATAATTTGATATTTGACGTTTAATATTCAATGACTTTGATATTTGACGATTTGATATTGATTTGATATTTGATATTCGACGATCTGCTAATTTGATAATTTTGATATTTGAGGGTTCGATTTTGATTTGATATTTGATGATTTGTTAACTCTGATATTTGATTTTGATATTTTGACATATGATGATTTGATTTTGAATTTGATGACTTTGATATTTGATGATTTGATTTTGATTGATAAGTTGATTTTGATATTTGATATTTGATATTTGGTTATTTTATGATTTGATTTCGATTTGATATTTGATGATTTGATAATTTTGATATTTGATGAATTTGAAAACTTGATTTTGATATTTGATGATTTGATTTAATATTTGATGAATTTGATAACTTGATTTTGATATTTTGATATTTGATATTTGATGATTTGATTTTGATTTGAATTTGATATTTGATACTTGATAAATTTGATATTTGATGATTTGATTTTATATTTGATGAAATTGGATGAATTGATTTTGATATTTGATAATTTGATAACTTTTGATGAATTTGATATCTTTGATCTTTGATCATGCTATTTGATTTTTTTTGGAAGAAAGTTGCAAGTGCATAACCTTAGAAGAGGGGAAAGGTCAAGGTTAATTTTGTCCAGTCATGAGCCCTTACATAATCTTGGGCTAACTTTAGTCCCACTGTAATTCTTGAAATTAGGAGGTGTGTCAAACACTGAAGTAAGGTTCTTAGAGAATTAAAAAAGGAGAAGACTTTGCACTCTTACGAATAGAGGAGAGAACCTACTAGCGATAGGATTCCCCGACCTACTGATAAGTTGGACTCCTCTTTTTTTTTTCTTTTTTTTTACCCTTTTTTGCCCTCAGTGCCCTAATCTGGGTTTTCACCGAGCTTGGGTGTAGCCTAATTGTTGCGCACTGGAGCCACTATTGGTTTTCATTTGGGTCGGCGAAATTGGATCTTGCCACAACTTGATACTTTTACTCAGAGCGCCCTTTCGGGTTTTCACTCTGTCCTTTCAAGCAGCACAATTCTTGTTATTTCTCTCCACTCACTCCTTCCCCCATCATTGCCATAAGGGAATGGGGGAGATGATTTCTTTGTCATCCGATTCCACGTTCATATTTTTATCTTTGATTAGGGAGGTCTTAGTAGTAGAAGGAAATGTGGCTAAGGCTCAAGAGTATGTGGGATACTATCACAACTTGGCTCAGGAAGCTAAAATTCTTAAAACCTTGTTAATTTCCCCCTTTTCTTCATTTTTTCTTTTTTTTTTCTTTCTTTTTTTTTCTTATTTTATTCTTCTTCCTCTTTTTGTTTTCTCTTTTTCATTATTTTGCATTACCTTCCAAGACTGCCAGTATCCAAATATTAGGACGTTCTTTAGGACATTCGAAGAAAATGTCACAAAGCTCAACTGTCTAACTAGTGAATTATATAGATTGCTAGTATATATGTACCGGACAAAAGAAAAGGCAACAAAAAATGACCAAAGATGGCCTCTGTTCATTTCATTGATAAAAATTGATACATGGAATGGATTACAATTTAAGCATAGTACATTTTCACTTGTTCTAAGTTGACTGGCTATGGGAGGTCTTCATCATCCATTTTGTTGAGTATTAGTGCTCCTCTAGAAAACATCTTTTTAACAATGTAAGGGCCTTAATAGGTGGGAGTGAATTTGTCCCTTGTCTCTGGCTGATTCGGAATGGTTCTTCTGAGCACTAATTCACCCAGTTGCACGTCTCAAGGCCATACTCTCTTGTTGAATGCATGTGTTGTTCACCTTTGATAGGCTTGAGTATGGGCCATAGCTCTTAGTCATGCTTCATCTAAGAACGCTAACTGCTTATAACGTGCTTAAGCCCAATCTGTCTCTGGAATCTCTAACTCTAATATCACACGTAAAGATGGCACTTTCACTTTTGCTGGTAGGACCGCCTCCATGCCATACACTAAAGAATATGGTGTTGCCCTAGTTGATGTCCTAACTGACACACTGTAAGCCAAGAGAGCATATGGTAACATGTCTTGCCAAGACTTGTAGGTAAGAGACATTTTCTTTAGAATTTTTTCGATGTTATTGTTTGCAGCTTCTACTGCTCCATTCATTTGAGGTCGATAAGGGGATGAACGTAACTGCTTAATCTTGAAATAATTACAAATGGCAGTGACTTCCTTTCCAACAAAATTCTTTCCATTATCTGAGATGATCTCGCAAGGTGCTTCGTATCTGGCAATGGTGTTGGTCTTGATGAATTAAAATGTCTTGGTCATTGTTGGGTGGGCTTTGGACATTGCTTCTACCCACTTAGTGAAATAATCAACAGTGACTAAGATGAACTTATACCCATTCGTTGCAGGTTGCAGTGGACTGACCATGTCAATTCCCCATATTGAGAAAAGGCCAAGGTATAGTGAAACAATATAGCTCTGAGGGAGGTGCACTTATCTTTCGATCAAAGACTTAACAAGCATGACATTTTTGCACATGTTGACAACAATCCTCATCCATTGTCATCCAATAAAATCCCATTTGGAGCAACTTTTTGGCCAACATATGCCCATTCATGTGAGGGCCACATATGCCACCTTGTACCTCTTCCATCTTTCTTTACACTTCTTCTTCATCTAAACATCTCAACCAAGGTAATCTTGGGGACTTTCGCTACAATATCCCTCCTACTATGATGAAATGCCCTACTAGCCTAGTTATAGTTCTTCTCACCTTGAGATCTGCCCCTTCTAGAAATACTTGGTGCTTTAAGAAAATTTTGATGTCATATAAACATGGTTTACCATCTGACTCCTCATCTTCTATTGTGATTGCTAGTATGCTACTCATGTAGGTAGGCTCACTATCCCAACTTAAATCAATTGGTTCTATTGCCATGTTGGGAGGTAAATGCATGGCTGATCCAATGGAGGCTAAAGCATCCGCAAAGCAGTTGTCTTGTCTAGGCAAGTAATTGAAGGAAATGCACTTGAACTTTTTGATCAACTCCTTGAGACAGTTATGATACAATGCTAGTCGCTCATCCCGTATTTCCAGTCACCCTTGGCTTGACTAATGACCAAGAAAGAGTCCCCATAAATTTCCAATTCATCGATGCCCCAATCTAGTGCCATTTTGACTGCTCTTAAGCATGCTTCCCATTCACATGTATTATTGGTGTTGGGAAAGTCTAGGCAGATAGACAAAGAAAGGTGAGTGCCTTGAGGGTCCACAAGAACCATTCCCGCTCTCCATCCACTTTGGTTTGATGCTCCATCAAAGTATGCCTTCCACCTTTTCCCCACTTGTATTTTCAAAATGGTTTCATCTAGGAAACTTGTTAGGATTGCCTCATACTCTAAGGTGGGGTTATTAGCTAAATGGTCTGCAATGGCTTGCCCTTTAATTGCCTTTTGGATCACATACTTGATGTCATATTCAGAAATAAGCATGAACCAATGGGAGACTCGACTAGTAACTACTGGTCTCTCAAACAAATACTTGATGGGGCCCATTCTAGAAATGAGCAATATTGAATGAGCTAACAAGTAATGGCGTACCTTTTGACAGGCCCAAACAAGGGCTAGACATGTTTTTTCTAGCATGGTATACCTTGTCTCATAGTCATAGAATTTCCGACTTAGGTAGTAAATGGTTATTTCCTTTTTACCTATCTCATCATGTTGCCCCAGTATGCATACAACAAAATCTTCTTGTATTGACAAATACATAAGCAAGGGTTCCCCATGCCTAGGGGGAGCTAATATTGGTGGATTGGTCAAATACTTCTTAATTTTGTCAAATGCTTCTTGACAGTCTTCATTCATTTCACCGGGGTATTTTTCCTTGGCAACTTGAAAATTGGCTCGCATATTGGTGTGAGTTATGCTATGAATCTACGGATATATTGCAATTTTCCCAAAAAAATTTCTGACTTCCTTTTTTGTTTGGGGAGAAGGCATATCAACAATGGCTTTGACCTTAGCAGGGTCAATCTCAATCCCTTTTTGACTAACAATAAAGCCCAATAGCTTTCTTAATGATGCCCCAAATATGCATTTTTGTGGATTTAACCTAAGGTAGATTTTCCTGAGTCTTTCAAAGAGCTTCTAGAGGTCCTTTAAATGATTCTCTGCTTTCTTGGACTTGGCAATCATGTCATCCACGTATATCTCCAATTCTTTATGTATCATGTCATGAAAGAGTGCTGGCATTGCTCTTTGATAAGTTGCCCCAGCATTCTTAAGCCTAAACGACATAATCTTGTAGCAAAAGGTTCCCCATGGTGCTATGAAACCCATCTTTTCTTTGTCGTCCTTTGCCATTTTGATCTGGTTATATCCCAAAAATCTATCCATAAAAGAGAACATTTCGTGTCCGATTGTGTCATTAACAGGAATGTCAATGTTTGGTAAGGGAAAATCGTCCTTGCGACTAGCTCTGTTTAAATCCCTGAAATCCATGCACATCCTAACCTTCCCATCATTTTTAGGTACTGGTACAATGTTGGCTAACCATTTAGGGTAGGTTGCCACTTCTAGAAATCCTGCTTCATACTGCTTCTTGACTTTTTAAATTTTAAGAGACCACTTTGGATGGAGCTTCCTAAGCTTTTGCTTTACTGTCTTTGCATTGGGATATATGAGAATCTTATGTACCACCAAGTCGGTGTCCAATCCTAGCATGTCTTTGTAGGACCATGCAAACACATCCTTAAATTCTTTCAACAATTCTATTATGTCAAGTTTATGCTTTGGGATTAAATGGCTCCCAATTTTTATCAACTTTGGATCATCATCAATTCCAAGATTAACTTATTTTGAGTCAATTTTTGGTCTTCTTTCCTCTTGCCGTTCAATCTGATCAAGGATATTTTGAGGGATCTCTTCCTCTATCCACATGAGGGCAAAGTCTAACTCAAGGTCGAAGTCATAGGCTGGTGAGATGGGTTCAGGTTTCTGAAAAATGAAAATGAGGAATAAACATGGGAATTGGAATTGGACAAAAATGAGATTTTTCAAAAAAAGTGGTCGGGCCCAAGCTGTGAACCGAGGTTGCCTATGTACCCTTTTGAGGGGGACCAAGCCATTCATAGTTCAACAAAAGGATTTTCACTTCATTTGGACCAATGGAGTACAAAAACTGCTTTTGGGGTTAAGACACAGGGTAGAAAGCATTGACCCCCTAGTCCGAGAATTACAGCTTAACAAACCTCAAGAGAAAGGGCCTCTAGGCCCAAGGTAGTTGGAGAGGACATTCAATTATGAACAAGTTTTTGCAAAGGGACAATTGATTGGGTAGGGTCTTCCATGAATTCATTCCTTATCGCACATACATTCCCATCAAAGGATTCACTATAGTAGAAATGGGTATTAGCGACAGCTTTTTAGCTGGCACATGGGACTAGAAATTCTAAGTCTTTAGTGGTAGTTGTCGAAAACTGTCGCTAACATCAGATTGACTGACCCCAACAAGTACAGCCTTTTCCCACCCTCCCGCTTCTCTTTTCCCAACTTTTCATATTCCCGCCCTCCCCTCTTGCTAGTGCTCTCTCTCTCTCTCTAGGCGTGGAGTGTGCCATAAATGAGCTTTCCTATTGATCAACGTGCGCATTCATATCACCACCATCACTTCCAAAATGCTTTATGCTTCAATTCTCCACTTGTTTAGTATTTGCAATTTGTTATTTAAAGTGGGAAGCTGCTTGAACCTATGCATAAAGATCAGTCAATTCCCCTTGCTTCACCGAGAGATTCAACTTCATGTATGTTCCTATTCATTTATCATCTGGTTTCTGTATATCTATTAGAGCATTAATTCATTTAGTCAATTCTCTGTCGTTCAATTTATAGTGCTTAAAAGATTAGTCACTCATCTGTAATACACATCTCCACTCAACCATCTATGACCTAAATTACATTTGAAATCGATATATTTTGAGTCTGATCAGCTTATAAGCTTTAATTTAGTTTTCAATTTTAAAAATCTCTTTCGCATTTTGGCCATGAATTATTGGTTTTAATTGACAAAAACGTTCTTTTTCTTCTATTTTTTAGCAGAAACTGGAATCTTGGAGAGTCTTTACTTCTCCTGGTATGATGATAAGAGTTATATTCTTCAATCTCCTTGTTGGAGCTTTAGCCTGTTTAAGCGTTTTCCTGCTAGTCGAAGCAGAAGACCCTTACATATATTTCACCTAGTCAATGACCTATGGAACAATATGTCCTCTTGGTGTTCCTTAACAGGTTGATCGGTTATCAACTCACCCAGTTTAATGTTCAGTGTAAATTGAGGTAGACAAATGATAGTAAATATTTTCTATTCTAGGTCTCAAGAGAAGGGAGTTTAGGTTTGATATGATCTTATTGGTTGCTTATTTTTCCTATTTTGTCTTTACAAAGTGTTGTCTGGGATGATTCTTTCTACTTGTCTTTGTTATGGGTGCTTTCTCCTATGTCCATGCCCGTTAGTTCTTTCTTCTACCTCTATGAGTTCAGATAGGTATGTTCTGGTTGGGGTTTCTTTGTATTGATTGTGTATCTCCAAAAGCCCTAGCTAGGATACAGCCAAACAATTTAACATTTTAATATTGAGTAAAAGCATACATTTATTTCTTTTATCTACCATGCATTATAATTTCTTTTGCAATATTATTGTAGGTTAGAACCTGTAATTGTTGAGCTTTGATGTAATGACTTCTGGTCACGTATCATTTTTTTGGCTAAGTACCTCATCATCTCATATGTTCCCAAGTGGCCGATGACTTAGAGGCTGAAGTGGAGCTCTTTAGTGTAGTGCAACCCGGCTGCTCCTTGTAAGAGATGATCTGCTCATCTTTGTAGATGGCGGGAACTGAGGAACCCATCCTCCCTGCAGGAGATGATCGGCTCATCTTTGTAGATGGCGGGAACTGGTTGCCTGCAAGAACTAAATCAGAGAACCCGGGGTGGCTTACCCGACGGGGACAGTCCGATGGCTAAGCCAACACTTAATAGTGAGCTGAAAATGATATTAGAGAACGAGAGAGCTAGAGAGCAAAGATCACCCTTCTTCATTTTTTTCTCTCCTCGCCCTTGGGGGTGAGGCCTTTATATAATGGAGTCCTCGTGGGTTTGGTGGAGCAGTTCCTGGATTCCCACTATGACGAGACCTGTTTTCGTGTTAGTTGGGGATAACGCCACCAACTGGTAAGGTTGCCCACTTCCGTCTGAATCGGGGAGTAGGTGAGCTAATATGGCCATTACAAGTCACAATCTTGTAAAATGCGGGGTACGGTGACAAGATCCTCGGGGTTGCCATGCGGAGGTCGGTCTGACTAGGAGGTGAGCTGCCTAGTGGCGAGCTGCCAGGCTGCCTGGTGGCGAGCTGCCTGTGAGGTGCCAGGCTGACCAGGTGCCGAGCTGCTTGTGAGGTGCTGGGCTGACCAGGTGCCGAGCTTCTTGTGAGGTGCTGAGCTGCCTGTGAGGTGTCGAGCTGACTAGGTGCTGAGCTGCCTAGGTGCCAAGTTGCCTGGTGGCGAGCTACCTAGTGGTGAGCTGCCTGGTGGTGAGCTGCCTAGTGGCGAGTTGCCTGGTGGCGAGCTGTCTAGTTGTCATGAGGCTGCACCTAGTTGTCACGAGGTGCTAGGTGTCATAATGTCATTGGAGGGCCAAATCCGCCCTCATCATTTGCCCCCACTCCCGAGCTGAAAGTAACTCGGCGAAGGGAGTAGATATCTCCTTTTGGCCTGAAATTCTATGAGCTCATAAGCGCTGATTCAATTTCTTAGGCTCTGGGAGCTGCTTGGAAGCGAGCTGTCCGTATGGTGTCGAGGTCTCTGCCAGTTCGATACTATAGCCCTTAGGCTCTGGGGGCAACTTATAGTCCCAAGGAGGCAACTGGGACTAGCTCGCCCATGCCGAAGAGGCAACAGGGTCTTAAGGTTCCCTGCCAAGGATGCGACTGGGATTTGCTCGAGTGCCCATGCCGAGTAGGCAACTAGGACTAGCTCACCCATGCCGAAGAGGCGACTGAATCTTAAGTGCCCATGTCGAGGAGGCAACTGGGACTAGCTCACCCATACTGAAGAGGCGATTGGGTCTCAAGTGATGAGGAAGTCTTTTATCAGTTCGTTAGTTCGCGCCTAGGCCAGGCTGCCAGGTCGGCGCCCGCACCAGGTCGATACATGTGCTAGGCCGCCAGGCCATGTCAAGCCGCGCCAGGCCGCACTAGGTCACCGGGTGGGCGCCTTAGAGCTATGATTGCGTTGGATTAGCTTCGTAATGTCGGTTACCCACTCCTACAAGAAGCCACTAGGAGCTCGACCTTTGGGGGTAGCACTACTAACTTTAGTTCGCCAGCTCACATGGGAGCCTTGGAAGGCTCAACCAGCAAGGGCACCCATGTAGTCTGTTGGCCGCCAACTCCCGCGGAAGCCACGAAGAGCCCATGTAGTCTATTAGCTCCCTGCATAGTCTTTGAGTTCATAAAAAGTAGAAACTATAAAGCGAGAGTTTCAGTTTCTAAAAAATGAGGACTTAGCTTTCTGGGAGGAGGACTTAGCTTTTTGTAGGATGATAACTTAGCTTTTTGTAGGATGAGAACTTAGCTTTTTGTAGCGTTTCCCACAGACAATGCCAAATGATGTATCGATTTTTTGTGCTAAGTACTCGTCATCTCGTCTGATCCCATGTGGCCAATGACTCAGAGGCTGAAGTGGAGCTCCCTAGTGTAGTGTAACCTGGCTGCTCCCTGCAGGAGATGATCTGCTCATCTTTGTAGATGGCGGGTACTAAGGAACCCATCCTCCCTGCAGGAGATGATCGGCTCATCTTTGTAGACGACGGGAACTGGTTGCCTGGAAGAACTAAACCAGAGAACCTGGGGTGGCTTACCCGGCGGGGACAGTCCGATGGCTAAGTCAACACTTAATAGTGAGCTGAAAATGATATTAGAGAATGAGAGAGCTAGAGAGCAGAGATCACCCTTCTTCATTTTTTTTTCTCTCCTCGCCCCTGGGGGTGAGGCCTTTATATACTGGAGTCCTCGTGGGTTTGGTGGAGCAGTTCCTAGATTCCCGTTGTGATGGGACCTATTTTCATGTTAGGTGGGGATAACGCCACCAACCGGTAAGGTTGTCCACTTTTGTCTGAATCGGGGAGTAGGTGAGCTAATATAGCTATTACAAGTCACAGTCCTATAAAATGCAGGGTACGGTGACAAGATCCTCGGGGTTGCCATGCGGTGGCCAGTCTGAATAGGAGGCAAGCTGCTTGTAAGGTGCCAGGCTGCCTGGAGGCGAGCTGCCTGTGAGGTGCCGGGCTGATCAGGTGCCGAGCTGCCAGTGAGGTGCTGGGATGACCAGGTGCCGAGCTACCTATGAGGTGCCGAGCTGACCAGGTGCTGAGCTGCCTGTGAGGTGTCGAGTTGACTAGATGCCGAGATGCCTAGGTGCCGAGCTGCCTGGTGCCGAGCTGCCTAGTGGCGAGTTGCCTATGGCGAGCTGCCTGTGGCGAGCTGCCTAGTGGTGAGCTGCCTGTGGCAAGCTGTCTAGTTGTCATGAGGTTGCACCTAGTTGTGACGAGGTGCTTGGTGTCATAATGTCATTGGAGGGCCAAATCCACCCTCATCAAGCTTGAATGCCAATGTGCACCTATTGTATTGATCTCTCATCAGGTTATACATTTATACTGAAGTCTATCTTTTTTCGAATTTTTGAAGCTTCAAAAGAGCTACCCTATGACATGCTATTTTGTATCTATATAGGTAGAACTGAGAACATTATGTGCATATTTTGCGGACGGGCCTATGAAAGAAATTCCACACATACATTAAGGTAACTCAGAAATACTGAGTACGCACTCCTAGAATGATTTGGTTTTGGTATTTTGTGTAAGATGCAAAAAATAATAAGAATAAGCCATTGTTTGTGCTTGTGCCATACATATAGATGCATGCATAATAAGAATATGCACTCTCAAAACTATAGATCTTTCTCTTCAATTTATTGTATGCCCTTGTCTACCAAGCCAAAATAGATAGGTGGTTCATGTTTTGGACAAAATGAAAATATTTTTTATTTTATTAGTTAATTTCTATAGAAGGATGAGATAAGTTTTGAAATGACTATTCAATGATGAGCATAGCCCTGAATAAAGGCCATTACTTGGGAGGGGTGGACTGGGTAAGGTCCTAAACTTTGGCACTTTTTTAGTACAAAGTGGCCACCCTCATATTGGAACCCGTGTTCCCACACGTTCGTATTCTTATCTTTTTTATTCCAATAGAACTATCTGATTTCTTGTCCCCTTAACCACTCATTGTTAGGACAGTAACTCTCTATAACTTTTAGTACAATTTATCTGGAAAAGTTTTATTCAACCTTTGTATTCTAGAAGTTGTCTTGGTTAGTTTATCAAAATTTGTTCTAATAATTGATTTACCTTATGCTCTTGCCTAGTTAATTAAAATTATTATATTATTTGAGAGTTTCCAATGTATAATCATGGAAAACATGAAGGCAATGTTATGCTTAGTTTTTCAGGCCTAGTGGAACAGGGGAAGTCTTTGAGAGCAGAACTATTGTCATTCCATATTTGTCTTTTTAATCATTTTTTTATCAATTAAAATATTGTTGGAAGTATTCCTTCTTTTCACTGCTTCAAGATGTCCTTTGCTTTTGTCAAATGTTGTCCTACACTAAATAAGTTGAGGAGGGATTTGATTCAGGATGTGAACTGCAATATTCTGTTCTGGTAATAGAATGGGATTCAATTCTTTTAACTTAGAAACTGTGTCTGTCCTCTTGTTTGAACCGTATTTGTTAGTTTAATAACAAGTTGTGGTTACCTACAGTCCAAAAATAACACCCCTGCTGCTCAGGAGAAATGAATTACCTACCTATTGTTTTATCATTTTGGCATGACTTACCTGTTATGATTCTTTCCTATCCTTTCTTAATAGGTGAAGATCAATAAACCTCAACAATAAAAATAATAAACCAAATGAAAAAAAAACTGAAAAATATGATGCGGGTAAAAACATTAATTGACTTCTACTTTGTTCCGCATTTTGAAGAACCTCATACCTCACTCTTGAGAGCAGAAGCTGCATTTCCACAATCTGTAGGATCTATAGAAAGCAAGCCCTAAAACAGCAGAAGGGAAGTCTTTAAATGTTTCTAGAAAACATCCATCTTTTGGTTGTTGTGGTTTGAAAATGGGTTGTTTTTGTATTTTTGTGAGATGGTATGTGCCCTAAAAAGGCCTCAATGATCTCAGTAATGTTCAATTGATCTAGATTTAATGGTGATGACTAACAGGGGTTGCCAAGCTGAGTAAGCAGCTGGTTTCTTTCATGAATTGGTAGCTACATCTAACTAAAATCACAACTTCTCTAGCTATGATTTATCTTCATTCATAAGGTTGTAGCTTCTCCAATCCTTACAGACATCAAATTGTTAAGAGGGAGTTGCCTTGAAGCCATAAATCATGGAAGCTAAATCCCATTCCATTGCCAAACAAGTGTTTAATAAATTAATAGGATGTTCTACAACATGAATGTTTTTATTTTCATTTTTTTTTTGAAATTGCCACATCAGCAAAAACAAAAACATGTTTGTCGAACAATGGGTTAAAGTATCTATACACCCATATGGTAGGCTGAGGGAGAATATATCACTTTTTTCTTGTTGGACAGTCCATGGACAACCAACTGTATCAAGCATATGAACTTTTGATATTTAATAGAAGTTGATAGAAGAAAATAATATATATTACAACTTCATTTCTTTTCTTTCTGGTGGATGATACACCCACATTTGTTCATTCTTCCACTAGATTCCAAGGGGCCAGAACTATGTCTGCCATTTACACACGTTCATACATCCTAGCATACCCCATTCTCATATGTGATCCTCTATGAGTATTAACAGAAGCATTAAAATTAACTGAATATCAAACTAATATTGAGTTCAGTTGAGACTGTAATCTGATGGCTATTTATAGTATACAGGTAATTAGATTTAGCTACTAGAATCTGTATGAGCTCAGATCTTCCATCAAAATTTAGAGAGCAAGATTGTTTTACATACTTAGGATAGTTTCAACTTCAAGTATGTTGAGTATTCCCATGTGTAGAGTAGGGATAAGAGTAGGATAACAAAGAAGAAACAGTGTCTTTATCCATGTACCATGAACTGGACAAACTGAATGAGTAAACTTGTCGTTTAGTGAATATGGGCTCTGTACTAAATTCAATGACAAGATGATTTTGTACAGTCTCTGTTTTTAAACTTTATGCAATGAACTTTTGTATCATAGAAAAGCTTCAACTTAATGCTGTAACGCAGAATCATAATCTCTCCGTCAATGTGGTTTAGGGGTTCCACTGCAATTGTACTTTTGAAGCCTTACCTTACCACCGATGGATTGCCAATGTTGATGGTGCAGGCCCTTGCTTTCTCCAAGATCAGCACCATCAAACTGTATACTAATGCCCAATTGGATGGCGTTCATATTTTTGGTTGGGCATGGTTAAAATTGTCTGATCCCATCTGAGATTGGCTCTATACAATTGATGATCACATATATATGCTCTGACATTTACATGAGCCTCCAGGTTTGTTCTCTGGACTGAACTTAGCTTGTTATTATGCCCATGTGGTTTAAAATGAGATTTTCACTCAACAACCACTGGATGTTCTCTTTTCTTGTTTTTTTCATTGTTTTTGATATTTAGGATTGAATCAATCAATATCATTTGAGATTGGAGTATAAACTTAGAACAAGGTGGTAATCTTTGCATGGGAGAAAAATGCCAGATTTAAGAAGTGGAGTTTGCCAGGCCCAATTGAGATCCAAGCAGGTCAATGATCTCGAAACAACTCCTACTATAAATCCAGTGAGAGCAACCCGACATGGTACTGGAAGGGGAAATGGCTCAAATGCTCCCATACTTAAACCCTGTTGCCAAGGAGACTACTACATTCTTGTGAGTTGAACCTCTACAATTGTATATTGGTTATTGAAGTTCGTGATCCGATGCTTCCATCTATATCTAATGAGTATTCTGTTCTACTTTGTTCTCAGGGGCACAGTACATTATGCAAGTGTGCATGTTCATTTGGGTAGGACAGGGAGCAGAAGGGATGACCTTGAGTCATTGGCATACACCCTGATATTCCTCCTCAGAGGAAAGCTTCCCTGGCAAGGGTTTCTTGTAAGTTATTTTATCCTTTAACTGTATTGTCTCTTGTAACTTAATAATCTATTTTTTTTCTTTAATATATTGTTTGAATGGTCTATCTACATGCAGGGAGATAACAAAAGCTTTCTTGTTTGTGCGAAGAAGATGGCAACTTCTCCTAAGATGCTTTGTAGCTTCTGCCCACTCCCATTCCAACAATTTCTTGAAACAGTCACCAATATGAGTTTTGACGAAGAACCAAACTACTCAAAGCTTATTTCCCTTTTTGAACACATGATTGCATCCGATGCATCTCTGCGGCCCATCAAAATTGATGGTGTACTCAAGGTTTCTTTTTTCTGGTCAAAGTTGAATTGTTCACTGTTTAAAGAGAGTGGATGTTCTAATTCTTTCATGCATCACTATAGGTGGGACAGAAAGTTCGGATGGGTACTCCTGCTACTCAGAGGATTTCAGTCTATAATTCTAGATCTCCCAAGGTAATTTAAAATTTTGACCAACAATGCAAGCCATGAAAGGTGTGGAGACAGACCCGAGTATGAGGGGGCCCTCCTGGTTTTAGCAATATACCTTCAAAAATGGGCAGATGTTGCCAATGTTAAAACTGATATGTGTAACATTGGAGATCCAATCGTGGCATAAAGAAGTTACCCAAGGTTCTCATAGGCTTCAAAATACCATGTTGTCATACAGGAGTTTCCTTCTAGTCCAAATCAAGGAAGAAGGGTCAAGGCCAAGTGGTGTCTTTAACCATGCATGGTGTTTGCTATCTAGAGCTGTATCTTCTTTGTGTTTATCTTCTTAATATACACTATTTGAACAATTTTGAAAGAAGATAAATGGGTTGCTTGATAATTATTTATTTTTAATGAAGATCTTCAAATATTATGTTAATATTCTCTTCCATGCAGTTATTGGTAATGTATGCTTCTCGAATAAAGAGATTAGAGGTGTAGGTGATTTACAACTAAAGCTTGTTAATAAGCCAGCTGTTGGAAATGTACCTAGACATCCACGACAAGGACAACAAATTGCCATTGTTATGGTTCTTATCCTTTTCATTTTTCTAGCATGATTGTATTTTTTCCTCTTCTTGTATTTAATTTTTGACTCTTGTATTTCTATCCTTTGATGCGTATTAAATGATTATCTGCTGATTTCTGTTATCATGTCAATGCCCACCTACCTGCTAAGGGCATGGACGTGTGCCATGCGAATTTTTCAAGCCTCTTTGAATGGGGGAAAATATATGGAAAAAGGACTCTTAATCTGGTCAAGAAGGGAAGTTCCCTACATGACTTATCCTCTTTTTGCCACATAGAGGGATGATGTGGCTATTCAAAACCATCCACAAGGAATGGAGCCATTTGCAATATGGATTGTCACAATGCCCATCTACATGACTTTTTTTTTTTTTTATTACAAAAGTTGACTATTAAAAATGCTTATTTTGGACATGTAGTCTGTACAAGAATTTTGGGTTGAAATTTGCCCCATAAATAGAGGGAAAAACACCATTTCAAGTTGGGGAATAAGTTTATTTGGAGTGAAGGATTAAACATGTGGTCAGTTGAAGAATAGGAGTAAGTTGCGAAGGAAAGCTCCCTAGTCCCTACCCAATTAGAAAACCTTTTTCCCATGCACTTTATATTTGATATTACAAATTTTGTTGGTTCATGTATGATCTACCCATGGAGACATGGCATCACATCTTGAATCCAACTTCATAAATACTTATGCAAAATCAGTACACTTGCCTAATACTATTAGAACCATTCATCATACATAAATTGCATGGCATGTCTAGCTCCTTTCTGGCTGCATTTCATGGGTAGTTTTATATCTTATTAACTTTTAAATTTTAATTTTTTCCTATTTGTGCAGGAAGTGCAGAAAGAAGGGTTAAATGTTTCCTTGAGGTCTTGCAATGGATTTCTGATATTCTTTTTAATCATAACTGGTTAATGAAGGAAGTGAAACAGAAATCATGGACATGTTTTTGAGGATGGAATTAGCATGCACACTATGGTGATTCAGAAAGTTGAAAGGATTCTTTTCTTATGGTTGCCCATGTTGGAGTTCAAAGGGCTGGCAATTGCTAATTTTTGTTTGGATTGAAACTCTACCATCTTTAATTGATTCTATTTTTGATGTATGATGTACAAGTTGTTGTATATGCATCACAAAAATATATGGTCATATTACAATTTTGTAAATGGGTTTTACTTCATGTTTACTGATACAATCAATATCCTATAAGGAGAGAGAACCTTGACGCCAAAGCATAATCATTATTTGTATTTGTATCATCCAAATATAACGTCTTTGATTTGTTTCTACTTTCTAATAAATGGTTTCATTTTGTATCAAAAAAGATTTAAATTACCCAAACTCTAGCTTCTCCTATTTCTAAAGAATGTGGTTCCTCTCATAGATGGATCTGAATAAGAACATCAAGGTTATGCCCCTAAATACCGCTAAAAGATCATGTACCAAACTTATAGCAGCAGTTGGCTCAACTTTTAGCGATAAGCCATAGCTGCTGTTAAAAGTATTTGTTGTGGCAGTCGAATCAACTTTTAGCGTGGTTGCCGCTAAAAGTATTTGTAGCGACAGTTTTTTGTTTATACTGGTAGTCAAGAAAACTGCTGCTAGAACTTTTAGTGACATTTTTTAGCGGCAGTTTGTCGATTGCTGGTAAAGTTTCTAGCGGCAGTTTCAGAAACCTTTTTGTAGTGATTCCCAAATGGCACGATCCTCGAGCTTGTCAATTACCTCTAGTCCGATAGGGATTTCCACCTTGCCCCAATCGATGGGATAGCAAGGCATGTAGATTACCTCAGTATCCTTTTCCTCTTGTGCCTTTGTTGATGAGCCGATGTCCTTTCGGTCTTTTTACTCTTTTAGAAAAGTAGTGAAATGTCTAGGATGTCAAGGGGGTTTTCAAGGTTGACTTAAGTGGTTAGTGATGGCTTAGGCATGGTTATTGGGCTATTGGGCTTGACAAAATGGAGTGGTGTTAAAAGAGGTACACCTTTTTTCTTCCCACCTTGTGGGCTAAATAAGTCACGTTCATCAGGTTTATAGCCCACTCCAAATCGAGAGAGAGAGATCCCTTAGCCTTAACAGGGTTCAATCTCCCTTGTTGCTTGATACTAACCCTTTGTTGGGGTTGAACTTCATATGAGCCATCATTCGGAGGGGTGGCGCTATTCTCCCTTGAACTTTTCTTGCCTCTCGAACCTTCTCAATGGAATTCACTTCTTCAAACTGATAAGAGAAGAAACCTAGACCTTCCTCTAGGTGCTGAACTGATTATTTTGTAGCTGGTGCAATCTGACTGTCCCCAAGGACTGTGACAAGTTCATTATCATGGACCAACTTTAATCTTTGGTGGAGAGAAGATGGCATGGCTCCAGCCAAATGAATCCAAGGTCTCCCCAGTAACAGGGTGAAAGATGCTTGAATGTCTAAAACTTGGATCTGAATATGATAAGTAACCTTTCCAACAATCACATTAAGTGTTACATCTCCCAAATTTGGCTTAATTGAATTGTCAAAGGCCCTTACTACAATGGGTCTCTTCTTCACATCATGTATACCCATTCTAAGTGCTTGTAGTGTTCCTAGAGTGCAAACATTTAAACTGGACCCATTATCCACCAAGACAATAGGGACCCTCATTCCTCTGCAAGTCACTGTAATATACAATGAAAGATTGTAACACCATCTATTAGGATCTCATCATCTGAAAAGGTTATGACTCGAGGAGCCCAAATCATGCCGACTATCTGTGCTAGCCTTTTTGGTTCTATACTTGGGAGGACAAGAGCCCTCTTGAAAACTTCCATAACTTGATTCCTATGATGTTCTAAAGACAATAACAACCCAAGTGTTGAAATCCGTGCTGGTGTTTTTACCAGCTGATCCACTACGTTGTACCGAGACTTTTCATTGGCTCTTAGAAAATCATCCTTCTCCTTATTTTTGCTCTCTTCATCTAGCTCTTCCCCTATCTTAGCCTTTCCTTTATCTGCTAACACAGTTACCTATCTCAGGGGCAAAAATCTTCTAGATCTTAATAAGGCTCTGTGCTCTGAATTAGTTTGATCAACGTGTGCTACCACTGGCTCAGTGTAATAGTTCCGTGGGACCTTGGATGAATTTCCTCCACAAAGTTATGGGTAGGGAATGACAAAGGGTTTTTGCGGGAGGTTGTCATTGGATACAATGGAAGGGGTAACAAGGTTATTGGTAGACTATGTAGAAAGGACTAGGATGAAGAAGGGAGGTCTGATAGTGCAAATGGTGGTTGAATGCATGACATTGGCACTGTGGGTAGGGTCCCTATCAGAACAATCAACATTCTAGGGCCCATGAACTGCCTCTCTTCTTCGATGCAATGAATGCTATTGATTGGTCATGCTCCGTGTGGTGGCATGGGATTTCTAGTAATCTCCATTGGTTTCTGCTTCGGTTGCTCTGCTTGAAAGGTAATGTGTCCGTCATCAATCAACCTCTAAATTGCATACTTAAGTTGCCAACACCTATTGGTCACATGCCCTAGGCCTTGGTGGAAGGCGCAGTGGGCATTTTCATCGTACCCTCTTGGCTTTGGTTCCGACGGAGACTTCTATGTCAACAAACTCAAGTACCCTTCTTTGACCAATGTAGGCAATAACTGAGAGTGAGGGTATGGCAGGGGGTAAACTCAAGTACCCTTCTTTTACAAACTCAAGTACCCTTTTTTGGGTAACTTTTTTAGATCTATGTGTCCCAAGGCGCCTTGTCCTTCTATTTGTGCGAAAAACCCCTTTTTAGCCTAAAATCACAATTTTTAATATTTTTATAAATAAAAAATTAAAAATTGAATTAAAAAATAAATTAAATATAAAATAATACATATAACATATCTAAAACATAATTGTACAATATTTATTGACAAAAAATGTATTTGTACACACACAACACATATATGACTTAAATACATAGATGATGATGTGGCACGATTTAACCCGTTCCACCCAAATGGTCGAACTAGTGACCTACGACCCAGAGGCAAAAACGGTTCAGCCTTCGGGTCAGTTTTTAAAATATTGATTTTGAGTATGAATTTCAATCTTTTCTAGGAACACTCAAGTATCCTAAACCGGAGTAGAACTAACCATCAAAGTTTATATTCCTTAATAATCCATCCCTAAGCTAGCACAGATAAAGGCATTATCATGGCCTAGTACTTTGCCAATTGAAAAAGGAAAGGACTAGAGGCCATCTCTAGCCAATTAGTTCCTAAGTGACCCTATTATCTATTAAAATCCACTAGTCAACCCAATTGAGTTTATACATAGATACCTTTTATTTGGTGAACTAGTTAAACTCCAAGGGTGCACTTTAAAAAAAAAGAACAAAAAATAAAAAAAGAGAATAAAGAAAAGAAATGAAGGGAGCAATGGAGAAAAGTTGGGGCACAAAATACAATTCAATCATTCTAGAATTCGTTGGATTGATTAGTATTTGTTTTCTAATTCTCTAAATCAATTTACATTTCGCCATGTAGTAAAGTCCTCCCTGGGAACATGGTTTATATTAAAAGTTGTGAAGAGAAGGAAAAATAAAGAAACATGAAGAGAAGATAAAAAATGATAAGGAGCAAATAACAACCCTACATAAAGGTCAAGCATCCAGTTTCCTATTGCAAATAAGTTTTTAGTCATTTTACCCTTCATTTTAGATTCATTGTCCAATGCCATGTTTCGTTTCATTCACTAAACCACGTTTCTCTTATCAAGCACCATTTTTTCATCAACCCTCATTGCCAACTAAAAATTGGGGTAGTCCCCTAAGATTTGGGGATTTCCCAAAGTGAACATTTGATTGACAGTTTTGCATTTCTGATGCACATCCCATTGCAAGTGTTAGGGTTTTAATTATCTCTTTTGAGGTAAAGGAAAATTGCTTTGGTCTGTTGCTAGGGCATAGCATGGGTCCCATTGGACATAATTGTTTTATCTTGATGTGGTATTAGTGGCATCCCCTGTTTCGATCTCATAGCCTCCTAAAAAATGTACAAAAGTAAGAAGAAAATTTCTACTCTCCTCTCCCTTTAAGGCTTTTTTATCTTTCTACTTCAAAAGTTATAAAAGAATGATATAAAAATTAAATAAAAAATGAAATGAGGGCATCCCATGGTGTTTGGAATCTGAATTAAGCATGTTTTAGTGGTTCAAATAAGTCCTATTCAAAGAGAAGAAGAAGAAGAAGAGAAGAAGAAGAAGAAGAAGAAAGCTATTGAACTAGAGAGTCTAAACCCTCCTAGTCAACCATAATCTCTATTATATTAAAATAAGGGTACAAAGTCAAATATACCCTACTTAAGTATGGGACAAGAGAAATAAAAAAATAATACAGAATTGCCACATCACTACACTGATTAAACTATAATGAAAGGACTAAGTTACCCTTACTCAACCAATTCTAACACTCCCCCTCAAGCTGGAGAATGTATTTCATATAATCCCAGTTTGTTACATATATAGTTCACTCTCCTTGAACTCAAACCCTTTGTGAACAAGTTTGTCCATTGATCACCTGAATTCACGTGTTCTTTGCTTATCAATCTAGTAAGGACTTTCTCCCTCACAAAATGGCAATAAACCTCGATGTGTTTTGTCCTTTCATGGAAAACTAGATTAGATGAGATGTGGATTGCAGCTTGGTTGTCATAGTACAATCTCATAGGATTGCTCATTGAGAATCCAACTTCTTGCAAAAGATTTTTCAACCATACTAATTCACATGTGGTGTGTGCCATGGCCCTGTATTCAGCTTCAACACTACTTTTTACTACAACAGTTTGCTTCTTACTCTTCCACGTCACCAGATTTTCTCCAAGAAACGTGCTATAACCTGTAGTGGATCTCTTGTCAAACATTGAGCCTGCCCAATTTGCATATGCATATCCAACTATCTTAAGTCTTCCCCTAGTTTGTACAACAATCTGTGACCTAAAGCTTCCTTTAAGTATCATACAATTCTAAGAATTGCATCCCAATGAGGTATTAGGGGATTTTGCATAAATTGGCTCACTGAACTAACGACAAAGAAGATGTCTGGTCTACTAATGGTTAGGTAGTTCATCTTCCCCACTAACTGTCTATATCTTCTAGGATCATCAAACATTTCACTTGCATCATTGCTCAACTTAGCATTTGGTTCCATGGGTGTTTCAACTGGTTTAGCACCTAACAACCCTAATTCTTCTAATAGATTAAGAACATATTTTCTTTGGCACAAATTTATACCTTGTTTCAACCTGGCAACTTCTCTACCCAAGAAATACTTCAACTTCCCAAGATCTTTTGTTTGGAAATGGTCTTGCAGGAAGGCCTTTAGCCTGTCAATCCCTAGTCTATCACAACCAGCTATAACTATATCATCCACATAAATGACTATAAAATCTTTTTGGTTTCAAAATTATAGTTGAACACAGAGTGATTGACCTAACATTGTTTCATTCTGAAATCTTTCACCAATTCACTGAACCTTCTGTTGATGATCCCATTCCAACTATTCCTATTATGCCTGAGCCTTCACCTCCTCCAATGCAAATTCCTACTGAACGACCACGAATCCGGCAAGATAACACAATCCACCAGATTCATTCCCTCCACCAATCTTCTTCACCATCTTGAGATCCTAAAAAACACAAGATGAAGGGTAAAAAGTGATAGAACAATGAAAGGCCTTAATTAATTTACTAACAGACATATAGAATAGAGGATATAGAAAGAGATGTAGTATCAACATTACCAACACCACAAATGGGAGAAGAAGAAATATTGACTAGGGTAACAGTTTGGGATGTGGAAGTTTCAGAAAGAGAAGAAAACACCTGGATTCCTAGTCATGTGATCAGAGGCTCCAGAATCAATGATCCAATGAGAAGGTTTGGATGCCAGATAAGTCATACCTGAATGAGCAAGGATAGCAGTGTTCTATTGTGAAGTGGCCTGAAGGAACCTCTCATACTCATATCGTGGTAAACTCATATTCTCTTTCCCGAAAGTAGATGTAGATGTAGAATGTGCTTGATCTGTCTATTGATTATCACTCACATCACCACTACTAGAAATTGCATGGTTAGCCCATGTGGAAGGTGGGCCATGTAGATCATAACAGAAACTAATTGAATGTCCTTCTTTGCCACAATGTGTACACTTCCTAGTAGTGTGCCCTCTTCCTCTACCACAACCTGCCCTTGAGTCACGACCTCCACCACTTTCACTACCACGGTCAAGCATGGGACAACCATGACCTCATCGAAATGCATGGTCTCCCCCTCTATTTCCACATCCACCTCCTTTCGTTTTAACAAACACTTATCTGCCAGAATTTGTGGTACTCTCTATGGGTCCCAAGGAAATCCTACAGAACCGAGAGAATACTTCCTCAAGTGTAGGAAGAGTAGAACATTCCAATATTTGTGCTCTACCTGGTCTATATTCTGATTTCAGCCTTACTAAAAACATGGTTACAGCAACGATGAGGATAATAGAAAATTTCATCACATTAATAATAATAATAATAATAATAATAATAATAATAATAATAATAATAATAATAATAATAATAATAATAACAATAATAAAAACATTATTATTTTTTTTTACTTCAATATTTTGATACGTTCTATATTAATATGGGCAAGTCGTTAAAGCCACAAACACATAGGATTAACTGTATAATGTGTTCTTTTCTTATGGATGTAGTCCGATATGGTTTTAGTCACATTTGTTTCTAGAGAATAATGGAGAATATAAAGACCATTCTCAAGTTCTAAATGAGTAAGGAATTTGTTATTCAATTTAATTGTAATTTTATTACTAAATAAAATAGAATAACAATCCTTACATAGCTTAGAAGTTGAAATCAAATTTCTTCTAAGCTACAGAACATAAAGACAATAGTTTAATGTAACTATTCATTCTCTAAAAATTAAATCTACTGTTCCAATAGCAGCAACTGCAACAGTTGTAGTTGTCCCTAAGTAAAGCACAACCTCATCATCATTTAGTCTTCTGCTTTCCTTGAACCCCTGCAATGTGTTACATGCATGGAGAGAAACTCCAGACTCAATACACTAGGATGCAAAAGTGACCAACAGATTGGTTTTTATGACCTATGTTTCAAAATTACTATTTTTCTTCTTCTTGAGGGTTTCCAAATATTGAGGACAGTTCCTCTTCCAGTACCTGTTACTGGCAATGTTATCCAATTTCTTAGACATGAGCAATAGGTTAAGGTTATGTATCCAGCTTGCATAGTTGGGTCCTTGAGTTTGTTGTCATTTAACAATTTAGCGAATTGTCAATGTGCCATATCTGATAAAATGCATGATTAATTAGTTTACGACCTTAATATTATTTCATGTTATATTTTATAGGATGAACTTTTATCTATGTTCTATCTTCATTTGTTCATCTCTAAGATTTTCCTCCTATCTCAATCATGAGGACATAGTTCATGTCCATGGAAATGTAGGAAATCATATAGGTGCACGAGGCCAACTGTTTTAGTTGCATAACCCTATCACTTTCAGTGAAGGATCACATATCCACCCATCTAATGAGCTTTCCCTTTGGCCTCTACCAGACAAGGTTGATTGTCATTTTAGGTTAAACCTTTCTAACTAGTAAGTGTAGACCCATTATATCAGGAGTCCCATGGTACTATAGAAGAGTTTTCCATTTTAGGATATGCCCCTCCCATTAGTCTATGATGCCCCTATTATCTCATGAAGCAATCCCACTAACTATCTCAATGAAATGGATAACACAATTTTATGGTGCATCTCTACCCAGCAATTCATCATGTTTTCATTCTAATGACAGAAGACTTTTAGAGATATCATCTTATAATATTCCCTTTATCATTGCACTTATATTAATCATGAGGGAACATGTATAACAATCCCTAGGTCAGATATAGGTCATACCATGGTGGCTCCCACTAACTTTTATAAAGTTAGATTCAAATGAGCCCTTAATGGGCTAGAGTTCTCGTGAGGTTCCTCTTAGAGAGGAAGCTTTTGCGGGAGCCCATTAGAAAAGGAGATCATGCAATGATCTTGTGGCATCATGGCAATAATGTGCATTCAATCATGATGATCATGGAGAGCCACATAACCCAATTTAAAACTTATAAAACCTAGATCCTTTTAGATTAGCACATGATCAATCCATTAATGGACCAAGTTATCTAATAATTTTATCTTGGTATATGGGTTAAACTGTAAAAAGCAGTTCAGCCTATATAGAAGTCCATGATGAAGTGGGTTACTCTTGCTTTAATCTAATATAAAGGGGTTTTTCAAGTATGGGCTGAATTGTTCTATGCAATGGGCCATTAAACCCCTAGCCTAGATCGATTTTGGGTCACTTAAATAGTGATCCAAGGAGTTGTGATCAGACCCAAAACAACCATGGGTTCGACCCAACAAGATTGGACCAAAACTAGGTCAGACCTAGGGTTTGGTGTCCAAAACATGCATCAATTCAAATAGGCAACGATATGAAATTATCAATTATGACTTACAATCATATAAGTAAATAAATAGCAGATAATCAAAAATAAATAGCTAGGGTTGATAGTGTGGTGCTTCGAATCCAATCTGGACAAAAATGCATCCCTACAAAACTATAATCTATAGATCGATCTCCATCTGCAATCTTTGTGTTCTCTACAAGCTCTAATGATTTTTCCAATGTAAAAAAATAAAAAACCCTAATTTCTACTCCTTAAATCAGAAAAACCTAATACATTCTTTGTAGAAAAGAAAAAAAATTAATTACAGAGCACAATAAAATTTATAAATATGGGAAGCAAAGATCTTGTCACCATTAAGAGTTTGAACTTCACCATACTTTTAGCCCAAGATTTCAAGAATCGATAATAGAACAATTTTATAATATATCAAAACATATATTTAAATTCCAGATCATTGGCCCACTTTAAGAATTGAATTCTTAGAGATTTTTGTTAACTTCTTAAATTAGTTAGACTGGTTCTTGGTGATTTGAGTTTTGGTTCAAATCTGGTTTGGGTAAGTCCTAGGGCTAAACTTAGTACTTTGATACCACTATTGGAAGGGTTTAGATCCATCTTATGAATGGCTGAGCCATGATAGATGGTTGGGCAAATTTTCAAATTTTTTTTAATCTTTTTGGGAATTGAATTCCCTATGTTTTAAAAAATTGCATTTTTTCCAGATCATTGTTACACTAAATTGAACCAGATACAAAACCAAACAAAGAGGGAGATTTGTACTTGATATGAATACCACAAATGCAAATCCCAAGGTGGAAGTTCACACCTAAATTAGTCATAAAACCTACTTCCACTGAAGATGGCGCAGTGTGTACCTGAAGTCAGTTCAACAATACAATTTTTTTTGTAAAACTGAGATCCAACTACTTAGATTGAACTAAGGTGATGAGCTTGATATTCCATGAATTTTTCTTGCAAAAAATCAGAGGAAAATTGATCTAAATCAGTCTTAGATAGCTGATGTAGAACTAGGGAAAAAACTAGGAGACAAAAGGGTGTAGAGAGAACCAGAAGCTGCAAAAAGATGAAGCTGTCTTGGACTGGTCTGCCACCTCCTCTTTTATAATCTCTTATGGAGCTATCTCCTAATCTAATTGGGGGATAACCCAGATCTAAATCAAATATTGACTCTAATTAGAGATATACCTTATATTCTTATAAAATTAGGTGCTTCATACCTAGATCCAAACCCAAATTCATCCCATAACACATGACAACCAATTTAATTATGAACCTTAAGCCCATCAGCTATAAGGCTTACGACCCAAGGGTATCGCGTGGCCAATTTAAGCCTGATTTATATGGTGTGGGACCCCATAATGACCTCACATAAATTAACATGGGTTCGGCCCATCATCTATGAAAAGGCTTGGCCGAATTCACTAATAAACGTAGTGAACCTCTAAGAATATCACTATGGGCTCAACGTGGGTTTAACATTTACACTTAAATGATCATTGAATTCAGCCATCCTATGAAGATGTGAGAATAATGGACCTAAGTAAGATAAAGCCCATTAGGTAATCAGCTCTGTAATGGTCTCTTACACTTAACCTCTCGGCTCATAATGATAAAACACTACCCGACAAGGAATAATCTCTCCCTTGGCTACAAGGTGCAGTGTCACACTCTCTATTCGGATGAATCCCGAGAATTGAAATATTTTACAAAAATTTTACATAAAACAATATATATATATATATCCAAATCTCAAACACATTTGAAACCCACTACCGACAATTTAGGTTTCCATCAGAGAGAGTATAAGCTCTACCATTCACTTTATCCAACAAATGGGTCAATCCTATCACTATGATCACCCACTCAGATGAATTCTTAGACTGCCCTAACATACCCAAGCTTTGACCCTTGATGACATAACTGATTGGTATATGAAAGATAATCCAATTGAACACCTAATGTAGTACCATTATCAAGTCTAGGGTTATGTGTAACTTTTTAGTTTTGCCAATTAATTTTCAAGGTCTAGGTCATAACTGGAAAATGGTCTAGGTTTAGTATTTCATCCAAACACAGACTAGATGTGCTTTGAGTCTAACCCTACCAGTTGAGACAAGCTGCCCTAACTTTTTTGGCAGCACATTTATGTCAGCCTTGGTAGGATAAACTCCCCAAACCTATCCAATGGCTGAGAACATTCTAAACTAACATGAGTCTCATAAGTGTCCAGTTTAAGGGGTAATTACATAGAAATATATCGATATCAACATGGAACAATAATATACTTTTATTCATTTACAATAAATGCATTTATACATCAATATGATTGGAGCTAAGGGCATACACTATCTAACAAAACCCACTTTCAATTTGTTAAGTGGATCAAATTCTTGTCATCTGACTTGTTTCAAAGAAAGTTTCTTTGGGATCTATTAATTTCATCAATAACGTTGTTAGTAAGTTTAAAGCATCTCATAAGAAATCGAGTTATCATATTTGTTGTAGCTTTGAGGAGCGTTAATCTCCTTGCCATAGATAGGGTACTCTTCTTCCACCCAACAAGTTTTCTACTAATTTTATCCTTTAAGATGTGTTTGAAAGGAGTACAAATGCAAATATGTAGAGCGCAAAACCTTATATTTTGTATTATTTTGTATATATCTATGCTGTACATATTTGCATTTGTACTGCTTCCAAATTGAGCCTTAGGTCACCAAAAGTACTTTTTATAGCCCTACCATTAATGGTGGGGGCTCTCAAATAAAAATTGGTGTTTCATGAATGAGAACTCTTAACATTATAGCTAGAATTTTTTTGTCTGTTGGGGATATTTTTTGAAATTTGAATAGTTTTTGAAAAAATTGGACTTTGACTAGAGGCATTTGAAAAATTTCTAATAACGATCTTAATTTTGAAACAAAGAGGGAAAGTAGTTTTTCCAAAAATTAAGCAATTATCAGCAAATTGTAAAATCGGGATTTTTGGACCTTCTCTTGCCATTCTACAGTCGATAGGGTTCCCAGGCTTAGGGACTTCTCTCTCTAGTTTTGCTAAAGCTTTAGCACACGGAGCAAAAATGTATGGAGAGAGAGGGTCACCCTCTCGGATCCACTTAAAGGGAACAAATTCCCTGGTGGGAGAGCCATTAAGAAGAATCTAATAAGAGATTAATTTGATATATTCCATGACTCACCCAATCCATTTCTCACCGAAGCCAAATTTTCTAAGAACTTTTTCAATGAAATTCCACTCAAGTCTATCATAGGCTTTCTCCATGTCAATTTTACAAGCCAAGTCTTTCTTATAGTGTGAAACATCTCTTGATCTATAAGGATATTATTATTTATTTGTTTATTTTGTATAAAGGCACTTTGATACAGAGATATAATTTTGTCCAAGATAGGTTTTATTCTTTAACCACTTTATGAACTGTATCTCCTATCACATTCAGTTTTTTTTTTTTACCAAACAAGTTTTTTAACTCATCTGGCCCCGATGCTTTGAGGTCTTTCATAGAATGGAGGGCATTAATTATCTCATTTTTTTGCTTTTCTTATAGATGCAATTGTATGGAAAATTTTGTTATTTTTATCCCCAATATTTATCCAATCAATCCCTAATTTTTGGGCCCAATATGCTTCTTTGCAGATTAAAATATTATTTTATTTTTTTTTGTAGGTCTCCTTCCAAATTTGATAGAGATATGTTATTAGTGTCCTGCATCAAAGCCTTTTGGGTTTCTTCAAGTCATTGAGGAATATCATGCTTCTTTTTAAAAATATTCTTGTTCCACTCTCTAAGTTTATAGACCAAGTTATTTCTCTTTTGCACAAATTGCATAGCTCTAGATCCCATAGCCTTCCAGGCTTGACTAATAATATCTTTATAAGTTTGGATCTAAGCACCACATTGATTTGAACCTAAACGGTTTAGGTCCATTTGTAAGAGAAGGATCAGTTTGAAGAATTAGAGGAGTGTGATCTGAAGACAAAAAATAGAAGATTATACAGAATAAAGATCCCTCGAAGTTTCATTGACAAGAGCATAATCTAAGGAATAACAAATATGAAAATAAGGGCCTCCGTTCGTAAAATTTGTGAAAAATGTCGACTGATCCATAGGCGGAAATGAATTATAGTAATTTGTTTCAACCCGAGACATAAACAAAGACAAGGATAATCTTTCTAAAAAGGCTCTCTAAAGAATCCGATGTACAAATAAAGAATCTTTTTTGACATGAAATTGACATATCCATATATCTCTAACTCATGTTTATGAGATGATAAATTGGAGACCTTTCATTTTCAAATCCATAAGACCACATTCATTTATAAATGTATTGATTCACGCCTCTGATTAGATTGAACGTCCCTCTCACCATTTTTATTTTCCCTTGATCTGAAATTATTAAAGTCACCAATAATGTAGCATCATTAATAGTTTCAGCAATTTCACTTATCCACTTCCAAACATGGGCTTGTTCATTTCTGTTTGGAGGGGCATAGACAAAGGTGCAGGACCACATCTTTTGAGAGGAGACTTCATTCACACAAACATGAACTAGTCTATCATACAATATGATTTTTTTTGTATTAATTTTATAATATGATTTGGAGGTTATAAATATTTTTTTCTCATAAAACCCAAAGCCTTCCAAAAAACTCCACATAATCATCAAAAAGTGTCATAAAATTGAAAGGATCTAATATTTTTTTCGCACTTGGGGTTGACCCTAGTCTCCACCAGAAAATACATGAACCCGCCAACCAAAAATGACCCCATCGACAACTCAAGAAAATGAATAATGTTAACAATAAATCAACCGGTGGCAACAATAAATCAATGTTACGATTTGTTTGTCCCATGTTAGTAGTATGGGATACTAATGTGAGGTATCCCACATTGGTAGAATGAGATGCTATTGTGGGATATATATATATGTGCTTGGGTTCCCTCTTAACAGTTAGCTTTTAGGGATGAGTTCTCCTAAGTTATGTATCAAATGGTATCAGAGCCTATACTATGCCTCCCAGTTGCAATCGTGCGGCACAGGTGGTGATGTCGGTATTGCAGTGTTCGGCCGATACTAAGTGGACTAGTGCAAAGTGAGGCCACGTGGGCACTGGGACTGTAGAAGCATGATGGGATGTTATGATTCATTTGTCCCATGTGATAGTATGGGATGCTATTGTAAGATATCCCAATCAGTAGAATGGGATGCTGTTGTGGGATATAAATGTGCTTGGATTCCCTCCCTCTAACAGCTAGCTTTTAGGGGTGAGTTCTCCCAAGTTACGTATCAATCAACCGGTGATCATTAGTCATCATCTTGACAAAAAATCAACCAGCAGTCATTAATCATCATCATCATCTTCTTCTCCTCTCCCTCCTTTAGTCTCTCCTCTCTTCTTCAGCTACGGCTTTCGTCCGATCACTTCTTTATTGTTAAAGAGAATGAATCAGAGTCCTTTTCTTTCATATTTTTGCTCGGAACCTGAGTTTCTCCTTGATTCTTTTCACTGTAAGTCGTTTGATCTTGTTTCTTTTGTCCCTGCGCTTAGCAATGGTTTTTTGTTTTTGTTAGTTTGTTCAAATTTTTGCCTTTTCTATTATTGCAAGGTATTCACTCCCCACCAAAATAAAAAACATTATATTTCCTTTTGTGCAAGGTTTCCACCGTACATGGTGCTTGATCTTTGAGGTTTTTTGGTCAACTACAAATACTAAGAGAACTGTGCAATGCAAAACTGTCTAGTTGATTTGAATACAAAATCGGCTTGGTTTTCCATGTATAAAATGTTTCAATCTTGTTTGGCATAGTGCATGCAAAACACTTGATCGTTGCTCACCCACAATTCACACTTCAACCTGTAAATTACAACTGAATCACCCTTTAATTCACGCTTCAACTCGTAAATTACAACTCTACACGTTTCAACATGTAAATTAACCACCCTCTGTTCATGCTTCTGCTTGTAAATTACAGCTAAACCACCCTCAATTCATCTATTTAAATACAAGTATTTCCCCTCAATTCATCGATTCTTCAACATGTTAAATTACAACTGAACCACCCTTCAATTCATGCTTTAGCCTTATATTAGAGCTGGTAAACCACTTGGCTAAGGCCCAAAATACCTGCGAGCACCTTTGTACCCATTAAATAAATTCAGTTCTGTTAAAAATAGGGGTTTTAATAACCGTTCAGTCGACCCCCAGGTAGAGCTACTAGTAGACTAGGGGTGGACTGAATCCCGCCCGTGGATTGATACTGGGCAGGAAGCGGTTTATACGAGGGGCTGCAAATTCAATTTCTGAGGGGGGATTGCAGTCCAAAAATCCCTTAAAAATATGGTCTTCAAGCAATAGACAGAAAATGGTGGGGAAATAATTCTTCAACTCACCCCATACCAAGCAATTTGGTACAATTTCAATCTTCTCATCTGTAAAATGTAAATATCCTCTTGTCACATTCAATTTGATATTGAAAGATATAATCTATAAGATGTTGGAAGGGTTAGGATCCATCATATAGATCGCCAAACCATGTTAGATGGTTAGGCAGAATTTCAAAAATTTTCTGATCCTTCTATTACCTATGTTTTGAAAAATTGCATTTTTCTGGATTGATCTTGCACAATCGGACCAAATTTGAAACCAAACAAAGATGGAGATGTGTACCTGATACGGATACTACAAACGCAGATCTCAATGTGGAAGTTCACGTCTAAATCGGTCTTAAAACTAACATCCACTAAAAATGACATAGTGTATAGGCGAAGCTTATTTGACAACATAGTTTTCAGCAAAACTGCAACCCAATTGCTTGGATCGAATTAGGGAAGGTGAGCCTAAAATTCCTCTGAATCTTTCTTGCAAAAATCAAAAGAAATGTCTAGTAGTCATCGAAAGCCTAGGTCATGATAGGGTTTCTTGAAAGACAAAAGAGAATGAGAGAGAATAAGAGAGAGTGGTCTTTTAGTCCGGTTCGCCCTATTCTTCTTTTATCTCCATATGGAGCACTCTCTTAATCAAAATAAGAGATTATCCAAATTTAATTTGGATTTGAACTCTATTAAAAGATAAGCCTTATCCTCCTAAGATGATGGGTACTCTACCCATTTTCAAACTCAGATTTGACAGTTGTCATGTAGCAACTTACTTAATCTTATTAATAATGGGCCTTAGGCCCATTTTCTTCAAAGGCTCATGACCTAAGATGGCCAACTTAGGCCTGATTTGTATGGCGTGCGACTCTACAATGACTTTACATAAGTCCACATGGGTTTAGCCCAA